>NC_092520.1:160286745-160924603 GCF_037038585.1 Patagioenas fasciata | reverse complement strand
ATTGACTGAAAAATGATGACAGCTAAACATTTTGAGGAAAGAAAAGCTGTGTCTTCTGATTTTAAAACCTCTAAGGTTTTGTACTTTGTTTTCCTCTATCTAGACAGTCTCAATAAGGAGACTTTACTCTTTTCATGTAATAAAAAGAAAGAGGTCTCTGAAACAGCACAAGCAGTACAAAGGTTAACAACTCTGGGACATCTGACACTGACCCCTTTGCTCAGAGCATGGAAAGTAAACAGCAGTCAGTTTTACACTAACAATGATTTACTTCTCTCTACAAATATGTCAGTAGGTGTTTGTGAGCCTATGTGTAGATGCACTATTTATCCCTCCCTGGGTGTGAGTTAAAGATCTTTGCCCCAGGCTTTTGGTCAGACACTCAGGACATTTCTCAGGCTGTCAGTTGCCTGTATATCATAGCTGTGTTGCTGCAACTAGAAACATGATGTAAACCAGACAGAACACAAAAAAAGACATTGCCTGATTCTTCATACTACCTGGGTTTACCCAGTGCAAATGTTATATGATTCATAACTTTTTCCATATGTTGAAAGGAAATCCTGAGCTATGGAAAGGAAGACAAAGACCAGAAAAGAAAAAAATAATGCTATAATTTCCTGTTATAGGTACCCCTGAGAGGTCTAGCTGTGGCTTCTAATATATGATAGTAATAAAAGAAACAGTTTGTGGGAAGGATAAAGAGATGGATTACAAGTATGCATGGGTACTGAACTGCATTTATTTTTGAACTGAACAATGGGTTCACCATACCTGCCACACAGAGTGAAAGATTTATTAGTTGTTACTTCCTTTTCTGTTTGCTGAATAGAACTCCAGATTTATGCATTTTTCAAGTATCAAAAGGTTACTTATTCTCATTCCAGTGGAATACAGTAGAAAGAGGTAACCAGATTATTCATTTAACACATGGCTCCTATAAATATTTTGACTAATAGTGGTTCTATGTGCACTCTCATTTGGCTTAGCATGTCTAATAATTTGTAGATTTATTTTATTTTATTTTTCTTATCTAACACACATATTTACACCCACTGTGTCAAAATCATACAATATTAGGAAAGAGGGAATCAGATGGAAGAACTTCTCTTTTACAGAATCACAGAATGTCAGGGATTGGAAGGGATCTCAAAAGACCATCTAGTCCAATCCCCCTGCTGGAGCAGGAACACCTAGATGAGGTTGCACAGGAAGGTGTTCAGGCAAGTTTTGAATGTCTCCAGAGAAGGAGACTCCACAGCCTCCCTGGGCAGCCCGTTCCAGTGTTCTGTCACCGTCACTGTGAAGTTTCTTCTCATATTTAAATGGAATCTCCTGTGTCCCAGTTTGTACCTATCGCCCCTTGTCCTTTCATTGGTTGTCACTAAGAAGAGCCTGACTCCATCCTCCTGACACTCACCCTTCACATATTTATAAACATTAATGAGATCACCCCTCAGTCTCCTCTTCTCCAAGCTAAAGAGACCCAGCTCCCTCAGCCTTTCCTCACAAGGGAGGTGCTCCACTCCCTTGATCATCTTTGTTGCCCTGCACTGGACTCTCTTCAGCAGTTCCCTGTCCTTCTGGAACTGAGGGCCCCAGAACTGGGCACAATATTCCAGATGTGGTCTCACCAGGGCAGAGTAGAGGGGAAGGAGAACCTCTGTCGACCTACTAACCACCCCCCTTCTAGTACACCTCAGGATGTCATTGGCCTTCTTGGCCACAAGGGCACAGTGCTGTCTCATGGTCATCCTGTTGTCCACCAGGACCTGCAGGTCCCTTTCCTCTACACTGCTCTCCCAACACATCGTTCCCAACTTATACTGGAACCTGGGGTTGTTCCTACCCAGATGCAAGGCTCCTTAGTGAGGCTGTTGAGATGATTTGACCTGCTCAGGTGCATTGTTCAGTTTGGCGTGATCAACTCTGTCCCACTACCCTGTTCCTTACTCTGAACAGTGAAGGAACTTGCAAAGTGATTAAATGGAACATCCCTAAGCATTTAATAATGACATTTTGAAATTTCCAAGTTTTACTGAGAGGCTGTGAATTTTTACAGATGGAGGCCTTGATCTGGAAAAAAGAAAAAAAAAGAACAAAAAAAGTAACTTAATTCACTTGAAAAAGAGAAATGCATGAAAAAGGAACACTCTTTATGCTAGATATTTTGCCTGCAAAGTGCAAAGTGGACCCTCCTGTCTTTCCCTGGAGAAGTGCGCACTGCTGTCATGGTTTAACCCAGTCAGACAGAAAGCACCACACAGCCACTCCCTTATTTCCCCCTGGTGGGATGGGGAAGAGAATTGGAAGGGTAAAAGTGAGAAAACTTGTGAGTTGAGATAATGACAGTTTAAAAAGTGCAGCAAAACAAGGAATTCATTCACTGCTTCCCATGGGCAGGAAAGTGCAGAAGAGGTCTTGACTTTGTGTAAACACTTCTCAGCGATAACGAAAATGTCCCTGTATTATTAGCACTGTTTTCAGCACAAATCCAAAATGTAGCCCCATACAATCTACTATGAAGAATATTAACTGTGTGCCAGCCAAAACCAGCACAAACACCTGCAAGGGCTTAGATGAGAGATGTAAATTGAAAGAACCTGAGGTTTTGCAGAATAGAAGCTGCAGGCCATGGGACTCTGACTGTGTCCCCAGCTGCTGACATGTAACCCAGGTGTATCGAGTGATACACAATTTAATGCATAGTATATAGAAGTATTTTCATGTCAATGCACTTTTCAGTCCAGGCCTTGTTAGAAGCACCTGGGCTTTGAAAGATGAAGAGAACTTATGTGGCTAGAGGAGCTGTGATAGAAGGATATGCTTACCATGTTGGAAATCTGCTATTCCTGTTGAGGGCTACAAGGTTTTAAAAAAATATCTGTCTTCATGGAAAGCTTTCAAACAAAATTTTGATTCTTGCTTGAACATTATAGCTCTAGTGATTTCTGTTATTACTATTTTTCTTTCTAATTTTTCATTGAGCTGTAGCATCATTGATGACTTCATTTTTCTTTCATTTATCTTCAGTATTGTAACTCAAGGAATGTTGTAATCTCTCTATCTCTTTTTCCCTTTCCCTCATTAATCTGTCTTTTCTGTGGTAATCACTGTGTTAATTCCTCCTTCTACAAAAACTTTTTTTTTTTTTTCATTTTTCAAATGCTAAACTTACAAATCATGAGAAATTAGTGAACCTTGGTACTAAGAACTGTACAAATGGTGTCCCATCTGGTTCACTGCTAATGCATTGAAGCTGTGTTACAAAAAGGTCAGTGATTTTTAATTGAGGGAATTGTGTCTGGAATCAAAAACCAAAACACAGCATTTGGATGTGGAAGGCAAGAAGCTTAAACACAGGAGCTCATCAAAGGTGTAGAAAGGAGGCAGCTGACAAAGGAGCACATCCCTGACATGTTCTCCCAGGCCTCACTTGCCTTTCACAGAGAGTTCATATGAATGACTGAAAATTTGTTAGATCCCAAGTGACCATCCCTCAGCCCTGCCTGGAAACAAAAGCAGTGTTGCTCTTCGTGCAGATGTATTTGGCAAGTTCCTACTAGTAAGCGTGCTCTAATAGTTCAAAAGCATATAAATCAAATAATATATGTACTGCTGAATGTTGAGGATGTAGCAAAGAGTTCTCTTAGAAAACCTACAAGAGCTGCATGTGCAAATCACATGGTGAAGAGGCAGAAGAGTTTCAACAGTTTCACCATCAGCTCCCTTCGATGAAAGGAGAGCATCACTCTGTCTCTGTGACCTTGTCTCTGCAGCTGCACTGCATGAATCTGATTTTTGATGCTTCAGTTTTCCTAATCATTGGAATTGTTCTCCCTACTGTGTAGGATGCATTTAGAGTACTGACAAGTCTTTAGAGAAGCGACTAATCATTACTAATGTGGGGACATTAAACACAAAGGAGACAAACATGGTTGGCAGAATGAACTTGATATATCCAGTCAAACATGATCTATCTTCTTTTCTCTAGATTAGAGAGTGAAATGAACATCCTCAAACAGTTGAGGACTGAAATTTAACTTGCCTTAAAATAGCTAGAAGTCAGACGAATGCATATTCAGCATTTTATATGTTATTGCATGTATTTTACTTTTTGATGAAGTGTAAATTTTTCTTTAAAAAATATGAGAAAAAAGGGGTTTTGTGTGTGTATGTTTGTGTGCAGTTTTGGGGTTTTTTTTGTGTTTGGTTTGTTTGTTTTTAATAGCCTTCTAAAATACTTCATCATCCCTTCCCTGGTGTGAGGTATCTTTACTGTCCAGGTCATACTTCATACTTCTCAGAGAGGCTATGACATTAAATTCTCTATTGTCTCACTTTAAAAGGCACATGGTACCCAAACAGTTTTAAAATAAAAATAATAGATTTGGAAAACTGATTAGGTTGTTTTTGAGGAAGTTACTTTTCTTTAGGACTGCTGATACATTGCATGGGGGGAAAGACATGTTGTGGAAAAAGCTTGTTTTTGACAAGAATTTCCCCAGATCCAGGGTGGAATTTCTGCTTCAGTACTTAGAACCTATTTTGTGATGAGATATATTATTCATTCTGGTTTATGAAAAGTCTTCAATATTTAGCAGAGATCTTAACCAGAACAATAGGGAATTTGACCTGAGGCTGTCTACAGGCAAGATGAAGAGTGTACTAACAAGGCAATTAACACTTGTATGGGGTTATAAAAAATTTTATTTCTAATGTGAAATTTCATTCTGTCGGGAAGACAGCAAAAAATCATAAATCCTTAACTTTTTTTTTTTTTTCCATTAAATAAAGGTCTTGTTGTCTTGCACTGTTTAGTTCTGAACACAAACCACTTACTTTGTCAGAAGCTTTCAGTGCAGGGACATGTTGACTGTTCTTGTAAGTAGGTCCTGTTGCTGCTATTTTTCATGAATAGTTTTGCTCACTAGGTTTCTTCCCTTCAGATCTGAAACCCTGGTAAGACTTCAGGGAGATGTCAGATGAGTAGTTTGCATGTTGAAGATTTCATGTCCTAGCTTACCTGTAAGTGCTCTGAAAAAGCCAGTTTTAGAGATATCCCATCACCAGCACCACAAGAATGCCAGGGGCTGGTCATTTGCATTCAACTCGTGGCAATGCCAATGAGCACTAAACCTCTGTGTGTCATACTCTTTTCCTACCAAAAGTTCTCACCTGACTCTTCTCCATCTACCACTGTAGTTTAATTTTTCAATATAAAATGAAAAATAGCAGCCAACAGGTAAAAGCAAGTGTTCCATGTTTGTCTATAGCAGTTAATGTTCATTCATAAATCACTAGCAAATCTAGATGATTGTACAAGTTAGATTCTAAAATAAGAACATGTTCCTAAAAGCAAAGAACCACATGTTTAGAAGGGACAAAGTGTCCACATTTTGAAAATCAGCATCTTCTAGGTGCCCTGTGGTATGCATCCTAAAATCTAGGTATCCAAAATCATGACTTCTGGCCATATTAGTAGCACTCTGACCAGAGCTTAGGTTCCTTAAAAGTCACTTTTCCTGTTGGACCTTGAGTACAGCTGTCTATATGTGACAGCAGATAAAGGTGTATGACATTGACACAGCAGTATAAATTGAATTAAATATTTGAGTATTAGTCAAACTGATTAAAAAAAATCAAAATAGAAAACAAAAATTTAATTTTTAATAAAACTTATGATGTCTGTATAAAAGACGTGTAAACAGTAATGTTATAGACATCATTAAAGCACCCAAGAGAAGGAAACTACCATTCAGCATAAGTCTCACAGGTAGAGGGCAGAAATGGTTATCTGAGCTCTCGTAAGCAGTATTTATATTGACAGTGGAGCTAGGAAATAACCTCACCCCACTCTGCATTACTTGAGAAATCACTGAGTGATTTATATCTCAATTGCCTTATTCACTTGGCATGTTTATGGAGAAGTCAAAACCAGACTGATCTTAAAACCAAACAGTTTCTAGAATGAGAAGGAATGAGTCATACTACGTCACAGATTTGTAGTAGCTCTCATATTGATGGATTACAAAGCTACCTTGCAGACTATATGTGCATTAGTCATTTTAACCAGCCTTATCTTTTATGTCCACAGTGTGACAACAACAGAGTGATCTGCTCAGTGTTCAAAAGTGCAGGTGGAGCTGGCGTTCATAGAATCACAGAATGTTAGGGATCGGAAGGGACCTCAAAAGATCATCTAGTCCAGTCCCCCTGCCGGAGCAGGAACACTTAGATGAGGCTACACAGGAATGTGTCTAGGCAGGTTTTGAATGTCTTCAGAGAAGGAGACTCCACAACCTCCCTGGGCAGCCTGTTCCAGTGTTCTGTTACCATCACTGTGAAGAAGTTTCTTCTCATATTTAAGTGGAACCTCCTGTGTCCCAGTTTGTACCCATCGCCCCTTACCGAATTAGTTTGGTTTTATAGTTGTGAAGTGTGACCTCAGATTGCTAATTAACATGCATGATTAGGCCATCAGTAATGGGTCTGCATATACTCCAGTAGTGACTAAATGAATGAGAGAACGCCCCCTAGCACCGTGAATGATGAAGCTGCAGTGTTTTTGTAATGTAGAGCTTTCACACTTTCTACCTACAGTGCTGCAAGGAAACTGGATCTGCCCTAGGGGATTGTGCTTCTGAAAACATTGCAAAGTCAGTGACCATTTTGTTTTTATAAATTTGTAAAACAAAAGTAAATATGGGACAGAAAGTATGACAAGTCTAAATTAAGTTGCTAGGTATTATGGTTCACATCAACCACTCTTCAGAAATGAGGTCTGAGTCAGAAATAGGAGCTTCACTAAAAGCATCCTTCTCAAAAGAAAGTTAGAGGAATGCAGCAAGATGAATGACCAGTCATTTTGACTATATAACAGAAGTAACATTTTATAATTTTAGCAAAATGAAAAAAAAAAAAAAAGAGGGAAATTAAAGATGACAACTGTGGGAAGAACAGTTCTCTGTAATCCAGTTTTGTGACAGGTGCCATCATACTTTCATAAATGTGAAATTGATATCCCAACCCAACCTCATCAATTACAAATAAAGGACAAACCATATAGAGCTTCAGTACTTTTTAATCATTTCAGTTGACTCATCCTTGCAATGGTTTTGTTTTGTTTCTCACAGTCTGGTTGTGATTAACCTGCAAGAAACTAAAATCCACCAGACAGAGACACATAAAAGAAAAACTCAGCTGGAAACAGTGCATATCATCTGACTACAATGGTTATCTGCTAGCATCCTGCTCTAAAAATCCCCATTAAAATGCTAAAGTATTTCTGTTCTCTTCTTTTGAATGTCAGCCAAGATTTTAATTTTGTACCATTTTTGCAAATATTTTTAAGGTATTAATTTCTGGGGTTTAGAAAAAAGAAAAAAAAGACAGATATGAGGGTATTAAACTCTGAGACACAATCCCTTATTGCCGAATTCTCTCTCATCCTGCACTTTACATTTGTTCCTTCTCAGGAGTCACCTCTGTCAGTTTTCAGCACAAACTCTTTTATACACTTTCTCAGGTTGGCATCATGCAACTCTGTTCAGAACACAGTGCATGTAGGATTTGCCTGCGCATGGCAGTGCACTGATAAAGGGCTATGTTAACCTCAGCAAAGCTGCATCCTAGCACAGTCAGACAGCTTTGACTACCAGAAGCAACCTGTTCAGAATGAACCTCGTCCCCAACAAGGCTGTACCAGACATGTGACTTTAAATTGTGCACTTGCAGTGGTTTGCATTGGTTTTTCTCGTCTTGTCGGGACCTAAAGAACCAGTCCTTGTTCACTCTTGGAAGTAAACTGCTGCTACATAAACCAAGAGTTCATGTCTGGTCTGTGAGCATGTTCCTGAACTTGTGCTTGGGTGCATGCACTCAAAATGGAGAGAAAAGTGGCACTCTAAAGCTATCTGCAGTCAATGCAGCTGTGAGAACCTGCTCGTCTATAGATGACATGTTCAAGACCAGGCTGACCAGGGCTTTGAGCAACCCCATCTAGTGGAAGATGTCCCTGCCCATGGCACGGAGTTTGGACTAATCTGTGATGCTGGTAGTGGAACATCTTTGCTTGCTGTTCACCTAGATGCTGCTGTGCCTTAATCTCAGTTGCCTGAGGATCCATCAACACCAGGAAAACCTTTGGCACTGAGCAAAAGCATCTGTCACTTAGGAAGTGTCTGTGGAAAGCATCAGCTTTTCTACATAGAGCGGGTTACCAGCTTCATGAGAGAGAGGCGCATCAGCAGCACAGGATAAAATGAAAAAAGGGAAACACATTGTAAACATTGCAGATTTTGTAATGATCATATAAGACAACATCATTCTTTGCGCATTTCCCCTACTCCTCCTTCTGTGGTGCTGTGGAATAGCAGTTCCTATGAAAAAGAGGACAAAATATTATGAGCCACTATGCACAGGGAACTGGCATCTTCTAGAGTTCTCTTGGAATAAAACTCTGCTTAGCCAATGAAGCTTTCTGCCTATCAGCAACTGCTTTCAGGGCCTATTCTAAACCAAAATCCATAGAAAGGACTAACAGGGCAATATCACCATCTGGAATCAGGTGTCTGGGAAATGTATCTCTACTAGCTGGTATATTTATAGAGAAAAAGAGCTAATGCTGGCCATCTGATACCAACTCCCATTCCAGGTACTATTTATTTTTATTCTGGACTAGTTCTAGTCTGGTCCTGTGGTCTAAATGCCTATTTACAACTGGAGTGTACTGTGTGGACTTCTAAATAATTTCTTTCTGTTTAGTTTTTTTTTTTTTTCAAAAGCTGTCTGGTTCATGCACTCCAGATATTTCCTGGTAATGAGAATGGAAGCACAGTAAAGGGGATGCAGGGAGGCAGTGGGATAGTTACTTTGTAAGTGCACTTCTGTTTAAAACTGGAAAAAAAAAAAAAAAGGATGGATAAGCTACAGACAATGTATAGGAAGATGTATGTGTAAGAAGTCTATCAAAAATCAACTGTTGAACAAAGTAAGTGAAGCTAATGACAGAAAATGCTGCAGTCAAAAATGTGTCTTTCACCTCATAATAATTGTGGTGTCTTAGCTTGGTCTTAAGAAAGGAATTTCCGACCATTTGGAACTGCAGTGCATTAGAATTTCCTGTAAAGAGAGGTGTGCTCTCAAATACCTAGTAAGCTGATTTTTTGTAACAAAATCATATAAACCTTATAGGGCAGAAAAGACATTTAACAATACTGATGTGAATGAAAGATCTAGCTAAAATTAATGGATCACACAAACAGCTACAAAAGAGATCAAAAGGAAGATCAATTATACGAGCAAGGAGCTACAGGACAAAAAAGGTAAGTTTCTGTCTTTCTTGGCTAGATTGTGTTGTTACTCTGAGGGCACTACCAGGCTAGACAGGTCCTGATGCCCCTCTGTTATGAAACATATATAAGTTTTGGTTTTTGGTCATTTATATTTTCTGTTAATTTTCATCCTAATTTGGTAAGCTATAAATTCTAAGATGGAAGTTTCTACCTCTAATCCGCTGTTTACAGGTCTGAAAGCACAAGCCCTTTTGCCTAGAGACTCGTGCTGTTGTCAGGCTGCTGGGAAGCACTGAGGGCATTTCTGTACTCCCAGCACTTGCTCGAATGTCATGTTGAAAGACCGTTCGCAAATTTCCTCTCTCTTGCTGATATTATTAGCCACAACCTCTTCAAAACAGGTGGTCTGCAGGTTTCTAGGAAAGTCCTGATCACAGGAGAAAGGCACACTCTTACTGTTTTTTACAGCACCTTCTAAAAGGATTTTCCCTGGAGAGCTGTAAGGACACTTGCACACCTTCTTAGAGCATATAAGGACAAAATCAATGTCTCTTTGCAAAGTGCATGTAGTGTGACTTTTTTTTTTTTTTTTCCCCCAGGTTACTCTCTGTACTTCTGGGTTCTCTAGATGGCATTTTCTCCCTTACTGGCAAAACATACTTTTTAGTCTTTGTCTCATTTCATGCACAATGAATAGACAGACCTTCATGAAATAAACATTACTTCCTGTTTCACATGTAGCATAGATATATGCATATGTGCAAAGCCAGGTTTAGACTTTCTTAAGTGCCTTATTTTGTAATAGAGGGAAGCACCACATTTTTGCACCAGTTACTTTTACTTTTAATGTATTTCAGAAATGATGGGAAGGAGGGTATATTCCGTCCTCTGCTACCAGCAGCTGGAGAAATGAAAATTGCTATTGTATCAGAACCAAACAGAAGCTTGAAACAATTTGTAAGCATTTGTCAATACACTGGGAATATCTGTGTCTATATACAAACTTATAAAGCCTGTGGGCTGGGTGAGACTTAGAACTGTGTTCTAATCCTGACAACTCCTCGTGTTAACCATGGAAACATGGCTTTCATCCTTCTTTCTTCTTCCCATTTGGTATATCTGTTTTGTCAGAATACAGCTTTAGCTGTCTAACAGTAAGGGCATACTGGAGATGGCTCAGAAACTTTAAGTATTATAGCACTACAGAGAGAGAGAAAGAGATAGTGAAGGAAGGAAGGAAGGAAGGAAGGAAGGAAGGAAGGAAGGAAGGAAGGAAGGAAGGAAGGAAGGAAGGAAGGAAGGAAGGAAGGACATGGATAGCATCTGTGTTTGCAAAGTGAAAACCTGGGTTTCATCTTTTCCTTCTTTTTATCAACATGGGTCAGTCAATACATCCAAGGAAAATCATGAAGTGGGAAATGAAATTAGGGATACAATCTGCACTTGGGAGTTGGCAATAGGTTAGTGTAGCAAATAATTTGCAGATTGCAGTTGAACTTCCTTTAAGAATGAACATATTTTAGAGAAAAGCCTGGATATTGTTCAGGAATATTATATCCTCTAGTGTGTCTTAAACTCTACAGTTTGCAATTATTCTGCTATCTTTAAAACAGCATGGATCTTTCAGCCTTGTGAATGATGACCTATGCCCTGGCAATATAAAGCACTGCAATGATTAATTAATCATGATGTCTACCCAAACCTCATATGACCAAACCCTTGTGAAACTTGTGGGCTGTGTGTATTAGAGCACTCTAAAATTTAAAGTAGTTAATTCAGCTTTCTCTAGAATGATGGTATTCATTTCTGTACGCTATGCTTGTTGCATCCTTCATCATTACCTTTATCTTGGGTATTCTTCAAGTTCAGTGTATGATTTAACAATAAAGATAGAAGATAACATTTTACTTAAGCTGTTTATGTGGTCTACTTCAGTTTGTTGGTAGTCATAAACATTATAACAAGCAAAACCAGAAGCAATACTTTAAGGTTCACTTTTTCTTCTTTCCTATTATTTCCCTATGATAAGGAGAAAACAAAATACAAAAAGCATCACTGAAACTAATTGGATGAAATTGAGAAGTGGAAGAGGGGTTTGATGACAATGAAATAAATTAGCAACAGTGAAACATTTTATAGCTGATGACTTCAGGGAAACAAGGAAGACCCAAGGCCAGATTGATCCTCCTGCATTGCAAATGCCTACACAAGGGTCATGAGTTAGGTATCCAGTTACTTTACAGTCCCCTTATGGGCAGAGAGTGCAGGGAGACCACCAAAACCTCCAGAAACTGGGTCAGTAGCCTGGGATCTGAACAGCTTCTCTGGACCACCCAAAGCACACTGTGGTGTGCTTGGTAATACTGGAGGTAGCTTGTTCTCCAGAGTGTGATCAGTGGGAGATAGTAAGAAAGACCTGCAAGAACATCAGAAAATGATGGCTGAGGTTTTGGGAAGATGATGGTTTCTGGTCTGTCTGGCAGCCTGTAAACTGCTGAAAAGCTCCACCTTTGTCAAATCGATGAAATCTTTTTTGCATAGACTCTAGAGTAAAAATATTAATTCATCAACTCAATGATCTGTAAAGGTTCAGGGACGTCCTGATTTGTATAAAAGATCAAGTATAACATGACCGACTAAGTGAATAATCCAGCCTTACAATTACAAACACTAGAAGTCATCACCCAATGGACTTCAGATTTTTTCATTTTACAATTTATTCACCTTCTTCTTCTTGACTATAGAAAGGAACAAAGGATATTTCACAGGGGAACCCTATAATAGTTAGCAGTTTTGCTATCATCTTCATTAGAAGCAATCTTTTCAGCATATGTGAAATAATGATTATTTTGTTACTAATAAGATAAAAAAAGAATGCAAGGAGGAAATGAAAAGAAAATAATTTGCTTGTGAATGTAAGAAGAAGAAAATACTACAAACCCAATCCTAGTCCCTAAAAGAAAGTATTAGTGCTAAGAATGAAGTTCCTGCTGCTTTGCATTATTTTTCCTATTTTCCTGAGTTTCTTTAGAATCTACCTAGTAAAAAAAAAAATTTCCATACACAGTGGAAATGTAATGAGCTTTTAAGTCTTTCAGAGGTTCAAAACTGATGAAAAAAATGAACCCGGTCATTTCACCCTCAAACTTTACTTTTGCTCACATCAACTTCCCTCCTGCCCCACAAGCCCTAAGTAATTGAAGAGTCATTAATTTTTGGTGTTGCAAAGGCCAATTAAAATTGCAGAGGAATTTCAGATCAGAAACTGAGATTGTTTCTTTGCAATTGTGAGCTATTTCCCTGCATTGTGCTGTCCCCAGCTCATTGTCTCCATCAGTCTTTCATATTCATGAATGCTAGAGCTTGTCCTTCCCTAAACAAAACATTACAAAAGAGAGAAAAAACTATAGAATGCTTTTAACAACCTCATGTTAACAGAACTATTGACATTTATTAATCATCAGTCATTGGTGCTCTTCTCCTTACTTTTTTTTTTTTATTTTATATGAATATGCTTCTTCTGTTCTACTGTGAACAGTTTTGTATGATTTCACACAAAAAAAAGTGAAGTGTTTTTTTTTTTCCTGTAACAGGCATGCTGCACTTTGTGTAAATTTTCTCGATAACACAGTAGGATCGAGGTTTAGGTAAAATTAAATGACAAAGGAGGAAAAGTTGAATGGAAGTTAGAGATTGAAAAAGTAAAGGAAAACTGGTATTTTTTGTGCTGAGCTGCTTCAGATCCTCAGAAGAAAAGAAACATATGCCTGAAGAAAAAAAAACTAGTTCTGGATAAAGCTTCCACAGAAATCTTTGGTGTTCTAAAAATAAAAAAAAAATCTCTGAATTCTTTGCAGACTAGATTCACCTGTACATTAAAGGCTGAGTCCTCTCTCCCCTCCCCACTTTTTCTCACCTTTAATAAATACCATTCAACATGAGTAACAGTAGTAGAATTAGTTCTTTTAGTAGTATCAGTTCTTCAAGGAAAAGGTGTTCCAAAACCATCCTTAGTATTGCATAGGGCTGTTTTTCCACCCTCACTCATTCATCAAATTATAGTAAATAAATAAACTCAGGTTTATTAGGACACAATTCAAATGTTCAGATAAACCTCCTAACACTGCAAAGCTGACAAAGGGTTTCAAATGTTCAGATGGAGGTATCTGAACATGCTTACAATTTTTGCTTCTCTGGAAAGAAGTCAGAAAAGTCAGTCAGGAAGGATCTCAGCACTGTTAGCATCAGGGGAGGTAGAAGATCTGGATGAATTCTCTGCAAGAATATTGCATGTTTTCCCTGCAGGGAGGATCAAAGACAAGTATTGAGCAAGGTTTAGATTGCCCTTCACGGCCAGGCTAACCAACCTCTGTTAAAAAAAGGAAAAGCCTAATGCTGAGGACTTAACCAGTCTCACTGATGGCAAGCACCTGCCCTTCATTAACTGTCACACTGTTTATCTTTATTCATTTGATACCTCAGGCAAACATAATTAAATGCAGCCTGAAATTACGCCAGTAATTGATTTGAGGCACTGTTAGATAAGCTGCCTTTTTTACCTTTTTTTAGTCTTTTTTTTTTTTTTTTTTTTTTTCTGGTGTCTACAACAAATCAATGCTACTTTGGCTGTCTTCAAAGCTACTAACAAAAATGTGGAAGCTATATATAGACAGTTGGACTGCCTTGTTATGTAGACAATGTCTTGCTACTACTTCAGTCCTGAAATAGAAATGCAGAGATCAGGTGTCTGTGCAGCACTGTACATCCTCGAACAGTGCCTGCAATGCAATGTTGTTGGGTGTTGCCCCTTCCCTGCAGAGCACCACGCCTTTGAGGGCTTTGTGTTCCCAGAAAACTGCCTGTGAGCAACACAAGATGCAGAAAGGGAGCCTAAATGCTCTAGACAGAGCTGTAAGATGTGGAACAAAGTGGGAAAAATTCTTCACTGTGGGATTTGGTCTCAGAGTATACTAACGGACACCAGAAGAACAAGACAGACAAGGCTATTTAGAAACAAGCTCTACCACAGTACATAGGGCACATGAGCCTGAGGCACACTAGCTGCTCTGCCCTCAGCCTTTTCTCCTCAGTTCCTCCCAAGACCTGTGTAATATGGATTCAAGAGCCTTTTGTTTTTTTATTACAGCATCCTTTAGCAACCAGCAGCCACTGTGCCAAAAGATCAAGAGGTAAAAATTTAGTAAGGAAGAACACAAGAAGTTTGTACATCTGAGCAGAGCTTATTTGCCAGCGAAAATGGGCATATCTCATCATGCAAAATTATAGTGAAAAGATATAAATGGCATAAGTGTTTAAAAAGTAATTGAAGGCAAAAGTTGATGCATCATAAGATCAACCTTAGCTCTTCCCTGCAGTGCAGTGTGCAGGTAAGAAGATCTTAGCTTCACACTGATAGAGGTTAGGAAGTATCTTTCTTTATTAGCAAACTGTACCAGCATATTCTAAGTATTGTTGTACCATTTTCTCTGGTGTGATTACTAACCTTTGTCAGGCACAAGTGTAAAAATGCAATCACTTGGACTTGGTGCACTACTGTAGATTAGTCTCTGATTACGAAGATCATGTACTGTTTCTCAAATAATTGAACTGATAATATGCAAGAGAATGGCCCTATTATTGTTAATCAGAACTGAAGAAGTCTACTATTAAATGTAGTGCACGGAAATATTTATGGGGAAATTCTCTCAATCAGAGAAGAAAGAAAGAAAGATTTCAGAAACATCTTACTCTGTTTTCTTCCTTTCATTGCCAGCAGTGGTTTCCCTAATAGAGTACATTTTAACCAAAGGATCAGCCTGCTTCAGTAGCTATCCAGATATAGAAACAAAACAAATAACATCATTGCTATGGTCTGCTCTGGCTACAGGTGAAGTTGAAAGCTGACTAGGAATTTTGCATTTGAGTTTTTGCTGAATGTACTGACAAAAACACAGAGTACAAAGTAGTGTCAGCTTGTGAGTGGCAGTGAAAAACAGACTGTGTTCTCTCTTCCTTCTTAACAAAACATGTGCATTAAGATCTTGTTTAGACTTCTATAAGAGATGTTAGGTTTAAACTGTTAAAAGAAAGAAAAAACATTCTTTTTTCCTAGACCTTAAATTTTCTGTGTTCATCAGCCACATCTGGCTGTGCTATTGAGGCAGAAATGTCTCTGAAAACAATCCTATTTGCCTGCTGGTCATATTTGAGAATGTCTCTAAACAATTAAAATGCTCTAGTGTTACTTTTTTAAATACCTAGTATCTCATAACAAATATTCTTCCCATTAATGTGTTTGTATAAATATACATAATGACCCTCTTAGACATCACATGCAAGATGATTCTTGCTGATATTCTGTGATTCAGTCACTTTTTTCTGGACCAGTAAAGTTAATGATGGTTTGTGTTCTTTAAGTGGCTCCTGTTTTTATATTTTTGATACACCAGAAGATGTACTGGACCATTGTAATTTTTGCACATTTACTGTCATCTTAATCTCCCATATATTCATAGGTTTACTGTTTACCCTCTGTATGACATTTTATGGTCATATTTTTCAGCTCAGTGAAATGCAGCTATATGCTGTGCTTTTCTTTATAACACGATAATATGCTGGCCAATCTCTGTCCTGTAAAGGCTCAGTACAACACAGCTGTGTGAGTTCATGATCTTATAGCATTTCCAGTGTTTTAGTCTACTGTCTGTCATTGGGTTGTACTGAGAGACATAGGTTCTGGCTGCTGGCCTGAAATCTGCTCATATTCGTTGTGAAATAGAGGAATGGCCTTTGGATGAGAGCTCAATCTGTCTTTTATCCACAAACATAGCATGTCATATTAATTCCTTCAGCCCAGGAAGACTTCAGGCTTTTACCACAAGATGGAATATTTTCAACTGGATGGGTGGAAAATATTTCATCTTGTAACCTTTTGGTGGTTTGGACACTGACAAAGGAGATATAGAGTTCTGTCAAACCAGTGAGAAAATTGTCCTGGGGCATACCACATCCTGCATGAGTGTACTGACTACTTGGTCCTTATGGAAAAAAGACAGTTGCAACTTGGATAGAATCTTAATTGTAAATGGTTGCTTCCTACAGCTTGGACATGGTTCTCCAAAAGTTACAAAAATGTAGGTCTTATGTGTTTGTCTTATGTCTGGTTCAAGAAGTTCCCTGGTCAGTGTTTGGACGATTCTACATCCAGCTCTGAAGTACCTATTTCTCTCCATGTATGGAAGCCTTTATTCTCAGCTGGTGGAGTGGATTCAGATCTATGCCTTGTCTAGAACAAAATTAATTAGATAACGACATGCATAAGACCCGTTTTGGTAGCCACAAGTAATTTACCAAGACGAAAATGCACTTTATGGCAGAGAACGCCGCCATTTTAAAGTACAAATTCATTCTTCTCTCAAAGATGCAGATGACTTTGTGCTGTGCTGTCTTCACACTGGGCTCCTGCTAGACTGCACTTGGCATGAAAGGCCCTGTCACAAAGCAGGAAGGGTACACTTAAGATGAACATGAAAGACAGTGAGAGGAAAACAGACCTCTAAAATGTTATGCTAGTCCTCGTTGTGTCCTGGTGGAAATATAATACAGCACCAACAGGTTGTGAAATCATTATTGGGGATGGCAAGCACTGTACTTAAGACTTCTGTTTCTGTTGTTGTTTTACTACTGGCCAGGAAGAACAAGGTCTAGCCTTGTAATATAAATAATATAATATAAATAATAAATAAATAAATAGATAGATAGATAAGTAAATAAGTAAATAAATAAATAAATAGATAATATAAATAATGAAAATACCTGAGATGTTTCATCCAGCCACAGGAAATAAGTTACTGTGAGAGAAATGGAGATATTATGCTATTTGCTACAACCATAAAAACAAATATTTCTTCAGAAGGCCAGTGTGTGCTCAAGTCAGATACAGATGGGAGATTCGGATTTGTCTTTTTATGGAAATGATATGGAAAAATGAATGTTCTTTGAGTACTCTATGTACTGACAAATGCATGTAGTGTGAAGTGTTCTAATATAATTTTGGGTTGAGTGTTTCTGTTATTTGATAACACTAGAGCAGTTTCCTACTGTCTCATTTACAGGTTTTATTGGATGACAGTTCTACACATCCTCTGTTACTCAAAAAAATACAGTCAATAATAGTAAATATAAATATTAACTCCTGTACTTGGCAGAAATAATTTTCTGGAATTCCCTAGTATGAAATGAGAACTCTTTTGGGAGTCATGTTAATTTTTGGCAGGATTGTAGAATTTGATGAAATGGGTAGCAAAATTATATTTATTTGTAATCTCTTGTGAGCATGGCATATGAATTGGGCATTCTCAAAATGCTTTGTGAACATTAGCCTAGCAACTTTAACAATTTTGATAAAAGTTGGAAACTCAGATGGTTCTCAGACTTCTGTTGTTGCCTCTTGGGAGATGCTGAGAGAATGAAATTGGCTAATAGAGATGTTTCCTCCACCACATGCTTGCATAGCCTGTGCTTTTAGTCCAAAGTGATATATCTGATGGAATGAGAGAAGGGCTGCGGGATGACTGGGGAGGGGGGATGAGAGTGTTAGAGCATGGATGACAAATAGACAAACTTGAGTTTTCAAGCTGAAACAAATGTGAATCCTCCAAACAAGAAAAGGTGAGCACATCAGACAAACTAATTCTTTACAACAGTGGGAAGAAGCATTTATTAGAAACACACCTTATTACAATGTGTCATAAACACATACATAATCACATATGTAATCACATAATCACAAAGGCTGTGACCCTTTTGCCCAGGCTCCTTTTGCTTTTTGCAAATTGGAGTAGTCTTCTACTCTGTACAGAACCATCTACACATAAATATCTTTTTCTTGGGGAAGCTGATTTTTATAAACTCTGTCTGAAATGGTGTTTTCTTGCTCTCAATCTTTTCTTTCACACAGGCAAGTTTTTATGATCGGGTATACCTGTCAGTATTCCTGACAGGCTTTGGCTGTTACAGTGTCAATCATTCCTTTACTTATGAAGATGTAGTGTTTGCATACCCTTGTTCAAAAACCGTTGATGGGAATAACCAAGATGTAAAGGTATAGGTGTACAAGCAGGCTGAATAAAAGAAAAAAAAAAAAAAAGAAAAACAACAAACACAAACAAAAAACCAAACCAAAACAAACAAAAAAAAACACAACAGAGGAGAAACTCACAGGTTTCTTAAGATGTAACCCTCAACCTTAAATGTGTAAGATGTATTCCTCTTAGAAGAGGGAATAACCTGAGCTTTTTACATACCTGAGTGCTGTCAAAGTTTGGGGTTACATCAGTGTTTTGGGAAGGCTTGTAAAAAGTGCATTTTTTTATGTAAGAGCATGTCCCTCAAAATGGAAAGGATGAATTCTCAAGAGTTTATGGCTCTGCTGAAGCAGTGTTGGTAGTGTAATTAGATTTGTATGTTCTCTTCTCCTTGGAAGCAGAAATGGAACACATAAGCTTGCTTTTTGCTACAGGCATGGAGAACTTCAGGCGTATGCATAATTTGCCCTAGGTCACTTTAATGAGTGGAGGAGCTGACTAAGAGAGGTGCACTGCTGGATCTCATCCTCACTAACAAGGAGGATCTGGTCGGAGCAGTAAAAGTTGAGGGCTGCCTGGGTTGCAGTGACCACGAGATGGTGGAGTTCAGCATCTTGTGTGGCAGGAACAGAATAGCAAGTAGAATTGCAACCCTGGACTTTAGCAGGGCTAACTTCAGCCTTTTCAAGCAATTGCTAGGGGAAATCCCATGGGCAAGACTGCTTGAAGGAAAAGGGGCCCAAGATAGCTGGATTGCATTCAGAGATTGCTTCTTCCACACTCAGGATCACAGCATCCCCACACGTAGGAAGTCGAGGAAGGGAGCCAGAAGGCCTGCGTGGTTGAATAAGGATCTGTTGGGTATGCTCAAGCAGAACAGGAGAGTTTACAGGTCGTGGAAGCAGGGGCTGGCCACTTGGGAGGAATATAAAGCTGTTGTTAGAGGCTGTAGGAAGGCAGCTAGGATAGCCAAGGCCTCCTTAGAATTACAGCTGGCGAGAGGGGTCAAGGACAGCAAAAAGAACTTTTTCAGATACATAGCAGATAAAACTAATACCAGAGGCAATGTAGGCCCACCGATGAATGGGGTGGGTGCTCTGGTGGCAGAAGATACAGAGAAGGCAGAATTACTGAATGCCTTCTTTGTCTCTGTCTACTCTGCTGGAGGCTGTCCTGGGGAGCCCTGTACCCCTGAGACCCTGAATGAAGCCAGGTCAATGGAGGAGTTTGCTTTAATCGATGAGGACTGGGTTAGGGAGCAATTAAATAGTGTGGACATCCATAAATCCCTGGGTCCAGATGGGATGCATCCGCAGGTGCTGAGGGAGCTGGCTGAAGTAATTGGTAGATTGCTCTCCATCATCTTTGCCAAGTCTTGGGAAACGAGAGAGGTGCCTGAGGATTGGAGGAAAGCAAATGTCACTCCAGTCTTCAAAAAGGGCAAGGAGGACCAAGGTAATTATAGACCGGTCAGCCTCACCTGTGTCCCTGGGAAAGTAATGGAACAGCTTATCCTTGGTGCCATCTCAAGGCATATCAAGGATAAGAGGGTTATTAGGGGCAGTCAGCATGGCTTTATCAAGGGTAAATCATGCTCGACCAACCTCATAGCCTTTTATGAGAATGTAACAAGGTGGATGGATGATGGCAGAGCGGTGGATGTGGTCTACCCTGACTTCAGTAAAGCCTTTGACACAGTCTCCCACAGCATCCTCACAGCTAAGTTGAGGAGGTGTGGTCTAGACAATAGAGTAGTGAGGTGGGTTGCAAACTGGCTTAAGGAGAGAAGCCAGAGAGTGGTAGTCAATGGTGCGGAATCTAGTCGGGGGCCAGTATCTAGTGGAGTGCCTCAGGGGTCAGTACTGGGGCCAATATTATTCAATATATTCATTAACAATTTGGACGAGACAAGTTTGCTGATGACACTAAGCTGGGAGGAGTGGCTGACACGCCAGAAGGCTGTGCTGCCATCCAGTGGGACCTGGATGGGCTGGAGAGCTGGGCGGGGAATAACCTGATGAAATTTAACAAGGGAAAGTGTAGAGTCCTGCATCTGGGCAGGAACAACCCCAGGTTCCAGTATAGGTTGGGAAATCACATATTAGAGAGCAGTGTAGGGGAAAGGGACCTGCAGGTCCTGGTGGACAACAGGATGACCATGAGCCAGCACTGTGCCCTTGTAGCCAGGAAGGCCAATGGCATCCTTGGGTGTATTACAAGGGGGGTGGTTAGTAGATTGAGAGAGGTCCTCCTTCCCCTCTACTCCGCCCTGGTGAGACTCCATCTGGAATATTGTGTCCAGTTCTGGGCCCCTCAGTTCAAGAAGGACAGGGAACTGCTGGAGAGGGTCCAGTGTAGGGCAACAAAGATGATTAAGGGAGTGGAGCACCTCCCTTATGAAGAAAGGCTGAAGGAGCAGGGTCTCTTTAGTTTGGAGAAGAGGAGACTGAGGGGTGACCTTATTAATGTTTATAAATTTATGAAGGGTGAGTGCCACGAGGATGGAGCCAGGCTCTTCTCGGTGGCAAACAATGATAGGACAAGGGGTAACGGGATCAAGCTGGAACACAAGAGGTTCCACTTAAATTTGAGAAAAAACTTCTTCTCAGTGAGGGTGACAGAGCACTGGAACAGGCTGCCCAGGGAGGTTGTGGAGTCTCCTACTCTGGAGACATTCAAAACCCGCCTGGACGCCTTCCTGTGTGACCTCACCTAGGTGTTCCTGCTCCAGCAGGGGGATTGGACTAGATGATCTTTTGAGGTCCCTTCCAATCCCAAACATACTGTGATACTGTGATAAAGTAGGAAAGAAGATCCAGGTTTCTTTCCTCTTGCCTGGCTAGACCTTATTTTCACCACGATGGAACAGTCCTGTGGCTTTACTGTGACTCCTCTTACAACCTGCATTGCTTGCTGAAGACCAGTGTGTGTAGAAACACGAAAACATCATTTTCTTTATTGCTACCCCATTCCAGTCCAAGTCTTAATTTGGTAGGGTTAATAACAAGGAGTGTGTTTGTTTCAGTTTTATCCATTGTTGTTCACTATAATAGAGTTTTTATGGGGAATATGCATTTTCTATCTACTTCAATGGAAAGTGAGAATTTGCAAACATTAAATGAAAGTAATTCTTGCTGATCTTAGTGATGAATAGCAATTATCTAACTGATGGTAAGCACAAGAATCACTGGTGTTATACCGCACCAGAAATGAGAAGAAGCTTTGTTCCTGAGATAAAAATGAAAGCAATACCAGCAGCTGCTATTGGCCATAGAAGTGGCCACTAATTGTTCAGACCAGCACTTACCTCAAGAAAATAGCTGAGAGACATTAAGAGCATAGGGACAACTGATCAGTCTCCATAACATTCGTTTTTTTCCCCTATATGGTAAATAATTATTTAACAGGTCTTGAGTCACAAGAACATATTTTAGTCCAGAGTACACAAAAAGTCCTCTACCTGAAAACACGCCAGCGAAGTGTACCCTACCTTAAACTGACAAAGTTTATAACTATTGACTCTTGTCTTAACTTGATCATGAACCAAGAGACAATAGTTTCTCTCTTCTGTGGTCAAAAGATTTTGCAAATTTTTTAGTAACTTTATATTATTTCGAAAACATAGCTTACGAGTTTGTGAAACAGAAGGAAATACCTCTTTGTTTTTAAGAGGGTATTTAAAAAAAATCCTCTTAGTTGAGATAGGAAATCAATCTTTTTTTTTTTTTTTTTTTTTCTGATGTGCAGAGAAAAAGAAATCAAAGTGAGTTTTGCTAATCTAGCAGTTCAAAAGCTGTAAAAAGCTGTCCTACTAAGAATTCAGGTCAAAGTTACATTCTACACTTTTAACAAAATGCATTGTGTCTTTAATTTGATGGACTGGCCAATTATGAACTGCAATACAGTGTTGACATTGAAACTGGTAATTTCACTCAACTTTCAAGCTTAAAATGAAAACTGCTAACAAGAAAAACATTCTTAAAAAAAAGGCTAAATGGAAGCTTTATACTCTTCTTACACGGATTACACAAGGGTGCATAAATAAAGTTCCTAATACAAAATTTCATTTCATCTTTCTCACCAATGCATTGGTTTTTGAAAGAAGAAACTGATTATTTCTAAGAAGACATGTGCAAAAGCCTACATATTTTCATAGCTTTTAATACTAGAGCTTCTACTAACATCCTGACTTTGAAATAAATACTGATTCAGGTTGAGTGAAACTTGGATGTGTGGTAAAGAGATGCCGTAAAACAGTCTATACAGCTTGACCTCCATGAAAGTCTGAGTTGTCCAATGTCATAGAGGTCAAGTAGATGAGTGGCTTGTCATCATTCAGCAGTTTTTTCACAGCCTTGTGGATGAAATACTGATGAAATACTGTTCAGGTGTGAATTGTCACTGCTCCTGACTCAGGAAGGGTAAATCACAGGTATGCACAGAGTGTTTATTTAATTCTCAGCTTCAGTATCAGGAAAATGGGCTTGTGCACTTGCTCTTTCTTTAGTCAGTATTAGCTATGAGAAATGAAGAAGGAAGAGAACCCTCTTCATTTGCCATACAGTTGTAATTTGGCCAGTCAAAGGAACAAAGAATACAATGCCGTGTCATATAATTAAACTCTTCTGTGATTAAGGAGAGACCGGAGAGAACAGCAGGAGTCTTATTTATAACTGAAAGAAGAGAAGGAAGAAGCTTCCTTTATTCATCTTCGATTCAGGACCAATTAAGCATATTTTGATGCCTTGAAAGGCCTTTTGTGAAGTGGTCCTGCATTTCTGTGACTTCAGATAAAATGTCTGTCAAATATTATTGTTAAAATAGCTGAAGAGAAAGTAACAAGCAGCACAGCCAGCTGCTCCTTGAGAATCATTCCTGCAGTGGTTATTTTAGGATCATCTCACTTACAGACTATGTCTGTACTGCTGAGCTGGGTATATTACAGTACCTCTCTGGTATAATAAGACTGGCCATTCTGTTGGGAAAAAAGCTCAGTTGGGTGCAGTAATACAGCTGGAGTAAAAACCAATCGACTAACTGAAGGCATAAAATTCAGTCCTAGAAACGGGTATGGATAAAGGGTGTTAGCAGAAAACAAACAGGGGTTTCATTCAATACCTGACAGAATCATTTAACTTCTGCTGAAACGGTATAAAAAACAGTACAAAAGAGTTTAAAAGAGTCTGAAGAATGGAATTTGCAAGACCCAGTCTAAAATCACTGGCTTGCTGTGCATTTATATAATCAGAACTGTTGTGAATCCAAGCTTTTCTTGTACTCTCAGCTTCCTAATTAAATAGACACTATATACCTGGGGTAAATGGTGTGGAGGAGGGAGAGGAAGAAGAAATGAAGAATGTGATCAAGAGAATCATGCTTTAAGAATTGCTGGCTATCCCTCTCTTATGGCTTGTGGTGTGATATACTAGTTCATGTATACTAGCATACAGAAGAAAAAACTCAGCAAAAACAGATGCAGTCCAGTACCCATGCTCAAGTGCCTGTTTGGTGTGGTTTCCCATGTATCCACTCTTCTGAATGGAGACTTGTTACTTGGATCAAGCAGAAATTAGTACGAGAGGCATAACCATTCTATCCTAGGTTTGAAATAGCTTGAGGACTAATCTTACTGAGTCTGCTGGTAAGATCAATAAAGTCTGGATACAGGGATTTTGTATCCTAGAATTCTTCTCCATTTGGCCAGTATTTGGGACCTTTGAGCACTTCCTGTCTCCTAAGCCTTTGTTTGTTCTCCAGCCAAGATCTGGCTGTGGTTGGAGACGACTCCAAGTCATAAAATTTTCCTTTCTTCCTTTCAAAGAAGGAAAACTGACACACAAACTTGAATGAAATCACAGCACATTTCTTACCTGGATTACCCACAAGTTAGATGTTTTAGGTGTGAGCGTGGGATGAAGCAGCCTCTTAGTTTATGTGTAATTTCAACCTCATGTTGCACCTCTGCTTTTCCATGGGCTACGAGTCCTTCCTTTCTGTCTGTCACTGTGGATCATCTTTTACAACAGCCTGCAACCTCTCCCAGAATACTGTGACTCAGAAACCTGTGTTTTCTTTCCAACTCATTTCCTCCTGTGGTTCCTTGTTTCCATTTCTATATTGTATAGACCTAGATTTTCATAGTTATTTTGATGAATAACCACAGTTCTTGTCATTTAGATTGCTTCCCTGAAGACCGAAGAGATCAAAGGAAAAGTCTTTTGTTAGCAGTTAAATTGCCTGTTATAAAAGCAATTAAACAAGATGGTTTTCCAAAGACAATACCTAGCTGGGAAAATAGATCTTCTTATAGTTAATTTTCAAAATTATAAGTTATAAGGGTTAGAAATGAGACAATTGAATAGAATGCTACAGAGCTGCTCCATATGAAGTCCAACTTGGTTCTGAAAAGAGGAAGTCTAGGTTGACTTCTAACAACAGTAAGGATTCTCACTCCCTTATTGCAGTCTCTTGGTAAATGTTCTTGCTTTACAGAGATACTGGCAAGTGTGGTCATTTTTTTTTTCTATTTAACTATTTACTATTTAACTATTTACTATTTAACTATTTACTATACTTCAGGTAACTCTAGGTTATAATAAAAAAAAACCCTCCTACCCTCATAATGCATAAAATCTCATTTATAATGCGCAAAAACAAGTAGAGTTAGCTAACATGTTTGTACTTTTTATGAGATTTTCCAAAATTACAAGTTTTTTTCAGTCAGTAATTTTCTGGATAAAATGCCTGCTGTGTACACAGTAATCTTCTAAATTCCGTTAAAAATTATTTTCAGAATAATCTGATTAATATTAAAAATTCTCAATTCCCAAATAGGACATACCCTCTCTTTACTGCTAACAAAATGTGTTGTTGTTGTTGTTGTTGTTGTTACTGTTATTACTGTTGTTATTATTATTGTTATGTCTTTAAAACCATTGGCAATATAAACTTGGAAATACTGTGCAGGAAGAGAGGGAGAGAAACATCAGCCAGGTTTTGGCAGTGTTTAATTTCATTCTTTCACTAGCATCAGCTGAACCTCTTCCTCATTCTTCTGAAGGCAGGTTCTTGCTGAGGGGTAAAATACAGTAAGTTTGTCTTGCAAATTGAGGCCTTAAATTAATCATGTGTGTAAATAATTAACAAAAACGTATTTCTGCCAGCAAAATTCCATCTAATGAACTTCTGTGGAGGAATCAAGCAATCAGAGCAATCAGATTCAATAGACTTTTTTTTTTTTTTGGTAATGCTGCACTGTGTTGGACTCTCGGAGTGGTCTTTTCATAAAGGGACTGTTGTTTTCCCTATTTATTGCTTTCTAAATTAGAGCAGCATAAGCTGCCAATGTACTTGTTGTTCATGTCATCCTAACCCAGTCTCTTTGCTTTTCCCCATATCTTATCCAGTTAGCAACTATTACCTAGGTCACTTCTAGAAGTGACGCCAAGTAATTCATTTTGCAAAGCTAGTACATGTGTGGACAGTGCCTTTCTTGCCTGTCTTTATTCCCCAGCATTTTTTCCTCAGTCACCTGGGAACTTCTTATCTTTCAGCTGACTTCAATGAAAACACTCCTCAGTTCTTGATTGGGTCAGAACAAAAATAGCCCACATGTAACCAGTCTCTAGGCTATTTTAGGACAAGGAATCTTCAGGAGATACACAAAAGTAAAAGAGAATCTTCAGATACTTGATGTCATAAAATATTAATGTGGAAAACAACCAAAAAGCCAGGGGGTTCCTTATGCCCACCTATATAGAATGACAGGTGAAAAAGTGACATCAAGAGCTGGTTATTCACTGTAGTTCTCGAATTTCCAGACAGCCTTTGCTTCAAGACTTTGATATGATAATTCACATCTGTCGTACCATGAAGAAGTGAGGATTCTTAAAGAGGATTAATATTCATATTTAGGACTCATCTGAAATCCAAGTACCATGCAATGGCAGATGTCAGTTGGAGAGCTGAAGGAATACTTTATTGTTGACAAAGGCTGACTTCTTAAATTAATTTACTGTTTTTTTTTTTTGTGGGAACAATTAGAAAATATTTCTGCCAAACACTATAGTTTTTAACTAGCTTTTTAAGTATCTTTTTATTACAGAACAGAACAATAAAAACAAACATGTTAACAATCACCTCTCTTGTGAAGTCAAGTCACACAAAGATTAAAGACAGACAGGATTAATCTAATATACATGGGAATTTTGTTTTAAATGAACCATTACTTGATGGAGGGATCTCAGAATTTCTTACAAATGAAAACAAAACAAACCAAACCAAAAAACCTAAACCAAACCAGCCAAACAAACAAACAAAAAAGTCTTTATGCCCCCTATTCCCTGTCCCCTCTCCCTCTCCTCCAGCCTGGGAAGGGGATATGTGTCCTCCTATTTGGTTTCTGCTGCCTGCTGAAATGAGACACCAGCATCACTGCACTGTGAAGATGGGCTGCTGCTCCACATACCCTGAGTTTCATGTTGCTTTTTGTGAAAAATGTGATTAGAGCAGATACTATAAGCCTCTAGGTATGGCAGTGCAGGCAGGAAAACACTCTAAATTAAAACTGATCATAGAGCTGAGCTGCTATGACCTCCGTGTGCCCTTGGCTGGACTGCTGATGCCATCCATACTTGTTAAATGAAAGTGGAGTGTTTCTTCACCAGTCTGTAGCCAGTGAAGTGACAAAAACACAATGTAAAAGAAGTCTTGGGAACGTGATTCTTGCCTGTCATATCTGTTTTCTGATCAGACTGAATCCAAAGCACACCTTGCATGCACTACATGTGCCACATTCATGCCTTTGTTACCTGCAAACCAGCACCTGGGGGCCTGAATGTGATGGCTTATCTGAGAAAGACCTTACAAAAAGCAATGAAATAGAATTTTTTTATAGACTGGTTCTGTAAAGGCCAGTGGCCAGAAACTGAATTAATATCAAATTAATTTACTGTGCCAGGTCAGTTTGGAGAGCAGTATGCTGGCTTGCAGCTGAAAACTCGAATCCTTTTTCAGATTGCTGTATTGATTTATAAAGCCAAGCACCACATGGAACCTGAATGTATAGCTAAAACAGTATTCTCTAGAAATACTTACTCGTGCAGAAAAATATTTTAGTTTGGATGAAATACCACACATGAAGGGAAACTCTAGTTGGTTGATCTCTCTTTTATAAAAAGAAACATTTTTTTTTCTTCCTCAGAAATGTAATTGTCAGATTTTTGTTTTTTCGGATACTGTGTTCCTTCTGTTTGGCTGAGAAAAATGGGGAGTAAAAACACCAAGGATGTGGCCATTAGATGTGTAGAAGGTGAGTGATAAAAAAATGTTTAGACTGCCTTTTCTTATATATCTCTTTATTTATTTAATGGCCTGTTGTACATTGTGGACCTTACACTACAGCTTTAGTTACTAGACTTTGTCTTAAACTGCAACAGAAAGCAACTTTGGATAAAGATGAGAGCAAGACTGCATTTTTAGACAAAAATTAAGAATACAGATTCCCCCAAATGAACTGAAAATCAGTTACATGACAAAGCAACCTAAAAACCCACTATAAGAGATTAAAAATAGAACATTTTCTTGTGGCCTAGTCCTCTGAGAAGATCACTGGTTTTATTCTGCAATTTTAACTCTATTAAAATTGCATTTTGTTTTTATTTGTCATAAAAATTTGAAAGTTTGAGTTGTTTCATTTTCATGCAATGAATTCTATTAATTTTTTTCATTTTTATTTCTGTCACCACTCCAGATGGTTGTTCTAATAGAGAAGTAAAACAATTTAAGTGATGTTTTCATTTTATTTTTAGAGTTCAGAGAAGGTGTCTCACAATTTAAATTAAAAGTTGCCATGACAAAAAAGCATGTCATAAAACACTACTATGATGATTCACAGCCCAATTTACCTTGCTCTGTAGTCACCTAATACATTTTCCTGGGCGATAAAAATTCTGTTCCTGAGCATGCCCAAGACTTGCTTTATCAAGGCCCACTGAAGCAATTGCTAATTCAAGCCTAAATCACGTTGCCTTCATACTCTACTTTTTTCATTGCATATGTCCTCCACAGGCACGATCTATTTGTACATATTGAGCACCATGTTGCCTGCCCTCACCCCAGGCACCAGGCTAGGAAAAACACCAGTGTTTATATACCCAGTGTTCTGCCATAAAGACCTGTCTCTAATATTTTCAGGGATCTAGAATGTTCTGGCAGTCTTTTTCTGCCCATAGGAAAGTTAGTTATCCATTTATGGAGCAAAAATGATGAATAATGAGTCTCTGATTCCTGTGGAGCTTTTTGGGCATGACTGAAATGACAATAAGTGAAGGTTTGCAATGGAATTAATTTCCTGGCAGCTCCCATCATTCTTAGAACTATTAATGACTGGATTAGCCAATATTTATGTTCCTAACTCTTGCTTAGACAACATGAACTTGATCTTGGTCCTGAAATTGGGTTTGGTGCCACAGTACCATGTCTAACTTCACACTAAGTAGGCAGACAGGAGAGCTTTAATCTGTCAGCAGTAGGTCCTTTGGTGAAGTCTGGACCAATGCATTGCTTAATGCAGTTGGATTTCCTCTTAATTCAGTGTGTACTGTCAACATCGGAAGTAATCCGTGTCCTTTGTTATCTGTGAAAACACAGGTGTCAATCATTGAAATAGATGTGATAAACACATCAATAGGTGTCTGGCTCATGGAGCAGGTAGTGCTGTGTTGTGGGATAAGGCTTACCTAGAATTCAGTGGGTTTGCACCCAGGAACTGACATTCTAAGTGCCTTGTAGGAAATTCTAAGTTAGAGTTCCTCAAACGTTTAAAAAGGCAAGTGAGGTTTTCCTTTCTTGTCACTTTCCACAGTTGTCCTCGTGTGTTGAAATTTCGCTTAATATAGTACTTAAGGAACTTAAATGCTGTGTTGAATTTCATGGGAATAGAGTGGAAAGAATATTTAAAAATATTATAAAAGACTGGGGGGAAGGGGCATGCAATAAAGAGAGATCATTAATTATTTCAGAAGGTCATAGTATTAAAGCAACTTACCTTTTTTAAGCAAGTCAGAGGAATGCATGACTTAAGTGACAGACACCAGATGGCTCCACCTCATTAGAAATCAGACTTTCTCAGGATTTGAGCAGGAAGAGGTAAGGTGGCCCTGGGGGGGGGGACTGTGATCAAACCCTACCTTGGAAGTAGGGTAGAATGGACTTGCAAAATTGATTTAGAAAGTTTTCACTTTGTTCGATATACTTCAAATTATACCTGGGAGGGATATAAAAAATGAAGAGTAGAAATTAAGTGAAGAATGTAATTTGATGGCTGAATAGGATAAGAAACTCAATAAGGGAACAGTCTGAAACTACAGGAAATATGTAAATTCCCGGCTAAAGAGCCAGATTGCACCTACTTGACCTATTAATCCTCCTTGACAAATAAAGCTTCTCCCAAATTTAATATTTCATTATTATTTTTAATTTAGCTTTTATGAATCTGAAGACATCTTCTGAATGTGAAGTACTCTATTGACCCCCAAGGGAAACAGTCCAGAATATGAAAAAAGTGAAAGTTAAAAGATTATTTTGATGATGCAACAGAAGATCGGCTTTTTGATACATTTTCATGTTAGGGACTAAACAAAACATTTGGCTATGTACCTTACATCTGTTCTGTTTCTTTTCATAGTGTGATTGAAGAACAGGAGGGCAGTCATTGCTCCTTGGCTGAATGACAGAGCAGAATGATGGGAGACATATAGAAGAACGAACAGATTAAGTACAAATTGAGTGTGAATGTTTCACAAATGGTGAAATTCTATGTGACAAGTTCATACTATTTGATTTTTAAGTAACAAACACTCATATAGGAATTATACTAAAAATATCCTAGGGCACAAGTCATCCAGAGCTGAGTAATCAGCTCTTCAGAGAAGCATGCAGAAAAGAAAATGTCCTCATCTCAGAACAGTGAGATAGATCTGAGCTAAAGGAAAAAGGAACTAGAGAAATCAAGTGGACCATTAACTTGAGTCATTCATTTAACTGAATCATCTGGCAGTCCTCCTAAAATGCCCCTGCTCATCCTCACCCAGGGACCTCACTTGCAAACCTGTGGTCCCTGTCTTGAGGACAGTGGCTGGCATCTGGAATTTAGTGCCTCAATGCTGCAGCTGAACTGTGCTGAGTTTGTTGTGCTGGAAGTCCTTTGCACTTGAATAGTAAATGCAAAAATCAAAATCAAAGTGACCACCTGTGACAGTTTCCATGTATATGTATAGGAATGAGATACTGTGGTCTTTCTCCCTCAATTAGGACAAATAACAAAACAAGAATGAAAGGCTGTTGCATTCAAAGGTATTCCACTGGAAATCGCATGTATCTGAGTTGACTCTAGTGAGTGTAACACAGTCACATGTACTAACTAATAAGAAACATTGGTTATTTTAATAACGTCTGTTGCTTTTTCTTGACCTGCCAGGCTTGTGCAGGGATCACTTCTGTTCCCAGGTTGGCCCTGCATGGGCAGCCCCACTCCTGCTGCCTTGGCAATTTCTTTGTTATTCCCAGCAGCTGGGTTTCACTTGCCATTGCAGTGCTTTCTGAGTTGGATTTACTACTGATCACACTGTGCTAAGTGGTTTGCCAAATTAATCTCTACAGGAGCTTTTCCATTGCTAGGGTGAATACTTAAGGCACAAATAAAAGTATTAATTTTGAAATCTAAGAATTGAAGACTGTGGTATTTTTGTTAACTGATAGAAGAATAATCTAGTAATTTAAAACCAAGCAAATTTGTATCAGGATTATATAATGTTCACTTTTTTTTTCTTTTTTTTTTTTTTTCCTGAGTTATGCTATACAGCACAAACATAACTGTGCAAATATAAAGTACCCCTGCAGACTACTTGGAAATACCAGAGCTTTCATTTAATTCCTCTTATTCTTCTTTACATATAGTTTTGAATATGCTCTCACATGTGCGTTTTAAAGAGCAGGCAAAGTAGATTTACATTCTCTAATACTGAGCTGAGAATATGAAATAATAAATAAATTATCATAATTTTGACTGACACATTAAAAGAGAAGGTTTCCTAAGCAACCTCTCTGCATATGAAATTATCTCTGATTTTAAGGGAATTTGAGACTGACTCTGACAGGAGAAGCAATCATCATGTGTTTCAGCAGGTCAGACTCATAACCATTATTCTCTGTCTATGTTGGCTTTTAAAGCTACCTTTCCTATCTGAGACCTGAAGAATGTCACATGTTCCTCCAAATGTTTCAACCCCGTACAACTCCTTCAGTCATCTAGTAAGAGTTATTTCTGCCCTACAAATGTAATCTTACCTATCTCTAGACTGTCATGGTCAGAACATCACACTCTCTAACCTCTCTGCTGTTGATCTCCATGCTGCAACAGATGCAGCTGCTCCTCGTTTAAATAAGACTGCAACAGACTCCAGAAATCTGAAAACATCAGGCAGATTCCTACTAACTTCAGTGAACTTTACATTTTTTGGGGAGCAATTTCAGCATCAAATTTTTACATTAAAAATATGTAATAAATATAGAGTTGACTCTCATAAAAATGGGCATGTGGTTATAGGGTTGTGTATGTTCTAGAATTCTATGGTTGGGAGGGCAAACTGTGGACTTTTACAGCTCCTAACACAGAAAGGAAATTTGAAAAAATGCCTGAAAAAAATTTAAACCAGCATATAGCAAAAAATTACAAAAATTACACTCCCCAGAAGAGTGGGTGAAGAGGCAGATGCTGTAGAGGGTAGTTCCATTGGACTGCTTATTACACAATAAATGATAGCATCAAAAAGTAAAACAGTTCAACAATACAGGTCATTGACTTTACTCTGCTGGGAACAACAGCAGCGGCATTTAGCTGTATTGCTGAGCTCTCCAGGGTGCTGAAAAACATTGTATCGATACAAATCTGCTTAGCTGCCCAAGGAAGGAACGACGTCATTGAAACATTAAAAAGTTGCTGACTCCCAGTCTGAGTAATAACAGCAGTATTTTGGATTTCAGGAAATCATGAATAGTACAATGAAAGATAAAACAAACAAGCTAATCAGGCCACCTCCAGTTTGCATTGCATTCGAATATACTCTCTTGGCAATGGACCAAGGCACTGAGGCCTCATTCTTATGCTTGGGTGGGGAAGCAAAACCAGTGCTAGTCAAAGCATCAGTTTTGAAAAAGCCATCTGTAAAAAGCAATGTAAGAGACAACACAGGAAATGCTAGGGGCTCTCTATAGACATCTCAAGCACAGCAGGAAGCATTGTTGGGCTTGTTTTGCCAGTAGAAACATAAGCAGTGTGTGCTGTATTTAATTGAACATTTTTTCTACCTCTGCAGGAAAAAACACAATATAATTATCAATAATTCTTAATGGGCTTTATCTCTTTAGGCAAGGGTAAGATCTAAGATATCACTTGGCTGATGTATGATATAATTTCCAGGAGCAGGATTCAGTGAGACTGGGAACTACATTAAATGTCAGGCCTGATCAATTTTTTGTACAGGCAGGTGTTGAATTAGGAAGTATGTTACTCTTTTTACGTGTTATAAATCTAAAACAGAAAAGTTCAATGAAGGTTGTCCTTTTAGGAAATCAAATGATTTTATTTTTCTCTGTTATTCCTGAAGCAACAAAACAAACAAACAAACAAAGTATTACTATAAAGTCTGAGTTACTCAAAGAATACTATTGGCTTCTATTATGTAACAGAACTATATTTTCACAGAAGCACTGGGTGAAATTCTGCAGGTCTTATAAACTATATACATGTATACCTGTGCAACTCAAATATCCTTAAGGAATCACTCACAATTTTTATTACCGGGGAAAGGCAGTACTGAAGGCAGTTTTTTATGCAGGAGATGTCCAAAGGCTGCCCAGTCCCTTTCTTGTGGGATCAGAAAGTTGAATGGTGTTGCTTTAAAGAAAAATGAAAACCAAACCAAACCAAACCCAAGCAATTTGTATGATACAGTTTAAAATCCAACTAGTTATTCTCTTTGATAATAGAGCAATATAATTTTTCTGAGAAGTATATATTGCTTTTGCAATTTCACTAATAGTATATGGCAAAAATAGTAGCCAGCTGGCAAATAACACCACCAAGACATGGTAAATGTTGAATATAAGAAGACAAGCAATAAGCATGAGTTAAATTTAGAGAGTATAATTTGTATACTGTGGGGTAGGAATTAGAGTCTGTTGCACATAAAGATTTTTGCTGTCATTGCAATTTAATTAACCTGTGAAAATGAAAATTCTCCTAGACTTGAATAATATCAGATTAGAGGGATGATGTCTCTGCATAATTTTCTTTGGTACTCATCTTTGTAATTCTGCAGTGGGTTAACTTTTAAAACCAAAAGTAAGCCTCATTAGTGCAAGAGATGTTTTGAGATAATTTGAAGCAATCAATACCCTGTGATGGAAAGAGGGGATAAACCATGCATCTATAAAGGAGTCCTGTCTGTGCACCGGACCACTTGTTCACTATATTCACTGATGAAAATTCGCCATCACAGGGATCTTCTATTTAATCTACACTAGAGTGTAGTATTTGAGTCTGAAAATGAAAAAAACCCAATGATTTTGCCACTGATGTGATATAGCTGATATTTCATAAGACTTTTCAAAACATTTATAATCTGGACTCTCCTGAACGATCTAGACAGTCATATCAAAAGCAGCGAGAAAAATCACAGTTTATAATAGTTGAGATCTATTAAACAAACATTTTTAATGGAATATTGCTTTTATTCTGCAAATTCTCTTTTTTTAGTACAGCAGCCGTTTGTGCAAATGGTAATGCGAGTGTATGTAAAGTGCAACCATCTTCTGCAGAAGAAACGTTGTGGCTTCGTGCCCTTACACAGGAAGTGTGGTCTTTTTATGACTTAACAAAAATTCTCTTGGTTCATGTGTTCAGAAGTGTAAGGCTACAATTCATCTCTCTGTAGGCAGGAACACAGTCACTGATACTGTTTGATTTGAGTACAGTCTTAGAGATACCTCTTGTTCTACCCTACTGCTCTCCGAAGTGGAGATGTTCTTCCCAGGGAAAATGAGTGCATACCAACAAGATGAGAGATGTGAACCAATGGAAATTAACTTCTCCACATACATATGTATGGGAAGTTAAGGTTTTCACCTTAATGGGTAGGCGGGAAGAACAGGAGAAACTTCTGCTGATCTAAATGTGGACAACCTGATTCCAGGGAGATGTAAGAACTAAGGATGAAAATGAATGTGGCAGGGATTTTTTTTAATCAAATAGATCAACAACTGTTGTCTTTACTTGATTGAACCTCTTCCAATTCAACCTCATTCTGAATTGTGGTGTAGTCAATCCATAATTCTTTAAGAGTAACATACAAGCAGTTCCAGAAGTCACTGCTGTCAGCCCCAGCAAGTGTGCAAGAGAGTTGTAGTCTGTAGAACAAAATTAATTACCACTATATTACCTTCAGTTGTAGTGGAGGGGTAATACTTTACCTCCTGATGAATCGATAACCACTGTGATGACAGCAAATTAGTTGACATGGCACTTCATTGCTCTTGGGCCTATTCAAAGATCTCAGTTATGCTGCCATAAGACCAATGCTGAATTCTAACGACTGCTGTATAATAACAGGATGTCTTGTTCACGTCTGTCAAATACTCTTCTTTCAGTATATCTGGTTTAATAAAAGAGTTTATTGGTCTGAATAAAATAAGTTCTTTGGAGTAAGCTTTCCTTGAACCCTGTGGACCGTGAGTGTATTTCTTCTCTCTGAAGGTAAAAGTGAGATACATTAGAAGAAGCTCAAGCCTGTTTGCTAAATAACAGTCTCCATGCACTTGTTCACCTAGTTTGTTATTGATTTATTTTGCAACTGGGATAAGACAGAGCAGGTATAGTGAATTACCCCAACTCACAGGGACATAAATCTAGTTTTTATTCATATGGTATGCTGATGGTGCAAAATTTGTAGCTAGAGGAGCTACAAGAAAGTATTATTTGAGCAAAATCATAGCTGAAGTGTTTTGATTTGGTTTCAGTCATATTCAACTGGTGTAATTCTACATTACTTTTCACACCATCCATCTGACTTCTTGGCTTTCTATCTACTAGGTTTTCTTGAAGCACACCAGTTTACTAGATTCCTTTCCTTCATCACTTTTTATTACATATCCTCATCTGTTTTCTTAGATTGAAATGAAGCTAAATTTTATTTAGTGTTAAAATACAATTCCTTTCCTAACCCAACCACACCAACCACTGAAAGCACAATACTTAATTTAGCAGAAAAACTATCTGGTGAGCAGAACTGATTATCAAAAGATTACAATATGGGAAATGATACATTTCAGGCCAGACATCAAATTTAAATATTCTAAAAAAAAGAAGGCAGAAGAATGACAAAATGCACTTTTCAGAGGGTAGCTTTACAATTTTATTCCATGTTAATTTTCATTCCATAAGTTTATCTGGCCAAAACTTGTGCATCTGCTTAATTTTACATATGAGTAAAGCTATTTATGTTCTTTACACTAAGTGCAAGAAGAAGACTTTGTGTGGCTTTTTAGACTATGGTTTGGAGTTATTCAAAGTATATTTAGGAAGCTACAGGATATTTTTAGGATCTACAGACCTTCTGTGAATAAGAATGTACTATATAATACAGCTTAACTAAATTTAAGTATGTGTAACTGAACAACAACTAATCTTTAAAAATCCATTAAAAGAGCAAGATACCTGAACAGTGATTGTAATTTCACATTGTCTGTCTCTTCATCCTTATCTTTATTCCCTACTGCTCTGTATTTTCTCCCAAGCATGGAGAGCTTATGCTCTCTAAGCAGCAGAACCATTAGTTTCTGGTTTGACAAAGAGCCTCCCTAGTGTTCATTAAAAACATATTTCATTAAGGAGTAAGTAATAAATTCCAGTGCTTCCTGGCTACTGTCATGTTCCCCTGAGGCAGAAGACAGGGACAGGGAGCAGAATGAAGCCCCAATAATCCAACGGGAAATGGTTGGCAACCTGCTACACCACTTAGACACACCTAAATCTATGGGGCCACATGGGGTGCACCCAAGGGTACTTAGAGAGCTGGCAGAGGTGTTCACCAAGCTGCTTTCAGTTAGCAGACCTGGCTAAATAAGGATGTTCTAGTTGACTGGAAGTTGGCAAACATGACACTTATCTACAAGAAGGGCCAGAAGGAGGATCTAGGAAATTACAGGCGTGTCAATCTGACGTTTGTGCCAGGGAAGGTTATGGAGCAGATCATCCTGAGAGCCATCATGTGTCACATACAAAACAAACAAGTGATTGGGCCCAATCAGCATGGGTTTATGAAAGACAGGTATCACAGTATCACAGTATCACAGTATCACAGTATGTTTGGGATTGGAAGGGACCTCAAAAGATCATCTAGTCCAATCCCCCTGCTGGAGCAGGAATGCCTAGGTGAGGTTACACAGGAAGGTGTCCAGGCGGGCTTTGAATGTCTCCAGGGAAGGAGACTCCACAACCTCCCTGGGTAACCTGTTCCAGTGCTCTGTTACCCTCACTGAGAAGAAGTTCTTTCTCAAATTTAAGTGGAACCTCCTGTGTTCCAGCTTGATCCCATTGCCCCTTGTCCTATCATTGTTTGCCACTGAGAAGAGCCTGACTCCATCCTCGTGGCACTCACCCTTTATATATTTATAAACATTAATAAGGTCACCCCTCAGTCTCCTCTTCTCCAAACTAAAGAGCCCCAGCTCCCTCAGCCTTTCTTCATAAGGGAGATGCTCCACTCCCTTAATCATCTTTGTTGCCCTACACTGGACCCTCTCCAGCAGTTCCCTGTCCTTCTTGAACTGAGGGGCCCAGAACTGGACACAATATTCCAGATGGGGTCTCACCAGGGCGGAGTAGAGGGGAAGGAGGACCTCTCTCGATCTACTGACCACCCCCCTTGTAATACACCCAAGGATGCCATTGGTCTTCCTGGCTACAAGGGCACAGTGCTGGCTCATGGTCATCCTGTTGTCCACTAGGACCCCCAGGTCCCTTTCCCCTACACTGCTCTCTAATAGGTCGTTCCCCAACCTATACTGGAACTTGGTATTGTTCCTGCCCAGATGCAGGACTCTACACTTTCCCTTGTTAAATTTCATCAGGTTATCCCCCGCCCAACTCTCCAACCTGTCCAGGTCCCGCTGGATGGCAGCACAGCCTTCTGGCGTGTCAGCCACTCCTCCCAGCTTAGTGTCATCAGCAAACTTGCTGATGGTACACTCAATTCCCTCGTCTAAATCATTAATGAATATATTGAATAATATTGGTCCCAGTACTGACCCCTGAGGCACTCCACTAGATACTGGCCTCCAACTGGACTCCGCACCATTGACCACCACTCTCTGGCTTCTCTCTTTAAGCCAGTTTCCTACCTGACCAACCTGATCTCCATCGGTGACAAGGTGACCTGTTTAGTGGATGAGGGAAAGTCTGTTGCCTACCTAGATTTCAGTAAATCGTTTGACACTGTTTCCACGGCATGCTCCTGGATAAGCTGACAGCTCATGGCCTGGATAGGCATACACTGCACTGAGTAAAGAACTGGCTGGATAGCCAGGCCGAAAGAGTTGCAGTGAACAGAGTCAAATCCAGTTGGTGGCCAGTCACAAGTGGTGTTCCCCAGGGCTCAGTATTGGGGACAGTTCCGTTTCGTATCTTTGTATTGTTTGGGACAAGGGAATTGAGGGCAGCCTTGGTAAATATGCAGATGACACAAAGTTGGTTAGGTATGTGGATCTGCTGCAGGGTAGGAGGGCTCTTCAGAGGCATCTGGACCAGCTGTATTGTTGGGCTGCAGCCAACTGTATGATGTTCAACAAGGCCAAGTGCCGGGTCCTGCACTTGGGTCACAACAACCCCAGGCAGCACTACAGTCTTGAGGAAGAGTGACTGGAAATCTGCCTGGTGGAAAAGGACCTAGGGTTGTTGATCAACAGCTGACTGAACATGAGCCAACAGTGTGCCCAGGTGGCCAAAAAGGCCAATAGCATCCTGACATGCACCAAGAATAATGTGGCCAGCAGGACTAGGGAAGTGATCATCCCCATGCACCCTGAATCCTGTGTTCAGTTTTGGGCCCCTCACTACAAGAAAGACATTGAGGTACTGGAGAGAGTTCAGAGGAGGACAACAAAGTTGGTGAAGAGTCGGGACCGCAAGCCTGATAAGGAGCAGCTGAGGGAACTGGGGCTGTTTAGCCTGGAGAAGAGTCTGAGGGGAGACCTTATTGCTGTCTACAACTACCTGAAAGGAGATTGTAGCATGGAGGGTGTTGGTCTCTTCTCCCAAGTGGCAAATGATAGAATGAGGGGAAATGGCCTCAAGTTGCACCATGGTGGGTTTAGATTGGATGTTAGGAAACATTTATTCACAGAAAGAGTTGTCAAGCACTGGAACAACCTGCCCAGGGAAGTGGTTGAGTCATCATCCCTGAAGGTGTTTAAAAGGCATATAGATGAGGTTCTTATGGACGTGGTTTAGTGCCAGAGTTAGGTTAATGTTTGGACTTGATGATCTTGAGGATCTCTTTGAACCGAAATGATTCTATGTTACTTTTGACTGTATCAATGGTTTTGCCCTGCTGCAGCACCCCACCAGGTGCAGCAGGTTTGGGCCAGCTTCTCGGATTCAGTTTGCTACTTGTGCAAAGTACCATGCCAAAGTATGGATTAGATGCTGCAGGTTTAAATCTATTTTGGGTATGTCTTCATTAAGTGGTGGTCACAGTGACTGGAATTCATCCTTGACCAGTCATTGACACCTGAGTCTGAGCTAATGACTTCGTGCTACCCAGGTTATTAGTCTCTATTATAGTCAGTGGAGAAAAATGGGCAGTTTTAGAGCACAATTTATCTTATGCTAAACTAGGCATTAGAGATAGGTGAGATGAATCACATGCTGTGAGTGCCTCTTTCAGTCTGTCACTTAAGGCAGCCTAGGTGTGAGCATTGACCATGAAGGCTTCTTGATGGAGTTGAGATGAATCTCCCCTCCCAGGCTGCAGAATGAATGTGCTTAGGACAGAAGGGTGTCTTCTGAAATCTTTAAGTGGATAAGCTGTTTTCAGGATCAGTGAAGGACCCTGCTGTGTTTTGATTAAGGAAGTTATTTTTCCTCAGCAGGTAAAGCACAAGGTTGTCTGCTAGAATGTATAACCCGCAGTGCATCAAATGCATTGACACTGGGAATTGAGAAGACATCACTAAAGATTAATGTTTTGGTGAGGTACAAAGCAGTTCAAGTTATGCTGACTCCCTTAGACTCCTCCAATCTCATTAACTAGCACATAGGTGTAAAAGTTTCATGTGGTCAGGTATAGGATCTAGAGAAAGAAAAAAGGATGGTTATGTTGAAGAAAAGAGGCACTTTGTGTTTAACTTTCTATTACACATCTTTTTATACTTTTTCCTGAAGTATTTGTTACTTTCTACTGTTGGAGACGGGATCCCGCGCAATGATCCTGGACAGGCCCATGGTGAGAAATCCTTTTAGTCATATCTTCAGCAGGAGATGACAAATTGGATGGTCTCTGAGGAGCAGTTTGCTAAAAATATTTTTCTTTTTCTGTGTTTAGCTGTATGTTCAACTCCCACCCTAATTGCTAATGCTGAACCAAGGTCAGACACATACCGAAGTGTCCACGCATTGGAATCTCATTTGCTTTGTTAGCCCTGTTACGGGCTGAATCTCATGAAAGATATTACTTCTTCCTCACTACTTCTCCTGGCTGTTGAGGTGTTGTCCCATGTTTGCTGTTCTGCATTTACAGATGATCACATGAATGCAATTCTCTGATTTCAACTTGTTAATCCACACATCAGCCAGGGAAGAATTATCCCCATTTCTGAAGGAAACTGAGGCAGTGTGAATAATAGGAAAATGTGTGCACATTTTTTTTCCTGTTTTCCTTTTGACATCATCATGAAAATTAGATGATGCCTAATGCAAACATTTCAACCAGCACAATGTTAAATCAAGAAATCCTCATTTATATGAAGTTAGTTTATTTTCCAGGAAGATGTTTATGTATGTCTTTTGAGCTTAGTTATTTGTATCAGAAGGAAATACATTTCAGTGGAAATATTTTCATTTGAAGATGCAAAGTAGAAAGTTAAGTTCCAAGTCTCAGCGAATGAGAAATGCACTATCCAGTATATACTTCTAACTGTGAAAAAAGGATATTGAGTGAAGACTCTCCATAGAACATACATATTTTGTTTTGAACTGCTCAGGAAGCATTTCAAATTAGAGTTATTCCTCTATGATTTCAAGTAGATTTATCGAATAGTGTACTTTGGACATGTTATGCCCCATGTATCTTTCCAGGCAAAAATATACAGGAAGATAAGTAAGAAACTAAAGACTTGAATCAAGCATAATGTAAGACTAGGGCAAATCTTAGTGCTTAACCCTGCTTAGGGCGAAGACAATAAGACATGAGAATTGTTTCTTGGTACTTAAAAAAAATACACCCCCAAAACATTTCTTTATAGTGGTAAATATTTCTGGGCCTTAAAGTCTGCTAGATCTCTTTAGATTTCAGCTTGGTTTAGTGTATTCAAAGACCTGACTTTGATAAATTTACAACAGTGCAATTCCTGTCAAAATCTGCAAGACTGCTCCTCAGTTTAAGAGTGTGTGTTGCTTTGTGTAAAGGCAGGAGGATTCCTGTTTCCTGATGCTGAACCAGGCATCCCAGAAACGCTTCCATGAGCTTTCGTTCCTGTAACTCCACCTTCAAATCCACGTGACTCTGCTGTACTGACCCTGCACTTTGTAAATCACCATTATCTGTCTCACCAATACTTTAATATCCTAATTCACCTCAGAGGAGTAATGTTGCCATTACTTAAAACAAATCTCCTTTTCTTGTCCCTCTTTCTCCTCTCTTTCTCCCCCTTGCTTTTTTTCTCCCCACCAGTGATCGCTTTCCCAGCAGTCAGCCCTGTAGCATGTACTATGTCTAGATGGGTTTCTATGTGTTTGAAATTAATTTATCTTGGAGAATTGTTTACAGAACAGTTGAAAATATAATTTGCATTCAACAGGCTTGTTTCTGTTCCTCCCGTATTTTCCAGACTCCTCTCTCCATATAGTTTGTTGCAATTAAAAACATAATGGAGCAAAACAGCCTCCACCAGTGAAAAATACATTTTTTGTGACTTTGTCTGATAGGCCTGAGCATGTACCTTCTGTAATATTATTGTGTTCTTAGGAAAGAAAAAATACTTCTCTGTGAATAGCAAAACCACCCTTTTCATTTATTGAAGAGGACTGTGAGAATCAAAGGCATTTGATCCAACCACAGAAGATTTTAAATGCCACAGAAGATTTTAAATGCCACACTGGAAAAGAAGCCACGTCTTTTGTGTGTCTTTCAGTGTGCTGCTCCTTTGGAGAGAAGTTATAGCATATTTCTATAATCAGTAAAATAAAAAGACAAAATACCACATTCAGAACTGATAAGAAAGAAATAGCTTGGTAAGTGACTTCTGGTCTTCGGGAGCCACAGACTAAGGCTGCCTATAAGAAAAATGTCATTTAAAACATCTAGAAGTTCAAGAGGTGGTCTATGAATGCCAGTGTACTTGCTTGCATGGCAGTATTGCCATGTCAAAGAGGTAAAGAGATTAGGTGATTCCTTTGAACGCTGGGATTTTTCTAAGCAAAAAATAAAATAGGAGTGTAGTTGCTTGATTAAATTGCTGCCTCCAGCAAATTTGAATGAACTGTGTGCTTCCTCAGAGCAGAAGCTGTCATGGACAGTTTTAGAAATATTGGACTAGCATTTTGCTGGTGTTGATAGCATCAGTTGTTTCTGAATGTTATAAAATTCTAAACTAAGACATATGTTAGACTGTGGGACAGAGCAAAGTTGCTAGGCACCGTGGGAATTTATTTTATTAATATGTACGTCACAGGATCATCTGGGTGTATAATTTCCAAAGGAAAGAACAAAGTAACAAACTTCAGATCTGTCAGAGAGATTAAATTCCCAATGCTTCTTCATCTGATTTTATCTGAGGAGAGAATGAATTTTAGTAAACATTGAGACTGATTCAGCATGGAGCATTGCCTTTCTGGGTGAGTTACAGTCTAAAACGGGAAAAAAAAAAAAATCCCCTTCAAATTATACTCCTAAAATGAAATTTCAAAAATACCTAGAAGAGTGCAAACGGGAGCTATCCTGTTAGGTAGGGAAGCACAAATGAGCTGCAAGGGGAACTTTTACTTAAGTCATCCCTAATGCTGGTTACTCACCGTGTGATGCAGTGAATGCAATTCAGCATTGACTCTGACAGTAGCAATGTTTCTGGCAGGGATGCATTCTCCTTGTTTAACTCTGAACCGCAGTTTCTGCACCAGTGGCAGCACTCATGGGTTTTGGCTGGAGGGATCTCAACATAAATTTTTCTATTTCCATATTATTGTCTAGTCATTTTCTTGTTGTGTGTATTCACCTGTGTGTGTATGTGCCAAAGAACCCAACAGAGGCTTAAAAGGGCAGAAGCAAGCAAAGTAATCACAGTATAGGTTATCCAAGGTGAAACCTTTATTTGTTACATATGGGAAAAAAAGCAAAGGGTCAGTACCTTGTAATTGATCCCTTAGGAGTCTTTGAAGGGTCCCTTCTCATGACTCAAGCCTATTTCTATAGGCTTGGAGATAACCAGCACAACTCCTGCTGAGGGCTACTGAACAGGCACGTGAATGTATGGGAACTCTCTGATGCACTAGCAAATTGTGCATATATGGAAAACTGATATATTTCTGAAAAACTGTTACCTGTTGTCACAGACTTTTATGAAGTTCGTAGTTACCTTTGAAAGGTAGGAGTAAGCCACTGTGTCATGCTTTCTTGTGTGACACCATCGTGACAGAAATACAAAGATTTTAGAAAGGTTTATATATTTCTGTTGGGGATTGCCTCCACTGTCCTCAAGGCAAGAGCTGTTCTGTTTATAGCATGTGTTTTTCAAATTTTGACAGTGCAAAGAGGCTTGTACCACCTCTTGTTTTCGGTCCCCTACTAAAATACATAAAAGACAAGAGAAAAGTTTAAGTGAGCATTGTCTGTTATCAGTTCACTTGGCTTTGGTGGGTTTTTTGGCTTTATTGATTGTTTGTTTTGGTGTTTTGTTTTGTTTTGCTTTGTTTTATTTTGTTCAGAAGAGGTGTTGTTCGTATGAAGCACTTTTGATACGGCTTTTGGGAGCTTCACTGCAGTGCAGATAGTATGTACCTAGTATATGAGCAGTGCAAACAGCAGAGCCTGAACTGGAAACTGGAGCTTTGAAGTATCCAAGCTTGTTACAGTATTTCCATGGCAACTGGATGCTATAAAAAGATTCTCTTTAAATATATTTTTTTCTACTCTTTTCTGGTTTTATATTTTTCTCTTCTAGTTATTAATTACTATTATATAAAAAATATTTGGTCATGGTGTTGTATTTATTTACACTTATGAGAGTGGATTTGTACTTATTTTGTTAATATTAATGGCAACAATTTTAAAACTGCTCACATTACCAGACAAGATAGAAAGTTAGATGATGAGTCACTGTGTCAAATAAAGATGTAAACTCTGCAAAAGAAAAACTAAAAAGTCAAGGTCAATATGTGTATCATTAAGTATCAGACACAGATGTTTTTGTTCATACAGATTTCTTTTTCATGCCCAGTCCTCCATTTGCTGTTAGCTGTCCTATATGTTCCTAGCTTAGCTTCTATTCAGATACAGCAAGACAAATCAGATGTGGCAGAGAGTTTCCCCTTTCAGTGCTCTGCACTGCATGTGGGAGCCTGCATGCTTCCAGGCAGGCGCCAAACAGTGTCAGGGTAAGCCAGAAATGACCCGCCAGTCGAAGTTCCAGGAGTGCCATTTGTTTGTGCTTTTCATCTACTAACAGAACAGCTCCACGGGTGTGCCAAGGGTTAGCCAATGAGCCACGACTGCTCAGCTGAGAAGCATCTAACCGTGGTCAACCACCAGACACCACCACATGCAGGGGATGAAAACTATTTAACAACAACAACAACAACAAAAAAGACTGGATTGCATCTGCAGTCCCAATCTGCCATGGGTGGCAGCCAAACCTACCACAGGCATGAGACACAGTTCCCGTGCAAATTATCAGTGACATGCCTGACTTGACTAGACTGATATACAGAAACTAGTTACAGGGGAAATCACCTGCCTTTCTCCTTCATATAACTGGATCTTGGTTCCCAGTAATAAACTTCTTCTTCTCTTTGTATGCAAAGGAGGTGCCATACATGAGTCAGCAAGGCAAGTTCCACTCCCTGGCTAATCCTGCAGCTGTGTAATGATGCAACGCAGACAGGGAATGATGATACCACTATATCTGCAAAATAGGACTACTCACCTGTCAGCTGAAAGGCAAAAACTGTGTCCTTCTAAGGTCAACAATAAAAAGGTAGATGGAAAGAAAATGTCTAAAGTTTCATAATCTATGAAGGGGAAGGGAATCGCATAAGAAATCTGGGCAGCGCTGCTCTACTGTGACTGGGTATCTTGACCCTTCATTTGTTTCAAGAATTAGCTGGGAGTTTATCAGCTCTGTGTCAAAATAATAATGTATATTCCCCTGAAAGAAACTCTGTGTGTGTATAAAACACCATGATTTTTAAATATTCACACAGAACTGGAAAAGTCATGAAAAATTAGACAAACTTATATGGAATATGACTCCTAAAATGATGAAAAAGGATCCTTCAATTTCAAACCGCACTGTATTGCTTAATAATGGAACAAATACTATCAAACTGTGTTGTAAAGATTTGATTATGAGATGATGAGAAGGTCCAAAAATAAAAAAAAGAATACCAACCAACCAAACCCAAACCACCAAAACCCCTTGCACCTCAGGTAGTGCCTTTTTATTCACTACTATTTTGATTGAGTCGCCTGTCATTCATTGTCCTGCAAGAGTATAAAACCATAATGTAGATAAGATGATCAACCATCTATTACAAACAATTAATAATAAAAGTTGCAAGTAATATTGTGTGAATTATTTCCAGGCTCAGAAACTGACCTGTTTTTGTTGAACTATTGGGTAAATAAAAAGGGGCAACACTCTAGAGCAAAAATAGAATTAAAATAAGGACTGGTTTGTGAATGACTGCAGGAAAGTAACTTGAGAAAATTTTTCCCATCCTTCAATCATGCTTGACATTTGTAGGATAAATGATGTTTGACCAATATGCTGGACCTATGGCTTTGTTCTGGTTTAAAGATTTTGATTGTACATATTCCCTTGCTATTTGAAATGCCAGAAAACTATCACTCTTTTGTGTTGCCAGGATTTTCAGGAACCATATTTGTCTTTTCAGGGCCCTTTTGAGGCTCTATCCCATAGCTAGAGCACAGCACTTTTCTAGTAGGTTTGCTGTGGAAATGAGCTGTGCTCTTTTTAACTATCCACAATGCTCAAACCTGCACTTCTCAGTATGTCACTGAATCAAGTCTGGCTCTCCAGCAGCTGCCCTGCCTAGTGAGACGTTTAGCTTTTTGTCAGTGTGCAACAGGAATCTGTCAGAAACCTCACTTCATTAAACCATCAAAACAGTCTATTCACTTACACACACAGCAGAAAATGAGTGTTCACAATTGCTATGGAAATGCAAAGTATGTTGTAAAATCAAGATTACCATAAGGCCCTGATCCAGTAATACACTTCAGAACATGATTCAGTGGTACCCATGCCAAGTGATTAATATGGGCTTAAAGTTAGCCAGCCAAATAGTTTTTTCAATCAATCGATCTCAGAAAGCTTGTTTTCTGATGACATATTTGAGCCAGGTGAAGTAATTCAGTTTTAAACCTGATGTTGAAGCACTTCCAACTAAAATAATGTTTAACTCATGCATTTTGAATATGTACTAATTTTAAATTGCTTCACTCCACACTAGCAGATAAAATCTAAAAAAAATATTCCTAATAAAAGTCTCAGCGGACACAAATGAGATGAGAGTCAGTGTGCCTTAGCAGAAATAAAATCTTGCAGACTTAATTAAAATTATTACCAAGGTAATCAGTGTGATCAAATGTACATCTAAACTTGTTTTTCATTGGACTTAATATAATTTTCAAAGGTCTTTTTATCCTTGTTGCTTTAATTTAAATGATAATATTATATAAAACCACAATTACATTATTGGAATGAAAAAGACAAAAATGAATGTCCTGCAATGAATGGTCAGCAATGGTGAATTGTAAGGATAAGACATATGAAGTCCTCGGGTAACCCCAGTGTGGCAGTTGCACAACCTCCTGAGATCCAGAGCCTTCAATGGGGCAGCTGATGGCTCTTTTGCATCTTTTGTGCCCCATTGTGCCTGTCCCAACATACATATCTAGAGTGGCGTCAAGGTGCGGACAGTCACATCCTCCCCTACCCTGGGGCAAGGTGACTTCACGTCCACACTGTGGGGGCAAGAGGAGTGGGACCTTCAATCACTTGACAGGGTGCTCAACAAAGGAGGTTCCCAGAGAAGCTGAGAAGCTTCTGGACCATGTTGTAATGACCACAGCCAGATACGACCAGGCTATAAAACAGGATCCCTGCTGAAGATCCCCTTTGAGTGGTTTGTGAACTGGTGCCCTCTCTTTAGACTGGAACGCCCTCTAAGGAGACTTCCCAGGACAGAGAGTGCCTCAGCTCCTCCTGTGGTGGGTCGTTATTTACTGGATATATCCTTGAATGAAACCTCACCTAACACAGGTGAGTGATTATTTCTTGTGGGTACCCTGGAGTGAGATGCCTCTGATGTATATTTCTTGTGAGTGTACGAGTGCACGTTGTGGATCCTCATTATTCTTTCCCAATAATTTGCTCAACTGATATCTGAACCTGTATTTTATGTTGTCACAGGGTTAAATAATTGTATAAACTCTCTTCCTAGTTGGTTTATTGGCTACGCTTTTCTGGCTAGAATAAAGCCTGTTTTGAAACCTATTGTCCATCTAAAACTGGGTTTGGGGTGCCTCTGTGAGACTCTGCTATAACATAGGGAGCTGGGATGAATATTGTCTATAGTCTTTCCCCCACCATGTCCTACAGATTTTAGAAGAATATAAAGATGAGATGAGCTTTTACTCACTCCCTGTGTTCTAGTCTCATGTACCTTGGCTTCCTAATATAAAATTTACTTACTGTACTAGAGTCCTAACAGGCTTAGAGATTACATTAAAGTGAAGAAGTAGTGAGGAATGTGGTCTCACGGATAAAGTAAGACCTTGACATGGCAGTTTCTAGCCTCTCTGAAGCTGGGACTTGCTATAGCATGGGATCACCCCAGATTCTCCTTATGTATGAAGAAGACAATATTGCAGCCCCACAGCGGCTGCGGGTAACAAGAGGAAGCCCTTAAGCCAGGGTGACGCCCTCAGGACTATTCCTCTGCTGTCCTCTGCTTCTGCAACAGTAAAAATCAGCCAAAGAGGAAGACTTTGCTTTTTAAGGGTGCTGCTGGTCTTGGTGTCGATGGTAGCCACACAATCAGCCTTTCACAAAACAGGCTGCTGCTTTGTGAGCCTCTGAAGTACATACAGTCTTGGGAGAAGTAGTACCAAATTAACAAAAAAAGACAGATAAAAGTGATTTTTACTTTAAATGGCTTGTATTATGCTTGTTTCACTGTCAAAATAGAGTAATTTATCCTATTTTATGTTAGTTGGAACAAACTAGGACAACAACTTTCTTCAGACTTTAATGTTTCTAAACCAAATACATACTACAGAACTAATAGTGAATGTTTGACAGATACTAAGTCCGAAGACTTCACGTCCCTGGAGTAAATTCTGTACCAGTATAATCTTAACTTTCACAATTAACCGTATATTGAAAAGACATGCAGTAAGGAATACAAATCTTTTAAACAGGAACTCAGCATTTTTTAATCAAGTGTGTGCAACAATAATATCCTTCAGACAGGTGACATTGGGTCCTCCACTTTGTCAAGGGAGATGAAACAGTTTTTTCCAGCTGACAACAGGGCCTGAATCAACATGTTGATGTGTGGCTGGACATTTTCCCAGCTTTAGTAACCCAAAGTTTAAGCTTCAAACATGAGAAAATGAGAGAGACTGAGACAGATAGATGCTTTTCTGGGTGATTAATGCTACCTGAAGACAAGTAGGATGAATTGCCCTTAGATGTGCTTCTCTTTCTCCTTGACTACATATAGAGTCTAACATGATAAATGTAGATCAGCTACCTGACCTTTAGGAGCCCAACTGCACTGCTGTGCAATCAGGAACATAGCAATCATTCTGAGAGGGTTCTTTCAGACTTAATCTCTCCCTGGCTAGGATTGGAACTTGTTTATTTAGTTAATTTATTACTCTTATTATTATAATTTAACAGCAAAGGCTGTATATTTGTAAGTAAAGATTAACAACATGAAGTTTGTGTCTTTTCATTTAAAGCAGTGCCAAAACTTCAGTTAATCAAATAATAACTCAGAAAGATTTGTTGTACTTAAGCTCCAGCACATGCAGTGCGACAGCTCCATTAAAAAGTGCCAAATGGAGTGATTATGTTCATTATACCATAACCTACACACCCCGCCCTGTCTAAGGTATACTTAAGGTTTTTTGGAGTTGACCTCTGTTGAAACTTTGAGTGCACTAGTTAATAACATGTTTTTAAAGCACTAAAAATTGAAACAAGTATGTTGAACCAGTCACCACAATATGGTTTTATGCATCAACTGATTTATATCAGTCATTCTTCAGAGACACTGTGGTATTATATAATTCAAAATTTATTCTAAGTAAAATCAGAGCCCTCTTACATGGCCAGCTGCCTCTTTTTCTCCTTTCTTAATGGAAAAACAAATCCAAAGATACATTATGTCAAGCAGTGTCTTGCCTGGCGCAGGACCAAGGAGTGACCAGCTGCCAGCTTGTATCCCACCAAAAAGCCCTCAGAAATGCTCATTTCAGCACCCTTTTTAGCAGAAGAGACACTCTAGGAAAGCTGGCTCCAGCAGGACAGGGGGTACACAAGAGTGACCGAAGTTGGAGGAAAAAAGGCATAGAAGAGTCTCTGCCCAAGTTGGGACTTGAGTCAGGAAAATGAGAGCCCAAGAGAGCCCTACAAAGACAAAAGCTGGGAGGAGGGGTGGATAGGGCTTGGTTTCCATTATCAGTGGACAGCATGGAAATGATGAAACATCAGGTGAGCTATCAGTGAGCAGGTCCCTTTTGGGACTACTCATGCTAACAATTAAAAAGAGATCACTAAATGAACCTCAGTATGCTGCCTTTATGGCTGTTTTCTTGTTCTTTGTTCTAAATTTCCCTTCCAAGGCTTCCTAGCAAATCCACTCTGGAGACCAAAAAAGGCAGAATCAGAATCTATCCCTCCAGGTGCTGTTGGACATTGATGTTCACACCAGGAAGGCTGTGGGAGAGTGGGGAAGTTTGTGCTGGTGTCCCACACAAAGGAATTCTTGCTGGAGATAAAAATAGAGTGGAAAAACATCGGAATCCCAGTATTTTGTCTGGGTTTTTTTTGCTAACTTTTTTTTTTTTTAAATGAAATAATGTCAAATACCTTGGTTAGTAATTTATGCTGTGCATGGATACTTAGAGTCTAAGCAGGGCTGATGCTCAATATACATGATGTTTGAATTCCAATATACCTTAGTGTCTCAGAGTTTGTAGTTAGCATTTCAGGCAGGGACAGGATCCATCTATTGTCATAGAAGTGGCATTTATCCAGTTTTTCTCAAGTTTTGCTTTCTCCTGTTTGATCTTGGAAGTACCTTGAATTAAGCTTCTCATTTGTAAAGCATGTTTAACCACTTCTTCAATATGTCTTGCACTGAGCTGAGAAACCTATGGGAATTCTGTTCTGTTCACTCTGAATTTTTACAGGTCAGAATAAAATGAGCCTCTATCTAACATTACAATTTTCAAACTGCCTCATCTCAGAGGCTCTGAAAAGGTGGAAACCTCTTTCTTTTCAGCTAGACAAGAACAATAAACACAAATCAACATTAACACAATGCACATTTTCAAATATTTACTTTTTTTTTAACTAAACCTGCTGTCTTCAGTTAATGCAAACTTTAGAGTAGCTCCTTCTTCTCCTAAAATAGAGGAGTGTCTGCAGTGTCATGGTCATTGTTCAAAAGAAATACCTTGTTTATTATCACAGCTGGAGAGGTAGGACGCATATCAGGGAGAAGTTCTGGTTCATCATCAGAAAAGTCAGAAACTATCCACCATTTTTTTTCTTTTTTTTTTTTTTAAAGTGCTTGGAATTAGCAAGTGAAGACAATTTAAAGTCTCAAAACTCTTTTCAGTAAAAGTAAGAACATTATTATTATTATTGTTGTTGTTGTTGTCATTTTTGTTATTGTTATCTGGTGTGTTTCTATGTATCCAAATTACAAGTTAACATATTATGTGTTTTATGTACCTCCAAAGAGCGTCTGCTTGGTGCTAGTAGGTCTATCACATCACCAGAAGCCTCTATTTCACCTTTCAGAGCACTATGTTTCTTTTCCTTGCTCATGACTACAGCAGACTGCATCTGCCTGCCCTCTGTGAGGCTGGCTTGATCCCAGCTGCAGAGCTGAGCTGTTCTGCACAGATCAGACTCAAACCTGGCACAGCATTGCCGCAGCAGCGTTAATAAGGTGCCACCTTCTGATTGCTTAAAGATGTGCATCCTACACTGCTCTGAAGTCCCCTGAACAGGCAAAATCACTGGCCAAATGATGTTGTTTGCTCATTCAGAAAAAAATCACAGGATTTTCAGTGACAGGAGCATCTAGATCTCAACAGTGGGGAAACTTCCTTTCTTTAGATGCAAGGTTGTTCAGAAATAAAAAAGACACAATTTTGAGTTACATATAAAAGATTCTTGAATACTTATCGGATCCTTAATTTTCAGGAATATTTCTAAAGTCCTGTATGCATTTATAGCTTAATTATTTTTGGTCAGTTATCCTAAGCTTGTGATTATTGAATTTTTAACGTATATTTCCTTTCTGACTTGTTTTCCATCATGATTTCATGAAACAACTGTGCCTGAATGATAAATCAGGACCATTCTCTACCAAAAGTGTTAGGATTTTGTCTTCTGTGTGTCAGGATAAAGGTGAAAGATGGGTTCTTGCTGGACATCATCTCTGTTTCTCAAGGAAAAGTTGATACATTCTGTCGTGCCTGTAGCTAAGGTTGTTTCGTCTGAATCCAACTTCTATATCAAGCTTGTCATGGGCAAATTAATAAGAACAGGAAAACTTTTGCATCATACTTTTTAGGCGTGGGCAAGCCTTTAAAACAACTGATGCCTAAGGGCTTAGTCGGAGCAAATTATACTATGTTTTTGAGCTATTGTTATGTGCTAGTAGTTGATAAATTTTCAGACACATGGTGCTTACCAACAGTACAAATATGGTACTAAGTAGAAGCATTCTGATAAAAAAAAAATAACAATCAGTTACAAACGAACGCCACACACTTCTAAATATATCCAGTGTTTCAGGTTTGGTTTTGAGAGTGGCAGTTTCCATGCCTCTTTCCTTTCAAAGACTGTCTTTGAAAATAACCTTGACAGGAAATAGCAGTTTTTTGTCCTCCTCCCAAGAAAGAAGAACGTTGCAGCTATGTACACCTCTTGAGGGCTGTTCTTGTTTGGGGACTGTGGAAGGGGCTGTCTGTGTCACTGTGGGGGGTTTAGGGTAACCCAGCTTCATCACCATGGGAGGAAAGCTGTTCAGCTCAGCAAGGCTAGGTATTTTTTGATGTCTTTCTGTGTTCAGCAAGAAAACAGTTATCCTCCCTTGCCATTCCCAGGGCGTATTCTCCTTCTGGGTCTCCAGAGCTTCTGGTTTGTGGTTTGGTGCTCTTGGACATATGAAGATTTGAGGTGTGTGGTTCATGAGGTGCTCTGCCTTCATTTACCATTCCCAAATATCTGCAGAATAAGATCTTTTTTTCTCAAGGTTATAGCTTATAGTATATGTGTGCATTTCACTAACTCTTTATACGCATTTGTAGGCTCTTCTATAAAGTGCAGTGCCATGGGCTAATGTTTTTCCAAAGTGACATTTCTGTGTTTTCCCATTTAACCTTTTGACTCCTTGTGCGCATGCCAGTCACACACAGCTTGCAGACGTCCTCTGTGCTTATAGTTCTCTGCCTCTTTGTCTGGGCTATAAATGGAATGCTGTTTTGAGAAGCCCAAAAGCACAGGCAAATGGACACACTCTGTCCTGTGGCTACAGGCAGCATCTGACATATTAAAAAAAAATGAACCAAACCAAACAAAAAAAAAATCCCCAAACCAAAAAACAACAAACAAGCACACCCCCCCCCCTACAACAAATAACAACAAAAAAAAACAAAACACAAACAAACAAACAACAACAACAACGAAACCAAAGCAAACCAAAACAAAAAAAACAAACCCAAACTGTAGAAGTGTCCTGCTCTTCTCTAAGAACATACACCCCGCACAATGGAAAACACTGTGCCCTTTGGACCTATGTTCATCCTGAAAATATTGTCAGTGGAATTGCTATTCCTTAATTTAATCAGTTCTTACAGGTACAATAATCACATGTGAAGATGTTTTTAAAAGCAGGGAGCTTTACATAACACCGCTCAGTGTCCTATAACAGTGCTTTCAGCACGACTCCTCCTATCATTTTGTGTTTGCAGACAGATTCTTATTTCCACCTATAGAAATGCATTACAGTTGTGTAAAGAAATGTACATAGTACAGAATCCTTTCAGTCTACCTTTCTAGGGAAGTTCAGGTGCCCTATGAATGCAGAGTACCTACTGGGAATTACCATATACAAACCAGAGTATTCAGTGGTTAAGGCTTTCTGTAAAAACTGGAACTTTTCTGCCAATAATTTTCTTTTTAGAAAAGCTTCCTTTGACAGTGAATCTGGTTCACACTTCAGTAGTATTAGTGTGTCCAGTTCTGGGCTCCCCAGTGCAGAAGAGGCATCAAGCAGCCAGAAGGAGTCTAACAAAGGGCCACAAAGATTGTTAAGGGCCTGGAGCATCTTGCCTATGAGAGATGTTCAGCCTGGACAAGGGAAGTGTCAGGGGGACCTTAGCAGTGTGTGCCAATACCTGAAGGGAGGATGCAAAGAAGACAGAGCCAGGTTCTTTTCAGTGGTGCACAGTGACAGGACCAGAGGCAATGGGGACAAACTGGAAAACAGAAGGCTCCCTCCGAATGTCAGGAAACACTTTTATACTGTGAGGGTGACAGAGCAGTGGGACAGGTTTCCCAGAGATGCAGTAGAGTCTCCATCCTTGGAAATACTCAAAAGTCCTCTAGAGATGATCCTGGGCAACTGGCTCTTGTGGCCCTGCTTGAGCAGGGATGTTAGACCAGGTGCTCTCCAGAGGTGTGTTCCAAATTCCACTCTTTTGTGATTCTGTGATCAATGAGACAATGTTTTGAGTATCAAAATGTATACTGTAAATCTGTTTTTCCATAGCTTGTTATTGTCATTATTCAGCCTTTGTAACCTGTCTGCATCAAAGGGGTGGTTAAAATCAACTTAAGAAGTATAAAGGGAACATTTATTGAGACAGGTTAGTTCACTCAAGTATGTAAAGAAACATCATTACAGATTGCAAGAATCACTCTGTGTCTGGAAAAAAAAAATTCTCTACCATCAATTTATATAAGCTCTACTTTTGTAAAAGAGATGTCCAAATGATTGGTGCTTGTTTTTAATGTGCAAATTACTGGAGCTGAGTTATGCCTATATAAGGACACCAGTCTTTGAAACAGAACTAAATCAATTCAAAGAAGCAGGTGGGCTTTTCTCACGAAAACAAGGAAGATTCTGACGGTTCTCACATGTTTCAGAATCACAAATTTTTGTCATAATTGTGCTACTCTGAAAAGGGAAAAAAGTCTCGACCTCCAGAAATTTTATTCTATTGTTTAGGCTAACTCTGAAAATTGAAAACATTCCAGATATGGAAGAGAATGAAAAGAGCATATTAAAAAGAGAGTTAAGCATTCATTAATTAATATTGACATTTACAGTCCAGTTGATTCAACATCAATTATTTTTTACCTGCCCCGAGTATCCTGAGTATTTTCCTCTTCTTTTGCAAATGCCTTTTAAACATTCAGATCTGCCCCAAGAACTTGCTTGTAAGTTCCTACTAAGTATCAAGGCAATATTAAAATTTTCTGAGTAAATCTGGTGCTACTTTTGTTCTTCATTGCAAATGAATCGATCTCAGTAGTTTCTGATCTTGGTTATTTTGAGTGTTTTTTGTTTGTTTGGGTTTTTTTAATGGATTTTAAAGGAGGCCAAAGTAGTGGGAAATATTTGAGACTTCATGCAAAGTAACAGCTAAAAGACTACCACCAATATTTGTGACTTATTTGCGATTATGTTTAGTAACAAAGCAAAAAGTATGAAAACCACTTGGTATGCACATGATTAATGAATTATTATGTCTCCTAGGGATCTAGTTATTATCAGAGTTCCTCCTTCTTTCTACAGTCTAGTACATTAACAATAGACTAAAACAGACATCTATATTTTCATTTGCCTTGGTGGTTGATGAAAAGCTGCTAAGTCACCCAAAGAGGGTCTTTCCCTCCAGTGTTGACTTTCTACATTTGCCATGAAAGGTTTGACTTAAATCACCTTTCAATTGCACCTAAGAGCCTAAGTGTTCGTCATGTTTCTGGAAAATGTGATCTTTGTATTTGTGTGATAATTTGGGGGAAAGTAAAACTCAAATCAAGTACTTTTAAAATATACTTTGTTAATAAACAAATTTAAAAGGAAGTGACCTTTCTTGGCCACATGTGGTACATTTAACTTGATAGCTCACATGATGCCTCTTCCTCACCAATTTGGAAAAAAAAAAAAAAATTGGAAAAGAATTGAAAGAACATTTGGAAAAACAATGGACCATTTATGTAAATTTTTCAATTATTAAAATGCTAATTTGAATGACATAGAGATTTATGTGAAGCCTCCTTGAAAACTTCATGAAAAGGGCAAGACAGAGCCAAGATGTCAATTTTACAAATACTTGGAAAAAATCAATTGTTTATACTGACAAGTTTCATTAAAACTGTGAAATTTTAAACAGCAATAGGAGTTTTAATGAAATGCTACAATTTTTCTATTTCCTTCTAGATTTAAAACCCTACATAGTGTGTACATGCATTTAATTAGAGTCTGAGAATAACTACTTAGTATTTTATTAATAAGAAGGAAGCTTTTATTTTTTTCATACTAACAAAGTCAGAATATGAATAACTAGTCTCTGGTCTAAGTCACTCACCACAATGACACACCGTTCGTGAAGCAGATCATAACCATCTCTGGAAAGCAATCATTAACTTACCCTTTAACAAAAGTTATCATTGTATTTTTAAGGTTTCGGTGTGAATCTGCACTCATTTGTAGAGGAATTATCTTAACAGCTGCCTATGACAGTAAACACATTTGGTGCTTAGCAAACGGGGAAAATTACAGACTGGATTGAAACTCCAAGGCAGGACAGGTATGGGCTCTGCCTGGGACTTCTGAATGTCAAGAGATCTCTTTTATATTTGTATCACTGCTGGACCAGCTTGGAACTTTTGAACCACCTGTGAAATGGTTAGGTGCTGTACAAGCAGGGGACAGTGAGATAATTTTTATTTCAGCATAATTATAAATCACATGGAATTTCCTCCATTCATAACTTCTTTACTATGTTTTCTAATATAAATTGATCCAGATTAACTGTATTTTATTATAAGCTTGGACTTTTCATCTATATAACCATCATTTCTACCTTCACTACTTATCGCTAGATGCAAGTATTGGATGTTTTATTGAGTTACCATACGATTACAGAGCAGTTTCTAAATGTTTCAAGTAATTCGTATAACACTCATGCAGTGACTACTGATCAAGACAGTGTCTTTAAAAGAGTTACTTTCCCATTGGTTTAACAATGCATCTCCTGTCTCCCATCTGCAAAGTGGTACCTGGCTGCCGTGTCATGTCCACTGTGATACAGGATGACACAACTCAGTTGAAACTAAGCTACTTGTAGCGTAGTAACATTCAGGTTGAGGTGAAACTTCCACTAAAGTTGTTACCTCAGATACTGGCAAGCATGTGGGCTTACCTGGAATCACCATCCTTGACAGGGCTTTGCTTAAAAGCATTGCTGAGAAACATGTCCACTGACAAAACCCTACCTCCCCTCCTTGTCCTTCAGTGCCTCTTTAAGATGCTCAGGTGAGTAATGAGACTTCAGTTTTTCCTGGATCTGTTACCTGATTTAACTCCAGAAAAAGATATTTTCAGTCCTTGCCTCTGCTGTGGTTTTATGGAACACGGTGAAGATGAGATAAAAATCTACATTGATTCTATGACTGTTTTAGAGTTTTGTCCCAGCACTGTCTGTACTGAGAGTGAGAGCAGTTGCTGGTTTTGTTTTCCAGCTTCTCTTTCTCCTTTCCGACCCATCAGCGGGCTCCAGGTGGCAGCACAGGCAACGTTTGCAAAGCAGGTGAAAAAGTTTATCATGAAAAGGTTCTGATTCAAATTGTTTTGTCTTTTCTGTTCTCAGATGAAGCTGGTGATGAAAAACATAGATCAAATTTAAAATTGTAATCCTTTTTAGGATTTTCTTTCTGAATATTCTTAGAATCATCTGTGGCAGCTTTCATTTCTCAAAAGCATTTTTTTCTCACTGTAAAGCTACAGTTACTGAATTAAGCTGAGCTAAACCTTAAGATATAGCTATTGTGAAAATTTTCCATGTAAGTCAGAAAATGAATGGGTTTAGAACAATATATCAAAGATTATTTGGGTTAAATTATACCTTTATTATTATTTTTTTTTTTTTTTTTTTTTCCAGCAAGCTCTAGCAATTTTACTGCAGAGTATAGCTCTTTGCAGAAACAGATTTGCAGAGGATCCTCAGGTCCTGAAATCCTCCCATCTGCATTTCCAGGTGCAACAGTATATACGTCCTTTCAATGTGAGAAACTTTGGTCCTGCATCCCCTTAAGACAGTCTAAACTAATGAGTCATGAAGAGCAAAGAACACTGAACATTAACATTGGGGACACAATAATCCCAGCTTCATGCACTGACCAAATTATGTTCAGATTGTTGAGGGTTAGGAAAGAGAATGACCGAAGAAAACAACATCGATGAAGTAATAGAAAGTATATATACAGCAATATAAGGTAATATAAAATTTCTGGGCGTGGCTGCCCTTTAGATACAGACACTTGCAAGATTACAGACTTTAACATAGTTTTTGACATGCCAAGAAAGACACCCTATGTTTCAGTTGGTTGTGTGTTTGTACACCACATGGTCTGCTTCCTGAGCATAATTCTGCTTTTTATGTCTTATTGACTCCCTTTCAAATACTCTGTGGGAGTCTGTGCTCCTGCTTGAGACAGAATTTGCTCTGAGTATCTCCTCTCATCCCCTCGCTATTTCCACAAGCCAGCTCAGACACAGAAATGCATTTTCCCAAGTGCATCTGTTCTTTCTCTGTTCTTTCTCTTTGGTTGGATATAAAATTTGGATGACAGATTAATTATTTAAAAGCAATGTCACCTCTCTCTTGTTTCTGTTAGTATCAGAAGAGAAACATCTCATCCAGTTCTGCACAGACAGAAAGTAAAAAACATTACATAAAAACCTAAGAAGGCCTTGCTGTCCACTTGGAAGAGCCAAGTAACTCAGTTGTCTTTTCAATTCCAGAAACAAACAAGCAAAAGAGCATCTGCTGAGGGACAGCGACAGTAAAACAATTTTACTCACTAGAACACATTGCAAATCCAGTCTTTCCTTAGTAAAGACTTGAAAAGCAGTCTAAACCAGTGAAGACATTCAGATCCTAATTCTATGTGTTATAACACTACAAAATATATTTTTCTACAAGATAAATAACATAGATGTCAAATCCTTACATTATTTTTTTTTCAGGGGAAGTAGTATTAAGTCCACCCGCATAAGAGTTGAAAATATGAAGTCTAAACTCAAGTAGTTTTAGTTATTTTTCCAGAAAGATACAATTTACAGTCAAGTAGCCCTTGAATAAGGTTCATTAAAAAAATCTGTGCTGTGTTTATTCATCAAATGAATTAATGTGCTCTGTTTCACATGATGGACCTTTGCCTTCCTCTATTTGGGGTTGTCCATTCTGAGGATTGTTCTCTGACCTAACCTCATGCACCATTATTGGCTTTTTTCAGCTTCCAGCCCCAGGAAGATCTGTCTGGGTTGCTTTTGGCTCTTGCAGCTCCCTGGAGAACTTTCCATCTTGGATGGTCTCTCTCGAGATTAAAACCCAAATAAAGCCCAGGAAATAGACTCTAATGATTGGTTTTAGCATCAGACTTCATTATATCAAAACTCCTTCTGACTTTAGTAAGTGAGTTCCCTGAACCAGAGCCAAAAGACTAAGCTTTAAATCTTAATTCTGAAACCCTTCATTAACTAACTTCATGGATTTACAGATGAACTAATTTATCTTGCTAGCAGAGCAGAACAAACAATAAAAATTTGCTGTTCTGTGCATGCATGCTCCAAAAGCCCCTCTATGCTCACCAAAATGCAAAAATCAAACCTCCTATTGAAAATAAGTTTTTTCTATGTGTCTCATTTGTGTCCCAAACATATTGAATAGATGCTCTATTCTTGCAGCAGTTTTGATGTACGTTCTAATCAAATCTCATAATCATTTGACTGAAACACAGAAGTTGAGGCCTTTTTGAAACACTGTACTGACAACTGGGCAGAATGAAGGACAAAAATCAGTGAAACGGAAATGTTCAGTTCCATTAAAGACACTATAAATACATCCTAACTTTCTGCATTTGTACTAAACTAGTCATCTGCCTTACCCACATCAGTAATTTTGCGTGGGTTACAAGCAGAGCTTTCGTTTCATTATTTGCAAAACACTCTTTCTCTTTTTGGATTGCAATGAAGTCAGAGAGAGCAAAAAGTAAAAATATGTCTTGAAAGCTTTGAGATTGTCTGTCTTTTTACTCCTGAGCCTTGGGGAACTGTTTATTCTTCTCTTTCATGTGCTCCAGCAAAGGCACAGCCAGTAGGGGCTAAGGACCAAGGATCACTGGGAGCAGCAGATGGGATCTTCTGATGAGCAAGCCTGTCCCTGCAGCCTGGGTACACATCTCGTGATGTCCCCACTCCGTGTTTTTATTCTCCTACTGTTAGGCCAGCATCTACAACCAGAGCAGCAGCACTTGCACTTGCCTCTCAAAAACCATCAAGCAGTGGGTGTTAATGAGGTGACAACTAAAGGGTCAGAAAATGATTGACAACACGGATAAAACAGCTCTTCCGATCAATTTCATTTTGAGGAAGGAAAATAAGAGATTGGGATTGGATTTGGGTAGAGATCATTGCAGAGTTATTAAAAATATTACTAGGATTTGTGTCATTTTGGAGTAGTAATTTCCCAGAGGTATACAGATGAACAAATAGCTTGTGCAAAAGGATTATAAGTCATGTTGTTTTGCAATAGCAGGGACTCAGTGATCTAGCATGGTCTGATAGTTTTGTCTTCCTAATGTGATCAAGAGTGAAATCAACCCAGGTTCCCTATCTAGTGAAGACAGATTATGTGGATATATCCCCTGTGCTGCAATCTGTATCCCAAAAATGGCCAGCCGCTCCATGAAGTTTCTTAGGGGAGTTCTGGGATATTGCGTGGTCATCGATCAGAAGAAATATAAGTTAAGTTTTTCAAAAGCTCAGTGTCTGATGTACACAGGTAAGTTACTGCCTTGCTACATAAGCATGACTCTCCTGAGGAATAGTATCTGTGTGCCTGCTTTTGGTTTGAGACAAACATCAGGGAAAACACATTTTCTTAAATCTCAGGTTCAAACCTGTGGTTTGAGACCACTGTCAGGGTGCTGGCAGCTCCCTGGAGCTGGGGGCCATGGAGACTCATGTCTGAGGTGGCTGGGGCAGGACCTACATCCCAAAGGCATTTGGGTGGTTCAACAGGTCCCAGCAAGTGAGGTTCTGCTCCAGCCACCCCAAACAAGGCAGCAACGCAGGTGACTTCTGCAGATGAAGTGTGGATACTTGCCTTTCAGAAGGAGTTTCAATAAATTAATTTGCAACAAATATTCGTATCAGACGTGTCAGAAGATAGTTCACAGCACGGCTTCCATTTTGGTATTTCTATGAATTTCTGGAACGTGTTTACACTTATACTTGGGTGTTTCTTCCAGTAGTTTTAACCTGTATTTCTAGCAAGTCATCAGGTGAATTATTTCTTAAACATGAAAACAGTGTGTTCAATATGGAAGCTGCTTGATTTTCTAGTGTTAAGAAAGAAGACTGTAGTTTATGCCAGTGGAAAGACCAAAGAGAAACCAAGCAGTTGCTCTTTTTATCTTACGTAAAGACAACAGTTTTTTGCCCTCCCTTTTTTTTTTTTTCCTGAATTCACTAATCCTCTCCACAACCAGTCTTTGCAGTTCCTCCACTCATTAACTAGTTTAAAATCTATTTTACAGTGACATTCTTTTGGCTTCACCTTTTTTTTTTTTTATCTCCTCTTTGTACATTTACTTCTCGAATAATTCACTCTGGGGACATAGTTGCATTGATAATGTAGTAAAGCCACTAGTCTTCAGCCCTTCAAAGAGTAATAGGTGAAATGTCTGTTCTTTGTTTTCTGCATAAATGAGTATAAAAAAGGTAAAAATGTCCCATTATGCAAAACCTTAATTTTCAAATGGGATTTTGCCAGTTTCTTTCTGTTGTATGCAAAGTTACTTCTCTTAAAAATAGCTTAGGTTGTTGAAATCTTCATGTGGAAGACAGTATCTATTATTACTCTCCCTGGAGTCTTGTATGTCTAATAAAATTGCATAGAATTTTCTAATTTTCAGCTTCTATTGCAATTATGTTAGAAAAATGGAGGCAAAATGGCATCTCTTCTGTATTTGAGAAGACCTTGAGGAACATATTTACTGGTAAAGTTCTCATTGTCTTTTACTATCCACATAGGTCCAGGAACAGGTTACATCTGTTGTGAACTATAAAGCCTGCATTCCCCTTGCTCCTGGAGCTGAACATCACAAGGCTGTTCGCTGTGTGTATCAGCTCATGGAACTGATCTCCTGTATGGCCAGGAAAATGTTCTGTCCGTAGAAAGGTATTAAAAAATGTGGACATACCCTTCCAATGATTACAGAGCTTCAGGCTGATAATATGCAGAGGCAAAAAAATCAAGTTCCAATATTTCCTGACTTGTCAGTCTGAGTAAGAGAAAACAAATTACTGATTTGCCTACTAGAAGTTTACCCAAGAAGATTAAGCCTTGTGTATTAGCTTTCAGTTTCTTGACACAGCAACGCCCAAATCCTTGTTAGCATTATATAAAACTCTTGCAATTAGTCGTTTCAGATCAGTTAAAGATTCAATGATCTTTGTTATTGTTTCAGCTTCTGTAGTCAGATTCTTTATTTGCTGTCATGCAAAGCACTGGTTTGAGAATCTTCTGCATGAACTCAGAACTTCTTTGTCGCCATAATACATATTCCTTCCCGACTACAGATGTCAAAAGATGAACAGCACAAGTATCCCTAGATTCACTGGTTTAGTGCTCTTCTGTTGAAAAATTAGCCTTTTATTTCTACTCAAAATTGTTTAGCTTCAGTTTCCAGACACTTTTCCTGCCATCTTAATGGATATCTGCTCTTCTTACAGCTGTAGACAATACAAAAGACACTTCTTACTTGTCTCTTGGGCCTACTTTTGTTATATTCTCAAGTATAGTAGTGCATGCTTTCCAGACATCAAATCCTTCTTTCAAACTTTTTTCTAAATATGAGTGCTAGAATATAAAGAAAATTTCATAGAATATACAGAAAATTTCCGCATCGAATCCATTAATGTAATCACACAGATAAAGTAAACAATCCAAAACTACTTGACATTCCCTGTATTTTTGCATCCAAAGCCTTTATTTGCAAACTGAGAGGATAAGATTCCTTATTTATCATGACTCCAGAGCCACATTTACCATCCTTCACTTGAGAGTACAGTTCAGAATCTAAAATATGTGAACCTCATCTTCTGTTCAGCTTAACCTGCTTTTTATTTTGGGTCCAATGCCACCTGTATTAGCTCATTCTCAGTATTATTTCTAGCTTAGCTGGAACCTGTTTCCTGTTCCTTGGTATTTTCTGCTATGGTCTATGGAGTTCTGTGTAGCGTTTCATCCTTTGCGTTCTTTACCTTCACCTCTACCTTCAGTTTTGTGAATAGTAATATAAATTAAGATTAACTAAAAGCAAAAGACATTTCACTATGTAGTGCGTAAAGTATACCTACGTCTAAAAATTCTAAATATCATAGCAAAATTTGCCTTAATGTTACTGGGAAAATAGAAAAAAACTTGAGCATGGAGCCAAATTAACTCCACAGTTTTCCCTCCTATTCTTTATCATAAAGGTAAATACATCAATCTTGGCCACTTGATATCAATCACTCTAGCTCTGCTGCTGCTGGGGAGGGGCACTTCAAATCTGTGACTTCAGAGAGACTGTCAGATACAGATTATGAACATTACACTAAGTCAGCCTTCTAATTACGATAGCTTTTAAGGTTTTTATAGGAGTGTATTAGTGTCTGCAGTGTTACAGGTGAAATATTGTGACATTAACTGGCAGCTCTGTTCACACTGAAAGTTATCGCAGTTGTGTAATTTAAATAAATTACATTATTACTTATAACTGAAAAATTATCACAGCCTTGTAGTTCAGACTATCTGGTTACATTCTATGCTTTGAAGTCTCCCAGGTGGGTGATTATCTAATAATAATCAATTGTTTACCTTATTGCTTCAGTACCATCTGTCAAATTGCAAAGGGAACAATAACGACAAGAAGAATTGATGTCTAGGGGGCAATTGCATATGTACATATTTGAGCTCTTTCTTTTATTTAGTGAAATATTTAAGATTTGGAATTGCAATGTACATTTGCTTTTGAGAGCTTCTTTTAGTTCAAATGATTTAAAGGGCACAGAATTAAGTTTCCAAGGTTTGATGGTCTAACTTTGGTGGCGGTACCTTCAGTTCCTACTGATTCCAGATAATTGCTGAACACGGATATTTTTGTCCCCTAGTGTTCATTCTTATAAATTAATATTACAGATCCATGTCTCAGAAAATTTAACCTTAAGCCTGTAAATCAAAGTTATAGAAAGAAGTAAAAGTAGTTTGATGTTTCACGTGGTAGAAGTTCTACTCCCTTGGAATAAATTAATTTCAGTAAATCATTCTGTTATTGGAATTTCACCAGGACACATATTCTAGGAAATTCTGGTCATAATTTGTACAAGAAAATAAAACCCACCTGAAATTAAAAACAAAAGACCCAACCTCATATACAGCTCCCATTATACTTCAACCACAGAGAATAGTAGTTCTCTGTAAAAAAGGCTGCAGGTCAGAGCAACCCCGTCCTGTTTTTCTCCAAGTCAAATGTTTCACTCTTCTTGCACACCACAGAAAGGAGTGTGATCATTAAAGTGTGGAAGGGAATACACAAACATATGTAAAAATCCTTTATATGTTAACTCAGGTGGCAGTTCTAAGACTGCATAGCACACTGAATGTCTTCACAGGGAAAAAGGTCCATAACCATGAGAGTACCACACAATTTCTTTTTGGTGTCAGTCATGCTTTGAGTCTTTCTCTAATGCAAAATATCTGAGAAAGAAAGCAGGTGAGAAATATTTCAAAATGGACACCTAAAACTCAGGGATATTTAAAAAATCTTATGTTTGCCTGTTCAGGATATTTGTAAAAAGAACATCAACTTGTCATTTCACAAAATATGAAAATAATTATCTTGTGCAGCATTCACATAATATAATGAAAAGTTCAAAAAAAAAAAAAAGCATGAGGAAATCAACATTTGTGTCTTCACAGAACGACATGAATGAAGTGAATTAAAATAAAGCATAGGACGGCTCACTGAAAACTGACTGTAAAACCAAATGTTAAATAGGTGCTTATTAACTGAGCACCTTTCAATGTATGTTGTCAATGAAGCAGAATTCCCGTGAAAATGTAAACGTAAAAGATGCCTAGCAGACTCTTCAGCTTGTCCTTTTCAGAGCAGCGAATCAGAGATTTGAGTTGGCAGGAGACACAGCGAGACAGAGAAAAGGTCTATAGAGATACAGGTCTGAATCTTTCTCTTTCCTTTACAGTATTGTTCTCTGTTACACACTTAATGTAGCTGAATTATATTTGCACAGATAATTTAATTTCTTCCATTTAATCATTATTGTATTCTTGACTTCGTATTCTCAGTAATGCAGTGTGTGCATGTGCAGGCACCATAATATTATAGTGTAAATATCTGCAATGAACTGAGCAGCAGTTCATAACCAAAATTTCATAACAAAATTAGTCATGCTATCTTCATTAAATTGAAAATCTGTATAATCTCTTTCTTCAAAAAAAAAAAAAGATTTTGGGCTCTTCACTGCACAACCTGTCACAATTTCTGGTCCCCAGTCTTCCATCATGAGAATATCAACTGCTTTATTACAATATTACATCACATTTTGAGAATATTAATGCACTCAGTGGTGAAAGACCCTTTTACTATTTGACATACCAGTTCCCAAAGGAATCAAAATAGTGAAACAGCCATGAATATATAGTGCAATGCAAAAATAAAACCAGAAAAAAAAAATCCCCCAAAACAAGGAAAAACAGAGATAGGGAAGAGAAAATACTTCTCTTTTTGAGAAACTCTGCCAGTGGTGCAAAACTTAAGCACCTTTTCTCTGATTCCGCAGCAAAAGCATGACTGTGTGGCATACTTACAGCCTGTAGCATCCTTCTCAAATTAATTCTGTTGACTCATGTTGGAAATTCATTTCAGCTATGAGACTTTCAAGTAACACCTCCCTCCACTAATGCCATACGTTTTTATATATCTATTTTTTATTCAAAGTGAGTTGAAAGCAATCAGGAATTCTCTGGTCACCATCACAACTAACTTGCTTTTGATACCCTGTTCATCCTGGTTTAATCAACCTTCCCTTCTCCATGATCTACTCTCCTTAAATTAGACTGTGAACTCTTAGTGGCAGAGAACTTATTACATATTGAGTTTATGCTGCCTTGCAAAACACATACTGGACTGTAATTTCTAACCAGAACACTTAAAAAACAAACAAACAAACAACTTAATGAGGCAAATCATTTATGAAGCTGACATTCAATATTTCCTTGTGTAAGAAAGTATAGGAGATGGATACACTGTCTACAATGAAGTGAGAACTAGAGGGAAAGAACAAATTTTCTGTGTTTCTTTCCAATGTTCTGTTTGAACTCTCTGAGAGCAGAGGCAGGATTTGATTCACTCAGCCATGTTAATATTTGTGAACTTTTTTTTACTCTTGACTAAAACCCCTACAAAAATGGTGTTGCCAAGGACAAACCACTCAAGAAGTTACTCATTTTTTATTGTCAGGGCAAACTGTTCCTTCCCTGTAATTTATGTGGGGGCATTTTTTAATTGCAGGTATAATTCAACACAGAACACAAAAGATTTAATTAGTTGCTTATTTTAATATTATAGTTTACCTTATTTTTAATTTTGCTTTAGTAATAACCTTTTTTAACCTTTTATTTTTTTTAGGGGGGAGGGAATGAAAGGTTTTGCCAAGTATGAATAATTTACAGTAGATCAAAGTAACTTCATGCAAAACAGTATATCTTGTCTGTTATTTTAAAATCATTAGATTTCCTGGCATAAGACATCTGTGCATTTATGAATCCTCATATGAATGGGAACAGGTGAATTATTCTACTTTGTCCCATTAAGTAATATTCTGCGTATTTGTGTCTATGTCTTATTTTGCATCTTTATTATTTCTAATTACCTAGCATTTGAGAAGACCTTTATTTTTCAGAGCTGCCGCATTCTTTGGATTTCATGGCATGAACCTGGCTATCTGTCTGCTAGATAACTGATGTCTTTCAGTTCAGCAGAAACCTTAATTCCAAAGAAAACCAAACATCATTTTCAATTTCTTGATATTTTGTTATCTCAATTATGGCTGTTTTGCTTGCTACCGTATTGTTCTGTTTGAATGTGCCAGATGTCAGTCATAATACAGCAATGTAAATCCAAGCAGGAAACATTGCTTTGAGCTTGACATAATAATAATTATGAAATATTGCCTCTAACCACATGGAGAGAGTGGTGACATGGAAGAATATAAAATTGGGTCAGATAATCTTAGCCATGGAGCCCCCACAGTTAAAAAGAATTAACTGAAAGGAGATAAATATCTAATCCAGAACACACCATAGGCCGTAAAGCACCTCCAAATGCCCTGTAGGAAATGTCTGGTTTGCAATAAGGACTAAAAACCTGAGTATAAAGCACCACAGAAGGAGAACAGGAAAGATGAAGGTCACTGTCAGTGTCAGAGTTGGCAATGTGGCCCTAAAATGTGAGGGATGCAGTCTTAGTTTCACTAGGTTTGGTTTTCCTTATGCACCCAGAGGGAATCCATTACTGGCCTTCAAAACTGAATCTAAAAATGAGTAAACAGGTTCCTGGGAAACTGGAAGTTAATCATCACTTCCTATCAGGTACCTCTGTTTCAGTACAGCCTCCTGTAACTATGAAATACATAAGGTCTTAATAACCTCTTCTTCACATTGTCTAATCAACAAGAAGTACCTGAGACAAATATTGGAAAAGGGAAAACAAAAAATCCAACTAAAATCCATTACCCAGATAGATATTTTTTCCTCCTATTTCACCTAACAATGATCATTTTTGTTACTGGCATTAGCATAATAGTAGAGCAGTGATTGTTAATGACATCAGTGTCTTGGAAAATAATTTCAACATAAATCTTTATGCAAACTTATGTTTTAAATCTTGGATCATAGCTAAAGTTTGCTTCATACCACTGCACTGTGAAGAAAACAGATGCATATATGGCTGAGAAAATCGAATAAGAATCAAGTGAAGCACATTGTAATGCTGCCCTAGGCGTGTGCCTGCAAGCTGGAATCAGGTGAAAATTATAGAAATCTGCCTATAACTTTTAGAAATGTACTTTTTTCTGCTCAACAGTTCAGGTTGCCTCTATACAACCCTCACTTTAGAGATTAAAGACATGATATAATGTCTGTTTAATATATGAAATGTGATAACTGAGCCTTGGTAAATGTTAATTTAGGAGTTCTTAACCTCAGGCAAATGTAAGCTGATTCAGATGTACTTCGTGCACTGAACTGGGTGAAATAACTTCTTGTATTTCAGGAATTGGCTGCAAGTGGGCAATTCCTCTAACTATTACATGGTTAAGTCAGGGTCATTTATTTGTGCATGAATCCTTAGCGTTACAGGTTTTGAGCATACCTGCCTGAAAACTGGCTTAGATCAGGTAAAAATTCTTGACACTGCCTGTGCGTTCAGTTGTTTTAAGAGATTAGAGTATCTAAATGATGATAGGCATGACCTAAAGACTCCTTTTTTCATGAAAAGGTGGCCTTAGGTAATATAATGGCTGTAACACTCTGTCTGAGTTACTTAATTCAGCCATCTTTATCCATGCGTAAAGAGACTATGCAAGCAGGATAGATACCGCTTACAAGCAATGATTATTAGCTAAAAAACACAACTGAGATCTGGGGTTAGTAAGTTCCTAATCACAGAATCACAGAATCACAGAATGTTTGGGATTGGAAGGGACCTCGAAAGATCATCCAGTCCAATCCCCCTGCTGGAGCAGGAACACCTAGATGAGGTTACACAGGAAGGCGTCCAGGCAGGTTTTGAATGTCTCCAGAGAAGAAGACTCCACAACCTCCCTGGGCAGCCTGTTCCAGTGTTCTGTCACCCTCACTGAGAAGAAGTTTCTTCTCATATTTAAGTGGAACCTTTTATGTTCCAGTTTGTACCCATTACCCCTTGTCCTGTCATTGGTTGTCACTGAGAAGAGCCTGGCTCCATCCTCATGACACTCACCCTTTATATATTTGTAAACATTAATGAGGTCACCCCTCAGTCTCCTCCAACCTAAAGAGACCCAGCTCCCTCAGCCTTTCCTCATAAGGGAGGTGCTCCACTCCCTTAATCATCTTTGTTGCCCTGTTCTGGGCTCTCTCCAGCAGTTCCCTGTCCTTCTTGAACTGAGGGGCCCAGAACTGGACACAATATTTCAGATGCGGCCTCACCCGGGCAGAGAAGGCTTTACTAAGTTTGAGGTAGAAGGAAGAAATAGAAACTTTTTTTTTGATAAAAAGATCAAGTGTGGAAAACTTTTGTGTTGTTTTGCTGTCTTATCAATCTATTAATATACTTTTCTATTTTATTCATAAAATCACAGCTAGTTCTTTATATTAAATGACCTGTAGCAGGTTTTTAATTATACTTCAGTAGCTCAGAATCAGTTCCTGAAATGCAGTCATATGATTTACTGATCTGCCTTGAAACTGAGGTGCTGTTTAGTTTTTTTTCCTTATAAAGAGGCATTACATCAAAAGCCAGTTCTTTGTGTGTGCATTCAAAATTGAACAAATCTGACTTCTTCTACTTCAATGTAATTTTCACTGGAAAACAAAGTGTCTAATACTTACAGTTGTTAGTCTCTGCAACTTTGCCCTAGCTTTTTATTTTACATGTGTGATAAACCAGACTGCATATTTTAGTATCAGAAGACCCAAGTCTTTAGGTAAAGCAAATCAAAATGCTGTGCAGGGGAATGTAAGAGATGTGGTCACAGCATCATCTTTCCAACCCCTTCACCCAACATCAGCTAGTTATCAGAATAAACTCATGATACTTCGGGTAACCTGACCCCAGAAACTGCAGTGAACTTGCTCTGAGCCATCTCGTGTCTCTTTCCCATTTCTGGAACACCTGTGATGCTGTTCACTGAGGTTTTGAACAATTTTTTCAGTAAATGATCTTCTTACACAGATTTCTAGTACAAGACTTTATTAGGCCACTCCACCTTCAAGCTCAGACCACTGAGTATTAAACACAGTATTAAACACTTATTTATAGACAGCAAAATTAGTGAAGTTTGGTTTGTCAATATGTGGAGATTGGTATGGATTTCTTGGTGGTTTTTAACAGCTGAAATCCCAGCAAAATTAACAGCTTCTCTCTCCTCTTTATATACGTCTTTTCTTTTCATATAGCTTTTCTTTTCCTTATAGATGTTTTCACTGTATATTATGTGAGAGAGAAAATTCACAATTTAATCAGTAATCCAGCTTGTGTTTAAACTGCTAAGAACAGAAGAAAGATTCCCACATCTCTTGACTGTGCAGTTCAAATCTTTTTACCTCCTAAGAGCAGCTGCCTGTCACATAGGCCAGGGTGAGTGTGTTTACTTTTCAGGTAATTTAAAGTGACTAGTAAATCCATTAGAATGGCTTGAAGTGCTTCCAGCACCCTCACTTTTAGCTCCTTGGAGGTTGCTTTTGATCTGTATCTTTCCAGCATGTTTACATTTAGAGCACACCTAATTCTCATTCTCGCCACTTCCTAAGTTGTGAGCACTATAGGAACCAAATATCTGTAGGGTGTTAATGCAGCTGTTGACAAGGAATTGAAGATGAGCAGCAGGGCTACTTCTTCTGCCTATAAGAACAATAATTAATAGTTTGATGAGTACTGAGACAATGACTCTCTGAAACGCTGAGCTGCCCTAAAGACAGCCATAATGGAAATGTTCTCCTGATTTCCCACTCTTCCTGCTGAGAATGTTTCTGCCATGTGCTGGAATATTCTGTTTAAATAAAGACAACATAAGTTATAATACCACTGCAATTTTTGACACATGTTTATTTGGAATCTCCTAGCTCCCTGGAGTTACGCATTTTGTGTAACCAAACCCTTTGAAGTGTCTGCCTCTTATCTGATAGTGGTCAGCATGTGCAAAAGTGATCAGTGCCTGGAGTGTTACAGAACAATGGGCAAAAAAACCCAACCAAACAAACCAGGTCTTTGTTTCTTGAAGAAACCAGGTTCAGATTTGCGTGTCCTTAGAGGCCATTTCAAGGTTGTAATTCTTCTGGTGTCTAACCCAGCTTGCAGAAGTTGCACCTCTCCTCACAGCGGATTCTTTTTCACTAAATGTTTTGCAACCTGATACCTCCCGTGGTTGTACCAGTAAAACCACCGTAACTCTGTACTCTAAAGTGATTACTGCAAAGATTTTTTCCTTGCTTTTCTGAACATGAATCACTTAACTGCTTTGGTTTAGTAGAACTTTACAAACAGTAGCACTGGCATAACTTCAGGAGCAAATATATGACTGAGAGGAATGGCTGGAGAAAACGTAACCTTAATCTGTACACTATTTCATCCTGGGTTTTGTTCAGAAGCCTCTTTCTTTTAAAAATCTATCCAGAATAAAATATAAAATAGGACATCTCCTTTTGTCTGTTTTTTCATTATGATCAAACCAGCCAAAGTAGTATAGGATGAGAAAGGAGTTCACAAGCTTATAAAGCTCTGTAATTTTCATTTTAGTTCTATTATTCTGCAGTCTGTGCACCTTTTCAGCTTTCAACTTAATGCTATGTGTATAGTATGGATCCATGCTTTTAATTAACTTCTGTATAGTAAATAGATATTCAGACATGGTTTAGCACTGCAATTAGAAGGCTAGGGTTAGGTTTGAGCCCTACTGTGCTAATTAAAATACTTTTGAGATCTGTTGTTCATGCATTAAAATGTCAAGCGATTGACAACCCATAAGTGAAAAATTGATCCAATTATCAAGCTAGCCAAAATTTGATGCTTTTTTTTTTTTCCCCCCAAGATTTCAGATTTATTATGGCCATTAGGAGTACAGATGCTTATATGTCTGTGTCTTGGAATTCATTTAACTTTGCTTTTCCTCAGTGTTGTTTTGCTTGCTGTAAGACAGAATTATCAATGCCTCCTTCAGTGAAAGAAACTGCTGAACCTCTTCTAACTACAATTTTAATCTGGAAACAAATTACTGATATTTCCAACATAAAGGGGGCAGGGGGCATCAACAACCTCTTACCACTGTTCTTCTGGAACTGGGAAAATTTTACTGAATGCTCCAAATATAGAAGATCCACAATGGGAGTTAAGTGTACCATAGAAGTCTAAATAGATTGCAGCTAGACAAGAGGAGCAATGAAGAACAGTTGTGAACACTATACAGACATGTTTTTTAAAGTGAATTATTGGGTCATGTGTGATAATCCAGCAAATCCTAAACAAGTTTGTCATAGACTGGGCACTTTGCAATAACTTTAAAAAACTTATCATGATCCATTCTAGCAGTAGTTAGGTCTTCTGTAATCATTATGAAAAAGAACATTCTCCGAGAACCTTACTGTTCAAATGGTGGGATTTTTTAAATTCAGATTTCCAACCTATCTAAATTCATTTTTCTGTAATGCTGATTTGTTCCTCTACCATTAAGACTCCTTTTTACTTTACTTTAAGTAGTCCCTAGCACTTTGATGGAATGCTGTTGCGTCATTTCCCAGCTATAGCTTGGCTAGATTAAACTAGTCAAATTTGTTTTGCTAGTGCCTATAAGACAGGCCCTCCATCTACAGATCAGCCCATTAGCCTTTCTCAGCACTTATTCCAGCATCACTTAATATTTCATGGATATGTATGGCCACAATTGTACACAGCTTGAGATATTTCATATGAAGGCTCATCGGTACCCTGTAGAATGGAAACAATATCCTCTCTCTCTACTGGAAATGCCTTAGCAGAAGCATCCTTGGATCCCATTTGCCTTTTTAATGACTGCAATACCCTGGTGACTCACGCTCATCCCCCGTGATTAATTGGGTTACGTAGGTCTTTCTCTTCCTCATTCTTTCTGGTTGATGGATTCTTAGTTGAGTTTATAGCAGGAATTTTTATTATTTGTTCTTAGGAGCATGACTATGTATTTTATACTATTGAATTTTGTACTATTGAATGTTATCAGAAGTGAATTCCATCTGGTTTTATTTAGTTGCTTTTTACATTCACTTTCAATAAACACTGAGTAAACAACTGAATCTGTCTGACTGCTTTCAAATTGGGACTTTCAATGAGTACTTTTGCATTCCCCCATGCTAATGTATGCATATGTGTCACTAACAGAACTTGTTTGCTCAGCTAATCAGGAAATGGCAATAACACAATTTGCATCAGTGACTCAGTCATTAGCCAATATGTTTAAAAGTTAGGAAGTTCTGGAGATGCTGAGACTTACTGTGAGCTCCAGCCTGGCTATAACAGTCAACAATGAAGTTCTCATTGTTGCCAGTGAAAGTGGAAGTGAGCTTTTTGAATTTTAATTATATTATTTGTTCTTCTATTTTCAGGATCCACTGTGAAAATTTTTGCTGTGTATCACTCATATAGAATTGTCTGCTGCCCTAGACCGCAGACATCCTGGATTTTCTGTATGGGTTTATACAGCAAATTGCCAGTATTGCTGGTTGTTTCATTGCCTAGGTGTTAAGAAAAAGTTCATGCTTTACAGAGCAATGTTGCATTTCAATATTTTTTATGCTTTTTTACAAAACAATAAGAATTTGGCCAGATAATTTGTGATACAACCTGTTCACTCTTTATTCTGCTGTAAATGGTATGTTCACTGTAAAAGCTATTTTCAAATTATTCAAACATTTGTGCAAATACATGCCCGATCACTGTGGAACAACATCATCTTGTGTAGTGTCCATGTTTTTTGCTTTAGACAGGTTGCCATAACTACTACTTGAGTCCTTGAAGATTTTGTCGTGATTAGGAAGACTTAACTTCAGAAACTACGTATGGTTATCAAACTGTGCCTACGTACACAGTGACTGAACATGTGAAAACACATGATTAAAGATAAGAATTTCATATACCTTTTGTCCTCAGTTGTGTAGGCATGAAAATTGGAAATAAGATCTTCTGTAGGTCCTTAGTGACTTTTCTGCTTTATTTTTAACTTTTTTTTTTTTTTTAATTTTTCTATAGAAAGCTGATATCTCTGGCTATAAGTGGGAAGAAACACTCTGAAGTTTTACTAAAGAGTAAGCTGAGACAAGGGAGATGATGGTAGAAGTGCAGGAGAGAAATTTGGACCAGAAAGCAGGAAATATTGAGTGTAGAAGTAGATGGAAGATGTTGTATGTTTAAACAAAGAGATTAGGATCAGATGGTGAGATAGAAAGCTGTGGAGATGGTCTATTTGGGTAAAAACATTGGTTTGTATGAGAAACTATGTGTTGGAGTAAGAGGTAGTGAGATACGTAAGAAGCAGATATGGAGATATGGTCTTTGCTCTTGATGGTAGTTCATTGTGAAAGTGAAGTAGTTTTCTTTTCCCAGTGCATATTTTCTTCAAATTACAGAGTCAAAACCTGTCCTCAATGAATTCTCCCTTTAGTCTGTGTCAATGATCCAAGACAGTTTTGTGAATGAAAGCCCTTGATTTGTTTATTGGATGAAATTTCTTTGATTTCTAAGAAGATGAAATTATTTCTTCAGAAAACTATGAAGATTCTCTGTTGTGGTTGAAATTAATCCTGATTGTTTTTATTTGTTTAAGAGTTATCCATAAAGTCTATTCAGCCTATTTGGGAATATGCATTAGGGAGATTTTTTACTTGGTCTTCTTGAATTCAAATATCTACCTGGGAATCCTACCTAGACTAAAATAGGCATTAAAGACTATGATTACAAATCTGGATGAGTCTACAGAAGTTCCTGGGGAGCCACATCTTATACTGATTCATCCCTGCAACAGAACATGAATCAACAGTCTGTTCAGTTTCCCTCTCCAGCTGAGTTAAATGTAGCAAACAAAATACTCTCCATGGTGAAATTCCTGTTTTGTTTTTTTTTTTTTTTTCATTGTCCAATTCTAGTTTTTTAGCCAACACAGTCTAAGGAGTTGAGTCCTCATCCCTAATTATGCTTTTTATAATATCAACTGAGTCTTTGACAAGTGCTAAGAGTATTTAGGTTTTAGATGGTTTAGTGTTGTGTGGGGCTTTTTGTTTGGTTTGTTTTGTTTTGTTTTCCCATTATTTATTTTTGTCTAAATTTGAGTCCTGAATTCTGGCTTGTGGAGGTATTATTCAGAACTGCAGCTGAATCAATTAAGTTGCTTTTTAAGCTACAGAGGGTGGGAAAATACTGGTACAGGTTGCCCAAATAGATGGTAGATACTCCAACCCTGGAAACATTCAAGGCCAGGCTGGACAAGGTTCTGAGCAACCTGATCTAGTTGAAGATGTCCCTGCTTGTTGCAGGAGGTTTGGACTAGATGACCTTTGAAGGTCCATTCTAACCCAGACTATTCTATGATTCTATTATTTTATGATTCTATTAAATAATGTAAAAATCATGGCTGTTAATGACAGAAGAAAGAAGAGAGAACAGACACTCTCAGTATCCCTACTATCTCAGAGACCTAAAAGCAGGAGACAATCTGCATTTCATAAGGGCCAATTAGGATTCCTTAAAAGAGAATTCTGTGAATCAGTTGCCTTTCCTTTGACTATGAAAAGGGTTAAACAAACAAACAAGAAAAAAAAAAAAAAAAAACCAACCTAAACCAAACCAAAAAAAAAAAACAAAAAAACACCAAACCCCAGCCAAACAAAACAGATATCTCCAGCTCTTTAATTAATTCAGGAAAGACAGGTGCTTAAAATTTATTCCAAGGATCCCAGATACGTGTATCCGACAGGAAAAGGACATTTTCTACCTCCAAACTTTGCGTTCCAATCAGCTGAGCAGCACTAATATAAACTCTCACTTCGTTTGCTTTTTATGAAGGTAAATTAATTACAGCAATGTTTATTGGAGCATTTAAAAACTATAATGACAAGTGCAATTAAAAAAACTCATGAGGAAATTACTACTTTGCAGTAGATAAGTACTTTGCAGTAGATAAGTCATCAGGTGAAAGAATGGAGAGAAAATAAAACATTGAAGTGAAAGCCTCACAAGATAAGTACTCTGGGCACTACATAGAGAGGTCTGTTGAAAAATACTTGGTCATCCTGTCCCTTAAAGGTTGCATGAAAATACGTCTATGCAAGGGCTTAAATAGAGGTTGTTCCAACAGTCTCAGCTGGGACAAATATGGGTAAGAAAGTCTGGTTATGCAAGGAGTAGGCTATTGAGGAGAAAAAGGTAAATCTAAGCAACTGCTTAGATTTCTTTGATTTAACATTACCAATTACAAATGCTATCTATCTTTAGATACTCCATTTTTCATCCAGGGTATCAGGTCACCATATAATTTTAATATCTATTTATGAGCTAGGATGTCTTTCTTTTAAAAAGCTCTTTATTAAAAATGCAAGAGAATTGAGTTGAATAGCTGTTTCCATTTCTTGTAGCTATTTCTGAAATATTACTATTTCCTTGTTGCTGTTATAATTTAATGCTCTTTTGTAATGGTCACAATCTCTGTGCCTGTCCCCCATATGTTGCATTGCTCACATGCCCAACCTCATGCTCTCTGCAGTTTCTGCAGAGTGTGTTGAAAGTCTGCAACCACACAGAAAGCAATCTGGCCCTAAAACCTGGGTTTATGTCTGACTCCTGTATTCTGGAAACTCCAGGTTGGCTCAGTTGCTTTGAGCGTCCTGATGCTTCTCATTGCTCTGTGTCAATGTATAAAGCAGCTCAGAGGTCATGGTTAGTCCACACAAAATCAATGAAAGTCCACTCACTCTACTGAATTAAACAGTCTGAACTTGGCGTTTCCTGCTGTCTAGAGCCCAAACCAGTCAGAGTATAAATCTATTCTTGTTCAGCACTCTGTCCTGTCTTGCTTTTTACCTGCTAAAGCTGGGACTTTCTCAAACAACAAATGTCGCTACTTGTAAAGAACATTGTTTCACACTGGGTAGAACTATGTCCTCCAGAAATATGTTTTTTTTAATGAAGACTTGTTATTTTAAAACACACATAGAGTCACACGTGTATTTCTTTATCTATTATCCATCTATTTAGAATGTTTAATGCCTTGAATTTCTTCTTTTGAAAGACCACCGGTTACTCTGGTATTAAGAGGTATAGCCCTAGTGTTCTGTTTGCAACTAAAATAACACCTCCTCTACAGACATGCAAAACGTATATTAATATTTGCACAACACTTTGTGTTACTTGATCAGTAACTTGATCAGCTCAGTTGCTGAAATGTATGTCCACACAAATGCAGTGGGCTGTGGTCCTTTATGGAGGGACCGACCATTACCCTGGTGTGTCACCAGCCAATTAACGAGACAGATGTCAGGAGAGGAAAATACAAACAACAGTGATAAATGTTATTTATCATTTCCTCCTTCCTCTCCACCCCTAGGTAAAGCAAGCCTTTACCTGCAGTTTGCTGGCATTCTTCTGTCCACCTGTTTGTCTATCAGTCTGACTGTGGTATTCAATGTTACTGATTGTTCAAAGTGAAAACTAGAAAGTTAAAAATATAGCTCCTAGTTGGTATAATGGGCAGAAAGTTAATTTGAAATTCCTATTCAGTGCTTCAGGCAGAAAAAATTATTCTGTTGTCCTCTGCTTCCACCTTTTCCTGTCATTTTTAGCAGTTTAATCAGTGAGTCCCTCCTTTTGAATATATAGCTCATTTTGTGTATGTACATATAAGTACACCCCTTTATCAAACAAACCAACCAGACCATGTGTGATATCCATAGGGAGACCAAGGGACTCTGCAGAACTTACTTGCCATTCACTTTGTGTTTTTACAATATTTTTCTCAGAAGGGAGGGAAAATGGGGGCACTGGAGAGGAGGGGAAGCATCCTATCCAAAGGCAATCTTTTCTTTATAAGCACAGCACAGACTTTCTCTCAGACTTGTTAATTACTGCAATACATGCTTTCACAGAATAATGGTGCACCTGATGAGCCAGCCTGTGTCATCCTGTTGCTAGAGAAATTGCTCAGTGTAATCCTCCTGGCAGTGTAATCAATTTACCTCACTTTAGCCATCAGGGAAAGGGCAAAATAGAGCACTTCTGGTTTGCACTTTTTATTGAAACAATCTCAAATTCGCAGACACAGAGGTGCAGTTCCTCATTGGGATGGCACAGCCTTTGGAGGACAGTCGTTCACTGCCTGAACACGTCTCCTGCTCCACATGGCAGGCCACAGCAGACACAGGTCTGACTGGGGTTGGTGCCTGTGATGTCAGCACAAAATAAAGCCATCCAAGACCACAGAAGCACAGACACTTGTTTAACATTGATTTCCACATCAAGGACCCCTCATCAGCCTGTAATTGAGCTTTATGCCATAAACTCAAAGTCACTGGTGGGACCCTGAATAACTGCTTGATTTTACAGTGGTCTTGGGTGGTGATTGATTCTGCAGGTCTCACAGTGCCATGATAAGATGGTTGCACCACAACCTAGCATCAGGGTCTTAGTGAAAAGTATCCTTATGTATGAGTTTTGACAAAGATGCAAAGAAACAGAGAAATAACAGCATCTTACGCCAATTCCATTACTTGACTGCACAACTAAAGTTTTCTGTGTCATTCCACAAACTCCCATTCAGTGGATGGTATTAGAGTATTTTAAGCTCCATTGTCCCACAGTTACACTTAATATTAGGTCCTTGATTAACTGAAATGAGCCAAAGCTCAGGCTATTACTGTATTATCTCATTCAGTAGTGATTTTTTTTGTGTTTACACCTCAGGACTGATTTTGTGGATTTTTATGTGTCTTTCAGAGTATTAGTTAAAATACTGAATTTATTTTCTATTTTAATGAAGGTGTTTGAAAAGAACTTTCAGAGCAGCATATGTACAAGAAGACATCTTTATATACAGGATAAACTGTGTAAGATTCCAAAACCATCGACACTGCATAAAACGGCTTTGTAATAAAATTGCTTGTAAGTGCCAATTTTAAACGTAGAGACAATCTTAAAAGGTATATAAATTATATTCCTAAAACTTATACTACTACATATGTATTGCATTGGTTACATTGCTACCTAGTAACAATAAAAGTATTACAGAATTTCACATTCCTTTGACACAGTCTTTGTATCTCTTCCTTTCCTTCTTACTTTGCAGTTAATTTAAAAGTTTGAAATCACTGAGATGCAGATCAACAATGTTTAAAGCAGTATTCTTCATTTTTGAGACAGATTCAGGTTCCAATATCAGCTTATTTGAAAACAAAAAAACAAAACCCAACAAAACAAAAAACAAACAAAAGCCAACAAAAACACATACACACACAAAAAAACCCAACAACAAACAAACACCCGCCCCCCCCAAAAAAAAAAAAAAACACAGCAAAAAAAAAACCCAAATAACCACAACACCACACCTTCCTAGGAATAAGAATAAAAGCTCCTTGTTTGTACAATAGCTCGAACTCCATTAGTTTCACAATGGTAAAATATTTCCTTTTCAGATTTTTCATCTTGAAGTTACTTTTCTGTTTGACAAATGATGTAAGGTCAAAGACAGAGGAACCCTAGAGAGCACAAAAAGCTTTTCATTTTAACTTTATTTGAATTGGATTTGGGATAGGATGTTTCTTGCTGTGTGCTTTTCTTAGTATGCTCCTTGCACAGTACAGGGATGATCCCAAGTGGGACTTCTGCAACAGAAATAAAAAACTGGATGTGAACCTAAAGGGGGGAGGTTGGAAATTAGGATTTCAGTTTCTGCCAGGTGTCACATTTATCCTGCTACTCCTGCAGTGTTCTAGTTCCTTTTGGTTTTGGCTGATTTGATTAAAGTTAAAACAAGCAAAGAAACAAAAAAAACAAAACACCCCCCTTCCCTCCCCTCCAAACCCACAAACCCTTATTTTATCTTTGCCTATTTTTTTCACTTTTAAAACTAGTCTTGCTGAAAAAAATGTTTACTGTTAAGACTGATTTCTAGAAGACGGGAACTATTTGCAACTGAGAAACTTTGAATAACACACGCATTAGCCTTTGGTGAAACATCTGTAGAGAAGTGGGAGCTTAAGTGGCGAAACTTTATTCTTGATCAGATGCTGTTTTTATCCCAATATTATCTTCTGGATTGGATTGTTGATTTTAGAAAAGTAGATTTAACGCTTGTCCAGCCCCCTAAACTACTCTGTGTCTTTCTTCAGCCAGTGACACCTACCTCAGATAATTTGACACCTTTAAATAAACCAGTTATAAGTGATCATCAGGGTCCCATGCCAGCTTCAGCTCTGCATGACCATCTCTGAGTGGCCATGTGAGAAGGAAATAAGCTTCCAGTATGAGATGCTGAGTGTTACAGGAACTTAACTCCAAGCTGAGCCTAGGAATGGCAGTCCTTCTAGTGTGAGTACAAGTGATTCTGATAAGTATAAAAGTGTCTTGCTGTTTTAATTTAAATCAAACTCATTGAAACAAATTAAATGGTAACACTAGTTTCCTTTGATGAGTTTTACATTGTTCAAGCTATGAGTAGAATGCTGAAGGCAATTACTATTAGGGTATGGATCTAGAAAAGCATGCATTAGGATACTTCATATTCTTATATAATATAATCTTTACTTGTGACAATTTTTATACTCCCTATTGTAAGTTGAAGCGTGTATTCTGTTTCCCTCACACAGATCAGTTACTTATGATGATCCTTGAGTTGTGGGTGGAATGTTTAAACTGTAATTATCCACAAAATAAAGTAGAAGTCTGTTCAATGATTGGACTTTTTACTACAGACTAGGGCCCAAAGCCTGTGGGTTGTTTGTTCCATGATGACTAAGTAGAGCTTGCATTTTCATGTGCACGCATCTGCAGCGACGAAGGTTGTCTATGAGAAAGAATGATGGAAAAACAACCCTGAGAAAGCAAAGTCCTGGAAGAATAGGTGATTTAAACACTTTTGTAGCCACTTCAGCCAGCTGAGATCCCACACTGATTATGAATTCAAGCTGAAACTCTTGTTTCTACAAAGTCCCTCCATTAGGTAGAAGTCACGGAAAAAAAGAGGTCAACCTTCTACCCTCCAGTTAAAGGAACATTTTTCCATTTTTGAGAAGAATACATGTGACAGGGACAATGTCATTTGTAGTTTTCTAAAAATCTCTAACTACTCTTTGGATACTTTTATTATGCCTTAAAAAGCAGTGTGTGTTCCGTATCTTATTTCTGTGCTGTATACATTTATTAAAAGAAGCTGTTCTGTTGACAGTGATGGGGAGAGGAGCTAAGGAAAGACACAATAATGAGTAATAAATGTGAGATCTAAGGAACAAGTCTTCTAAAATGCCACTTCTGAAAATGTACTTCTTTAAACCAAAACTAGGATATTAATTGTCTGAATTGTTATCTTAGGAAGCTGCAACACTTAGTTCAAGTGTTCATAGGACATGTTAGTGTTCACTACTTCCTCCATGTAAGTTAACATAGTTTATTGAATGGAGTATTCCTTGTAGTGCCACCTCTATATGGAACATTAATAATTTAAGAATATGTATGTTCTTATTCAGTCTTAATCTTGAAATACAAAGGAACAGACATATCAGGTACAAGGAACCTCACTGCAATTTCACAAGGCACATGGCTTGGTTTTCAACAAATCTGCCTTTCTTATTCATGCAAGGAGACATCAGGAGATTCCTTTTTAAAAATTTTAGTCTTTGAAATGAACTGAGTTTTGCCTTGAGGAAGCATTTTTGTCATAGACAGAGTTTATGCCCCGAAACTCAAAATTTATGAGCTGCTTCGTTGTTTTCATCTTGATGACTGTTATCTGTTTTATTTCTTCAATATTTGTGAGTCTTTTTGGTATTTATAACTTGCTGGATCTAACAAAGTTTCAAGTTTTGCAAACTTCCATGAACCTGACACCTATTATCTGGAAATAAGCACACTAGTCAAGAGTAAAGCAACACAAATTATTCAGCTAAACAAAAACTAACCAATGTGATCAGGGAATCTAGATTCAAAGCACAGAGCTCAAATTTCCTTGTCCAAAGTTTGAACTATATATTTCCATTGCAATGTAATGACATTTGGTGGCTCATCATCTGCAAATATCTATCGCTTTCTCGTGGGAATTTCTGTTTTTCCATCCCATGGGTCTACAATTCCTACAGTTGCAAATTGGTCTGTTATAAATTTAACTTTTTTTATAACTCTGTAATCTAAGATATGGATAACTTGATGTTAGTTATTCAAGTTTTAATTAAATATTTTAATATTTAAGTCCAATAGCTGTAAATTACCAATTAACTCAGAGTCTTCCATATAAACTGGCACAATAATTGTTGTATTTATGGTGGTCTAGCAAATGGAAAAGATGATGTCCTACAAATTTAAAATAATTATATAATTTGCAATTTCACCTTGCTATTTAAGCATGCTCCTATGAATTTCATCAGCAGAAACAGCATTATGCTATATATGCTTCACAGGAATAACGGGTGACCTCCGTAGGAGCTTCTTTAATTTCTGATAAGCAGAGCTGAAGAAAAGCACAGAACACAATTCGGGAGAAATCACAAAGGCTAAGTCTTGTATAATTTAATAGCAGTTTAATGGGTAATACTTGTGATACCTTAGAAGTACATTGTAATGCCTTAAGAAGTTCCTCTAAATTCAGAAGAAATTGTCTCTCTAGATGCTGGGTGTTGTCTCAGAATATGTTGTTAAGTACTGGTGGCTGGTACCACTAACAACACTCGGTACAGTCTTTTTTATGTTCAAATAAAACAATACAATGAGAGGGTACTGTATTAAAATAGGAAATTGTCATGCTGCAGATTGCTCTCTAGAGTTAAGGAGTTAGACTTTTAGTTCTATACACATAAAAGGTCTCCTAATTTAATATTATTCTGCATTTTTCCAAGTTTAAATGATTGCACAAATAAGCGACATGGTATAAGGACTCCTGTCAAATTTAACACATTATTTCTCAGAAGTTTCTTTGTTTATGATATTTAAGGCTATAGCAATAGCTCTTCCAAAGCAGCCAACTGAAAGACTAGAAACCCTGGTTGCCCTTTTATTTTGTGTAACACTAACTCTACAAACTATGGGTTTCACCACTGACATTTCATCAGCTTTAAAAACATCTTCAAACACAGTTTTGCCAATTTCTTTTAGGGACAGTTTCTCAGTAGTTTCTTTTTGTAACAGAAAGAAAGACAAAATGACCTTTTTGCTTAACTGTTTGGGACAAAGTCAATTTGTGTTCCATCTCCTGCAAGTGTAATTGAATGATCACTAGCCTGAACTCTAAGTTACATAATTGTAATTAATTATATCACAATTGACCTGCAGTTCTGCTTCTCAGTCCTCCCTTATGCCCTTATCAAATGGGGATCTCACTAACAGACAATTGATACCCTCCACTTTTAAATTCAAAGCATTGAAAAATCAGTTTCTCTCAACAATAGTAAAGACCATGCAGCAGCTTTCAAATATCAACTTCTTCCTACCATTTTTGAGATATATTGTTTCTTTGCTGGAGCTGCATTAACACAAAATATAGCCCAATGTTGGAAAGCAGAGGCAGCCTTTGAGAAATCCTGACAGGACAACATGAAGAGAGAGCATAAGTGATACCCAAGTAGAAAGCTGATGTGGGAAATTCTGACTGATGCCTAAACGTGACTGATAAGCAGATGAAAGGCAAGAGAAACAATGTCAGCTAATGCTTAAAATAGCTCAGAGAAAATGAGAGAACAGTGGGATCTGTTGAGGATGGGTCAATGCTTTGATAGCATTTCTAAATCAATGTCACAGGCTCCTGATGGCAGTACAGCAAAGGACTTAAGAAGTCACAGAAGTCAGGTTTCCTGTTAAGACAACTTGTGATTTTCCTTATTATTAATCCAAGACAATTTTTAAACAAAGTATAGGCTGCTATGGACTAACCTCTGTATTTTTCCAACTTTGACATCTGATAGTATGTCCATTCTCAAATAGAAGGCATACTCATGGCCAGTTTAGATCCACTGTTCTTGTAAATGCTTTAAACAGTTCTTTTACTGCTCACATAACAGTTCTTATATACAATGGAAACTGCACAGCTTGTGAAGCATCACTGAAAAAAAGAAATACTCAAAATTTTAAAAGGTAATATTCTGTATTTTTATATTTCTTTGAGACAACAAAGAGTAGCTATTAGTGTTTGATGAATGATGAACACTCACATCTATAACTTATGATTTCATGACTCACAACACCTCAAAGGATAGCACTACAGTTTCTACTGCACTGCCTACAATAAAAATAGCCTACCTTTTAAATTAAAGAACAGGACATTCCAATTTCATCTAAAAAAAAATAGAAAAAAAAAGAAAAAAAAAAAGGCATACTGGCAGGAATTATCCTCCTTAGGCTATTGTGACTTTATTGACTCAGTGGGCTTGCTCCTGATTTACGCAGTAATGAAAAAGAATCTGGCCAAGAATTTTTACACATTTGTGATAAATACCTTTGCTTTCTACATATGAACGTGTAAGATAATGAAGGGTTTGAAATGACCCTCAGGACTCATATTACCTCCTTTTACACAGAGTTTGTGCTGTATCACAAACATGTACAAGTACAAGACAGAAATATAAGGAAACATTATTATTTCCCAAACACTGTACTTCCAAGGAACTGCTCTATACTCATGAAATATAGAGCTGAATCCTCACAGGAAACAGAGTGGGCAAATCCTGCATATTGTGTTCCCTGATGGATAGTACTTGCCTGGTGACAGCAGGTATGACACCACTGTCCTTCCTTACTTCGTTTGAGATGTTGCTCAGAGGCTCCCTAGGGAGACCAGTCTCTGACCAACATACAGGCATGAGAGACTTCAAGATTTTATGAGACTCTAAGGATAACCTCCAACCATTTACCATATCCTTACCTGTCCTCTTGCAGTGATGAGCTCCATAACATTTACAGATACATTGTAGGTAGGTAGGATTTCATGTAGGAAGGATTTTACATGAAGACCCCAATCCCCGACAAAGAGGGGGATTACATATTCAGAGAAAATAGGAGAAGAAATGGTGGAGGAAGGACCATTCTGTTTCGTTCATCAGGACACAAAGGTGCAGGATGGTGTCAGAAGAGTTTAAGGGCAAGGTATGATAGTCTGATCAAGCTGTTGAGAGGCTCAAAAGCCTCTGCTCTACAGACAAAACATTTAAAAATACCGTGAAATATAAGGTCAGATCTATCTCCCCCAGGTTCAGAGGAAAGACTGTTATGGAAATCCCTAGATCGTAGGCTGTTCTCATATTGGTCCATATCAAGTAAAGATATGTTTCTCCAACAGCCAGCCTAGGAAAATTCAAACATTTTATTAATCTAAAAATTTAGTAGATATATCTGAATAACATATAAACAAAACAAATGTTTAGAGTTACCAAATGCAGCATGTTGGATGGTTGCATGGTGAATTTTTTGCAGGCTGTTAACAGTAGTTTCACAAAAAAGCCTTGGGCAGTTATGATACCTGAGGGATTAGATTTGGAAGAAAACCCTAGAAATTTGGCTTTGTTTTAACAAGTTTGCATCAGTGTTCAACACAGAATAGAACACAGTGTAATTTGGCAGAAGCACAGCATTATGGTTTTTATTTCAGGACATTTCATTGTATGTCTGTGACAATTTAAAAAGAAAAGCTATGTATTTTTGGAGGCAACTATAAAGCTAATGTTGAGGATTTGAGATTTGGTCAAAAATATTTTGGGACAGTGATTTGTGCTTCCATAGTTAATCTCAAATGCATTTGTGTTCATATCCTACTCATTCTTTTTCATGTGCATAATGTCTCTTTACTTGATCAGCAAGATTAGACCTTGATAATTTTGGACAAATACAATGATAGAAAGAAATGTTTACCTTGTTGTTTCTTATTATGTGTTCCAATAACTATAAAATACCATATAAAACTACAATATTACAGATAATAGTACAAAATTAGCTATCTGGAATGGTTAAGTCCATCTTTCTATATCTTTCCTTTCAGATAAAAAGCTTTTTATCTAATGTGAAAAGCCTGAGGCATGTTTTATTGTTATGAAACCTAGTTTAATACCATGTAAAGCCCTAATATTTCTTTTCAATCTCAGTAACTTTAATTTTAAACTATTTCAAGTACCTTGTTTACTGTTGAAAAATCTTTATATTCATACTGATTCAAATTGCTTTACAGAATTCATGGAATATATCCTTCCATTTGATGCAATAATGCACACTGTGGAAAAGTAGCTCATAGCTTTCACATTAATCATTTTTGTATCTTCTTTAGAATTCTGATTTACCTGAAATTTAACGGATTGTTCCTTATCCAAACCAATGAAAAATTGCACCTAAATTTAGTGCCTCACCTGAAAAGGTTATTTATATCTGGCTACTTAATTTCCTTCTTGCTTAAAGAGTCTCTGGTATTAAATAATTCCTGGATGTTGACATGGCATGGATCAAGCCTTGCAGGTGGAGTGTTTTGAAAGGATATAAACACATGCCTATGGTGCTGTGACTTCTTTAATATCTGTAATATCTTTGATGTAATTTAAGAAATGCTATAGAGTGTCTGACTGGATTTAGCAAATATGGACTGCATATAGGATGCTCAGCCTGATAGTGACCCAATTTGATCAGGTACAGGGGAATCTTAGTAACCAGTCTTTATGGAGAGTCCTACTCCAGGCTTAGTCGTTAGCAGGCTTGGACATTATGCAGTCTTTGGGAGGTGCACATTGATATAATGGCTCTAGGTACTTAGGTATGTATACCTAGATGAACTAATTATCTGGAAGGCAGCTGAAATCGAAGCTTGTTTGGCTCAAAATACATCTGAAAATTATTATGTGTGAAGTCTACTGATTAAACTGGACTTTGATTAAGGTTAGGTAAGACACTACTGAAGTGTGAATTATTGTATAAATGAAGAGACTTAGTGTAGAACTGACTGTGTAATGAATAAAGTTGCTAATAAAAACTATGCATTTTGGGATGATATTTCAGACTTGAAAAGGTTCCCAACCTATTGATTCTAGTCCAGGGAATTATTTCATATTACTCCCACAGCCTATGTTATCTGAAGTTACAGATATGTGTCCTGTAACTCTTGCATCATGCACACATAAACAGGACATTGGGAGAACATAGGAGAAGCTGCATGGAGTTAGGTTATAGATCCACAAAGTTTGGCGCCCAGTCTCTGACATGTCTCCAAGAGTGGATGCAAGGTGAAGAACAAGGAAAGAGAATATGATGCTTTTCTGAGCACCCTCACCAAAACTATGACTCGGGTACTTCAAGGAGCCTTTTCACCTCAGAACAATGAAGTTTGTTTTAGAATGCACACACTATCTAAGGCTTTGGATGAAAACTTATTTCTCTTTTTTTCCTTCCTTATTAGGAAGATTAAGTTTCTTCTCTTTTTATGGAATTGTTGACAGTTCTTTTTTAGTTAGTTAGTTATTTTACTCTCATTGTTCCATTATGGTGCCCTTTTGAGCTTTAAAATTGATTTCAACTTTACAGTGCTGAAATACACTGAACCTAACAACTACAATGAGCTAATATAGATTGTGGTAGGACATACTTTCAGGAGGGTCAGTAACACTCTTCCACTGTCAGTATGCCTCAGCAAGCTAGGGAAAGGAAAGAAGGAGAATAAATGTGTTTCATTGACAGCTTGGTACATTCCTTTTTTTACCTCTGTCTTTGTTTTTCTGTATTTCTCCTCTCTGTGTGTACATCACAAGTTTGTTATTTGCTGTGTAATATACCTGCAAGGTATAATGGTGTGTTGTGCACACCCACCAGAGCTTGTGCTAAATGAACTATCAGCTCTGTCAAACTGTGACTCTGCCTGGGCAGATTAGGATCAATTAACCAACATGGAGTATTTGCTGCTTGGATGTCTTGGTGTTTTGTTGTTTCATACATGCAGACATCTAATAAATGAGACTGATCACTATTTTAAAATAAGCTGTACTGTGTATTCTGTTTCATTTAATTTACTTGCTCTCAGAAGGGGATCTATATAGGACAAAATAAAAGTCCCTCATGCTACAATTCAATTAGTTAGTTAAAATCATCCTTTTAGTCTCAACGGTACTTGGTTCTTAGGAAAACAACTATACCAACTTCTCCCACCTGAACCACACATAAGGATTTTCAGGTAACAACTGAAGTACTCACATATCACGTATCACCTACTTCAAGGTTTGGTAGAAATATTCTTATTTATATCACCTGGTCTCAGGTTAGACCTCTGACCTGAACCTATATTTCTAAAGACTTTGAACATTGTAGTCTTGTACAACTTTTAATAGCATCAACCCCATGACCTAGAAATAATACACTTTGAAAGAAAGTGAGAGCAAGCACAAGAATGAAGAAATCCTGCATCTGCAGGGAGACTTATTTGGCATTTTTCTCTTCTAGAATGCAAGTATTTTTTTACTCATGAACATGCCATTTTGCAGAACTAGTTCCACATGAAGGGCAGTGAAAGTTGTTTGGCTGTTTAAGATGCAAGCATATGACTATAAACTGCAAAGCAAGTTAAGCTGGGGAAGCTCTAGTGAGAATTTGTGACAGCAGAATAGGTATAAAAAAATGGGTGTTTACGTGTTTCCATCTGTCTTTATTTTACTAACCACACGACTGAGCCTCAAATAAACTTCTGACTCTTTTTTATTCTCTTATTTAATATATCAGAGTGTATTTGGCTATCTTACCTAGAGTTTGTATATTAGGCCTTTTAAATGACAAAACCTGTTCCAATAAATCAAGGCTTCTCTAACTCAGCTGAGCAACTGGCATCCCTGTTTATAGCTTTAGAGGGAATTTGAAAATATCTCTGTCCAATGAATTACCATAAATGCACAGTGGCTCCTGCAGCAGAAATAGTTCAGAAATGCAGCTAGCTGGTAATAAATAATTAATGAGCACCAAAGTAATATCTTTCTTTTATTGCTGGAGCTGGAGTGAGCACATAGTGCAAACCATAAAACAAACCTTGTTTTAGAGTTGGTCTTTTCCTTTTAGCTGTCTTTCTGTACTGATTACCAGCTCAGGTAGTGCAGAAATAATGGTCTCCGTCTTGTACCTCCCAGTGACATCTGTAATCCCTACTCAGCTGAATAGTCTTTCCACTTAAGACAAGGATGGTCAATGGGTCTTTCTACATGAAAGGTCTGCAGTGTGGTTGAAATGATTCTGTCCCTTGTCTCAGTACTTCTAAATTATTTCAGAGTGTAGACAACTCAAAATTTTAATTTCTCTTTGCTTCTCCCATATAATTTCATTGTTTACACAGTGCATGCTTATGAAGATAGAAGAGGAACTTTCAGAACCTTTTGATAGTGTCTAAGACAAGACTGCAGAAAACTCTGGAATGCATGGCTCCCCAAATTACTCTAGTGCCAAATCTATTGGTGACAGAAAGTCAGCTGAGCACCGTCTGGCAGCATGCACTGCCAGGTGCTTGTGCACATTGGCCCAGACAAGCAGGGTTAAATTCCATGGGCATAATAAAGCACTTAAAACTGTTTGATGAAAGAGAAGTATTAAAGTTTTGTCCCCCAAAAATATGTGTTTCTCTAACCTCACTGAAAGGAATCTGGACAAGAAAGGTTGGTTTTCCTTAGGTGGAAGTCAGAATGATGTGGGGAGACCTTTGCTTTATGCTTTTTCAATATTTATTCTTAAAGAAGTCTGTGTCACCAACATTAAATGTTATTGTATTGCCAACCTGTTATTCCTGCTGACTTCAGCAAAGGCTACTCACAAAGTAATGTACTGTGGTCTCACATATCTGAAGGGAAAATCCATACTTCCTGCTAAGGTGCTCTCCTCTTCTCAAGGAGTAGGCTGTACATTTGTGCTCCAGCCTGAGCACAAGCTCCTGCTTGTTCCCAGCAGAGCCCACCTTTCTCTGACATAGCCTCAGTTGACAATCAAATCTTTTAAAAATCTGTTTTGAAGGAATAGAGTTTTTTCCCATCGAGTACCTCAACATATTCAAATCTCTTGTTTTGTTGTGACTTCTCAACACTCTCCATATCAGCTCTGAAGGATTTAAGAAGTAATAATAAAATAATATGCTCTAGTGCGATGTTGTTAAAAACGGTTAATAGTATTTAATGCATTCATATTTATGAGCACATATGTTACAGGACTTGACTTTTCAGGAGGGACATGTGAGTTACTCTGAAGAACCTATTATGTTCCACGGGCATTAGTCTGAAATGTATTTTCCCCGGGACCGTTGTTAATACTCTTTGGAGCAGTTTCTCTTGAACTGTTAGATGGGGATGGAGCCCGTAAAACAAATAGCTTAAATGGTGCAGTCTACTTTCTGATAACACAGGAACACTGGGAACATCTGTAGACTGTTTTCATTTGGAGGTCACATTAAAAAAATTAGTGATCACTCTGTTTTTACTAACATTAAGTCCAAGTTTGATCTCCAACTGTAACAATTATGTATGCCTCAAGTTTCTGCTCAGACTTCCTTACTTCGAGTTTTGCCTCTGTCCCTGTAAGGAATCCTAGACAGGGGACGTGAGCTAGCTGATAGCTGGGACAGTGTAGCTTTTATGAATCACCAAGCACACTAGGAAAAGGCAGTTGGTACAAGTGACAGGATGACTGCTCAGGGAAAAACTCCTGACTGATTGAAGCAAAATCAGAGATGGAAGTGGGCATGGATGGTTGGATTTCTTGTCTTTGAAGCGAGTGTGGATGGTTGAATTTCCAGTGGAGTAAGATATCAAGGAAAATACCTTCATTTGAACTGTTTATACGCTGGTTTTACATTTACTTACTTGTTCAAGCACAATACAGGTTTCAGCTTCTCTGACTTTTTAAGCTTAGTTGGGGAAATTAGTTCATCTTTTGTATATAGATGTGGTAACAAAACCAAGATTAGACCCCTGAATTTATGTGAATTTCCTTGTGATAAAGGGAGTTAGAAAAATCAAATGAGAAATTCATGCATGTTTTTTTCAGAAGTAGCTGTCTTGAGTAAACAACAGTGCTTAAAGTAGCACCAGGTTGTACATACATCAATATTAATAAAAGATAAATCACAGCCCTTCAGACTTGCTAGACAATGGCTATATTGGTCCACTAAAGAAACCCTGGGTTCACCCAGCTGACCACAGTTGTGAGCAGTTGTCCTGTTGTTTTTACTAATGGGAACTGATTGTGTAACTACACTGAAATATTTCAGTGTCCTCTACTCTTGGTGAAGGCCCTAAGCCAAAAAAAGTGATGGTCTGACACATAGAGTAGCTGAGGAATACCTGGGAAGGCTGAATTCTTAACAACCAAGAATATCTTTTCCATTTCTATTGAGGATATGTCATTCACACAGTGGTGGCACAGAGGTCAGATGGAAAAGACAGAAAAGGGTCAGAGGGTTCTCAAATAAAAAGAGCTCCCTATTCCCTGCCTGGAAGTGCTGTTGCTCTAGGTAACAAAACTGCTTTCGGTAAGGATTAGGTTATTTCATTCAGTATGTCACTGATGGACTCTGGTGCAACATCTCTTTATGTTAGAGAAGTTCACTTGCTGCTCTGCCTGTGACAGCAGGAGCTACGCCGTGTGAAATATCTAAACACTCCAGATGTTAGAGGAGTCTTTCATGCACGGCAAACATAGACAGAACGTTCTTACTCTGATTCAGTGGGCATGATGGCAGTGGCTTCACTGAAAAAAGAAAGAAGCATAAATGATTTGAATCAAATGTTCCTGTAGAAACAGGAACCCTTAGAACTTGCCCAAAGCTCCCTAGAGCTGCCAGCAGTTTTTCCCTTGGCTTTAATGAGCTCTGAATCAAATTCTCTTTCTTCCAATGTGTTTGAATCCTGATCTAAATTTCTTTCCCAGGGTTGCTATTTAGGTTGATGATTACAGAAATAATTCTAAGCAGCACGTAAATACATTCACATACTTACTTCAAAGAAAAATTAAGCAAATGTTGAAACTCTTGATTATAATCAAATGCATTTGAAATGTTATATCACTAACCTCTCTAAGTCTCTGATACCTAGCAAACTCCACAAACTTAGAAGCCATCACAATACAATATGGGATTTGAACCTTCTTTAACATTCATAGTGGATAGATCATTCAATCGGCTTTGTTGTTAGAGCTCAGAGCATTAAAAAATTACAAATAAAAAAGGAAGCTGTAAATCAAATGATCCTTGTGATTTTTGTTTTCCATGTGTCTCCTGTTGATAGAAAGCTTATTAAGGACATATTGGTGTTTTCAAACTTAAATATCAACAGACAGCCACTTAAATCAGTATTCTGATGTCCACATAAAAAGACTCTGCCTGTCAAAGTCTAAAATTTGTGTTTTTTAGGAATTACGTGTTATTTACTTATGTCCAGAACTCTGGAACAATTACTCCAATTTTACTGTGAAAAATATTTTCACACTCAAGCTCTCTAGAAAGCACTAACTATTGAGTTTGAACCCGTACTCCTTCAGGTTCAGAAATATTCAATGTTTGAGCACATATAGGGAGCAAAGACCAATTCTGCTGGATTTAGCTTCTGGTCATCTCAACAACCAATAGATAGGAACCTAGACCTCTACAATTCATGCTGTTTGTCATAACCAGGTCAGAACCTGAGGCACATGTTCCAGTAATTGGCCCTGCTTTTAACCGTTAAATTTTCAAGCTGAAACCTTTTTCTGCTAGTCCTGGGTTTCAAAACACAGCCATTGTCATAATTTTATTCTATAGACTGTTTCAGATACTGGTCTCCTTAAGTGGTTATAAGTCCTTGGGAATTTTTTCTGCTTTCCCATTACAAGTTTTCTGTTAGCCTTTGGCCAATAGGTTTTATAAACTCACCAGTACTGACACTCTACATGTTTTTAAGTGACTACATAAGCATTCAAATAAAATCAAAAGTCTCTAGCGATTTGTATAATTCCCTAAGTGAAAATTAACAGAAGCATTAAATAACTATCGCTGGCTCTGCAACAGGATTTGGGAATTGACACTTTTCTGATTACTGTGAAAGCTGACAACACTAATCAGGGATTTGTCAGTAATCATTAAAAAGTAATGTAAAGTGATGTCATGCAGTGCAATCCCCAAATTTATTTCCTGCCCATCGTTTTGATGACTAGTATAAAGTTTGCTAATCATTCATCTGCCCTCCTTCCTCTTTTTACCCACCTCCTTTTTCTTTTTGAATGCAATCAGAAGTCTATTATTACTGCAATTAGCTGAAGCACCATGAAATAGTGTATGAGGTAATTACTCCATGGCAGAAATTAACAGGTTTTATCAGGTACTTATACATCATTAGCAATACTTAAAGCATGTTTCCCATTTCTCAGAATGTGAAGGATGAGAGAATGCAGGATCATATTGTCAGGAGAAGCTATACCAGGCTCCAGGCTCTGAGTCATGATTGAAGTCTGGACATAAGAATAAGGACAATAACATTCATCAGTACAGGTAATGCTTTCAGGTAACTCTAGTTACAGGTGAGTAACCTGCTTAGCAAACACTATTTAATTTCTTTCTATTACAAGGTTACCCACCTAGCTGACCAAGGGAAGACAGCTGATGTGATTTTTTTTATTTCAGTAAAGCCTTTGATACTGTCTCTCACAGTATCCTCCTGGACACAATGTCCAGCATACAGCTGGGTAAACACGCAACACAGTGGGTGAGCAATTGGCTGATGGGTTGAGCTCAAAGGGTTCTAGTAAATGGGGTTACATTGAAGTGGAGACCTGTTGATAGTGGGGTTCTGCAAGGATCTATCTTAGGGTCAGCACTCCTTAGTCTAGTCATAAATTACTTGGATGCAGGAACTGATGGAATACTAAATATGTTTGTTGATGACACAAAATTGTGATGACCTGTTGACACTCTTGAAGACAGAGAAGCCCTGCAGAGGGATCTAGATCACTTGGAGAACTGGGCAATCACCAACCATACGAAGTTTAAGTGCCAGATTTTGCGCCTGGGACATGGCAACCCTGGTTGTACATACAGACTGAGGCGGGGGGGTGAGATGCTGAGAAACAGCTTTACAGAGAGGGATCTGGGGGGTCTGGTCAACGGCAAGTTGAACAGGAGCCAACAGCATGCCCTGGCAGCCAAGAGGGCCAACTGTGTCCTGCGTGCCCCAAGCTGGACATTCAGAAAGGATTCTTCACCCAGAGGGTGGTGGAGCACTGCAACAGGCTCCACTGGGAGGCAGTCACGGCCTCAAGCCTGACAGTGTTCAAGAAGCAATTGGACAATGCCCTCAGACACCTGGTGTGAATTTTGGGGTTGTCATATCCAGGGACAGAAGTTGGACTCGATGATACTTGTGGCTCCCTTCCAACTCAGGACATTCTATGATTCTACTTGAAGAAGCAAAAAATATTTAGATTCTCAGAAAGATATCACGAAGTCTAGGAGCTGTTGAATCTAGTCGCCCAATAGTGGTGAGCTTGCTCCAGCTCCATGTCCACAGGCTCAGCCAGTATTGAGATTGAGCGTGTGTTCCCAGTAGGCATGCATGCACGCATACACACAGTACACATGTGCATACATACTCAGGGTCAGCCACACAGATTAACACAGATAAAAAAGCACTCACACAAACACAAACAGCACCAACACCTTCATAATGTTGCAGTTTCTGGCATATCAGGATGAACATCTGTTAGTAGGAAATGTATATTTTGGTTGTTTGATTTATTTTATTTATATATATATATACATACAGTTGTACAATGTGGATCCCTCTGGCAGCTGGGTTTATACACATGGTCTATCCAGTAGCTGCCCCTGGGTCTCAGTCTCCCTGGCTGCTGGTGCCTGGGCACGTGAGTCCCTGTGGGTCCCTGTGGAATCGAATCCCACTCAGTTGCTGGAGCTTAAACCTGCACACACACACATAAACACACATGCAACCTGAATTCCTCCAGTAACTGGACTTAAATGCCCAGTCTACCCACAGCTCAGGCCCCTGGATCCCCTGGACACTCAGTTGCCCTGCACATAGAGACACACATATGTAGACAGGTCTAATAGTGGGTCCAAGAGTTATGACCTTAGAACAGTTGACTTCCAGGCACCACAGTATCTCCAGTTGTTGGTGTGGATGTCATGGTCCCTCCAGTAGCCAATCTGCAGACCACTTGGATCTCAGCTTTGACTTATGACTGCACCAATATGTGGTTCCTAAGCCACTTATCCTACTAACCAGTGAGTTATGCTTGGTGCTTGCTAGCGATTATGCAGCAACATTCACACATAAAATATACTCTCCTCTCTCCGGTTGCTGCCAGAATAACCTATGGTCTGACTTCCAACTGCTGGCACTCAGACCTCCATACTCACACATGCAGACAGAACAGAGAATATCCACACCCACAAAAAGAATTAAAATTTGAGTTTAATAGGCAGACAAGCTGTTGAACAGGTGCATGGAATGGTCAGACCAGCAACCTGTTTGTTTGTGACCTTTATTCCCCTATCCCTCTATTTCCCTGTACCTGTTCCTTCTTAAATCACCATATTTCTCTCCTTTTCCTGTCTTTAATTTGGACCCTAAAATCCCCATCAGATATCTTGTGCAATCTTCAGCTGTTCTTCTCTGCATCCCATAATGAGTCCTATACTCCAGTGACACCTTCGTTTTGTAAGGTGACCCAGAGAGCTTCCCCAGTTGACCTGTGATGATGGGTCTCACCCCCAGACCATGAGCTGATCTCTTTCTTGTGATAGCCCCAGAAGTTACCAGGACAGGATATCTTTTTCTCTGCTTAGGTTATTGTCATTATTCCTCTGTGCTTTTTTGTGTTTGTGGAGGTGAGTTTTAATTACAAGAAAGATTAAAAAGACTAAAGATTTTCAATCAGAGAATTGTTAGCTAGTTTGACTAATTTAACAAAGTGTAACTGTGGTCCATATCTTCATGAAGTGTTTATGAATGTTGCACAGTAGTTATACACTTTATACCATACTTTCACCCTAAGCTAGAATGTAATGCTCTCTGGGAAAAAGTGCCCTTACAAGCTGCTGTATAGTACTTTTCCAGACAGATGAAGCATATCTTTTTGCTTCTGATAGAGTGTGGCTATCAGGAGCCATGATGCTCACTACATCATAACACCTCACAATGCAAAAAAGCATGCCTCTCAGCTGACTTAAACTTCTGTATTATTCTTCTGCAGTGTTCTTACAGTATATGAAACATTGTCTTGTGGAATTTTTAGTAACTAGTCTGTGTCAGCATCAAACGCATGCTAGCACAGAGCTGAAAGGAAAAAAAATGTTTTACAACCAGTCTGCAGCTAAAACCTTGATGCATAATTATTCACAGTGAATAGGATTTGTTCTTGCAAGCCATTTTATAAAGCACGTGTCTAGATATTATCTGTACTGTAGAACACGGTGTAATAAGATGCTGTCACTTTTTCCTATTAAAGTGGCTGTGAACATATAAATAAAAGTTAGAAAATACAGTATCTGTTTTGCTGAGTGACTAACCTATGCATAGTTCAGGAATGAAGCTGCTGAGGGTGAAGCCTGCACCGGTATCTTTAAAAAAAAAAAAAACAACAAAAAAACAGTGTGGTGGGTGAATCTTCAAGAAGCAGGAAAGAGCTTAGCAGTGAATGAGTGGGGCTATGCATTTTCTCCCACCATATTTGCTAAAGAGCACTTTGTTTTACAGTTGTAGGATTAAAAAAAAAATATTCAGCAGCAAAAATAGTTACAGTTTCATAGAATCAGAGAATAATAAAGCAGATTGGAATGGACTTTTCCAGGTCATTTGGTTCAACCCCCCTCTCAAGGTAGTTCTGCTACTCAGGACATTTTCAGTCAAGTCTTGAAGACCCACAGGGATGGAAATTTCTCAGCCTTTCTGGTGAACCTGTTCCACAGTTTTAGCACTGTCATGGTGATAAATTTTCCTTATATTTATCTGGAATTTCCCTTGTGACAGCTTGTGTCTGTTGCCTGTTTTCCTCTCACTATGAATACCCAAGAAGCATCTGTTTCTGTCCTTTCTGTAGTCTTTCATTAGGCATCTGAATATAACATTTCCCCTTATCCTTTTCTTCTTAAGGCTGAACAAGTCTCAAAATGTCCAAAATCTCATTTCAAATTCAGCAGTGCAAGATGTCATGCATGCTTATTCCTTAAATCTGCTGCTTGCTTCACAGAGAGGCAACCTTGGGCTTCAGAATAAAACCAATCACAGTAGTACTTAGGATTTGTAATATACCAGTACAATGCTGCAATCACTGGGCAGCTATGCAAGTATGCAGTAGTATTTTCAGAAGAGAACATTAGGTCCTCTGAGAAGTAGTTGCATGCTGTATGGCTGTGATAAAAAGTTTCTAAGGATTATTCTTCAATGAGTGGCCTTTTTGTGGCAACATAAATCTGCCAGTTGTACATCTTTGCTTCAGTGAGAGTATATCAGAGCCAAAGGGCATCAAAGTGCTCAGTGCAGAGTAGGAAAATGGAAGTGAATCAATGTCAGACAGAATGTGCATCATGGGGCAGCAAACAACCATGTCTACTACAGACACAGAGCAACAGGTTGCCAGGAATAGCATCTTAAAATCATAGAATGTAGAATGTCCTAAGTTAGAAGGGATCATCAGTCCATCTACTGTCACTGCATTGGACAACCCCAAAATTCACACCATGTGTCTAAGGGCATTGGCCAATTGCTTCTTGAAGTCAGGCTTGGAGCCATGGCTACCTTCCTGGGGAGCCTATACCAGTGCTCCACCACCCTCTGGATGAAGAACCTTTTCCTAATGTCCAACCAAAATCTCACCTGACACATCTTCCTGCCATTCCCTCAGGTCCTATCTCTGGTCACCAGAGAGCTGCTCCCATACCGTTTCACCTCTAAACCCTTCACCAACTTAATGGCCCTCTTTCAGACACTCTCCAGTAGCTTAATATCTTTTTTGTCCTGTGGCAACCAGAACTGCACACAGTGCAGAGCAGATCAGGACAATCACCTCACTTTGTGTGACTGGTGAACTTAGTATTCCAGCAATTCCTGCATCCAAATCACTTAAGAAGACATTAAAGAGTACTAGCCCTAATATTAGATGAGGCTGAGAAGTATTCATTATGGGCAAAAAAAAATGAAGAGTGTACTTTGGTTTAGTATTTCATTACCTGAGTCTACCCTCACAAAAAGATTTCTAGATCTGGACAGTTAACAGGCGAAACTGCAGGGGACTGCTCTGACTTCTGTCTGTTACATTAAGAGCTTCCTGCTGAAGCTCTCTTCATGGTTCATCCTGCATCTTACATAGTCTTATCACAGAATCATATCATGATTTGGGTTTGAAGAGACCTTAAAAGGTCACCTAGTCCAACTCCCTTCAATGGGCAGGGACATCTTCAACTAGATCAGGTTGCTCAGAGCCTGGCCTTGAATGTCTCCAGGGATGGGGCATCTGCCACCAGTCTGGGCAAAATGTGCCAGTGTTTCACCACTCTAATGGTAAAAAGAGTCTTCCTTACATGTAGTCTGATATTGAGTCCTTTATTATCATCAGTAATTTTACTTGTTTGCTTGAAGAAGTGCACTATTCAAATTGTATACTGCACTTCAAGAAAAAAAACACACTTTATATATTGCATAATCTGAACCATAACAGTTTGTTCTAACCGAATGAAAAGTTCAGAACAAGCACAAATAGCAGTGACATTTTGGGATTTATGAATCTAAAATTAGTTGTCACTGATGTGGAAAGAAAAAAAAGCTATGAACAATTTTTCTATGACAGACTGCTCAATAAAATTTAGAAAGTGTTTACTGTTATTCACTGCTAAGGAATTTAACATTGACATTTCTACAGTAAATAACCTATAATTTGCAACTGCTACATATCTAAAAGGAGTTTTTCACTGGACAGATATTAGATATTACATTATATATTAGATGGCTGTAATTTCTGTATTGAGATAATAACGGAGCACATGGGCTCTGTCTCTGCATTCTGTTTAGATACATCTATTACCTTCTAAACAATTGTCCCATTCCTCCCCAGTTCTGTCCTGCTCACACATTTTCACCCAGATATGTGGAACACTCAGTCTTTATTCTTATTCTTATTTGTTTCTCCATCTGGTTTAGAATCTTTGAAGAATTCCTATTAACTCTGCAGTTATGTTTATATAGAGTACATCATGGATACAGAAGTATAACTTCTCCTGGGAAGTGGTGAAATTAATAGATTTTAAAATCCAGGTCTTGTTTATTAAAACTTAAACATATTTTACAGCACATACGATGAATCTACAAAGTGTGCTGGTTTTGTAAACCATATTATGCAATGAGGTAAAAAAGTAGAAACAAGGAAATGCATTCAATTTCAGAAGTTATAAGTCATCTAAGCAAAATTGAATACAAGCCATGATGACCACTTACCAATTTATCACTTTTCTTAGTCACTTTCAGTTACATTCAAATTTTTCTAAACCTTTTTATATTGTAAAATGAAAAGCCATTAAGACTGAGTTTGGCTTACTTAAGAAGGAAGAACTTTTCTTTGTTTTGTTGAAAGGTAACGAAACTTTATCATGTGCACACATAGCTGAAACAACACAAAATAATTTAATATTAACTTAAATAAACTTAAAGTGAAAGTTTTTCCCTTGTGCTTTTGTCAGTTACCCTGAACACCCTAAAGTGTCTTCCAGTTTCTCAAAACCAATAAATGCAGGGGTTTTATTTGTGTTTATTAACACTGAGGAACACTCAAAAAAGACTTGAAAAGGGGAGATGTTGGCTTGTTTTGGGAACTGCTTTCAGAAATTAAGTTGATCAGGAAGAGATTTCTAACTTGCAATGAACATTGCATGTAGGAGAATCTGATGGGAATGATGTAAGTGCTTAATGGCTTCAGGTTTTTCACAGAAAAATATACATAGAATTTTAATAAATTATGAAGGTCATATTTGTTCAGATATAATTTCTATTTTTCTTAAACAGAAAAGACTTAACATCTAGCCATATTAAAAGTCAATTATAGTTACAAAGTATGAAATACCATTAGCAGTTTGTAAAGTCACATTTTCAGAAAGAGTATTTTAAAATATTGATTATGTTGTCTTCCTAAGGGGCAGATGGTTTGGATTCCACAGATCTGAGATAAAGATGGAAGATTCTGCGACCCTGATACAAAGTGAAAACAGTGACATTGGATGAACTACCACAGAAGCTAATTGATGGAAATCTCTTCCAGCCTCAGTAAGTTGGAGTCCAGCATTGCATTTCTCTTAGCACTTACAAGGAGATGAAATGTGGATAGTCAGAGTCTGAGGAAGGTAAAAGCAAACATACCCAGGCAGTCACTTCTGGGAGAACACAGTGACAGAAAGGCATTATGAAAGTGAAGCACGTCTGATTAATGAGAAGAGAGGCAAAGAAAAGAAAAAAAAAGAAAAAAGAAAAAAAAGCAAACAGCTGACAACTGAAACAGAAATCAGATAAAACAGTTTCACAAGGAGAGCTCAAAGTACAATGAAAGTTGTGGTGAATGGCAAAACTGCTTTGTGAAAAAGAAGTCCACTGCTAATTTGTTCTTCTCCTGAGGAGAACTGTCAGGAAAAGGAGTCCTTTAACAAAAGACAGTAAGAACAGTCTCACTTGGATAGCTAGCATACACTGTAGGTCAAAGTAATATGATACAAAACTCCAAGGGATAATATTGACTTAAAAAGCAGCAGGCTAAAGGTCACTTAATTAACAGGCCACCCAGGATTCAGAGGAAATTGGGAAACACAAATGAAAACCTGGACGATCCTCTTACTGATAATTAAAATAAGTGAAAAACTGGCTTCTTTTTCAGGAAAAAAAAATAAAAGGCAAAAAAAAAAAGCTCTGTCATTTTAATGTTTGTCCCTTTTTGATAAAAAGGCATGATATCCATTCGTCTCACATTGTGTCCCTAAATGTTTGTTTCCCATATTAGCTGTTGCGGGATAAGTACTTCAGCTAAATTCAATAGATGCCTTTACATTAACATCTGAGTTTGAATTAAGAGCACGCTTTTGAAAGCAATCCCATGGTGGGCCTCACATACCCTGCTTTAGTTCACATTGTAAAGCTGTCTTAAAGCAAGCTAACTGGATTCCTTTTGGATGAAACTAAGCTGGAAAATGCAGGCCAGGGGTTCATCTAATGAACTTCAGCTGCTAACAAGCATCCAGGCTGTGGGACTGGGCTAGAGGTTGTCTGCAGTGGAACCCTTTGAAATGGACTTGGCATGGACTTCAGCTCTCAGCACCAGCTGTTGGGCTGCTCAAATCTGCTCCCACTGGGCTGCACTATTTGCAAATATAGATAGAGCTTTAGTGTGCACAGAGGCAGGCACATATAGTGAATAAATATATTTTAAGTTTTATGTCATGGACACTGAAAGCAAATTAAAGGTCTTTGCTGAGCTAGAAGAAAAAAAAAAAACAACAATCAAATTAAGGCTATTTGGAACTGCTGACATTAAACATCTCATTGTTTCATTGAAAATAAGTTATATAGAGTGACTGAGAGACATAGATAAATAACTGAACATTAATACAATATTTCTTCTCTGTGAATATTTTAAAATCTGATATGTATGTAGATTATTAGGTGATCTTTAACATCAGTATGTCACACTGTATTAGCTTGAGCTTACTGTTGCTATAATATTTATCCAGATATTTTAAAAGGCAATAGTCAGGCAAAACAAAGGAAGGAAGAATGATATATGTTCAAGTTGAAGGCTTGTTGGCTGCTCTGTCCACATGCTTTTACTTGCACTAGATTTTTCCTTCACACAATTATTGGAAACTGTCAGGGCTTATTCTGACAGATGGCAGCTTTTTCACTCTTTTAGGCACCAAGGCAATCCTTGCATTAGTTATTGCATCTCTTGTACTGTTGTGAGAAGCACTTAAAACAAACTTGTGCCTGGGTGAACAGGATAATGAAGAACTATCTTTCTAGCATTTTCCATGTATTTGATTCATATCTTCAATCAAGAAAAACTCACTGCTATTATTAAGAAGTGCTCAGCGTTTGTCAGTCTTACCTTTGAACTTGTGTCAGATAAAAGGCTGGAAAAGCCTACAGAATTTGAAATGTCAGGATCTCTGTTTTGCCGGGGGAGAACCTGACTTAGTTCAGGAAGGCAGCTGTTCTTCATGGATAACACTAAGGGAACATAATTTGTCAAAGCTACTGGGACACATTTGTATCTATGTCTAACCTGGCATATACCTGTTCTATTGAAAAAGTTTCCTGAAGGCCGGAGAAATGCTGATGTAAGAACTCCACAATACCCTCTCCACACAAGCACGTGGTCTATAATCAAGAAACCAGGCAATGACCATGAAATCAATATACTACAATGATCTCTGCATTGAGTACCACTAATCTTCATGTACTTCAGTACTCCTAGAGAGCACATAAGCACATTAATAAAATAGTTTGGATCAAGGGTACTTCTGTAGTGACTTTCGTGATCATTCCCATTTACTGTGCTTTGGTTCAAATCATAGGGTTTGTAGCCAGAACAGAGCCTATAAATATGCAAATTAAAAATGGACTAATCAGCATATAATCATATTAGCTTCCCTTGAATCCATATAAAAGTGTATTAAAAATAAAAGAATACACATATTTTGTAATGCTGTGATGACACAACCATACACAAGGTGTAAGGGTTTTGCTTAAGAATGTGAGCAGTGTGATGACCGAAGGAGTAAAACATGAAGCTGAAATGTGGATATTTCCATAACTATCTATATCTATGCCTATGCCTATGTCTATATCTATTTCAGTTCTCCTATGTAAATGAAAATATATTTTTGGTACAGAAATAATAGTTATTTTTGTTTACAGATGAGAGGTGAAATACACAGAGCTGTTCAACATCCATTCCTCAGCATCACCTGTTTCACATTACAGTTCTTCTATTGATCCTCACTACTTTTCAATGCAAACATAGTCCTTACGGACTTATTCTTTGTTCCAGTAGAGTGATGTAGACACCACAAGAACCTATTCAGTTTCACCTAACTCCTTTTTTCAGTGTGTTTTTGGTAATCAAAGTTCCATTATTTCTTCTTCAGAAATTATTCATAGAAAGAAGAAAAAAAAAAAGTGTTTGGAGAAGTGCCTAACTGATCACATTGGGAGTGATAGACTAGAGCAAGAATTTTAAAAGTTAATATGAATTTAATCAGGAATTTTTTCAAAGTCACTGGAGGGCCAGGAAGGTGAATTTGACTTAATTATTAGAATTAGCTACATTATGAAAGCTAATTGCAAATAACCTTTCAAAGTTGTTTGCCAAGAATTCCCAAGTGTGCTGTAATCGAAAGCCTGGACAGAGACATATTGAAAATGCAAACAGATCTATGCCTAGATAAATTTCCTCAGGGAGAAAATTAAGGAAGTAAAGATCTTTTAATAGGAATATCAATTATTTCACAGTGGTACCACCAGTGAGGACGTCTAGTTAGATGCAGATGGCGCAGCGAGATAAGTGGGAATAAGATTTACATAAGAATATGGAAATTTGAGTGTTTAGGCTCATCTTTGTGAAGAGATGTTGGTACGATTAATCTCAGCTATGAAAGTGGGTCTTGCAGTGCTGAATTTGTCCCTTGAAATCTCAGTGCTGGTTGTTAGGAAAGGCATTCATGTTATCTAATGCACTGACTCCTGAAATCCTTCGGTTCACCACTGACACATGCCAGAAATGAGGATGTGTTGCAGAAGTATGGAGGAACTCAGATTTCTGGTTTTGCAAAACTGCTTGTCCTACCCTTTGCATTGCCATTTATTCATCTGTATTGAAACTGACAAAAATAGGTTTTAAACTATGTTTTGGAATACTGGAATAGATCAAAGGTTACTAAAACATTTTAATCACAAGAAAACTGATAAAATTTGTGAAGTGAGTCACTAAAGCACAACATAGCAAAACTGAGTTGCTTTGGACCCATTGACTGAAAACATTCTTCATGATCTCCTGAAGAAAAAAACACGTTCAATTCCCTCATGGACCTGTTGGGATGCTTAAAACCTTTTTGTCTGTTTAGTATCAGTTTGGATGATCTTAGCAGCACCTACAGCTAGTCGGTAAATGATATGATAAAATATGTATTGTATATAGCAATTTTATGGTCATACTTAGAATGTTTTTTTGTCTCAACATTTTTTTTTACATTTATTTAATGTTATAGTCTATCTATTTATATTAGAATTTAATAGAAGTTAAATTTCAAATGAACCAACTTTTTGTTGGTTCTTCAAAGAAATATTACAGGATTTTAAAAAGTATATGCACAATAAAAGTAATTCTAATGCAAGGGGTTATTTATTTAAAAACCTTCAGAGCAGAGATTCTGTTTTCTTCAGTTTAATAAAGAAGTTATTTCAACATTGTTAAAAAATCACATACTTCCTCATTTAATATAATTATTTTATGTTTAACTTGACTTCTCATGTATCAGTAATTAGTTATTATAATACCATTTGATTCCTTATAGATATATTACTATCATTTGTCAGATACCTATAATGGGAGCAACAAATAATAGTTACGCTCAGAAAACTGTTGCAGTGATTCCTCATATTTAGTTGTAGAATATGCATGAGCTTTGTAGAAGGTGGTTTGTCTTGTTGTTTGTTTGTTTGTTTTTTTTTTTTTATCTTGGGCATTAAAAGACAAAGGGGATTCAGGCTCCTCAGATAAAAGGTTCTTTTAAATTATTATTATTATTTTCCTGACAATTTTAATGGCTTGAAAGGCAGCTGCTGCCCAGTCAGTCATTGTTTATCTGGAGCATGGGGCAACCTGTCTGACTGTCTACCGCCAAGGCACTGTCACTCAGAACTTGTTTGGCTTTCTACTGCATCCACAAAACAGCTACTTTTTGCTGAACCACTGAATCCTGTATGGACTCTCCAATCCATTGCTGGGAGGAGCTGTGAAATGAGCCATAACCAAAATATAGCCGCTTGGCTGTGACTTAAAATTCAGCAAAGTTCTGTGCTTATAAAATGAATCTTTTTTTATATGAATATATTTAGAAATTTGTGTGCATGGATGTGTATGATGTGTATGTGTATAAAACTATCTGTTGTGTTAACAGGAAGGAGAAGAAAAAAGATTTACAGTCTTAAATAGGGTCTAAGTTATTGCATATTATACAGAATTTCTGGGATTCTTTACACACCTTAAACAGAAAGAAATGACATTACTTTGTAACTTGTCTTTAATCACACTATTTCAAAGAATACAAAGTACCCAGACTTCATTCATGATTCACAATAACAACCACTTAGTAGACTGGGTACAAAGTAAAATCCCCAACAGTTACTGTTTTGATGTGCCTTCCGGAGAAAATATAAAATAAATGCAGATATAACAAAAAAAGTAACTGAAGATTCTTAAAGCTATATTTCTAAAGGGTCAGGATTAAGGACTGAGGTTTAATCATGGCTGGGGCTGATGGGGGAAAATGGAAGTTTCCTAAGAATATACTTAATTGACCCAATAGTTAGTTTTACAAAATCAGTAAACAAAAAAAAAAAAAAAAAAAAAAAAAAAAAAAAAAAATCAATAAACAAAGTAAACCCTACCATTAATTGAAGAAAAGGCAAAATTACCATAATAAATTGTATTAATTTTGCATATTTATTTGCACTTTCATTCTCACCTGTTGTGGAAAATATCCTGATGCATGCATGCAACTTCTGTCATTCATAAACAAAACATGGGGGCTGTGATGAAGTAAAAAATATTCTGTCAGAATTCGCTTTACAAACACATATATATGCATAACAGATATTAATTACAGGGGAAGATGCATCTGCAGCAAGATACGAGCTCTCTAGTGTAACTTCAGAGTGACAGTTTTGTCCCTGAGAAGTCAACTACCAAGAAATGGTTCATGCTGAATTTGAAACAAGCATTGTGTCATAGAAGTCATCACTTGCGTGGTGTTACACGTGACATAATCAGGACTTGAAAAGAGATTCCATAGGTAAAGTCATCATTGCTTTCCCCAAAATCTTTTTATTGTCAGAGTGTATTATCTAAAGAATTTTTGTGACTCTAGGGAGTACTTTTAATGAAAGATGTTTAGTGCAATTAATTTAAAAATTACAATTTTCAGTCCTTCCTGGTTATTTGATGTACTGTTTTTTAAGGATGAATGTTTCTACTTCAAACAGTGATTATTTTTACTGTTTAAATCTTTTCCACAGGCACTGATATTAGTTATTCTTACTGAATGTGGTCACAGCCTTCCCTGTATTTTCTTGCAGTTCAGCACTCCCACTGCATTTTTTACACAGCTCAGCACTGACAAGTAGACACTTATAGCAATCATTTTTTTTTTTTTTTTTTACCTCTACATTCAATAATATAAGAAAGCTGGAGGCTGTTTTGTGGGGTTTCTTTGGCTATAGATATCTGTCCCTAAATCGCTTTGCCCTGAGAATCTGCACTGCAATGTAGCCTTTGGGTTCAGTAACTTCCATATATTGGTCACAGATGAACTTCCCATGTTTTTTGCCAGCACTCTGGTAACTAATATATTTTCCCTGCCTGTATACCTTCTCTGTTCTCAACATACACACACACACAGTCTCTCATACCCTGATAAACATTCCCATGCATCAGGCTTGTGCAGACATGTTCTTTGGCTCCTGTATTTTCCTTTACACTTCAGCTCAAATATATGTCCCTGGTTCATGATTACAACCTTCACTAGTGCAAATAGATAAATAAATAAAAGAGATTATGACTTCTTGGTGGTGGACAAATTCAGTAGGAAATTGGTGAAGTGGTCTCAGTGAAGAAAGTGGTTCTGTGTCACTAAAAATAATTGTTGCACAGCCAACATCTGTTGTAACAAGTTCTTCTTTCAGTTTGCTGTGAGTTAGTGAGCTCAAACTTGTTTGATTATTGGCCATGACCATTATCTCTAAACTTTTTCCTGTATGCATGCTAACATTATTTATTAAGAGCTAGAGAAATAAGATTTAAAGGCAAATCACTGTGAATTGTGAGTCTGATAATCAAATACTTCACTTGTCTCTCCCTATCCCTGATACTCAGCCTGATGGCATACCTTTAAATTCCATTGAAATATCAAGGTGCTCTTCAGGAATTAGGAGCTGTGAAAATGTTAATCTTGTTCACTCTCCTTGTAAATTTCTAAAAGTTAAAACCAGAATGATCTTATCTCCAGGTTAACAGAAGGATAATTGACAGCTACTGTAATTAAAACCAACTGAACGAGATCATTATCCAGTTTCATAAAAATGAAAGAACAGCAGAATATCCGAAGGAGTACCAAGTACTGTATTTTGCCCTATCCTTTATGTGTATATAATGTAAATAGGAACATTTTAATATATATACAAATATATGTATATGCATACATTGTCTGCCCATAAATAAGACCATTTATTACTTATGAAGTACAGGTATAGAAATAGGATCTCTAAAAGCTGTTGTGAATACAAATCATAGCATTGCATTGATCAGACAGCTAAAAGTGACTAGAGATCTTTAAGCTAATCATCCAAGATAGCCTAAGACAGCTATGTCAGCTCTCTTTAGCAGATGGAGAGAGATGAGTACTTCTGAAGGACAATTCATCTCACCTCTCTTTGTTGTTTATACCAGGATGAGATGAATCACCTTCAGGAACTATCCAAGAGACCTCCATCAAGTACAGAGAGGTCTGATGACTAAGGTGACTAAAGTTAGGTGAGATGAACTGCTCTCTTTCAAGGGGTTGCTGACTTTTATATTTATTTAATTGTACGTCATGTGGAAAATGTTCTTACAAGCCACATACTATAAGTCAGTAGCTCCCAGAGGTCACAAAGCTATTTGTCTGGTTTGAAACTAGACTTGAAACAGTACAGAAACATTTGGCATGAATTATGACCTTTTCAAATGATAGAAGCAAGTGACTCCTAAAAGAACATAAGTGAAGGAATCAAATGTGACTTTAATGTACTAGAGGAACAATCCAGCACTTTTGTTTTGCTCTTACTAAGGTTTATTGAGTGTTCATGTAACTGAATTAGCCTTATATTTGCATTTTTATTAGGGAAGATGACATTGAAAGTAAACTTCTGTATAACCCACAAGTGCTCCACTGAATTATTTGCTTCTTATATCTATTGTGTGAAACCCATTTAACACCAGACAGCAACTTGGCAATATTTCTCTCTCAGTATGGGACAAAATTTTGAGCTATGTAGTACTTGCGTATAAGTATTGAATGCCTCGTTCAGAAGTTAGAGACGCTTTCTCATATACAAGCTCACTTCCACTTTCTTGATCTCTTTATTTTTTTTCCCATTGATGGCCCCACAGGATGGCTTTTTGCAAGCATTAGAGAGCACACAACACACACACAGTTCTTAAGATGTCAAGCAGATTTTATTATTCATTTGCCCATGAGTATTTTGATGGTATCTATGTGTTCTTTGTCAGATGAGCTATTTCAGATTTTACTCATCTCTATTTATAAGGCATCTCACACAGTTCTCATCTGATTCATTTGTACTCAGTGAATTTATACTTGAAAGTGACAATATATCCCTCCTCTACCTCGAAAAGTTTGCAATATGATAAACAAAAGAAGGAGCAGCAAGTATGGAAAGAGAAATTATTTTGTATGTAAGTCCACATTTGAAAGGAAAAAGTAGGATCGCAGTTCTGGTCCCTACCCTGTGACCCAGCTTGTCCGACCACTCATTGGATAAAGTCTCCTGCAAAGCCATCTGGGTTGGCTTTGCTGTTCAGGTTACAGAGTCCAAACCTCTGATCCAGGCATTCCTTGTCTAAATATCTTGAATGCAGCTGTTGGTCCATTCATGCATGTCATGAAATGTCTCTTCACAGACCCGTGTTTCCTTTCTGGGATGGCCTCATCCTGTGGGCTCCTTTTCAAGGGATATTCAAAGAGAAGAAAATTATTAAAACAGGATTTTGGAGAGAACCCCAGGTGCGGTGACAGATGCTAGGCCAGTCACAGCTCCTGCCCTGTTGTTCTCTCCATCTGGAGCATGCCTATTTTTAGAAAGCCATACTTTAGAAGGCCTTCCCCTTCAATCATACAAAGATGTCATTATGCAATTCAACTTAAATACATAGTCTGAGCTTAAAGAGTAGATCCTCACTCAAAGTATAGATAATATAGATCCTATATTCTTCCAGTGTGTCATAGGCAGGGACACTTTTATTTGTTGATGGTCCCAAAGAACTTCCAGATCCACATTAAATTTTGTTGCCAGCTGCACTCTTCTACCTCTCTTATTGTAAAGCACTCACAGTGGAGTGCTCTTCCATGAGCAGCGAGCACAAACTGCACAGCACAATCTCTCCCTTCCCAAATCCCTGCACCACCCAGCACACCTCATGATTTCCCAATTCATGTTGCAGGCAGAAACCTCCTCTCTTATTCAGCTACAAGCCTCCCTCTGTGGCACAGCAGTTCTCACTGCCTGGTTCCCCAGTAGGAACACTTCTTCAATTAATGTATCATGTAGCACTCCTAACTTGCTATATCCAAAATCTCTTTGTCATATGGGTACTCTTGGAAGAGGAGCCCAGAACTGCAAAACGGTTGAAGTTGGAAGAAGCCTCTTGAGATCACCTAGTCTAACACTGTAGCTCAAGTAAAGTCTGCTAAAGCAGGTTGCCCAGGATTAAAATGGAGACTCCACAACTTCTCTGGGCAACCTGTGGCAGTGTTTGACAACTCAAACAGTGAAAAAGTGTTTTCTTGTGCTCAGATGATACATGCCACTCAGACAACAAGATCCAGAGGTAGGTAGGAACTGGGAAAGGACTGGATCCAAAATTTTTAATTTTACCTATCCTATCCTATCCTATCCTATCCTATCCTATCCTATCCTATCCTATCCTATCCTATCCTATTCCGTACTATTCCGTACTATACTATACTATACTATACTATACTATACTATACTATACTATACTATACTATACTATTATTTTCATCTTCTGCCTCCAATATACATATTTATAGCAAAGTCTATCACATTCACACTAACAAACCTTTAGAGTCAATTGAAAGAAACATACAGCTAAGTAATTCACTGGTCCTGTGATTATGTCCTAGAAATGCTATTTCTATTCACAGACTTAATAAGAGTTGAAACGGGTCTGATGTAGCCAACCTTTCACAAATTTTCTGATAGCCAGAGATCAAAGGAACCTTACCCAAGTTTTTTCAACAAATGTAGACATCTGCTGTTTGAATCAAAGTCTGAAATTTTCATGTACCAAAATAAATCTTATTTTCAGATAGAAAGGCACTTAGGCCTTGTGCTTTACAGTCAAAAAAATTTTATTTCAAAATGGCAGGTAAAGGTATTTCCCTGTAATTTGTGGAAAAAGTACAACTCTATCCCTGTTTTTTAGCAAAGATCTGTTATTTGGGTACTCCCATGAAAAAGTGTGAATAAAATATGTTAGGTTTACTGGTGAATTACAGAAAATATTAATTTTGCTAATTAAACTTCCAGTTTCACCAGGAAAAAAAGAAAATTAAAATGGACTCCTGTCTGCATATTGGCACACTTAATGTGTGATACTTCCCTCTTTTTCTGATTATTCATCAAAGGATGAATTTGCAAAATTCATTATTCTGCAACGGTATTCTCTGTGTTGTGTGAATTAGTAAGGTTTGACAAGGATTTTTTTTGACAAGAACTGCAGGAGAAGGGAGGATTTGTGAGTCAGAGAAGTCAGAACAAAATCAAAGAATAATTTTGATGAATGAATAGAATCTTGAGAACCAGTTCACCTTTAAGCTGTGCACAAAAGATAGATGCAGTGCATGATGAATTAGGCTATGTCTGGACTCGATCCTGAGGGTCTCTTCCAACCGAAATGATTCTATGAATACACTTTGAATAATCTAATATTTATGAAGATTTATGAATTAAGAGTCATTTACTGTTCACACATTTCAAGTGTAAAATATTGATACATAGGTTTTTCATTAAGACTGTCCTTACGTGATTCAGGATTTCACACATTAAGTTCTTCTGAGTTGTTCCATGTCATTTGTGTTGGACATAAAGGCCATGCTAATTCTTTTTGCTGCTGAAGAGTGAACACAATTATGTCTTCACATCTGGAATCGTCAATAGTCACTTGGTAACAAATTCTTCAGTGCAAGATGTAGTAATTAGAGTTGAGTTCTGGCATGTGATCCAAGACTCAGGTAGGCTGAAAAGCTTCCTGCAGAGCAAGTAGGGCTTGCCATGCACTTGTGTAGAGTGACATCAAAGAAGCTGATCTGTTAGCAGAGGAAGTAGCAGCCCCTGTGTCCCAGTGTCTTCCAGATGAGTTCTCTACATCTAATAAGATGCAAAGTCCAATTCAGATTTTTTTATTGTTTGAGACTTCCATCAGTCTTCTCGTTAGCTGACACTCTGTGGAAAGCTGTGTCAATAGCTTTTCCCTAAGTTTGTTAGATATACCAACAACCTCTTTTCAGGAAACTTGCAAGGATGCAATTGCTCCACCATCTGTTTTGTTGTCATATTTAGAAGTGGAAATCAGGAAGTGTCCAGAAGCATGGGAGTGGGGCTGGTTTTATTTGGTTTTATTTTTTTAGTGAGAGGTTGAAGGGATGGAAACTGGGTACTGACTTGCGTGTGTGCATAGAAATTGCATATATATGTAGATATATATAAGCATGTACTTTACACAAGATGTATGGATGGCCTCTGAAGCCACACTCTTGAAGCTGTCAAGCTAATACTGCATGCTGAGAAGGGGCACAGGCAGAGCTGAGCTAGGCACAAAGTACAGGGGTTTGTCTGAAATTCGCTGTCTCTCCAGAGCATGGACACCTGAACCAGGGCTACTGCTGCAGACTTGAACCCAACCTCAGCTGAAGTCATACACCCTGTTTCCCGAGAGAGCTGAGTAGGATTTCTCTCACATGCTGCAGCAGTGAGGCCTGTTTTTTCATATCAGTATCCTGAGGTCTGAGTCTGCCTTTCACAGATGGAGTTCAAATCTGTCACTTTGCTTCTGTGGGTAGCTGAGAAATTCCAAAGAGTGAGCTGCATTAGTGTGGGTAGCCCAGGAAAGACAGGGGGGAGGAGTCACCACACCTGTCATGGTGGCGAGTTTGTTCAGAGGGAAATGAAACATTTCTGGTGCCAGGAAGGATGCTGACAGCCCACAGCAAAGTTCTTCAGTCATGCAGAAGACCAGTGGCCTGGTTTCTTTCTCCTGGAAATATCTGCTTTGAAGAGGTTTGGGAGCAGCATCCTTCAGGGCATTTGCCTTCCTAAATTAACTAAGATACACAGAAAAGCAAAAGTACTTTGTGAAGGACATGTAGTCAGAGACTACTTGGAGCTGAGTTGTTTATCAGGGTGTGCATCCTTCTGTCCTGCCTTCTCTTTGATTGGCAAGAGCTTCCGGCTGAAGCCTCTGAAAAGGATGGTACCTTTCTTTCTAACCTACTCAAACTTGGCCAGTTGACAGGGACACACGTGTGGCTGCATGGCTCCTTGTGTAACCTTGTGTGCTTTTCCTGGGAAGGATGACCTTCTGAGATGCAGGTACTCCTGCTGTCCGGTGCCAGCACGTCCTTTGGTCCTGACAGTGCCCTCCTATGGGGCTCTGCTCTTTCACCCCGTCTCATTACTGCTCAGTCACTCTTAGGCTAGGTCCTAGGATTTGGGGACTATGTGCCCAGAGGAACAGAATATCTTGTCTAATGCGAATCTGTACCTAAATAAGTTGTCCAAAATTAGATGGTGCAATAAAATTTCCTACATGACTAAAGCATTGGTTTGTCAAAAGCTGCCTGTTGTCATCTGTGTTTTGCCATGTTGTACTATGTCAGTGATATAATACCAAATAAAACTTGGCTTTCATAGTTGCTTGTTAGTGGTAATATCTTAGCAGAACTAAATAAAAAAACAATAATTGTTTTGGAAAATTGCATAACTTTCAAGGCAAAATACAGAAATGTAGCAAGTCTTTTTTTCCCTCCCCTGTGCAATAACATTGTCTCACTTGATTAAAATGCTTTCAATATTTCTCAATGTGTCTTGAGAATGTATTAAATGCTACCACTCACTGGAGGGAACCAACTCAATTTCTTAGTCCCTTCTCTAAAGTTTTCAAATGTTTGGATTTTCTTCTTCCCATTTCATAACTATTTTCGTTTATTTTTAGTACCTTTAAAATGTCATTCTGATGCTTCTAAAAAATCCCATCTGGTCCTTGAAAGCTTACAAAAACAGAATTACTGTTTTCCAGCAAGGTCAGTTTAAGGGTGTTCACAAATCACTTGTTGATAATTCACACTTGTTGCATTTGCCTTGGGGACCCTGGAATTTCTTGACCAACTGAAGGGCTTGTGTAATCTGAAAAACACTATTATATTTTTCTCTCTCTCCTTTTGTTCTATGGTTCTTGCTTTACCAAAGGAGATAATGACTTTTCTTTTGCTGTTTTCAATCTAGCTGGAGGTATTAGGTCCTGCTAATATTTCAGTGGACTCTCCTCTTATGAGAGCTCACTGCTGACATTACAGCACATCTCAGAGGAGCTTTTGAGCAAGCTCAAGAGACGCACCTGCCACAAACTTGTGATCTTTGGACTGTAGCGTATTACGTTATAGATATAGACAGATAAGATGTGAAAAAGAATTTTAAAAAATCAACAAAAAAACAACAAAAAAGCCACCCTCCCCCTTAAAAATAAACACAGTCTAGAAGTTCACAGAAAAACATATATCAAACTGTAGAAAAGAGCCATGTTCAAGCTAGGTTTACTAGAATGATGTAGGAATTGTTTATTTTAATCTGCTTTTGTGGATTTACCCTTAACTTGGGAAGGCTTTTGCATTTAGATGATTTTTTAAAAAATTTTATTTGTTGTTGTTTATTTTAATTAATGTGATTTCTCTTCATCACAGCACTTAATCGTAAAGATCCCTTCAGACCTAATAGGGTACAGTTCAAGTGCACCAGAGGTTTATGATTACTTAGATGTGAAAAAAAAATAATTCAATAGTAAGCTTCAGTCATAGTTGTAGTATATGCATTATAACTAGAGTCCTACATACAGTACTGAATCTAATTTTGTTAAATATGAAAGGGAGTTGAGATGTATTACAAGAATACAAAGCATGCTCAGAGCCCATGTGTAATCCATACTCTGCTTTAATAATATTATTTCTGCTGGTTTTTAAGAGAAATCAGTATTTGTAGACTTTTTGTAGGTTTTCTACGTTCTCACATGCCTTCCTTTGTTTTTCTGTAAATTTGAGCTTCATCTTGGTGGAGTTCGGACCCTGGTCTCAGAAAGCCGGGGTTATCTTCCCATTCCTCTGGTCTGGTGTATGGGACGTGCTGAGCAAAGCCAACACCGCAGGATGTGATGTGCTTATGTTAGTGCTGGGCCCTCTGTTTTCAAATTATGCAAAATCAGGTGTAAAAGGAAATGGGGACAAAGATGTCTAAAGGCAGAATAGAGAAGGTAACACTAGGTGCCGTGAGGCCCCTGTGTGTTGATATGTGCCAGCAAAAATGGTCTCTTGAATTCTGTTCAATTGCCGTAATTCCTAGATTTGCGGTGGTAAAAGAGGCAAATGCAGAAATCAATGCAACAGAAGAAGACTACTATGGACGGTGGAAGCTGTGCTGTGGCAAAAGGGCAATTTTACTTTTTTCTCTCTTCTTCTAAAATACATAAAATCTCGGAATATAAAGGAAAACACACTGGTTCTACTACAACCAAACACATGATTTTCTTGCTTTTACTCATATTCAGGTGCTCCTTACCATCCTAGAGACTATATGTGCACTGTGCTGGTACCAAGGAAGAGTCATGACATGACCAAACAAGGTGACACTATCAGATCAGAAGTTGTTGAGATATTTATGAACTGTGGTTTGGGAAAGGACACTCTTTCCTTACTCTCTCTACTGCAAGCCTACTACTCCCAAGACCATCTCATTTTAGTAGATGGACAAGTCTTTGCCCTGCAGCATGCCAGGAGGAGTCTGCCGCCTAGTAAGTGGAGCATTAGTGCCTTCTCCTCCCACATTCCCTAGGGCATGGGCTAGGGCATGAGCTCCTCCCCTGAACTTTTTTCCTCTCTCAGTCTCCCATGACCCTACACAAGCAGCAAGTGTGCTCTCCACCACTTCCTCTGACATTTTGCTGGGCAGAGGAAGAAGAGGAAGAAATCATCCTTCTGTAAAGCAGAGACCAGGCTAGTAGCGCCACTCCAGCTGTAGTGGAAGAGCCAAGTGAGGGAGATCAAACAGAAACAGAGCCGGGTAGGGTGGCTCAGAGCTTGGTCACAGAGGAACAGGAGGGGTACTTGTAGTCTGACGTATAAATCTGGGATACTCAAGGATAAGCATGCACCAGTGCCTCTTGATTTTGTGTGCTTTTGCCACACAGCTGATGCATCAGTGTAATGCTTCACAACGACATTTAATTTTTTCCACGCTTAAAAAGAGAAAAACTTTTTTTTAGGGAAACAGTTTTATTGTGTGAGTCAGGCAGGAAGGCAAACCGAACTTGAGGTCAGAGGTTGATTCTGACATGATTCCAGGAGCCTAATGCTGTTTTATTATCCCTACAATCAGCAGGAGTTCTTTGAACAAAAGCCTTGAGGACAGAAATATATTAGTTCCAATTGCACTGTCTTCATTTGTGCACATAGTTTGCTTTGTGCTTGCAGGCATAACTTTCTTGAAGAATGGTTTGGTGGTTACCGTATCAAGGCAGGAGAAGCAAGACAGATGAGATGAAAGAAATGGAAAGTACTTCTCAGCCCTTCCAAATAGAAGATCTAAACCAGAAGAACTTGAAGGTACTTGATGTTCCTCAGGAAAAAAAATAAAAATCAGTGGGTTGTCCAACTGTTACAAAATGATGACAGAATTTTCATACTGCTGACCTAATCTAAGCCCTCTTTCCTACCCATCTAATTAATTAATTGATTAATGTGTCTCTTTCTAGGTTTTATGCCTTTACCCTGATTTAAAAGAACAGAAGTTTTACTATGTTGTGTCCATGTCTCCATGTTTTCCATGTCTCAGATGTTCATAAAAACAACTTTTCTTGTCTGATCAAGTCCCAACTCTTATTGATAAGAAGTACGTGTGAGTGAGAGGACCTCTTTAGCTCATTGCAAAATCTTAGGAAGAAGATCCAAGAGGGGAACCTTCCCCTCTAAGAGACTTCCTAGGAAAAATAATGAGAATTAAAGCATGTTTTCCTTAAATTAAATCCTTGGGGTCTGATTGTTCTTGCATGCTGAGATAAGGAGCTCTTTGCTGACTATATGTGGAGTTGAGAGAGATGACAGTGCAAGAGCAAATAAGGCACAGAAGGAAAAAAAGTGCCTAAATCTCACTGAAATCATAGGGCCTATGCCCCTAAACTGCATTGTGAGCTTCAACAGATCTCTAAATCTTAATATTCATCCTGTCTTATTTAACAGAGTATGCAATTAAGAACAGAAAATCCTTCTGTGTAATTTTGTGGAAAAATACCCCCCATTGTAGGAGGTGACTCTCTGAACAGATGGAGGTTTAGAGCTCCAGATCTGTAGCGCAAGATTGCTCAATTACATGCACCATCATGCTAACTTTTATAAAAAGTAAGGCACGGCAAAAAATGTACTTCAATTTCATTTTAATATTTTGCTATGTTAATTTCAATATATAAGGCTAATTTATGATCATTTTACCATTTAGGGGCCATCTGTTCTTAATTTAATCTTAGAAATTAAACACAAAAGCTAAATTAGACACAGTTGGTAAAGTAATTCTTGATTAATTGTTAAACAGACATGAATGCATAGAAACGAGAGACTTTCAGTGTAACGGTTTTCTAAGCTTTGAAAGCCAAAGTTAAATCCTAACTAAATGCAACTTTTTCTCACAGTAGACTCATGACATGTAGAAAGAAAACAGAGTTTGACCCACAGTGGGCTTCTATTCCAAACAGAGACGTTTTCATCTAACTTTATTTGAAAATTATAAACATTTGAAAATTATAAACATAAGTAAGTTAAATGAGAACTGCATTCTAAGGTCTCTCAGCTCTCTTTAATTTTAAAATTGAAAGTACCATAATGTAAATTGATTCGATATCACTTTACTTACAGCGTAAATTTGAATTTCAGTATCAATAATACTTGGGCTTGTCACCCAGGTGATCAAAAAGGGGAAAATTTCTGAGGAAAAATTTAAGTCCTGAAGGATTGTTTTCTTGTAGTGTAAGCAAGTCATTTTGATACTTTCCCTTCTCTTATTAGAAAATAAGTTTCATGGACTTTATGACCAATAAAAATAACTTCCATCAATTAAAAAAAGGGAATGGTAGATTTGTGAGGAGCACTAGGGATGAACTAATTAGTTGAAGTGGAGCGACTCACATTACCAATATATAAACACAAATATGACAGTAAATGGAAAAATAACTGTAGCCTGAATAATAACTATTTCCATACCAATGACTTTAAATGAAGTGTTTCAATGAGATACTTTAAAAATACTTTTCAAGAAAGTATTATTTTCTTTTTCTACATTTTACACATGGATGTTTCTGAAGCAATGAAGAAAAACAATAAGTTTTGCTTTTACCAAAGTAGCAACTCTATCAGTTTGATGACTTTTGCAAAGTTTTCCTGAAATCAGCAGCTATTTTTGATTTATTATCAGGATGTTTCACTGCAGTAATATTACAGAAAAAGCCCTTGAATTTAATGTAGCAGCTCTCAAAATACAGAATTGTCTACAAACTACAGAACAATTTTTCATCCTGCTTTAAAATAGGTTTTTCAAGGTGAAAAATTAACTTTTGTGCTCCTCTGCTCTCGCAGGAAATAAAAATGTAGCATGCTATTAAAGTGAGGGATACATACAAGTTTACCTTAGCTAAAGTTCTTCCAGAGTCACGACTATCTTGCCAAAAAAAACCCTTGACAATGCAACAGTGGATTAAATTCTTCAAACACAAACTACTGCGCATTTACAAATAATATCCACCAGATGGCACAAGGAAACAAATTTCGGTCTTGCGGTTTTAACATGCGGGATGGGGGTAGGGGGAAACGGAAGGAAAACTTCAGGTATAGGACGCCCAGAGTTCATAGAGGTATAGGAAATTACTCTTATCTCAAAAAAATGCTGAAGGCTAGCGTTATAAACCATTTATTCGCAAGTGAAAGGAGAAGGAAATCCTCAGAAAGCTGTTTTGGGGTGGTTTAGAGACAGCCTTTCATGTAGTCTATATTGGGTAAACGTGTATACATACTTGCTGAAAGGAAAGTTTACATTTCACTAGGAGAAATGAAATCAGTCATCTGGAGCTGAAATATTAACACTGGATGACACAGAAAAAAAATGTAGAATACATGTGGCAACTCCTTCAACAGGTCTTTGAGCCTTTCCCCTCGCTTTAAGCTTAAAGGCAACTAATCTTTGCCCTTAAATCTGTACATAAAACACTCAAAATTAGAGACCCTATATCTGTCTAGGAATCCTCAACATCATGGGTTTTATTCCTCTGTTTGAATAGCTCGGAGATATTTGGTCATATTATGCAAAGAAATTAGGATACTCTCTGGCTCTACCTATATCAGAATAATTATTATTCTTTCTTTCTTTCTTTCTTTCTTTCTTTCTTTCTTTCTTTCTTTCTTTCTTTCTTTCTTTCTTTCTTTCTTTCTTTCTTTCTTTCTTTCTTTCTTTCTTTCTTTCTTTCTTTCTTTCTTTCTTTCTTTCTTTCTTTCTTTCTTTCTTTCTTTCTTTCTTTCTTTCTTTCTTTCTTTCTTTCTTTCTTTCTTTCTTTCTTTCTTTCTTTCTTTCTTTCTTTCTTTCTTTCTTTCTTTCTTTCTTTCTTTCTTTCTTTCTTTCTTTCTTTCTTTCTTTCTCATTGGGCTTCTAGTTCTCTACCACAGTATAACCCTTGCTGAATTAAATCCTTCATGTTTGTGGGTGGTGTAAATTCTGCAGATGTCCTTATCTAGTGATAAGGATATAAACAGAAGAATATTGTATACATCTCAACCTCAAGCAGTGAAAAACAGATTTTTTGTCTTCTCTTATACAATAAGTTCCTGCTGTTATGTGGATGGAGGGGAAAGGGATTCAGTAAATAACAAGCAGAATTATTTAAATGCAAATTAAAAGTGGATACACACACATACACGCAGACATATACAGCTTGCTCTGAAGAGTTTCCTGGGATTGCTTATTAGTCTTCAAATGTCACGACACATGCTGTTTTCATGGATGTCTCAAACTGTCAGCTGGATGTGGCTGGAGCAGCAGTTGCAACCTCAAATGTATTGTTCCCCTCTGATTACCCTAATTATACAAGGAAAAGGGTCAGGCTGACAAAACTCCATTTGCACTTTTGTCCCCATGTGGTGCCATCTCCCCCATGCAAGGAGAGATGGTGTCCAGCTGCGTTGGGGGGATCATGATCCGGTTTCCCGGTGCCAGCCAGATGTAAAAAGCACTTCAACAGTGCTGCCAGCTGTGTCTACTGAAACCCCATGCTTCCAAACTTAAAAAAAACCCCTGATTTCCAAACAGCTTTTTATAAACTCTTTCGGGTCCTGCTATTTTCTGATCAAAGCACGGTAGGTAGCACTGAGAGCTTCCCCCAAACTGTGAGCAGTTCTCAAATCCCTCATGGAGCTGTCAGTACCTTATTCACACCATATTGACCTCCTTGGTATCAGCAAAAATCAACGGGACTATTTGTGAAGTTAAGGCAAAGCTCAGAGACTCTTAGATACCACCGGCTAAACACAAACTGGTGTTACCTAGAATTCACTCAGTTTAAATCTCTAGTCCAATGTGTCCTTTTGGAAAACCAACAAAATGCAGGCTCATCTTAGCAAAGCGCTGCGCAAATGAACAATTGTTTCTTTAGTTGAAAGTTAGAATTAGAAATGTACACAGTTTGGAGTTACAAAATGTTCTTGTCAGAAACAATCAAACATAAATCTGAATTTTTAGAGAGTTTTCTCATCCTTAGATGCATGGCACAGACTATTGCGCTTCACTCCATCTGGCAGCTGAAAAACAAACAGTTAAGATCATTCATTTGTTGGAGACCAGCTGAGTATTGTAATTAGTCTTACTTGGCACTCAAAAATGTTGCATGCATTTGGTCAATTCTAATTTAGTGAATAGAATTTGCTTGGCAATTTTCAACTCTGTTAATCACAGTGCACATACAAGCACACATGCATATCTGAATACGTGCACAGTTTTTGTATTCCTATATACTTGAAATTAACTAACAAGTTAGAACAAGTATTGTTCATAAGATTCCTGTTTCAGAAACACTAAATTTTGGTAGGAATTCTGATGTGAATATTACCACTTGGTTTGTAGGATAATGAAGTTGGAGCAGAAATCTTTCCTGGTTTTCATCACATAATGCAACTTGCACATTAATACTTTGTGCTGGTAAGTCAGTATAGGAATTCACCTCCTTTTCTAGTAAGTCTCTGTCATCTTTCTGATGAATTTTAAATCTTTGAAGACTGAAAATGGTATCCTTTAAGGCGGCGGAACGTCTTTGTTGAACGATTTGGAGCTGCCATTTCTAATCTGTGTTATTCTACCTGCCCTGTTGGAGGAAATATCTGAGCAATGCAAAGGACTATATCAGGGGTATAGAGAGCATCCCTCAGGTATTTTGAAATTCTGTATGTCCATAGTGGTCCTAACATGTCCCCGGGGCACACAGTAGATGGTATAGAAAAGTGGCCAGTGCTTACCATTGCTCCAAAAATCACAAGTGGAGAAAGAGATGTATTACTTCATTGTTTTGAAGTGACAAAAAAAAAAGCATCAATCAATAAAATATAGAATAAGCAACCCTATTACTTGAAAAGAAAACCAAGAATGTACTAGAGTAATTTAGTATTCATCCATTTATATGTTTCAAGGTTTTTTGTGCTTCAGTGGAGACAGACTGACACACACCAGTATGTGTGTAATAATAACGTTAAAACGACATCCTGCATTACATGAAAAATCTTTAAATCTATATTTTGCAGCCAGTTTAGAGCTCCTCAGGCCCAAGTTTTAATTACAGATCAGGTATTTTATAACGATGTGAAAAAATGGAACAGTGACTTCACTCTTTTGAGGACAACATGGACTGATGCAATTTCCATCATCTGCTGACTGTGAGTCTCTTAAAAATTCTGAAACAGTGTAATTCCCAAAATAAATTAAGGATGTTAACTCCATGCAGGAGGTCAAGACTTTTCTTAATACATAATTTAGAGATGGGACATAAAATTATCCTGCATAAACCTCAATTTATCTGTCCTCCCATTTAACAACAGATGGTGCAGAGTCCCTATTTCTTATTCATGGGCTTCTTTACCCCCTCAGTCCCACCCCATTTCCTCAACTCAGGAACTTTGCTTCCAGTGGTTAGCAATGCACTGGAGATAACAACACATTAATGGCTGGGGGAGATAATTACTATGAGGAAGAAAGGGATCATTTGGATGGCAAGACCTTTCACTGGAACTCTATGATAGCTAATACGACAAGTTTTCAGTTATGTAGCTATAGTCCATTGGATGCATTTCCAGAAAGGATTGTACAATTTGCATTAATGTTATATGCTTAAGGGACCTATTGTCATTCTGGACTGCATCTGACTGAAGACATAAGTATCTCTAATGTCCTTTACGTATCATCAAAGTTTGAAGAGATAAAGTTTCTTCATAGATTCTTACCTATGAGGCTGCAAAATATTTGAGCTGAAAAATAAATGTTATTCTGAACAGCAAGTAGTCTCAGCTCTAGCTCATAAACCTGAAATATTTTCAATGGCACTATAGTAACAGACCTTAGTCAGAGCCCCGCAGCTCTGAAAGGAGCATCATTTATAATTAGAGCCTGTACCTTTCCTTGGCATCATTAAAATACATCTTCTTTTTGCATGTCCCTGAGTGACTTTTCAAGTAGAGATTAAACATCTCTCAGATTTTCTTGATTTCTTCCTTTCCTGGGGAACATCCAAAAGATGGAGAACTCAGGAGATCTGTATTTTTGCCCAGTTTTTCCACTGTCCTTCTAGGTGACCTTGGGCAAGTGCGTGTAAAGAAACAGAACAAGTGCTGGATGGCCTTCTTTATGAAGTGTTTTGTGATCATTGAAAAGTTTCACATATTACTGTTACCATAGCAGGTTAAATGTTTGGTAAATGAGACTTTTTGCAATCACAGTTGCAAACAAGGAATCATCAATGACCTAAGAGGGGCCCTGTGGGATTATGAAGGAAGCCTGGAGAACTCACAGACAAAACTAGCAGTTGACACAAATATTAAGAAGACAAGCTAAATGTTGAAAATGATGGATGTCCTTTGCAAGGTGGCCTGCAGAACAAGAAGTCTCAGTGTGAGGAAAGAAGGTGTGATTTAATTTGGCCAGCTACCAATACATACCCCTGAAAGCACATCTGGTGTCTCAGCCTTAACAAGGAGGGCAGGTCTGTTCCTAAACTGGCAACTCAGGCTGGTCCTAGTGGGTAGCCATCTCAGGATAGGGGTAGAGCTGTCATATCTAACCTCCTGCTCCCATAATTTCTCAGCTCCCACATGCAGAAATACCTCACTAAGTAGGCAAAGGCAGCTCCATGTTTTCGTTGTCCTTATTAGATGATTTTAGAATATGCCCTTCTGTTTTTTTGTTACGTAAGTATTTCTTGGGGTGGTTGGTATATATTACCTCAAGCCAAACAAGCAGTTATACAATATACCTGAATTTATTTATTACTCTCTTACAGTTCATTTCCAGAGTATGATAGCATAAAGGTGATGTAAAAGGACACTTCTCAAATTACCTGAGAAGATTTTGTTAACAGCAACCAACCAAAGTGAAGAGATGAAAACAAATACTCAGTGATGTCTGCCTGATGATATTCTGCCTCTACTAGCGTGTGAAATGAGAGGTGGAACGAATTAACCCAAAAGAGGAGGAATGACAGCAGATGAGAAATGAAGCAAAGCTACAAGTACTCAGGCTTAGCTACTAGCATACGTTGGCTGAGAATTAAAAAGGCATGTGAGCATTTCAGAAAGCTTGGCGATATAAAACCTGAAGGTTAGTCACCCATCTCTTTAGGGAGTGGAGTTCAAAATGTGGGAGTAAGTGCCCAGGTGTCCTACATGCTGAACAAGAAAAATGAAATGCCTGAATGGTAATTCCCAACAGGAAGCCCCAAAAAGAGAGTTATATGTAAAATCTTGTCTTGATGTGGACTGATATATTTGTGTGAGATTCAGTATCTCTGTGGAGCTTGAATTGAGAAATAGGCTTAGGAAGCTGGGGACTATTTCTGTTAAAATATGATAATGGAGGGATTTTGTCTATGTCTGTACTATTAATTAAAACAGCCGAGAACAGCCACTTGCACAGAAGAGTGCATGGCATGTATTTATTTGGTTAACCTCTTTTCCTACAGCAGAAAAAAAAAAAATGGCCTCATTTATTTTTACTTTTGGAAGCAACACATGGACCATCTTAGCCCTGGACCTGAGAAAACGACTTGGTCAAAAGGTGTCAGGTAACATGCTAGCAGCTAATTGTTAAGGATAATGATGGCCAAAAGCTCAAGTCTGCATCCCAGACCTGTTTCATTTACTAGCGTAGATATATCTAAAAGACTCGGCAAGAAAGGAGAAGATCTGTTTTTGGGAAATATTTGGCCTGCAGGGATTTGAGCTCTGTTCAAAACTCAAAAAGAGGGTGATAGCTAAAAGGTAGTCAGTCTTTCCGGTGTTTGATGCTTGAAGATACATACAAAGCAGTGTAAAATGCATGAGTACACAGAGAGAAAAGGAGATCAGGGAGAGAGTCAAACCCTTTGACTACTGCACTCAGCTAGAAGGCAGCAGCTCCTCTCTCAGCACTGTTCATGTTTTTTAATTTAGATATTCCTGTTTAAAAACATTGCAAGAATCTAGGTGTCAGGAACTGGGATCTCAGATTTCCCTATTGCCCCAGCTACATTTCAGTTCATTCTTACCCGTCTACCTTTGTTTCCTGAAATAAGAGGACCCTGCCCCTGAAGGCCATATTGTATTTTATGTCTCACTGCATTCTGTCACTCCTTTTATATTTTCTTTCAGGAAGGAGAGCAGAAATACAAAGTTAACTTGGTACAGAGCATCTTTAGAAATAAATACATGATCATAAAGAATCCACACATAAAATCTTTAGCATTTGGAAGGAACGAATAGTTTTTACAAGGTCTTCTATATATATTCTGGACGAGATTTTATATAATTTCTTCTAACAGCCTACTTCTTCATTTAGCAACCAGTCCAAATATCACTATTATTCATAAAAACATTTTCATTGACTTCCCTTGGCTTTGGTTTCAAATTGAGGGAATTCAGTCAGGCTCACTGAAAATGGTCAACATTTCTGCTTTTAGACTCTGCATTTTGAAGACTGGCTTTTTTGGTCCTTGTTGTTTCCGATGACTTTAGGTCAGCCACATCTGCTTATGCATTTAAATTAAAGTTTAAGATCCCTCTCTGATCAAATGTTGTTTTCATAATTTATATGGGGTTCACTCTTCTGGAAATGTTTGTTTAATGCAGTTAGTTTTGTTTTATCTGTCACAGATATTTTTATCTGTTTTATTCTACAGCCCTTTAATATGTGTTGTGCATGAAAACAGCATTATAAATAAAGATTGATTACTCAATATATTTAATGCAATAAGCCATGGTCTTAAAAAAAGAGTACAGAAGTATATATAAAAAATATATCTTTATACATTAATGGTAACAGCACATATCTGTCAGCTCTTTGGATGTAGTGGATCCAGTCATTGTTATTGTTTTCTAGTGCTTTGCACATAGAAGACAAATTTTGGATTCACTGGCTCTCTGCAGACAAACATTTAGTTAAAAAAATGTTGATTTTCTTCCTAAAAGGAAGAAAGGTTGAGTGTTAAGGGAAAACTCTATGTTCAAGGACAGGGGTTTTTAATTTTTTCTTGTTTCTTTTTTAATTACTCCTGTTGCTTCTGTTACTAATCAGCTTGTTTCACATAACACTAAACAGCACAGCTGGAGAATTTGCTCACTGATTGAAAGTATCATGTGAGCAGAGAGCGGGTACCAGTGGGACTGCAGTGGAAATTACTGCAAAGAGATTTCAAAGATATTATAAGAAGGCAACAATTTTTTTTTGACATCTGGGCGTGCTTGAGGAAGAAGAAAAACCCCGTGTGGGAGAGTTAGAGAAGGAAAGATGTATCTGTGAAATAAGAGTAAGAAAGGGAAGATCTTTATTTATGCCTGGACAGTCAGCTTAGCAAATTTAGCTCAATGCCTGTAGTAGAAGCAAGTCCTGTCTTAAAGGCAGAAATCTTCCATAATAACCACAAAAAGAAAAAAAAAGCTAGAAAGAGAAATAGATGACAAAGCAGTTATTTGAATTTCTCCGTGTTACAAGCTGTTATAAAACCCATAGCGGAGTTAAAGTTTCTACTGTTCTACAAATAGCACCTGGATTTTGTAGCAATGAATTGCTACTAAGAGGCAGTATTCCTGTCTGGAGCAAGGAGTGACTCATTCTTAAGGCAACAGCATAGCATGCACAGAGAGAAAATAGAAAGAAAAGGTAGCATTTTAGTGGTCTTGTTTTAGATGTCTGCACAGATTTTGTACAATTGTTTTAGTTTATTTCTACTGTATCCAGTAGTCAGTGCTACTTTATAGCATCACCTCCTGCCTAAGTCCACTACTACGGTTCCTCTTTCCTGACAGAAGCATATGGATAGTTATACACAGTGAGTTTTGCAACATCTACGAGTTTTGGGCATAAGGAAAACCACTAAAAAATAGCAAAATGCAAAACTGAGTGGAAATCTAGGCCAATTTAATGTGTTTCCTTGCATACAGGAGACATCAGTAGGATTGCCCATAATGCACATTGCTTGACATTTTCTATTGCAGGTCTCTGTTTTCATTTTCTTTTGAATTTGCCAGACTTAGACTGTGAAGGCTGAACTTTCCTTACCAGCTACTGGGGCCAGAATGTTTGATTTTGTTTATAAAATTTTAACATTAGCTGCTTTTTTTTTTTCTTTTTTTCTTTTTTTTTTTTTTTTAGCGTCTGAGAATGAAATGAAGGGGAGGAGAGGGAGATTTTTGCTGCACAAAAAAACTTTGGTAACTTTTTAATGAGGTGATCTTAGTCTTGGCACATGAGCTGACAAGTTGGTCAGGTCCACTTCTTCTGCCAAGGATGAGTCTTCCACTATCCCTGAGAGAAACTGCCTAAATTTGGCAGATTTATAGGCCTTTGAAAAACCTTATCTTCCGCATTCTCAGCAGTGGCTCTGGTGGATACTGATACTGCAACTCCCATCTGTGTATATCTCCACCACAGCTGCATGGGTTGAACCTGACCAATCTGTTACTGCTGCTTGGGACTCCTGGAATGGTGTGTGGCCCCCTTCTTCAGTAATTTGCTGTGCTTCTCCTGCTGCTGCTTCCCTCTGTAGGAAGGAATTGATGAAAACCCTGAAAAATGTTGGAAATGTCTGGGATGACAGAGGAAGCAGATTAGTATAAGGAGCTTGAGACTAGTAGTCCATGCCAGGAGTTTAAGGTGCAGTAGATTCAAGGACAGTCTAGAAGCAAGGGGTAAAAATGAGAGATGGAACTGGGAGGTAGGAGACCAAAATCCAAGGAAGAACTAAGAAAAAAACAGGATACCATGTACTGATGGACAAAGAATCTGGCTTCAGGAGGAGCAGAAAACACATCACTTCCTTAGTCTCAGGTGAACTGCATAAATCTGGGGAGGTTGGGGAAACTGAGGATCTCAAGAAACTAGAAAGAAAACCTTGAACAAGGAAAGCTGGGACCTAAAATGAAGTTTCCTGAAAAACAGATTTGGAATGGTAATGCAAACAGATGTGGATAGGTGTGAACAACTTAGACACCCAGATTGGAGCAACCCAAAGAGAAGAGGTCAGAGCAAGGGACTGTATAAGAAGAATGAAGTGAAAGAGCTAAACCAAGGACTGACTTGGGACAAGGACAGCCTGCAGGAGATGGGGCAGCAGGAAAGAGGAGACACTTTGCCCACCAAACCGTACCTGTTTTCTAGTGCTGAAGAGAAAGCTACTAATGTTTGCGAGTTGTGACCTGAGCTATGAGATTCAAATTGTAAGTGAGATACTTAGATTATTCATCATGGTGGAGCTGATCAAGCTGAGTATCAGGGCTGTGCCTTATATATACCCAGCAACTTTAAACCATTGATTTTCTGTAGGGTCCCCAGCTCGTCTCTGCATATCTGAGACAATGGATTAGAATGAGGCCACCCTGACACCACATGATTGACTGAACTAGTAGCTACCTTCACAGTGAAGCATTTGACTAATTGTCACAGGAGCTCTCTAGGTGGGAATTTTGGACAAGCCTGGATATTTTCCTCAGTCTGCTCTTGCCATGCCTAAATCAAACTCATGGTCACAACTTGTGTGCTTCATTGTGCTGATGACTACCGTAGGTTGAGAGTCTGCCCATTACTGAGACTCCCTCAGGAAGTTCCTGCTCCAGAATTGAGGGAAGTAAAACTGAAACATGGGTAAGTTACTTATAGATGGTCAGGAGAAACTGTCCCTGCAGCTGCACAAATGTCTACATAGAATGGAGGTGTTTTGTATACAGTTCAAGATAATCAATAGCAATGGTCATATATTTATGGGAGCAGCCATGTAGGGTATAAGAATTAATCAGAAGAGGCATTCAGTGTCTCATCCAATCCAGCTGAAGATGCCAGACTCTTTTTGTCATCCGGACAACAACAGTCTACTCTTTAAGAGATTTGATCCCCCAAGTTTTCATCACCCTATGGAAATAACCCCAAAATAGTCCTTTGTCTTACAAACACTAAGTTTGTGAATGTCTGTGAAAGAGAAAAACTGTAATGATAAATATTCCAGAAATGACAATGAAAAACATGGATATTTTTGCATGAAACCCAAAGTTTAAGTGCTATAAATGAGAACAAATGAGATATCATGTAGCTCCTCATTTGTTAAGCTCTGTCTGTCCTATGAATTGACTGAGGCAAAGGTTCTGTAGAAAATATTAACAGCTGCATCATAGTGTGTATACATGAGAGACCGAATTAAAACTGCACAAGCAATGCTGATGCTGACAGTCTTGAGTCTTTGTCACATCTTTAATGTCCTTTTAATACATTTCTATGTGTGTAAAAAAGCACTGAGGAGTGAATGGCACATTGAAAAGTTCCTGCTAAAAAGAGATCATGACATACAAGACAAAAAGATACAAGACAGATAAAGAAAAGGAAACAAGAACTTTACACTGTTCAGTTGCTAAATAATGAGAAGGTACTCTGTATGTAGTATGTCTTTCTCACTTTTTACTACAAACCATCTTTTTTCTGATACAAACTGTGACACTGTTAAATCTGTAAAATCCCTAAAAACAGTAAAATGCTCTGTATTACTTGCTTACTTTTCTATGATTGCTCAGATGGTGATGTTTGATGTGATTTGCCTGTGATATACTGTGCATCACAGTGTATATTTCCATATCAGAGAGGCTCCTGGGTGATGGAGAGAGAGACCCTGGTTTGTGTGTGCTTGCTGCTCCCTGATTGGGACAGAAAAGGGAAGATGGTCTCCTGTTTGGGATCAGTGAGATATGGTAAGATGCAGAGTACAAGGAAGGCAGTGAATGAAATATAGTAGGCAATATCGAAAAAAAGCAAACAAGCTTGGAGGAGATGCATTGCAGTGCCTGGAGGTCCACTGAGCAAAGAGAGCCAACGCACTCCCAGACCTCAGCTGGGATGGGATGAATTTGCAGGGCTCAGGTGGGACTGTGCACAAGAAGTCACAACCCAGTGAAGGACCTGTCCAACAGAGGTGCAATGAGGAAAGACGAATATGTTTTCCACCCCGTGTTGGCATTTTGGAAGTGTTTGGTGTAAGGAAAGGACCTAATTGAACCCTCTTCAAACCCCTGGCCAACTTGTCCTCCTGTCAGGGGAAATAATATATATATGAACGCTATTGAGGAAATAATGTGAGACCCCATCTGAATCATCATCTTCCATATCAATCTTCACAATAAGATTTTTTTTTTTTAATGGCTTTTATATTTTGCCCCTCTCCTTTTCTTGGGGGTGTTCTTTAACCATACAGCTTCACTAGTGAGGCAAAATTACTTGCCAGCAGCTTATTTGCCAGGAGAAATAAATCTAAGAGCTACTGAGTAAAGATTATGTATATGACACAATGATGAAAGAAAATATAAACTTTTTATTTTTTTTATGTACATGAATACAGCAAGTTTAATGCCTGTCTTGCAGTTCAGGTACAAACAAATACACATCCAACAATGTAGGGTGTTAAGCACCAAGTTCTTCTCACAGTCCAAATGCTCTTGAGGTTTCAGGTGTACCGTTTTGGCCTAGCCAAAAGGTTACCTTTTATTTTTGCACTTGAAGTCATGGAAAGCATGAAGAAAATAAAGGAAATAGAAAAAATTGGGCTCAAGAATAAAACACTTCATCAAATAAATAACATGTCAGCCCTTAGAGTCCACTGACTGTGGGGAATGTTAACAGCATTGGCTAGACTAACATTACTTTCACCAGCAGGCAGATTTCTTACAAATATGATCTTTCAGCTATTTCATTAACCTCACACTCCCACACACAAAATTGAAGCTTAAAGGTCATGTTTAATGTGTTCAGTGTTTTCAGATCATTCTAATTCCAAATCCGAAGCTTAATCTTATAGTAAGTCTATTTACTAAATTTCAGCCTTGAATCTTTTGTGCTTTAAGTATATTTTTATTAGAATATTTCATTTGTTTTCTAAAGTATTTGCATTTTCTTTCATAATGCCATGATTTCCTATTAACTTTTTGGTTTTCTTCAGTCAATATTTTTTTTTAACAGACAGAGGAAGTAATTTTAGACGGAATCCATCACAGCTAAAACCAGTGACTGTTTCTGTAAATAATACAAATATATTTTTAATATACATACATGTAATTGAAATATATTGTTGCTGGTAGTTTCTTTTTTACATAATCTAACCATTGTCATTTTCTATTCTTTCAAATCCTCTCGGTGCTTCCCACATGCATGCCTCACTGATTTTTAGTATTCTGACACCAGAGAATTTAAAGATATTTTAGTACCAAATTCTGACTCGAATGAAAGGGATTTTCCCAAACAATAGAAGGTATCAAATAAGTATCTGAGAATACAATTCAGGGGATTCCTGATTGTCAGTTCTGCATTGACTTTATTGCAAAAAATAGTCCGTATTATTTATGCAGATTACTTCTGTAACTCTGTGACTCATTTTTCTCTGTTGAGAACAGTAAATCATTATTGCCTACCTTTCACTTGTCTTTTTAGGCTGCCTTAATCACAGGTTGTAGCTTCCTGTTAATTATCTACACAAGCAAAGTACCAAGATGCTAGTGAAAGCGGTAAGTAGGACTCACTTTCAACCTTGACTTGATTATTTGTTTAAATTAAGGTGGTATTTTTGGGGAGGTTTTTTTGTTTTTTGTTTGTTTGTTTGTTTAATAATAGATGGACTTCATCGTTTTGGTCTTAAATCTCCCAGGGTAAGCATATGCATCAGCATCTGTTTACTTACCCTCCTTATAGTAAGAATATAGAATAACTGCTAATAAAAATACAGATGTCAGGTAGATGAGCTGCAATTAACTTGTCCTATTCCTTTGTAAGAACTTTTGGGAAGCTGACTGAAGGGGAGAAAGTATTTTAAACAACCAGGCAGCACTGTAGCATCATATTGACAATGGCACAAATTCTTTCTGATTATGGAGGAAATATAGGAAATGCAATGAGAGAATAATTCTGCTGAATATCTAGGAAGTGATAACTGGATTAGATATTGAGGATGAGTGCAAAAGCATATAAAGGCAAACTCATAAAAATTCAACTAATAGAATAATTCACCAGGAAGCGACACCAACTGCAACAAGAAAAGGTGTAAAAAGATATTGGCATCAAGAGAATAACCAAAACAGAAAAAAAATTCTCTACCACTTATTAAAGGAGGATAGCCATAAATAGATGATTTTAAGAAGGCTGAACTCTTTAATGCCTTTCTAGCATGCAATCATACTGATTCACTGACAAAGGGAAAGACCTCAACACTGGAGTGTGGGAGAGATTGATCAAGTAATGAGCCTTGGAGATGGTTAGGGAGATGGAGTAAAGGACATCTGGGTGGCAACTACGTGTGTTTAACCTGGAGAAGAAAAGGATAAGAGGCGATCTAACTACAGTCTTATAGAGAAGGTAGAGCCAGATTCTCCTCAGGGGGGCACAGTGAGAGAAAAAGTCCCAAGACTCAAAATATTAAACATGGCAAACTATAATTACACATAAGAAAAAAATAATTTGCCCTAAAAGGTTGCCTAGACTCACTGAATAATTACTGTCTTTGGGGATTTTAAACAACTGCAGGGGCAAGGTTGTGAGCTGCCTGATCTTACTCTGAGTCCTGCTCTGGGCAAGAGGTCGTACTAGACCCCAGCACGTAGGTCTAGGTCTAGGTACTGTTATCTCTGGTGATCCCCTCTGTCCTATTTTTTTCTATATGTCCTTAAGTCAGATGTTTTCAGACAAGCTGATTTTGATCAGCTTTTTTCTAGGACTCTTTAATACCCTAAAACCTATTGAACTTTTAAAGATATTTGTGGTACACCTAGCTATAGATCTAGGAACAGCTGATCCTGGAAGGTCTAGGGCTGAAGTATATGGTTTCTTAAACCCCTCAATGAGTAGCAGAAATCCATTTATTTCTGAGGGTTTCTTCTATTCAGATTAGCTTTTGGTGAACATAAAAAGTTTTATGCTAGGACACTGACTGACTATGGGAGCCTTGCTATAGTGGAGGCTGCTGCCCAGGCCTGGAAGAAAACTGCAGGTCATTAGTTCTAAGTGGTGGTACACAAGAAATAATGTAAATAACAGGTCCAAATGGAGCAATTTCATTTAAATGGAAGTCCACAGCTGTATCTCTTTTGATTTCAGTTTTACTGACTTCCTGCTTATTTCTTTCCTCCTGTTATTATTCACTGCTTTGCATTTGTATATAAACCAGTCCAGCCACCACATCTGTATGGATTGCGTAGCATTTCACAGCAATTATGTTATTTTTCTTCGCAGATAGAAAAGACTACTTTCACCAAAAACCTCCCTAGCATAAAAAAGGAGATACATTTACAAAATGAACCTGAATATTCTAAGCAGATGGCTGTAGTAGCCACAGGGTAGGTACACCATAGGTAGGCTGTGACCTACTCCAAATCTGCTGCCAGGGATTCGTGCAAGGCAAGGCAAGCCAGTTTTCCAGCCACCATGCAGCTGCTCTGAGCTGCCTTCAAGTGAAACTTGATATAGCCAGTCTCTCTGAAAATATGGCCACAATAGGACAAATAAGATGAAATGTTACAAATATTTACCTAGGAATTGAAGGTCTTCATTGTACCCTTATGTGCCAGGGATAGTGCAGAAAAAGGAAAGGCTGGTTTTAGGATTTACAAACCTGGAAGTTTTGGCCTTTTGCTATCTAGTCCAGAGCTGAGAAATAAAGGATGGTGATATTGATTCCATTGATTAGTTTCTTAGGGTCTATATTAAAAATGGTAAAGATGGGTTTTTTGTTTTGGTTTTATTTGTTTTTCTCTTGATCCTGTTGGAAGGTGGGTTTAGAACCTCAGTCCTTGGGTGTTCCGACACTTTCTAATTCCTGCCCAAAGGTATTAATAATCGATGCATTTTTATTTGTTCTTAAGAGACCTTCTCCTACCTGCTCTTCTCCCATTACTCATCTAGACTAGATTGCAGACATCAATCAGGTTATCTCTCAGCCTTTACACTGCTGGGTTTGAGTAAAAGTCAAACCTTTTTATGTACTTTTGTATGGCAAACTCTTTGCTTATCTTTTTCTGAACCACTTTCACTTTGAATTCATATTCTTTGAACATCTGGGTTCAAACATACCATGAGATTTTGGATCAGGTCTCACTTCTCCCGCTTGAATGGATTTTTTTTTTTTTTTGTTGACTTTTCCCAGAATTCTCTGATGATTCATCAAATAGTCATTCATGGTACATAATATTGAGGACAACTAGGCATCTCATGATCAAATCAAAGTACTTTCTATCTTTATCTACAGTTTACTGTTTTGTGGATTGAACAATTGTTACCTGCACTGTGGAATTACTGTGCCTGATCCTGAGTTTGTTAAGTCTTAGGTAATGAGTAGTTCAACTTTTGGGATGAGTCCCAGTAAGCTGTGCTGAAAATAGTCATGTACATAACTTAGCTTCTTGACACAAATGATGAACTAACAATTTACCATCAGCATAAGATAAAAAAGACTAACTTTAAGCCGTAAGAAATTTTGCTTGGCACTGTGACTCTAAATCACAAGATACTTTTATAAAGCATTAACTTAATCTTTGTAACAATTATGCATCCCAAGGGCAAGTTATTGCTGTTTGGATTTACTACTTTGTGCTTGAAAGGACAGGTTCTCTGATGCTGAAGACAATGAAAATGTTACTGTTCTCTGATGCTGAAGACAATGAAAATGTTACTGTTCAGAATGCACTGACATTAAGACCACAGTTCTAAGCTTCATTGTCCCACTTCTTCAGTCATTCACATCAACAACAGTAGTAGTATGCTTTTCTTTCTGCTCTGCATTCCACTTAGAGATGGATTACAAGATAGAATGGTGGATATACTCACCACATATGTTTGCATGTATGCATTTGTCTGCATACCCATGTGTATATTATTTATATTTTACATGAGACTAATGGAGTTCTGTGCAGACGATGAGGTAGGAGTCTTCCCAGTTTTGTCTTACCTGCAGATGAAATACATTGTTTCCTAGATTTGTTTTGTGAACCTTGTCACCTCTACTAGGTGATGTTTGTCCTAGTTGTTTCCTGCCAAATCCAGCTTTTATGACCCTGTATTGCATTTTGTTTTCTCTGATTTCTAGAAGGTTACTCAGCTGACGTATTGTACTTATTTTATTCATAGCTTTCACTTAAATAAGTAACCTTCTGTTTCTTTTTGTGCAGAGGTAATGATCGATCATTTTCCTTCTCAAAATAGAGCTTGTTGCCTGGTGTTTCTTATCAAATCTGCTGAAAACCTTTTCTAGCACAAAGAGACTCCTTTTGCAAAACACCCTGCCTGACTTCATTAACAAGAGTAACCAAGCTGAAGATTTATTTTTTTTGTAGAAAGCTTGCCAAATGCAGAAACTTAGAGAAGGAAAAGTGAGGTCAGAGAAAAACTGTGTAAAGTCCTCTGGAAAGCTGAAAATCAGATTATCGAGTTTTGTTATATCTCTTTTTTTTTGTTTTGTTTTTGTTGGTTTTGTTTGTTTGTTTTGTTGGTTTTATTTGTTTCGTTTTGTGGTGTCCTTCAATCCACCTCTTTCATATAGCCTCCTTCACAGTCAGATAGATAAATGGACATGAATTTCCTCTTGCTGGAGCTCTTTCAGGATGAAACCATAGATCTCTTTTTCCTCTCACACATAAAGAAAATAGCTTCCACTTTAACATTGCTCTGGCAAGATAGCAAGATACTGACCACCAACTCCTCTCCCAGCAACAGTTAGATTGGGACAGCCTTCAGTGTGTTGGAGCTGGACCTCTTGTGCAGGAGTAAGTAACTCCAAAGGACTACAGCTGAAACAAAGGAGAAAATGTCCTCCATATATTTAACATTTGCCAGAGTACATCCTTAGAGCAGTCATAGTGAGAAAATGAAACTACCCACCTGGCACAGCAGTAGTCATAGAAAGATATGTTTTAGCAGGAAGTAGAGAAATAAAGTGAGGAGGGAAAGAATCTCAGAATTGGTAACATCACACTTCAAAGGAAAGCCTGCCTAATGGTAAAAATAAATTAAAAATGGTATAGAATTTAATGACTTCCAAAATACTGGAGAGTGATTGATGGACTGGGTGGTGAGCTACCAGCTTGGATGAGCACATTAATCACTATGGCATGCCTGTCACACACTCCTTTCAATGCTTTGCACTTCCTTTTTACATCTAGAGATGCAGGACTGATAGACAACCATTGAGAAAATGCCATCTGAGGAGGGAGGAAAACTGAACTCGTCACCACCTGGTTCACTCTACAGGGAAGCTTTTGCCTCAGGGTTTGCAGAAGTACCACATTTTCTCCTCTTGGTGCAGAGGCCAGCAGAGCATTCCTGTCCCATTCTGGCTTGGCTTTGCTATCTCTTTCCTGCCTCCCCTCTGGTGGGATATTGACCTGGCCCTGCTCACACAGCAGCAAGGACTGGAGATGGAACTGGAGAATAATGGCTGCTTCTGATCGGGGAAATTCCCTTATTGCTTGTATGAAATTACTGAGTGATGCTGAAGAGAGGAGGCAGCTAATTAATCTTTGTTTTTAAGCAAGCACTGTGAGGCAGGAGACATATGGGTAGACAGTTACTTGTGCAGGGACTAAATACCTACATGGTCAAGATCTATGGAGAAGGAGTCTAAAAACCCAGACCTTGTCCTCAGAGCTTCTCAGAGTTGACAATCAAGTGTTATTTAGTGACACTTTTCATTTTTGGAAGAAAACAGAAGTTTCATACTGTGCAGGTTTTAGCAAGGGATTAGATGTCAGAATATTTGAGTCTTAAATGTGCTAATAACTTAAACAATTTCAGAAGTCTTAATAAACTTAATCTCTTTATTCCTTTGTTGTGCTGCCTGGAAAGTGAATATAGGTAACTCTTCTCTTAGACAATCTATCACAGTCCCCGTTCAGGCAAATCCACTTCTGGAGGCACTGGGACACTGCTTAATTAAGGATTGTCAGCTCCTGGCCATAACATGGTAGTATAAGCAATCCCTGTGTATTGAAATACTTTTTTGATGAGCCAAACAGAAGTATGTAGCTTTGTAACCCTAAACTGTATGATTTCCCTGATAGAATTTTCCTAATTGAGCTTGTGATTTCTGTTTATATGACCCAGGTCCCTGCTTCCCATCTGCGTTGACTTAGTGCAGTTCAGGGAAAATATGAAATAATTTGAAAGATGGATGAAGGTAAATTAAGTATTTTTCATCCAAATAACCAAGCAGAGTTTTTTGTATTCTGTGCTTTATATAAGCTGTATTTTGCGTGTTGGATCTGTAAGAGAAATATATATGCAGTAAAAGTTTAAACTAGAGACAAATGGTAGAAAGAAGTCCAAAGAGGGTCTGCCTCTTCGCCAGACACAGGTTAGAAAATCTCCAGTTAGCACTTTATTATTTCAAAAAGAATGTATATGCCAGTTTGCTAGATTTGGGGATGACTATCCAGTATTTATAGTCCTCTCATTGAGAGATGGTAACTGAAGACGAGGCCAATAGACATGCTTCAGATCCAGACCTGGGTTCAGATTCCAGCCTGCTCCCAGCCTCACTGCAGCTATATGCTGGAAGCACGGCTTGGACCTCACTGATTTGTGAGAAACCCCAGCCTTTCAGCAATAATTAGTGATGTGCTGTTCACAAAACAAACAAATAAACAAATCTGTTCTCAGACAAATGTTGCCAGCAACAGAAACTAGTGGAACAGAAATCTGAGACCTAGCACATGTGTTGTATGGTTCCTTCCTAGTTAAACATTTTTCAGTCTGCTTGAAGTATTTAAGTGAAAAATTTTACAGGAGTGGAGCATGAGCTTGATGTAGCAGGAATAATTTGAAAGGCTGTGAAAAGAAGGGATAAAAGTCTTTTGATAGTTCTACAGGAGGTATTGCATGGAAGCATAACTTCTGATTAAACAAGAACGGTTTTTATTTGATTTCTTGTTTACTGAAGGTTCAATAATATTCAAAGCTGCATCCAGCTGCAGGACTATTTGGATTCTGTGTCATGTAACTGTGACTGCTAGGATGCTTTACCGCTTTCTCTCTTGCTCTACCCCACATAATCTGCACTTGAAGGTTTTTTAGGTCACCCAGCTAAATGGTTATGAAAGCTATAAAGGAGGTGAACAGGCTTTTCCTTCCTTACTTGAGATGCTTGCCATTCCCATTTAAAGTTGGATGAAACAGTAATGCATACAGATCAGTGAGAATCTAGCAGTGGAAAGGAAATATCCTTGCTAGTATTTCAGCTACAGATGCGCTCACTTTTGCAAACATTTAGTCTCTGCCAACAAAAAAATGACTACATTTATAATATCTTTGTAAAAATGTTGCTCCACAAGAAACAGAGTTGTCACTGTTTCAGATAGGTAAAAATAATATTATTTCCATAAATAAAATGACGTACTGATTTCCTATGATTCATTGGTCAGCTGACTCAGTCATGTGGATTTTAATAACTATCTGGTGTTCACAGAAAAGTACACAAGTTTCTGCACCTTCTAAATCAGCTGCAAATATGACATCGTCAAGTAAACAAATACCAATTATTTAATTAGAAAGTTCCCAAGTCACTGCAGCTTTATATAAAGAGCAGATGAAAAATATGACAGAGAAAGCCATAGGTAACCTGCACCATGTGAGAGAGGTGTCCTTTAAAACCACATTTGTCCTTTTATTGAATTCTAATGATTATAACTGGGCTGATACAGTTTTTTAAATGTTGTGTAACTCCGGATATTTTTCTTGCTTGTAAGATGATGGCATGACCTATGAGCTAGATATATTCATAAAGTGTATCTCACCTCCTGCTTGAAATCTCAATCTTTCAGTCAGAGAACAGAATAGATATGAGTGAAATAATAATTCCTTCAATATAAATAATGCATTGCAAATATATGAAATAAATGGTAGGATTGCTTGAAAACTGTTCACTGAAACTGTTTCTCAAACCATTGTAGATTACATGATAGAGAAATTGGGGAAAAAAAAACATAAATGACATATTAAACAAAGAGTAGCTAAATCTAATTTCTATGAAACAATTTCAGCATCTCTTCATAAAATGTTAATGTACCTACAGTTCTATTGATCAGACATAAGATCTGGAGAGGTCAACCCACAAGGTTCATTTCTTTGATATTTGCCTTTTATCATAGCCAGCTCCTTTACATTCATGTCTACACTGACAATAAGAAGAAAAATCTGTTTAGTGAAGTTGGTAACTGTGTGAAAGCTTCCACTACCAAGCAAATATAACACAACAATGCAACATGCCTAAGCACTAAAGTGCCAGAAATATCACATCACACTGATTTGCAGCTTGATGGGCACTCACAATACAATAGATTATTTAAAGCCATATTGTCCACATTACTGAAATATAAGGTGATGTGCAAAGCACTTAAAAATATTTTAAAGACCCCGATTTTGGAAAAAAATGACTTGTTAATCTACTTGAAAGTCTGAATGGAAGAAATATCCTCTTGCAGTGTGTTGTTCTTGTACTACAATTTAGGTGATGTGAATATTCCTTGGAAAATAGGAAGTTCAGGCATGATCACACACCAGTTTTGATTCTGTCATGAGAGTGTTACATATCTGTCTGCTTAAGCAGGATTTTCCATATCATGTTGGACTAAAAGTCTAATTATCTACTGTAACCTAAATGAAGCATGAACATTTTGAAAAGATTGATAATTGCACCACACAGGCCATATTTTGAAAGGAACAGTTTTCCATTTATTTTAGCCATCCATCATATGTTCAGTAAATTAATCTGCCAGTGGAGAAGAGATATTACGGCATCACCATCTGTACAGGCTGACCAAATATTAAGGCTTGAGGTTCTGTAGGGTTTATCTTCTCCATATTTGTCCTGCCCTGAGAGAAAGTTTCTCATTACAGGTCTAAGATACCTTTATCTCAGTCGCTGATAGTAGTAAAAAAAATACATTCACACAACTTTCCAGATTATTTTGATGAAATTTTGGTTCTAATAAATTTACTGTCTGTTTTCTTCACAGTGCCAATATTGCCATGAACACTCAGTTTAGACGGATGTTAAAGAAGAGTTTTTCTTTCCATCAGCACCTGCATTTCAATCTGTCCTGAGACATGCAGGCCGTGTGGTCTTTCGGGTGGCTTCTTTGCTCCCTTCCCTACTTTCCCAGAGGTGAGCCACCATAGTATTCAACAAGTATCTGAGGGAGAATATTTTGCTTAAAATAGCTCTAAAATACTTCAGTGGTTTTGGTTGGTTGGTTTTTGTTTGCTTTTGTTTGTTGTTGTTGTCTTTGTTTTGTTTGTTTTGTTTGTTTTTTTAGCTAATCCTCCAATTTATGTCTGCATCATAAATAACTGGTTCAGAGCACTGTGCTCAGCTCTGCCATGTCTGTTATAATGTGCCACTTCACTGCAATATGCCCCAAGAAGACTGGTGACAAACCTTTGTATTTACTCTCTGATTGTGCAGTCCCTGGTTTATTTTGTTACTCCTCTGCAGCACAGTCACTTGATACTTTCCACACACATTGCTGCTGTTGTTGCAATGAACAATTTGTTGACTGAGCTCAAAAATCAGTCTGGTGGTGAGGGAAAAGGAGGTGCTGAAAAACACTATCATTCTTATCAAGCTGGGAGTATGGCCAGGAGGCAACTGCAAGGGGATGTGTTATGTCGCATCCCCTTGCTTTTTCTGAGTGGTTCCTGGGAATCCCCCAATTGATGTTGTCAGCCTTTTTAGCAATTAGTACTATGTTTGATCCCATTATATCCTGCATATCTGCAGGCAGGGTAATTTTCAGCTGCCTGCTAACAGTATCCCAGGTCCCACAGGCTGGAGCGGGTTTCTCAGACCTGAGGCTGTTTGCTGAAGCCTGGCAATAGCTGAACTATCCCACTGCAATCTGCTCAGGCTCACTAGCTCTTGCCGTCAATCTGAAACAAAATATAGCCTTTGAACTGCCACTTGGAGTATCCCAATACACATTTTAATTCTTCCAAGTGCAATGTCATTCATCTAGGAGCAAAGCATAGTGCTTATGGTAATGGAAGGAGGGGTTTCATCTTAGGAAGCTGTGAGTCAGGACAATTTAGACACTGTGGCAGGAAAATAGCTGACTCTGAAGTGACAGTTATAAGGCTAAGATAATTCATAAGGAGTATCAAGAAAAACAGAGAAACATTGCCGTGTCTGAAAATAGCATTAGAGATACAATTATCAGAATTCTGTGTTGGAGACTTTGCTTTCATTCTTTAAAAAGCTGCTGAAAAATTGATGAAAGAAAAAAACCCAACAAAACTACAAGGGTTTTAAATGTTGTAATACACCTTGTCTGACAAGGTGTTTCCTTTTTATCCAAGAGAAGTTAAGAGATGATGAAAAATAACTATCCTTGGATGAGATTTTAAACTGCTGACAGTAAAGACAGAAAATGCAATCAAAAGGTCACATTTTAAAGTTCTTTATATTCAGAATAGACAGAAACCAAAATATTGAGAAAAAGAACCAAAAGCTGTGGTGAAATTTTTGAAACTAACAATCAATATTCACATCTAATAAAGATGTTTAGTTCAAGGCACACAGTTTAAGGATCAGGTGATAGAATTATCCAGCTGATGCTAACTAAATATCCATAATTACTGTATAAAAGATGTGTAGCTCCATAGCAGGAGAGACCCAGGGAGCTGCAGAAAATCCATAGATGAAAAACACCAGATACTTCTCTCACAACGGCCATCCTATTCCACTGTTATCCATGAGGCTGTGCCTTTAGTTTGCCTTTGGCTAAACCAGCCAGAGAATCTGATGAGCTTTGGCCTCTTCTTTTCTAAGAGCATGAATGGCCACCAATTTCTCTCTGAGAGCAACACAGATTCACCATTTTGCAAAGTTTTTCCATGAAAATGAAATGCTAGATAATTCTATGCACTGTAATATCCCGCACTTGATAGAGATAGGGATGATCTGTCAGGATACGTAAACATTGCCATACAGTGCAACAATCTAAAGAAAAAAATCAGGTTTATGGTCAGAACCACATTAGAAATCACTAATTAAGAGAAAAACAACTTGCAGATTGGAAACATGATATGCACTTCTGTGAACTTGGCTACTGTTCCATTTAGACTCAATTAAAGAAGCAGGAAAAAAACAATAATATAGATCAAAGGGATTGACTTGGTTGGGATATCAAACCAAACATTGATTTAGAGTAAAGACTAAGACTTGAAGAGAATTAGATGGAGGGGGTGTTGAACAAATGATGGGGTCACCAACACAGGCAGGTGTTCCAGATTTGTTTATATACTGGGACATCAAATTCAGGAAGCCTGTCATATATAGATTTATTCCATGAAGTGTTCAAAGGCATGTGCTGGATTTTTTCACATTAGAGCTATGGTAAGCAAAGCTCAGTTGTTATACAAAGCCCAAGCTAATTGACTTTTCAAAGCAAACAGCAGGTTAACTAATACTTCTGAAAAATATTCAATTCACTACTTCAGTATCTTTATCATAAGTATCATGCACTGATTTGGACTGTCATGATGCTTTCAATCTTTAAAATATTATCTGCATATATAAAACAAGAAGAAAACAAGCTAAACAATTCTACTAGTTCTTTTTAGATGCAGCAAGAGTTCTTAACAAAAGCACCAGCAATTTTGTTTTAAATTGTGCTCAGCAAAACACCCAAATATTTCTTAGAAGACTGTCAAATAAATTTCCTTTCAAAGGAAGACTTCATTAAACAGTATGTTGGCTAGTAAGGCAATTATGAGAAATTAATGAAAGTGCAGAAGAATAGTTGCTTCACTGTCAGAAAATTTCTAAACCATATTTTTTTCTGAAAAATGCCCCAAAGAATTGTGTGGGGATTCTGATGTGCTAGGGGCAGATCTAGAACTTCTATTAGTGAGAAATAGTGAAGATCTGGAATGAACATTTAATAAGATCTGATAGCTGAGCTTCAGATCTCAGATATTTTTCTCTGTAGAGAAAGAAGAATAATGAAAAACATTTTCTAGAAAAATTAGCTGAATAACCTTTCCAACCTTTGCAGTAAAATTTCATTTCAAATTTGAAATTTCTGAGTAAATTTGTGTAATTATAGACTCTTGTGGAGACAGAGTGAGGTAGCAAGTGCTGGCAAACTATTCAGTAAATGGTAAATACTGAAAAAAAAAAAAAACCAAAAAAAAAATTAGCAAATTGTTCAGTACTATTTTATACAAAGGAACCTGGTCTGTCCAGCAGATGAATGTACAGTTTGGGGCTTCAAAGCCTGTCCAGCAGGCAGTGTTTGTGGGTTGCATGAGTGTCCCTGGAGTGTAGCCTCATGACTCAATACCTCTTTCTCTGAGCAATTCTGCTTTTCAAGTACAATGGTAATTTAGTGCCAAAATGATACTTATTTTTTACACATCAAGATATGATAACTAAAATAGATAGTACCCTGCACTGTATGTAATCATGTTGAAGTCAATGTTGTATATGGAATCAGTTACTACTCAAGAATAAATAAGAATTTCAGTTTTGTCATAATAAAATAATCAACCTTTGACAAATAGTAAGAGAAGTTCAAAATACCTGACCTGACGTCTAGGTGAACTAAACATTCATGTTCAACCTGGAAATTATCAAAGCAGATGTTTCTTTGATAATTTGAGTGCTATTGATACTGACACATTGAAACAGCAACTTACAGCTCTTTCTGGAAAACTCTGTACAATAGCATCATAAATAAGACCCTGTATTTTTACAGAGAATGTTATCCAGAGAATGGGGATGACATCTTACAATGCATAGACACAAACCAGCCCAATTAATAAGCAGGTGACTAAAGTCAAAGGTCCCTGAAATGGGGACAATGCAGCACTGCTAAATCCGAGACATTTATCATACTGTCTCACAGAAGAACTGTTAATCTAAATCTGTCTGGTTTAAAGCGCTGGTAATTTATTTGGCTGTTTCATCACTTCTGAAGTTTGTGCCATTAGTATTTAATCATTTTAGGGTCATAATCGTCCTCCTTTCCCGCAATATACCTCTCAAGGACAACAAAGTCCCGCAGTTTTTTCTTTGAGCTTCCTTTTCCCCTTCAGTCTTCACTTGTGAAGAAGCATTCTGAAGATGCTGAGTGCTGCACTCCACAAGGCTGTAACTTTTAGCATTGTAAGGACATTTTCATTCAGAAAGACAGAACTTTTTGAAGTTGCACAGCATTGTGTTTTCTTTGTCAAGTTTCTTTTTTTTTTTCTCCTGTAGGTCTCTCTGAGTTGATCCTGGGATCAATGCCTACTGAAATTCACACCAAAGGCTCACCAGATAATACATATTTGAGTATTAAATATTTCAGGTTCTCTGGACACTACCTTTATGATGGCTCTTTGAAATGCTGGTGTAGATTAAATAAATCAGCTTGTACTCTTTTGGAATAGAGGTGTCTGCATGGGACTTGCCGATGACCTCAGAAAAGTGCATTGTTGTTCAGGAAGAAAAAGTCAAAAGATAAGCGTGTTCCCATAAACCGTCTAGCAAAATGTAGAACCATTCTGAAATGTTGAACCTATTGGTACTGTATGGCTGACTATCTGAAAAAGAAAGCACAAATATTTGTGAGATAAAGTAAGCTGTAGGTTGAGGATGAGACATGATGCAACACTCTCCTTCCCTGAGCTCTCAGAGGACTATCTGCAGACTGGAGAATGAAGATCAGAGATAGCCCTTTTTTTTTTTTGAGAGACCATCCAGCTGTGTCAACACATGCAGATATATTCATTTTGAGAATATTCATAGAACATTTTCAATTCCCCTTATAGCAAAAGCCTATTTTTAAGGGAAAAATAATATCCAGAGAGAAACCTGGGGGAATAGAAGCCTGTTTGGGAATATGCTGTCATGGTACCAGGAGATCAACAGAAGGAGGACTGTACAGAGAGAAGCAGTTTCTGTAAGTAGACCACAGTTGACACCACAGATTATAGAAGATGTATCTCACCAGTATCAAAATTCTTGGACACGTCTCAAAAGATTAAAAATTAACTTTAATTATGGGACCTTTACTCTGACCCAATAGACTCTAAATTGCTTCTTGTTTCAATTATAGTTCTCCATAACATAGAAGACTATTTTTTCCTGGACCTCTACTGAAAATGAGGATTTAAGTCAGAAACTTCAGGGTTATTCAAAGCAACGCACTGACATTGTATTAGCTTTACACCACTGTCAAGCACAGTGTTAAGAACCAACTGGTAAGACTCCTGAGGTAGATTTTAGGACAATCTTGCATAGCGTGCTTTTAAAGAAACTTTCATTTTTTTTACCTAAAATGTCCCCGATACTAGCAGAAGAGTGAATCATTTGGGCAGAGCCTATCTGAAGTTGAGAGCAGGAACTGAAGAAATGTAAACCACTATCATTACCAGAAAGGGTGAGGAAGCATACCAGTGTTATTGGGTGTCAAACAAGATCTTATCTGATGCTTTAAGACTCCTGTAAGTGTTCTTCAATCTATACAGACATTGAACTCCAGATTCAAGGAGAAATCTCAAGCTTCACAAGTTTCAGAATATTGATGTGAAAAATTAGCTTGCTTGTCTTTTAGCTGTTGTTTTCAGCAGAACTGGTAGACTGCATGTAAAGAACAGGACCAGAACCTTCTCTGTACTGTGGATCAAATAAACTAGCAATGAAAATAGCTTAAGAAACAACTATTTCTTACCAGTTGGGAGATCTCCTTCTCTGAATAAGTTCCTAGATGTGTGGAGGAGACACACCAAACTCCCCTGTCTTCATATTGTGTTGTCCAGGTGAAAAAAGATTTACAGGGTATTGTACCACTTGTACCAGCTTGTAGTAATTGATACCAGCCAATACAATTTAGATAATTCTATTCTGAACAGTGATTAAAATGTGTAAGCTTTGCATGTGATATCTGATAGCTGCTTCTTCTGCTGAGAAAAACTCATGTTTCATTTCAGCCTAAGTTCTACAGCAGGGGTGTCAAACTCCTAGGAATAGTTACATTTATAAAGCCCTAAAATTACATTCAACCTTTTGAAGGCGACCGCAAGGCTGATGTGGCCCCCGGTGGGAATGGATTTGACACCCCTGTGATATTTCCATGCAGATTTATAAAGGTATTTAGAAACTTATATGGTAACAAAAAACTTTTAAAAATGCCCAACTTCTATTGAAGAACATCAGCAAAAGAGCTACCAAAGAACTCAGACAATATCACAGCTAATGTTCTTTCGCTATGTTGGATAAGTTATTTCTTGTTTGTCTCTTTGTGTTAAGACAATTTTCCTTATTTGGAAAAGAAAAATACTGGCACTTCTCTCTGGATTCACTGTTTTTAAAGACATGTCTTCTATGGGTTGCTCAATAAACAGCTAACTTACACATACTGCATGTTTCCATTTGAGGCAGTCAGATCCTTTTCTGAAATCTGGCCCAAATGCACAGATCATCTGGCCCATCTTGATGTAACTAAACATGAAGAATGGCTATTTTAGTTTATGTATGCAGTCAACAACAGCAACAAAAGTTTATCTGGAGAGCAATCTGATCTCAGAAGCTGTAATTGACGCTCTAGAAGAGCCATTCTTGCCTTTAACTAGATATGGAGTCTGGAGTGACTAGACTTTGCATGGCTACTTAAGGATCTTGAATTTAGTTTCTTTATGCATCTCTTGGGAGCTAAGCATCTGTTTTAAGTACTTTACTGTGGGAATACACAGAAGAATATGCTCAATTAATTTCCTGCACCGTGCCCCAGGTGCAAGTAACCATCTGAATCTTAGTCTTTAATCAGCTTGAAATGCTAAGTTTTGGGACAGGAAATTTGAGATGTGTGGCCTATAATGCAGAAAAGCTCACAAACTCGTACTGAGGAAAAAATAAATACAATAATGTTACAAAGCAAAGATACAGTTTCTCTTGAGAAAGCATGTTTTGTGCCCTAGATACAATTACAGATGATTAATTTTATCTCCTTTCTAATATAAAAATATATTTGTATATAAACACACTCTTCCTACTTCAGAATTTTTATGTATCTAAATACATACAAGACCAGCCAGATTACTCTTAATCATGCCTTTTCATCACAATCATTTAATGGAGTGAAATCATTCCCATTCATTCTACAATGTTTCTGAAAATAAACAGCGCATAAACTGATGCACAACAATCTCAGTGAAATTCACAACTGTTTATTGGCCTGTGTCAATATATCAGAAGATATATTTGTTATTTCTTTTTCAGCAGACTTATAAACAAAAAAATATTTTAACTATTTACACGATGACAATAAGTGGTATCAAGCAACATTATTGATATCTTCTAAGCAGAGAATTTTAGCTTATTTTGAGATGTTCTTAACTCCAAAATGATGAAAATAAATGTATTTCCATTTTAATTGGCATATTTACCCTGTGTCATATCAGAATCATCACTGGCCCCAAATCCTTTGAAGAAAGGGTTTCTTAAATTATGTTATGTTTGAGATTACAGGGAAATTTCAGATCTTTTGTTATGGAGAAAAATATGTTATATCATTAAGAATCTGTACTACAAGTATATGGTAAGTTCCAGTGCGTACAGAATATCCATGCTCTTTCTGCACTTAAACTATGCAGCCCTTATCTGACTTTGAACAAAGTGCTTCACATCTGTCTGCATTAGAATGGTTTGTATCATGTTCTTATCACCATAGTTTTGGAACAGCTGCCAGTAAGACACTAAAAAAGTAATTATACATCTGTTTCTTGTCCTTTGAGGAGTGAGAAGTGTGTTAGTGGAGTGTTTGCTTTGCATTTTTTATATGCGTATTTCTATAGGTTTATATTAGAAGGGATAAAGTTGAAGTACTTTGTGCTTATAGGAAAGTTGTGAAGTTTGTCTCTGAGAATACTATTCCAAGTCTCAAATTCTCACTGACAAAATTGTTTAGATTGCCTATGAGTTCATCACCGTTATTTTAGAATGTTTGGTTGTACTCTGGAACATCATTGTGGACGACCACAGAATAGAATCATAGAATCATTTTCATTGGAAAAGAGTTTTAAGATCATTGAGTCCAACCATTAAATTAACACTACCAGGTCCACCTCTAAACCGTGTCCCTACGAACCTCATCTATGCTTCTAGTCTCTTTCAGAGACTGAGGTAATACCAGACTATTTGATACATTAAAGATAAGGCTTAGGAGCATGCATTTTATTCAAAATAAATGATAACCCAGCATGAGGAGGGAACAATTCTGATGTGTTTATGGTTCTTTAAGATTTGTTCCAGATTGCCATTGCATGGGCACATCTTTTGGGGCACACTGAAAACCTAATTATTATCCTTTATTATTTAAAATAAAACCTGTTTTTGTTTTTGTTTTTAAATGTCATTGATTTCCAGTGCATGGATCAGCTTCCCATCTTTGCCAGACACTGATGACTCACTACCTGTGCACTGTTTACCTTCTAACACAGATCTCTCTCCTTACAAGAATTTACTGAACAGTTTGTATCAGAGCAAACTCAGGATACACCACGACTAAGTAAAATGTGTTGTTTGTTTTTTTTTTTTTTCTGACATTTGAAGCCATTTGCTTTTTACCTTTCAGCTGATGGAGACTGAAATTTGAGGAATTCTTTGCTATAGACTGCTGTTGAAAGAAAGTTTTCTAGAAATCTGTATCACATCAGTATAGGTACAAACTTCTGGTCAGAAAGCTGTATCAGAAACAACACTGTCACAAGAAAAATTAAAAAGCAGGATCAGAGATCTCTTCACCTTCTTGGTCTGTAGCTCTCTTCATGTGTGTGCATGTGTGGAACTGTGTCTGTTTCCAAAATGGTACATTCTTTTGCAGAAGTTCCTAAGACAATTCTGCAAGACTTCAGTATGGAGAATCTATATCTTGTGTTGCGATATTCTGCTATTACCAACAGGATACTCCACATTGCACCCCAGTGCACTGCTTTCACTTATTTTTTTCCAGGAGATGAATCATTTGATTTTGACCAATGGTGTAGATAAGGACATTTCAAGTGTACACATCTTGAAAGAATGGAGGCTACACATAGAGATGCCCCTAGGTAGTGCAGAGGTGCCCTAGGTAATGCAGAAAAGGCACAAATTGTTTTCTACCACTTAGAAATTTCTAAACTCTGCAGGTTTCATTCTTAAGTATATTTATACAAGTTTAGTCATGATGTGAAATGTCTCTGAGGACAGATTTTCTTTCATCAGACTGGGACAGTGAAAACACAACATAAGTACAGTAGAAAGATTTACTTGTGGGTTGCACATTGAGAGATATTAGGGGAAGGACTTGCACAATGGACTAAGGTACAGATGTGTCTTAACAGCCAACAGAACTTTATGCCACTCTATGGAAGGCCTCAAGACATTTTGGCACAGTACAAGGAATGGTTGTTGTTACCCTGTGACCCAACAGCAATATTTTATGGTTGACCATATCAAATCCAACAGAGAGGCTGAGAATGAATGTCTGGTTGAGGGGGAAGCTATTGTTGATGCTACTATGATAGTTCCAGTTCTGCAGTGTGCTTGAATGTAGCTCCAGTCAGCCCTAAGGTCATTGCCCTGTGAATTTTTTTCAGAAGTTTTTACAAGGGTAAAAACCACCTAGAATTGCTGTGTTTATATAGAGTAGGTTGGCATTAGGTATAAATCAGCATGATGACACAAGAAAACAGAAGTTCTTTCTCATCTATCTTCTCCTTGCCTGCTTGGGTTGTCAGTTCACTACAGAAGCTCGTGACAGAATGGCGCAGTAATTAACCCAAGTATATTCTCATTTCAGGTGGCCTCCACCACTGCTGTTATTTTCCTTCCATGAGTGTCAGATATTGCTGAGGTAAAAAACCAAACTCTACCTCTTCTTTGCAGATTAGAGAATTCTATTCGTAACCTTCATGCTGCTACTTCTTTTACTTTCCCTCTGTCTGTCAACATTTGACTGTCATGTAAATTAAGTTCTATTGCAACAGATTTATATTTCTAAATGAAATTATTGCATCACCTACGTGACATGGCTTGGGTCTAGTAAATCTGAAGGGACATGGAAAATGGTTTCAATCTGTAGTGTGAAGTTGGTTTGGTAGAAAAAAACCCAGAAAACAAAAACAACTGAATTTTATCATTCGGTATGTCTTCATGAAGACTGTTAGTGTCATAGAGCAGTGAAAGTCAGGTAGGCAAGACAGAAGTTTGGACCCTATGCCAGGTCTTAAGGGAGCATCAACTCTGGAAGACGCCTAGGCTCAGTCCTGCTCAGTCCTCTGAGGTGTGACCCATGTGATACATGTGGCTGCAAGGTACCGTAAGGGACAGATTACAGAAAGAGAGCAGCCCTACAGCAAGAGCTTTGTCTGGCTGGCCCCAGATACCAGGAACAAGCTCCTGAGGACCAGGAAAAGCCAGCATAAAAGTTTGCCCGGGAATGAAAGTCCTCAGCTTCCTGCCAACTGATGCCTTGTGTATAGCTCTGAAGCGGCAGGAATGATTTGTGGTCTTTCCTAAACCACTAACTTTTGTGCTTAGAAATTGCAGTAGAAACAATATTTTTGAAATTCCAGTGACTTGTCTGTGCATGAGTGAAATCTGGCTTTAACTGCAGTGAACTCACTCCTTCCACTTTTGTAAACCTCTATTTAAGAAACACTCTGACAGTCACTGCAATGGTCTTCTGTGTTGCTTCATACACCACCACTTTTCCCATTAAAAAAAAAAAAAAAGACAAATGTGGGGAGTCAATGTCATGCTTTTCCTTTTATTCAAGATGATTTCAATGTTCTGTGTAGTGCCACCGTCAGGTTTTTCACACTGCTGGCACTTTGTTGTTACTTGTAATGCTGTGTTTGCCAAAAGCTGAGGCAGTAGAGTGAGGCTATAATAGTGCTTTTTGGCAGCACAAACATATTTGAACCTCTAAAGATGTTCTCTTTTATCTTATGGTTGTAATTATTTGCTGTCTTCCTTTCATATTGTTTTCAGCCCCCTAGTATCTGATTAAAATGTTTTTGCTGAGCTTTTCTCTTATCGTCTTCACTTTTGCTCTATATTTGCAATCACAATAATTCTTCCAGACCTTTCACTATTTCTTCCCTTTCAGCCGATACCATGTCTTGGGAGATACCATCAGCTGTGATAATCATTGGTTTATGTTACTTCAAATTATGCTAGCATAGATCTCTGCTCAGACGTGAGATTGTTTCATAAACCTTTGAGCTCATACATTTTTAAGGGGAAAAAGATATGTACGCATTTTCTTTCTCTTCCATACAAATTTAAAATAAATTGGGGGACCTTTTTCTGCAAGACTGGTTCCTGACGTTAGGTCTAATTTAGCCTTACCTCTAGTTTCTTCATATTACACTACTCCAGCTGATGTCACTCGTCCAGAAAAAAATAAATAATTACTCCCCCCAAAACACAAACAACACAGACACCTGTATTCTAGACCATTTTTTAGCTCTTTTTCTGCACAGCAAGCACTAAGAGGTATTTTTGCCTTTATGCTTCACAGAATGGCCTCATAGCTGTTAGCTCTTGTAAGCTGAATGGTCAAAAGGAGAGAAAAGAGTAATTATTCAAGTAATAATACCTCACTCTTTTATCATTTTTACTTTACTTGCCCCATCTCTATTCTTCCTTCCTTCTCTAAACCCACTGGGTAAGTTACTGGGGACTGATGACCTTTGCTTCTGTCCTAGATCCATCCCAGTCCCACAGCTTTCTCCTGTGCCTAGAAACATTTATTCAAAAGTTTCTAAATACTTATTTCTAAAAGTGTGTCAGAATCACAATTAATTTCTGACTGGTCTCTAACCTGTAAATTCTCTGACTTTTTCTTATAGACCCTTAACTCCCAAATGTGGGTAGCTGGTGAAGCATTGAAATCTGGAAGGTGCTGTGAGGACAAGAAAAGGGTACTGAAGGAGCGACAGAAAAAAAGCAGGTAAACAAAAGCATAAAAGAATTTCAATTCACTATGATCAGGCCAATGCACATGGGTTTATATTCATGAACATATGAAAAAAAAGCAGCCATGTTGTCCCTTTGTGTGGTAGGCATCTTGCTGAGAGACATGACCCCTTGCTAGCTCACGTGAAAGGAGGAGATGACAAGCAGACTGAACGATGCTGTAACAGCCATGCACAAATCTTCCAGGAGAGCTGAGCATTGTGCCAAGTACCCCAACAGAGACACTGGGTTTTTTATCTCTGCAACATCCCTCATTCTGAGGAACTGATAGATTATGCAGAAGTAGATGAAGAGTATAAAGCTAAAGGGCATGATGAGAGTTATGCAGTCCCCATGTAGGGACCCAGTCTGAATGTCACAGTAAAATCATCCTCCATACACTTGGGGGTTAGAGCAACTCCTTAAGGGAAGCAGACTCTTTGGGGATCTGCTTGTGTCAAGGGGGGGAAGTCATTTTACACTGGATTGTCACCTCTTCCTGTTGCCACAACTGAGACACTGCTTTCATACTAAATCGGGCTGTTCTCAGAGTAAGAGGGGTGGATTAAAGCCTCATTCATATCCAAATAAATGGGAGTGTCATTTTTATCAGCTTCTATTGATCAGACTTTATCCACCTTTTTTCCTTCTGTGAGCGATTTAGTTTGCTGAAATAAATCAAGATGCTTCTCAAGTATAGTAATCCACAGTTAGCATAACAATTTCACATAGATTTAACCCAGAAGGTTTAAGCAAACGTTTGCTGCATGCTTACCAGATATCACGAGCTGCAAAACCACCACAGATTTGCAGTGATTTTGAAACCAATTGATGTTACAGGAAAAAATAGAAGTGAGGAGTTATCTTACCTGAAGCACATTTTCCCACCATGGGACATGGTGTAGCTGGTCTACCTGATTTCATGAAGTGCTGACCAGTTACAGTTTTGGATGGGGTCATGGAGGGGGGCTATGATTCTCAAAAGAGCCACACCAGAAGCCACAGACTGTAGCTTCAGCCTTGAAGCACTGCTTCAGCAGGAAATCTTCATGTAAGCAGGGATTTAACAAAGCCCAGACATCAGAAGCACTAGCTGTGTAACTCAGCATCACTCAGGAACAAGAAAACTGAAAAATCAATGTAATACTAACCTCAAAACAAGGATCTCACTAAAGGTATGAGATGATTCTTTGCACAAACACTACAAGAGAACAAAATAAAAGCAACAAATGCCGGTGGATAATATGGACAGGCCTGAAGCATCACTTGATGCATCTAGGGAGATTTTCAAAGTCTGTCATATTCCAGATAAGTACATTATAGGCTACAAGTGCTTACCTGCAAGTGTGCAGTAAGGCCACTGGCAGTTGCTTCTGTGAGTGTCATGTTACTCAGGCATTTAGGATTGCTAGACTGACAACCAAAAGTGACTTCAACATACACAAAACAAGAAAAGAACTCCTACAAAATGTACAAAGCATTTGAAAAGACAAATTTTACCTTCTAGAAACACTGAGGAACTGGCACCGGCAATTAGGTTTAAAACATTAGTAAAAAACTAGGCTTAGCATTGAGGCTTTTCCCAATCTTTTAAAAAAGCTTGTTCTGATAGTGTTCTCCGGTATAGGACAGGTAGTTCTTAGTTTGCAGTGTGCATAGGGTAATCCTATCTACAAATGACAGTGAAGAGATAAATCATGAGAGTCAAAAGGTGGGAGTAAAAATTAGCTAAGCACCATCACAGATGACATGGGTGGAAAAAAGGAAAAAAGACAAAAAATATCAATATAATGTTATAACCTTTTAGTTTTGTTTCATTTTCATAAGGCCTTAATTCTCTCCTAACATCATTTTTGAAATCAAAAACCTGCAACACCACAAGGTGGCAGTAAAAAATTACTTATTGCATCAATTTTGACACCTAGTTATGTAAACAGTAAATACACCTATTGTTCTAATATTGAACTTATGCAAATATCAAACCTGTCTCATCTGTTATAAAAATGACACATATGGTCAAGTTCTAACAGTTGTGTGAAAAAAAGCACTAACATTAGTCAAATAATTAAATCATCTTAACTCAGGAATTACAAATTTTCATTTGCAATGTATGCAAAGTTGTTCATGGTAGGAAATTCTTTAAATATTTAGAATAATTAACCATTTCTCTTCCACCTGGCAATCAAAATCCTTGAAATTAAGTAGAAGAATTGAAATAATATCCCCATTCAATTTACCCTATGGTACAGAAAAATAAAAATAAAAACGCGAATAGATTATGGTGAATTTGCTGGCTTCTACTGAATACAGTAGAACTACCTGCCAAGCAGAGTCCTCTGATGAGTCAATTAGTAGTAAAATTTGCCTCTTCAGGAACGAGTGACTATCTCGAATCTTGCTTCTGTCAGAGGCAGTTGAGATTCATTCAATGCGTTTGATATAAGAATCAGCTGCTAAATTGTTATTGGATATAAATGATTGCCCAAGCAGAAGGACATGGCGAGGGTCACACTGCAGAGATATTTTTGCTGAGATCAGCCAGAATTTTCTCTTGTACCTTCTTTGTTAAGTGCACAAGTGCCAACTCATCCATCATTTCATTTTTCCTATGACTAGTCACCCCTAGTAGCCAAAATCAGTGTGGGGAGGGATCTGACTTTTTCACATCCCAGTCTTCAGTCTTAACTTCAAATGTAGCTAACCCCCGATAAGGGCTGAGTCAGGGAAATAATCACAATTCCAGCCAGAGATGTGCTTGATAGCATGCACAAGTAGGTCCTTGTCATCCTTGTATCAAGAGAACATAATATCAGTTTCTCATGCATTGGTTATAATTTCCATAACCTAGGCTGTCTCATTTGCTAAATGTTTTTCTCAGTGAATGTTCCTGCATTTTACAACTGCAGAATTGTATGCTTCCTCTGAGGATATCCTAGCATACTAAGAAGTTGTTCCATATTCCCATCTCCATGTTTGTCGGATGAATTATTCTGCATTTTAAAAATCTTTACATGTACAAAAGCATTAAAACTTATCTTTGATTGAAATCAGCACCTGTGGTAAATATTATTTATAGAGAGCTATAAAATTTTATTTCCCAGAATGCTTTAATAGACAGGAGAGGTCTAGTCCCCATCCTGTTGGCAATGACATGGAGATTTGTGCTCCCTTCCTGGCATCTATATCAGGCCTGAGAAATGCAGACGGGTTTGAGTGTTACTGAAGAGTTGTTCTTCTAATCCTGCTGCCCTGTGTCTGACAAGCTGCAAAATGAGTCAGGTACTTGGCTGCCCTACTCATGGGGTGGCTGCTGCTGAGCTGCAGCTCATCGCAAGAACCCAACTGGTTTATCAGTAGTTGCTAACAAAGTTTGTTTCAGCCTTGCTAAGGCTGTCAAGGGATCAGCCCCATCGGACCTTTTGCAGGATGTAGAGATCGGCATCAGGTCCTTGGGGAGGAGGCTGCCTTCATGGACTTGGAAGCTGGAGGGACAGCCACTGCAGATGCTGCCAGCTCCAGATCACAAGGACAAATCAGCAAGACAACCAGCGCACTAACCCTTCCAAGGAGCGTCTCTGCTTTGATCTAGAGGAATCAGAGAGTTATTTTCTGAAATTAAGTATGATAACATGGCCTGTGGCAGAGCCAAACAAAATAAATAAACCTGAATGTAAGAAAAGCTGTTCAAAAGGTGTGTAACTCTACAGTGAATTTGGCTATTGCCTTACACAAAAGATAAATGAAAATCGTATGGAGAAAAGGCTGGGCGGTTTAATTTTTTTTTTTTTTTTAAGTTTACATTACAGGATGCGGAGGATGATACCAAGAGAGGAAGTACAAATATGCTCCAAGGAACTACATTTGAATTTTTTTCAAAGACAATCTCCAAAACTACAAGGCCTTAAGCAGGTGTATTTTCCTCTGTGTTTGATTCACAGGCAGATAGAAGTTAGAATTTGCATATCCTGAAGCGTCTTGAGTTTGTTTCCTAAAAATTTACCACCTGGGTCTGGGTTTCTAACTTGGACATCCCATGGTGATGCACACCAGGGATGGTTTCTGGAAGGGCAGGGAAGTACAGGGATCTTCTAAGTACAGCCACTCTGTCCCTGGCTCAGTCAGCACAGCAAGCTCCTGTGGGGATGGTGAGGAAAGCAGAGCTGCAGCAGACTGACAGAGCACAGGAAGGGAGAAAAATCTGATGAAACAACTGGTATTTGTGGTTACTGAGGTTTTACCAGAACCAGGTAGTCTGTGACAAGACTACTATGACAGAACTGGAGGCTGTAAGATTCATTGCACAAGTGAAGGTCTCACCTTTAAACTGAATTTTGACTCCCCTTTCCTCCTAACTTGCAAACGCAGACAGGGGGACAGAGGCTGGTGGTTTTCACTTCCATGTGTCCATCTGTGACAGCATGGATTCATGCACCTCTAAAATATGGTCAGTGGGTGAGCTGTACTGCATACAGTCTTCTGGAAAATCTACTACTAAACTTTCATATGCAATCATAGTAGCAGATTTTGTCAAACACTTCCAATGCAACCCCATGAATCCCAGATTAGCACTGACATCTTTGATTCATGCATACACCAGCTGAAACAAATAAACAGGATTTGGATTCTATTATAAAAATGACAACTTCTCCCTTCAGCAGGGTGTGCTGAAATAAGTAGCTTTTTATCTTAATAGTCAGAAGCTCTTCCATGTAATATTTATGAAAGGATGTGTTTTAGGCTATTCCGTACTCCCAGATGAGAGGTACTTGAAAAAAATTAAAAAGTAATTATGTGTGTTGTCACCAAGCATTTGGGAATATAGCGTGTGTTACAACAGGCAAAAAACATGACTTAACCCTACAATAACTGGTCTTTTTTTTCCCTGCATGAATAATACCTTTGCAGTAAGAAAAACCATTGAGATGGAAGATAAATTTAAGGATAAAAGAAAGATGTTGGCAATTTATGTATGTTTGATGAAAGGAAATAAAATTTTCAGTGCTAATAGGTTCTCAAACACATGATTTTAATGATGATGAAAGCTTTTATTAGTAGTATTTTTCTAATCTATTTCCAGGTGTTTTGAAATGCTTCTTGTCTCCTGGTAATGTTAATTAGGGACTTCCAGAGGAAGATGTATAACTTCTACCTGTCCCAGATTTGTCTCCCTGTAGTGATGTGAAGAACCAGAGGCCAGAAGTAGATGTTCGTTGTGGTTTAACTCCAGTAGACAGCTCAGCCCTATACAGCCTTTTGCTTGCTACCCTCCAGTGGGATGGAGAGGAGAATCGCAAGAGTATAACTGAGAAAACTCCTGGGAAAGCAAAAGCTGCACACGTTAGCAAGGCAAAATATGGAATTCGTTCACTACTTCACATGGACAGGCAGGTGTTCAGCCATATCCAGAACAGCAGGGCTCCCTTACCTGTAATGGTTAGCCGAGCAGGCAAACATCGTAACTCCAAATGTCACCCCTTCCTCCTTCTTTCCCTAATGTTACCAAGCACAACATTATATGATGTGAGATGTCTCTTTGATAGGTTGGAGTCATCTGTCCTGCTTGTATCTGGTCCAGTTTCTTGTGCACCCTTGGCCTACTTGTTGGTGGGGTGGTGTGAGAGGCAGAAAAGGCCTTGATTTTGTGTGAGCTCTGCTCAGCAACAGCTTAAACAACTGGTGTTATCAACACTCTTTTGGTCTCAAATCCAAAACATAATACCATATAAGCTACTATGAAGAAAATTAACCCTGTCCCAGTCAAAACCAGTATGTTGTGGCCAAGAAATATTAATATTATTAATATTTACTACTATCACAGCTTCAGACTGCCACAGACAAAACTGACTAGTGTCACAAGTCAGGATTAACTACAGCTGTGACACTTTGTAGTCTCTTTCAAATATGTGTCCTTCAACACACGTGTCTTTCATGTTTGAGAATGTGCAGTCTTGTGGCTCTCTGGGTCCCTCTGTCTCCAGGACTGTGTGGTTATGGCAGCTTCACGAAAAAAGTGAGATTATCAAACCCCAGAATGAATACGGGCACTTCAGCCCATGACCAGCTGGTGGGTTCATGCTGCTCAGCTCATCTGCAGAGGCTCAGGAGTTCCCCATGGCTTCTCCCCATGTGCTGCATGCAGCAGCTTACGAGTTGTACCATGCAAAGCTCATTGCAGAAGTGAAGTGGGGAATGGAATGTACATTTTCTGTCCTGGGTTTTGACTCGTATTAAACTGAGTTTCAGAGCAGCAAAGCAAAATTAAACAGATTGAGATGATGTGGGAACAATACTGAGCCCATTTCTTCTGCAAACTGTTCATCTAGACATAGCCTGAAAACACATCAGACTACGCTAGGATCAGATTCTCCTTTTCTGTCAGAACAGGAGTGCTGTTTACTAGGCAGTTCAGTTTGAGACCAGGCAAATTACTGAACAAACTTTGAGAAGAAAGACAGATGCCATTTATCCCAGCAAAACACTGGTTAGGTGAGTAATAGCAGAATTGGAAACAAAGAGAGAAAAGGGGAAACAAATCTTTTTCTTTTTTTTTTTTTTTTTTTTACAAAAAAAAAAAAAGAAGGAGGAAAATAAGAGAACTAACAAATAAAATAAAGACAAAGAGAAAAGAGAGGAAGAAATAATGAAGTGGCTGTCAGTTCTAACCTGAGATGATAGCTCTTTGTTCTCCAGGATCCTTCAGGATCGTTTTCCAAGGCATCACTCAGATATTTGGTTGAAGAAAGCTTCCAGCAAGGATATCTCTGTTACAGTGTTACCATTGAGAACTGATTGTTTCTTTTGATTGAAACTCTTATTTTTACTACTGATCAATAAATAATTGGGAGTACAGATAGGTAGCTGCCGGTACCCCAGCACTCTCTGTTGCTGATTTTCAATTGGGAGAGAACATTTCATCCTAGTATCAAGTGATTTCATTCCTCTTCTCCTATCTATATCAGAAAAGTTGTTCTGTTGGTTATTTCTGTCAGTAGCAATGCAAAGAAAACACTAGAAAGTTTGTTTTCATGATCAGGCAGCCTGGTTCTGACTGACGCATAGTCTCTAATGTAAATGCACAGAGGGTATTTCTTTCTCCATACATCCATCGTGCTGGCTCAACTAGTCCATTCTTTGCAGCTCAGACAATTCCTTTAGCTTGTTACAGAATTTCAGTAATCACATATTTTGCAACACAAGTAATATCTAAACAACTCATTAATACCACGGTAATCAGCTTGCGTGCTGAACTCACAGCCAACAAATGTGATTTATAACTAAATGGACTGGAGAGTGGGAGGACTTAGATTTTATACTTTGTTTGGTTTAGTGGGTAGTTAAACAATCTTAACATACTCATCCCTTTAAAGGAAATGAAGCAGGCAGCAGTATGTTTCAAATACTCCAAATATGCAACAAATACATGATGAAAGGAATCTCCATTATGTAGAATCACAATTGTTTTTCTTGAGTGTACTGGTTTAATCATTACTGGAGAACTGGAAATACCATTGTCTATTTGTGCCCTTTTCCCTCCAGCATTACTTCCATGATCTGCTTTTGTTTGTTTGTTTGTTTGTTTTAATGCAAAGTAAATTAATGAGTATAATCTGGTTAAGAGATATGGTGTGCTTCGAGTGGGTTCCCAGTCTGTCTGACTACTGGGAATCTGGGATGTAGTGATCCTTTGTAAATCAGTTTATACAGCATCAGAGGACCAGCTTGTTCCATTGGTCTTTGGATTAGGGTCAGGACTTGTCCCTTAGCAAAGTTATAAGCTTCTAAGAATGAATAAATGAGGGCTCTGAAGTCATCTACTCTAACCCAAAGTAACGTGATTAATTCTACATGATAATTTATTTGTAGTTATACATTTTTATCAGTTAAATTACGAAGTTAGTTCTCTCTAGAAGATGGTAAATTAGGGATTTGAGAATGAGATCAGTACAGGATATTAATTCACTGCAGCACTTCAGAATGGATCTATTTATGCTCTGAGACACTCAGTTGTAACCCTCTAAAGTCAGCAGGCCAAGTTCATCTACAATATGATCTTGCATTTGAAATGTCATGTCTGGAAATCAGTGATGATTTAAACCTAAACAAATGGAAGTGCTGTAGCTGGAGCATATGATGTTTGTGGAACTTGAGGTTTCTGAACCTCTTAAGTTGCATGAAGGCTTCTTAAAAACTTGTTGCATTTCAGCTTCTGTATTTCTATTCTTTAAATACATTTCATAACGGTGTTTTTCTTTAAAGAAAACGTTATAGTAGCAATAAAATTTACAGTACTTTTTGGTATTAGGTCTGCTGGAACGGAAAAACATTTGACTAAAACTGGGTGAATACATGTTTAACTGTCTTTGCAAAGTAAGGTCAACACTATGTTCAGACTATGTGGCAGAGAACTTTTTCCAGATGGGTCTTAAAAAAGTTCAAGAATCTAGATGCCATAGGCTGCTTCACTGTAGGTTGCTCTATGGGCAACCTGCTCCACTGCTTGACTTTTCTCATGAGGAAATTTTTCTCCTTACATCCAGCTGGAGACTCCCCTGTTTCAGTTTATAAATACCATTTCATGTTCTATTATCATGCATCTCAGAAAAGAGTCTGGCTCCATCTTCTCACTAACCTCCCACGAGGTGCTGAGCAGCTGCTAGTAGGTCCCCCAGAAGCCATCACTTCCCCAGGCTGACCAAGCCCTGATCCCTCAGAGTTTTCTGACAGGGCTGGTGCTCCCACCCTGACTGCCTTGGTGACTGTCCACAGGACTTGTTCCAGTTTGTCAACAGCTGTCAGCACTGCTTCAAATATGAAATAAAAGATATGCACACTTGTGAGAGATCTATATTTCAGCTAATTTTCATGCTGAGAAAAGGATTAAAAGTGTGACGAAGCTTTTCTTCATTAGTGCAGTATATGGTTGACTCACTTGATAGAGTAGCAGTTCATATGACTGCCAAGCCCAACTTCATTTTGTGTTTCTGCTTCAGATATGCCAGGCCCTATATTGCCGGAGTATTACTTCAGTAGATTACTAACTTAAGCCATCAGAAACAGTATGCTGACTACTACATGGGTGTAGATGATCTAATTACAATTACTGATTTACATACACAATGAATGACATAGTAATTTTATATTGAATCAAAGCTTAGGTCCATCTCACTCAAAGAGTTCAAGAACATGGATGAAACATGAAAAATTCTTAAATATTTGTACATATCTTCCCTGCTTCCAGCAGTTCATGGGTGAGGGTCTTACTGTGACTGAGTCAAGATCCAAATCCTTGTGTTTAATAAACATCAGTAGATTGCCCTGTACACATTTGTTTGTTTTTTAAACTCTTTCTTCATTTGACTGGATATTCCCTAGTTGATAGGGAAGTTCTCTGTTCCCTAACACTAGTGCTGTGAGAAACAGTGAGCAGATACTCCCCAATTACCATCTCCATGTCATTAATTATCTGATATTCTTTTCATGTATCTTTCTGTATTTTTCTTATTCTCATTACTTAAGCTCCTCTCAGATGAAAGCCATCCTATAGGCTGGATCACACTTTTTGCCCTCTTTTAAGCAGTTAAGTTTCTTTCAGTTAAAGTTGTCCTAGGTGTTTTTTTGAAATACATTTTCTGAAGCTGCATTCAGCTGCTACTGAAAACCTAGAATTTAATTTCAGTGACAGTTCTCTTGGCAAGCTATTAAAACATAGTTTAGCAGGTATCCATCAAAAGTGTGGAACATGTAAATTGCCTTCTGAGACTATGCCAAAATCAACCATCATAAAAAGATCACCACCCAAAGAGTGAGATGGAAGAAGAGTTTCAGACATGCCTCAAGGACAGTATCCGAAGTATGTAGCACATAAATATTTTACTAGTAAGGTCATAGTGTGCTGTCAGAAGCTCCTCGCACTATGAAACATCTTGCAAATCCTCCATTTGAACAGAAAGGAAGCAAACTGGGAACGTACCATGCTTCTGAGACTGCTTTTCCAGTCAGTTGTTGACTTAGCTGCTGTGCACATGATCTCTGTTGAGTATAAGTTTGTCAGGATCATCCATTATTAATCTGGAAGCAGGTTACTATGTACCGATACTTCAGCAGAAAGTGCGTTGAGCATTTTATTATCATCTATGGTTAACAGCACACAGTTAGCAACCTGCTCTATATTTCACAAAGTTAGCAAATAATACACTTCCATTCAGCTCATAAAGCAAAGTGCTAAGTAACTTAAAAAGTAAAATAACATAAAACATTATAGCTTATCCATTGCCACAATGCATTGAAACTAAAAATATTTTCATCCAAGTGAATAAGAAATCACTTTTTACAATCAAAACTATGAATATCTTGCAAATTAAGTCTGCATGATCTTGTAAAAAAAAAAAGGTGTACCTTAAAATAGTTCCAGCAGAAAAATGTGGCAGACTACCACTGGTGGAATACAAATTACCCCACGCAAGAGAGAGGATGATAATTCATATGAAGTGATAATCATATTGTGCTATAAAATTGCAATCGAAGTTTGGGTTCTTGCATGTGCCATTCATGATCTTGGTGTTGCCAGCTTGGAAAGAGAGATTTAGTGTGATTTAAATCCAGTGAACTTATACATTTTGTGCTAGGGTGTCTTGCAGGACATCATTTATTGCTCTTCTCAGATAGGTAAGTCTTAGTCTCTTGCCTGTGCTGATTCACATTGTGAAGGTGTCTATAGAAGGCCAGGGCCAGCGTAGTCCTACTTATGGTTATGGTGGAGAATTAACCTCCTAATAATGTCTTTCGTGACTGCCTCCATCCAGCTTCTCTTGTGTCAGCACAGTCCTTTGACCTACCAGTGTCACAGATTACAGCATGTGCACTCTTCTAGCTCAGGTGTCCAACCTTGAGTTAATAGGACTCAAGCTTTCAATTTTTCGTAGCATTTTTCTCCTTTTCTGTAAAAGGGGTGATCGAGGCAGCTTTGAGAAAGGTGACTTAATTTTTTTTCTTTAGGGGCATGCAGTTAAAATGACATGCAGGTTGTGACATCTGTCATGAGAGGACTGACATAGACAATTTATTCGTATTTGGGAGTAGGATGAATTTCATGGTAACATAAAATCACCAGAGGCAAAAATTTAAAAGCTAACAGCAAAGCATAGTAATTTAATGTCAATGTTACACTAAACCAGGGATTTTGAAGTTATTAAAATTTTTCTGCTATAATAGGAGTAGCAGAAGCAGGAATGGGAAAGCAATAGTTTGTTTTCCCTCCAGACCATGGATGAGACTGGCAGTAGATCCCAAAGACACTTGCAGATATTTTAAACCTGTGTATGATCATAACAGAATCTCTAAAACCACTGATCTTTCAATCATGTGAATAATCAGCACTTCCATGTAGTTTCCATGAAATACTGCTACCAAGTTTCCATTAAATACCACTACCAAGTTTCCATTAAACACTGCTAAAATAATTACTTCTGTACAGACAAGAATACCTCAAGTTGAATAGCAAACCAATAACTGGAAAAACATCTGAATGCTTGAAGTCCAAGGAGAGAGAGATACATTGAGATGAAATGACTGCCAGGGATGAAAAGAAATACGGATCAAAGTCAGTAGCCTGAATATTTACAGTAGAGTTTCCTCAGCTGTGGTCTGGACAGCTAGTTGTACATGATCATAAAATAAGACTTGCTTTGTGGCAGAGAAGTAAGCAGTTCAGTCAATAAGGAAATATGATGTTGGATGAGAAGTAGCCTGTTGAGTAAAGACTTTAATAACTCAGCTGTCCAGAGAGATCCTCTTGGGAAGTTTTACTCTTTGAGCTCAACCTGCATCCTTTGCAGATAGTGACATGAATCCCTTCAGACAGGGTAGCTGGAGGCTGCTGGACAAAGCCAAGGTTTCAGGACTGTTGACATGGCAGGTCTGTACACATTGGCTCTTGTGGAAGAGGTGGACCCAAGGCTTCTCACTTCCGTGCTCAGAGGTCACTTTCATTTGGCTGGTACACATAAGTGGGAGACAGATTTGGCCTGAAAGTCACTCTCAGAGCTATTTGCACAAAATTGTAAGATGGTTTACTATTTTGCTGAGCCACATGAGGAAGACCTATCTGAAGGAGCACGTGATCAAATGAAGGTCTTTGCCTTCCATACCTGACTATGAAGCCTGAGTAATATGTCTTAATGTCAAGAAATGACTCATTATAATGATTACACATCCTTATCTGATATCATGAAGGTATTTCTTTTTGAGACTTACAGATAAAGCCACCAGAGATTTCAAGTTGTTTCCATTAAATGATGTTTTAGTTGTTATTACTGCAAAAGAACAAGCTAGAATTGCATAAGTAAGTTAATAAAAAATTCTAATTTAATTCTGCGTCAGTTAGAGGGCCAAATGTGAAGAATTGCCCAACAAAAAACCTCCAATAAATTGTACTTTTAGAGCAAAATAAAGAACAAACAAAGAGATTTAAAGAGGTGAGATTAGCTCATAGGATGATTCCCTGGAGGAAAAGAGCGGTTAAATTTACTACAAATGACAAAATATAATTTGCTGGAGAATTTATTTAAATATAACTCTTTTTCCACTGGGCATCAAAGAGTTATTGCCAAGGAGAGAGAAGAGGAAACTGAAAGAATTAAAATTCAAAGTCAACAATATTTATCTCTACTATTATGCACCAAGCTGTCAAATAAAATCTATACTTTTTAAAGTCTTTTATGGTGTTTCATAGGAAGCTGGCATTTGCATGGTGAATTCTTCCTTAATGCTGGGGCAGTTAATAGCAAATAGTGTAATTACAGAGAGTAAAATCACTAATATGCTTAATTCAGGAAAGACAGATTCCTGTTGACGATGGCTTCTCAGATGCATTTTATTTACATTTTAGAAAACATCTGTCCCTACTGATATTACAAGTTGTTAGCTACTGATTAACTATAACCTTCCTCTAGTGAAAAGCACATTCAGGATTCTGCTTAGGAGAATAATATCTCTGTTATGGCTTTCCGTTCATGGTTTTCCTGTCTGTTTTACTGATAAATAGATTGTCATTTATAATTAACTGCTTTATCAAATTGCACAACAACCTTCACTGTTAAATGTTTGCTCTGTATGTAGCTTATCATTTTATCTTTTTTGACTCACAGGACTCATTTCCTCCCATTTTTTTCTTCTGATATGCAAATGTGACAGTATTTCACTTAAAATTTCATTCAAAGGGAGAAGTCTGAAATTATGTCCCTAGATTCGTTATGCAATTAAGGCCAAAGGCAACTTCAATTTTACTTCTAGATAATGCAAGATGACCTGGTTTATTACAAAGCAGTACCTAGGCAAAATGTTTAGGACAGTAGAGGTAGGATTCAGTTGTCCTAGCATAAGATATCTCAGGTATTCCACGTGGTTTTCAGCTGCCAGCACGGGACGCTGAAGGTGTCCCAAAGGTCCTCCATCAATCCAATTCTCTGTAATATCCCACTTGAACTCCAGTGGTTTTATGTAAGCAACTGGAAGCCCTCCTTAAGACACCTAAACCTTGGTAACTATTTCTAGGTGCCTACACATGAGCGAGTTCCCATCACAGTCTGTACATCTGAGCAAGCCTTGGGAGACGACTGACTGCTGAGTGTCCAGTTTACGGTCTGATAAACTAGGTCTATGTTATGTAAAAGACTTGTATAAGATCATGTGAAATTAGCCACATCAGTTAGCAACACATCACTTAACTACTGTAAACACATGTAAATATTTTTTAGTGTTTTTTCTTTCACAGAGTTTCCCTTCCCCCGCTCTGTACATGCCTGGCTTTATCTGCTCTGCTTAACTTTTGAGATTGATCTATGTGGTGCTAATGATCATACATAAAGCAAATAACCTTCCAGGAACAAAATAACTGTAATTATAGAGGAAAAAACAAAAACAAAAAACCAAAACCAAAACCAAAACAAAACAACAACAAAAAACCTAACAACAACAAACTAAAAAAAAAAACCAAAACAAAACAACCTGCTCGGTTTTGCAAAGAAAATTTGTGTCTTACAAGACCAAGTTTTCTGCTGGTTCACAGTAGAGACTCTAGGGACATTGTAACACTTATTCATAAGTACTTAATACCTAGTTTGTCTATTTGAAAGCAAATTATCCTTGGAGTCTACTATGAAAATCCTCTGAGATTTCCAATCCTATAATGATCAGGTAGAGAAATAGCGTAGTTTAAAACCTTCATTCCTCACGAATCTTTTCTCGTAATTTATTTCTAAGTTTTCAGTAAGAAAAATATAATTTGTGACTCTTTATAAAATCATTCTATATGGAAACCTATTTTGCACCTTGCTACTAAATCCTCTTTCCCTTACTGTCACTGTGGGTCTCAACTTTTACCAAACCTATCTGTCTGTTCTGCTTGTCCTGTTGCTACTGAGATGTGAATCCAATCACCTAAAAGTCTCATTTGGCTTCAGCTTTATTTTCTTATCCACCAGGGTACTTATATATAGGGTAGTATGCCCCATGATGCCACAAGGGTAGCTGAGATGTGCCATTGTAGGCCAACGCTGTTCTGTGACAGCATCTTCACTCTCAGTTCCTTTAGCAAGAGTGAAATACTTATTAACATAGCTGTTTATTGACTTTTTATTTTTTTTTTTTTTTCTGAAACAAAGCTATTTTTTTCTTTGTCTTTTCTTAGAGTTACAATCCCATGTCTAGGCCACTGACTAGGTGCTGCACTGAGGTTCAGCTGACTGTTCAGTGAAAAAAATACCAGATGTGATAAACAGATGGACATACTGGATACGTCTGTCAGAACCTGAGAAAAGATGGATTTCACAGGTTGCTAAGGAGGAGTTATATGAGATGGCCAGACTTCACAGAAAAATGGAGGTGAGCAGAAACTTCCAAGACCAAGCAGTACCTGGATAACTGAAACAGAGATACATTGCAGGGCCAAGATTATCCAAGTAACAGTAATACCAGAAATACTTCATGTGGGTATGAAGTTAGAAAACTGAGACCAGTGGGGAAAACATAACTGAGACAGATAATTTATTTGGAAAGAGGCTGGGGCAGAGATAAGGAGGTACAAGAATGAAAAGGAGGGTCAAGAACTGGGAAAAAGGGTCATACGGTACATACACCGATGGTCCTGGTGCTATTTAGGGCTTGATCACTGCAGCTGCATGGGGACAATAAATCAAGCTCAGACCACATCACGTGAACAAAACCTGCCTCCACAATGAGGTGAACATGGGGGAGCTGGATGGTTTTCCCGGAGAACTGCAGAAAACCCAATAAATGCAGTATTTTCTACTACAGTATTGACTAGAAACTGTTGAACAGAGGTTACTAAGGTAATTTTGTGTATGAAAATATGAACATCTAGTATTCTTAAATAACTGACTGAAGATCTCTCTGAGCCATTAATACTAATTAGTTAATATAATTAAACATTAGACAAGTTTTAGAGACCTGAAAGAAGTCTGGACCACTATCTTGGGGAAAATAAATAAATAAATGAATAAATAAAAGAATAAATGTGGTAAGTGAAAAAAAAAAATCTTACACTGTGAACACTAATGCATAGCAGTTAATCAAATATGTGTTCCTGTGTCCAAAATTGGAACTTTTCAGCTCTCAGGCAGAAGCTTGTTACTTGGGCACCGCAACTGGTGCAAACTAGTTGTAAATTTTGATGATATCTGGACTAAACACAAGTGCCATGTCCTGAATCCTCCAATTCAAAAGGAGACATGAAACAGAACCACCCAGTATGGGACTGGTCACACATTGTGGTTAGATTATTAGACACATAGGCTGTTTCGACCGGAGAAAAAACAGTGGCTCAGGATGTTGCAAAGAAGTGCTGCTGAAAAGTAGGGTTCCCAGAAAAAAAAATGTTTTGGAAAGAAAGGGACCTATAAAGGAGGTGGTGAAAATCCTGGAAGTGGGGAAAGATCCCAAGATGAGGTAGTTGCCTGGAGACAAATGCTTGGAGACACCCAGGGATCTTGGCCAATAACGCTTGGTAGTGGTAAGTAGAAGCAGCAACACAGTGGCAACCAGCTTCATATTTTGCCTGACCTTTATGGATCGGCAGCAATCTCCCTCATGGGAAAGAAAGTCAATAGCTAAAAACATGCTGTGGGATCAAGTGAGTGCAGTGAGTGTGTGAGAGAATCAAGTAGGTCAAAAGATGTAGGCTCTCTCTTAAATGAAGTCCAGTATCCAGATCCACTGTGGGTTGTCATTTATTCTATCCTGCCTGTAACAATCACCCAAGCTGTTGTATGTCTGTTCCCATGATAGCTTTCCCAGGAAAAAATGTAAAATGACTGATGTAGGATTCAAATCCTTAAACTATCATAGGACCATAATATAATCAATTTGTATCAAAACAGTTTATGGAAAACAGATTTTGTCAAACTAATTTGATATATATTGATAAAAGTATTAGTGTCAATGTAATATAATACTTTACTGGTTTTGACTTAGTGCCGCCTGACATTTCGATTAGAAAAAATAGTGACACACCAGCAACATGACATACTTGTAATGTATTAACAGCTGGCTGACAGATAGGTCTCCAAATGCCATTGGCAATGAAGACTCATCATCACATTGGTGGGTTTCTAGTGGAGCTCTGTGGAAATCAGCTTTTGCCCGATGTTGTTTAACATTTTTTCATCTCTATCCTGGAAGAAAAACAGCCAGGATCTTAGTTTCAGTAGGTGGATGACAAAACACTTGGAGGAGTGATAAATAATAAAAAGGACAGGTGTTCTGCAACCTTTAAAACAAGAGTACAAGAAAACATCATGAAAGGATAATAATATACCAATAGGATGGTTAGGATGCTGTGATAGACACAAAGACATCTTGTGCTCTTTTTGTAGTTGGCATGGAGAAACAGACATTTCTAGATTGTAACTCATCCTAGAGTAAAAATGAAATAGGTCAACAGAATGGATGCTGAAGGGAACCAAAGTCAATTAACTTGGATGTAGGTATTCCTACTGTAAAGATTTGCAGTTATATGTAATAAATCAATCTGATTACAATTACTTCAAAATGTACATGTGTGTTTATCCAATGACTGCATGGTCAAAAATATTCAGGAAGGTGGAACTCTGAGTAGAAGGAGATATAAATTTCTGGCAAACTTTTGGGAATATAGGTTTTTGTATGACTCCTGTCAGAGTTAATACAGTTGTTTTGTATACAAGTTCCAAATTCAGGAAAGATGAATCGAAAACTTCCGGGGTAACAAAACTATCTTCTTTGTGGTAAAGAGAAGAGCACTTGAGAAATTGCATGTAGATGCTGTTTCTCAGACCATTGGACAACATAGACTTACTTACCTAGGAATCTTTGTAAGACTGACCTATTTTGATCATTATTTATTTTTCCTTGCATTATTTTCTTTCTCTTTCTTTAAAACAAATTTTATTTTCTGTCATTCCAGAAATACAAGTGGGACAATCAAGCAGCTGTTAACCTTTCAGAAACTTTTCTTCCTCTGAATTTCCAATTTCCCTTGTTCTGAAGAACATTATTCTGTATTCAGGCCTGGGGTTCTCAGTGACCCACACATGTATGATTCCCACTGCACTCAATATTGTTGTTGTTGTTGAAAGGAATTTGAAAAAGAATCCAGAACTAAAGAGGCAGAGTTTAAATAAAGCATTAAAATCCTTTCCCTTCAACTTTTTTTAATTGTTCTCAGGTCTTTGCCACACACCAGGTCTATATTTGGACCTTGGCATATTGAGAAAGATGGTGTTTGAATTCTGATGAAAGCTACAGAAATAGCACTTGGGGCCATGAACACTCACATTTTTTCCCTCAAGTGCTTTAAGATGAAGCTCATTAAGTCTTATACAACACAGACTACAAATAGTAGACAAATCTATTTGCAATCTTGTCCAGCTCAGATATGTATCAGTCCATTGTCCTCTAGATGTGTGTTCTTTTCTGCAAATTGAAATCTCCTTCTGGAGAAGAGGCAGCTTAACTCCTGTGAAAAGTATTTCCAGGAGACTCTTCCTCACCCCAGGTCTATCTTTTGTTTGTTCCTGTGATTTAAAGTAATGGAATATCCTATTAACGGTGCAAATTCTCTTCTGCTATCCTAATTACTCTCTTAGCCATAAATGAAAATAAGCAGTTCTAGAGGTCAGGTAGCACTGGAGGAACAGGCAGCTTCTGCTCTGTGTTTGTACGTTATGTTTTCATCAGATATTTCAGGTGCAGCTCTGCAAAGCCATTAACACATAGGAGGAAAACAACCTGAAGTATATGAGATTCTGAAAATATCACTGGCAAAATAAAAATGAAAGGAGATATAAAAGAATAATATGCCATTAAAACAAATGTAATGGTACTTCTATTACATTTTTAACCAACCTTTCTTTATATTTTATTTGAAATGAGATGTTTGTGTACCTGGAATTTAAAGTCATGTATTTTCATTGGGATCCATGGCAAGGAATGTTGCAGCAACTACAAATAGGTCATTGTCATTACTTTGTCCATACAGGGCATTCAGGCTAACACAGCTCCAAAAAAAAAGTATAAATGGATGTTTGCTCCCCTGTAAAGCAATCCACAGGAAAGCAGGTCACCAGGTGCCCACCAAGCTGCTCTATCAGTTTCACTCATCAACAGGATAGGGGGAGAAAAATACCATGAAAAAGCCATGGGTCAAGATAAGGACAGGGAGATTACTCACCAGTTACCATCATGGGCAAAACAGACTTGACTTGGGGAAAATTAATTTAATTTATTGACAATTAATTAGAGTAGAATAATAAGAAATAAAAACGAATCTAAAGAAAAACCCACCTTACACCAACCCCTCCTTTCTTCTCAAGCTCAGCTTCACTCCTGACTTCTCTACCTCCTTCCACCAAGTGGCACAGGGGAACAAGGAATGGGAGTTGTAGTCATTTCATAACATTTTTTCTCTGCCACTTGTTCCTCCTTATATTCTTCCTCTGCTCCAGTGTGGGATCCCTTCCACAGGACACCGTCCTTCATTAACTTGTCCAACATAGGTCCTTCCTACAACCTGCAGTTCTTCAAGAACTGCTCCAGCACAGGTTCTTTCCATGGAGTAGAGTCCTTCAGGAGCAGAACTTTTCCAGTGTGGGTCCCCTGTGAGGATACAGGTCCTCCTGTGGCATGGTTTTTCCATGGGCTGCAATTTCCTTCAAGTCACATCCACATGGTCCAGTGTAGAGTCCTCCACAGGCTGCAGTGTTGAGTTCCAGAAGCAACTGCAGTCCCTGATGGGAGACAGAGGGCAGCTCTTGCTGTGTTGCAGGTGTGGGACACAGATGTGCTTGATGCCAGACCCACCTTTCATCAACAGATGTAGGGCTGCTCAGAAGGAGCTTTACAACAATTTACACTAAACAGGATGGGGAAGTTTGGGTTCCTGTCACCTAGCATTTACCTGTGGACCCCTGTGCACCACATCTGTCTTAAAGGCAAAGTTGTAGCCCTGCTGTTAGCCCTGATGTGAGGTAGAAGAACTGGGTTCACACTAAAATGACCAGGAAATCAAGTGTGATATGAATGCAGCTTGAGAGTGGGTTGTCCTCATGCACCCACGTGGTGGTGTGGGGCTATGCAGCATGGACCGGCCTCCCTAGAGCAAGCGATGTGTGCAGGCAGGACATGGGACAGGAATCACACCCTACAACAACAACAAAACAGGTTTTCACAACATAGAAATAGGAGATATTTTGATAAATTATTTTTGGGTTTGTGTGTTCAAACTGAAGGTCAAGAGATTTCATAGACTCCTGATACAGAGTCCTGGGCTGCTCCTTTTCTCTGACCAGCTCCTTTCTATTTGTTTATTTTTTATCTTTTCTGTCTTGATAAGGAAGCATCATTAATGTGTTTATAAACTCTAAATGTGAGGTCTCTGTAGGAATCAATGTACCTAATTAAATTTTCCTAGGCAATCTCTGGATTGTTCCTAATGAGAGGTTCTGTAGGTGAAGAAACGATGATGCTAGAAGTACTTTAAAAAGGGAACTCTTTGGCATAGGACTTCAATTAGATGCTCTACTGAGGTAGACACATTACTCCAATACCCAGAAAAAAAACAAAAAACAACAAACAACTTACTGCCTTTAGCTAACAATAATTGTACAAAAATGTATCTACAAGTGAATTAATATTTACAGTGATGTCAATTTAACAGGAACACTCTATTTTCTTTGAAGCAATTAAAATATCTCATCTTACTCTAGGTCATCTCTTTCTCCTAGCATATGAATAACTACTCCAGATAGTTTCTTAAGAAAGCAAAAAAAAAAAAAAAAATTATTGAACAACTGCCAAAAATTTAGAAATTGAGCCAATTTTTAACACTTTCTAAAGGATTAAAAGGTCAAACCTGATTTAGTAGCACATTGTTTCATTTCGCAAGGGTTTATATTGATCCATTTAGAGGCAGGACAAAAATAGACCATAACAATTGCTGAAATCAAAAGTAAAGTGCATTCCTAAGACTGAAGGGACAGATGGCATAAAGTGTAAAGGCCAGTTAGCACTTCTGTGTTTTAGCTTCCCCCACACATGACACCTAAACACTTGGGGTAGGCGATCTTCACAGCAGAAGAAATTTCAATAATGTTTTGATGGAAGAATCAAGGTGTCTGATTAGGAATATGGAGTAATCTTTACTGTAAAGCTATTTCGTAGGTATTCAGTTTCTCTTCAGTGCTGTAAATCTGTGGGATCTTCCTTGCTAAAGTTACAGCTGAGACTCTTAGGGGAGGCAGAAAGCTGTGTGAGGCTCCTCACTCTCTTCTACTGATGCTTTTGCAAATGTTTTGTTCAATGACCTGTTCCTTTTAGAACTATTTTGTGACCAGCCCATCAGATATCTCCTTGCAGCTTTTGGTCTAGGAGAGAAGATATATTCTTTTTATTCTGTCAGTAATGATCTATACAAATCAAGTGTACAGTTTTCCAAAGTTTAGAATACTGACCTTTTCTTCTATTTAGTGGTAGTTTTACAACACTATTTAAGATCTATTTTATTTATTCTTTTTGTTACCGTTGTTACTTGGGCTGATTGAAAATCACTAATGAAACATTTTTCTTTTTTTTTCCTGGTAAAACACCAGTTTTTGTTGTTGTTGTTGTTTTTTGTTTGGTTGAGTTTGTTTGTTTGTTGTTTGTTGTTTGTTGTTTTTTTTTTTTAATGCTCAATCTGTGAATAGTTCCTCTATTTCCTGGTCTGAGAGTAATGGTTTTAGATCAATATCAATGTTTATATATATTTTCTTGAGTGAATATAATGAAACTGTAGGAAGTAAACAGGCTACATTGTGGGAGAAATAAACTGTCTGGCCCATTGGCCAATGGATCGGGGTATGGTTTGGTTGAAGGAGAACTCACATTGAGACATGCTTGAAGATCAGGCGTCCAAAATTGATGTAGTGAGTGTTGGTAATGAAAACATTACTGTTTGAAAAATATTGCAATTAAATGCTTAGCTACAATTATGTAAATTTTAGCATATTTTTAATAATATTTTTGAATTTTTGCCCTTTTTCCAGCCTAAAAGATGTCTTGATATCAGATCTTCTTTTGTGAGATAATTTTTCAGTCTCAAAAAGATGTATTGTTATTCAATTAAATCCCAGGCCATGTCTGAATGTGTAACAAAGGATTGTTGTTTCCATGAGGATCTCACAGACTGAAAGTAGACAGGTTTGTGGGGAGAGGCCTGAGAAGAAGAAATGATGAGGAGTTTTCTATGCTAACGAAAAAGTTTATATCTTCTTTATTTACATGGATACAAAAAGTAAAAAGAGGCAAATAGATTTATGGCTTAGAATTTTTAAAGTTTTTACTTGTTTTTTTTTTTTTTCAGTACACTAATGTAAATTACATTATTTGTTCAATGTGGTTACAAGAATCAGTACTTTTTTGTGAGAGACTGATTAAACTGAATGGTTTAATTTTCCCTTAACAATGGCTGAAATGAATAATAATATATTGGGCTGAGTTTTCAGTATTTTGTGGTTTTTTGTTTTGGTTTAGTTTTTAATTCACTTTGTGACAAATGGTTTTGCTTGAAAAGCCTGCCTTGTTTGGTTTGATTTGTGTCCAGACTGAGTACATTAGTAAGTGATGATACTTATCTGTGTGGTTCACATGCTAATTAAATTGACTTTACAAAAGCGTACAAATGTCTCCCATTATTTTCTTTTCTCTTACCTTGTGTCAATATGTTTCTATAATAAATCAGAAAATCTTTATTCAGCAGGCAGATAGTATTTGAGAAGCGCAAAAGATGCATCCATTTTGTCAGTTCTTACTTTTTTCAGAGACTAGCTTGTAAAGACAGAAAAATATCACAAAAGAAAAGCTTTCCTATGCCAATTTCTTTGCTTTGTACATCATGAAAAGATAAACTGGTGGGTTGCTTATTCATAAATTGAAAAGGTAGATTTATATGACAGCTTAAATGAGGTCTGGCAAAATCCATTTTTAAGCTCGCGTTTGTACTTTGTGAGAGCATTTTGACTAATCAAACAGAGGTGGCTGTATGATGAATAATTCATGATTATGGTGCCTGTGAAGAATCAGGCTATAAATGCCTGCAAAGGGACTCCATTGACACCATAATCAGCAGCTGGCTTTAGCTGGTTGATGATGTCACCATTGCTCCGATGTGTAATTATAATTTATAACCTGTTTGTGAAGTAGTCTGTATGTAACATTTACCCTTGGCGGGGGCACACACACTTTTACACACACAAAGGAGACAGGGTGGCCATTCTATCTGTGCCTCCCAGCCCCAGTCTATGACTTCTGGTCGCGCCCCCCTTCGCCTCTCAGCACCCCTTGTCATCCTGCACCCCTTTCTTCTTCTTTTACTCACCATGATCTTCCTTCCCACCTCTGCTAACAACATCAAGGGAGTCATCATTTTTGTTGTTCCGACACACGAGTATGGGACCCACAGGGAAGATCAGTGCTCCTCTAATCACAGTCACTCCTGAAATGTCCTGTTGGTGAGTGTACAAGTCTGTTCTGTACCTTCAGAGATGTGTCCTGCACGGTGCAGAGGTGACAGGGCATAACTGAAGCAGTCAGGACCCGTTGTTCATCTAGAAACAGCTTTCTGGGGTTGCAGTTCTCTGAGTGATTCTGGCAACTGTAACGCATACCAAAGCTAATCAAGAATTTTGTTAACTACTGCTAGCTACTGTTTAACTACTTTGAGATGCAAAACTTTATCACTGAAATCCTAGTTGTTAGCAGAAAGGTGTTGGTAGTCTAGCAAAGTGAGGAGGAAATCTCTCATCAGAGTTGAGAGAAAGAACAGGGAAGTAGAAAGGAGAGGGCATGCATTCTCCAGTAGGGAGATCACATCAGAGATCCAGCAGATATGGACTGAGTAGCTGTCGTGGTTTTGTTAAAAAAACAAGTTTCTCTTTAAGTGAATTTACCTGTCAGCTAAGGCCTTCATATTAGCTGCATTTTCCTGGAGAACCAGACGCATGTTTTGGTAAACCTAGCAATGGAATGCAAACTTATTGATAAGCACGGATGGACATCTCACGAGAGGGGCAATGAGAAACCGGTGACCAAGAAACTGACCAACTGTGTATAACATTCCATTCACGTGAATACTTCATATAAAAGTGGGAGATCACGAGGATCTCGTCCCTTTTTCCCTTTTCCTTTTCCCTTCTGCTTACGGCCGACATTAGGAGAGGACCTTGCTGGTTGTCCCTGCGAACTGAGGCCTAGTGAGAGACTGAATCCAGCTCCGGTTGGCTACAGAGTCTAATCCACGACTTTGGGTGTTGGCTCTGCAGTTACTGAGACTTTCAAGATTGGTTTTGTGTATTTTGTATTATTTTCTCTATTCTTATTAGTAGCATTAGTAAAATTTCTTTAATTTTTCAAACTCTCTTCTCTCTGTCCTTCTTTCCCTCCCGATCACCTGTCCTTAGTTGGAAGGGGGGAGAGGAAGGGGCAAAAGGGGGAAGTGGGGGGGAGAGGAGGTTAACAATACATCTGCCAGGGTTTGATTGTCACCCCGCAATCTTAACCCTTGACAGTAGCTGCAAAAAAAGCAGTAGAGATTAGGACAAACACCATATTTTTCAGGGAATTGGATAATCTGAAATGTTTTTCAATTAAAAACAAACACCCCCCCCCTCCCCCAACAAATAAACAAAAAAACCCTAACCAACCCATACCACCAAAACAAAACAACACAACACAAAACAAACAGAAAGTACTTTTTGTCTTCATGCTGAGTATGTGACACAGAAAAATTACTCCCATCCCATTCTGGGAGACCATATATGAGACCACTGCACTAGTGACTGAACAGCTCTGTCCATTGTCTCCTGTCCTTATTGCAGTACATTGCCATCATCCCAATGATGTCCTCTGAGGATACAGGTCAACACCTCTCTGCTGCCAGGCACTTCTGGAAGATTTGGTCACTGTGAGATTCCTTGCTTGTGCCAGGGCACTGGTCTACAGGATACAAAGGATGGAATAAAAAAAAGCTCAGCAGGAGCCATGTTCCCTAATACAAAGCTGAAAACTTGGAAAAGTTATTTTTGTAAATAAACATGAATAAAAATAGTCACAAATCCTTATTTTCAATTCAACATGTGTATTTATCTATGTATCTTCATGTATACAGAAAAGCAAGTGCAGCATCTGAATTCTTGAGATGTACTTTTTAAAACATCTCCAGGGTATGTTGGTTGTGGGTTGTAGATATCTGTTGTGGGTTGTAGATATCTGTTTTATATGACTGGAATAAAAATTCGGAGGTAACCTTGTTTTTGTAGAAAGCCACACCTAAGCAGGAGCATGGCTACAACACATTGTAAAAATGAGCCCTGTCAAGTTATTAGGAATACTTGCTGGGATACTATACAGTGAAGAAAGTCTGTGCGCTGGGAAGAACCTCATTGTTCCTCTCAGAACATGGGTTTACGGATGTATGTCTGTAGGAATATCTAAGTGCATGCTAAGGTGAGGGGCAATAACTACTCCCTCCTTCATGCTATGTGTCTGCCCAGTAACTCATGTGGTTAATCAGCCCCAAATGCCCTCAATCACAATTTATTTGAGTGCAATGCAAAAGTTATGGGTCAAAATTTTGTTAGTTCTAGCATTTTTGTTACTTTTTTTAAAAATGAACTACATTACTAACTTTACTTGTAAATGAAGTGGATGAGCACAATAATTTTATTTCTCTAGCTTTCACAGAGTCATGGTAATTTGTAAGCCAGCACTTTCCGTCCTCTGAATCTCAGAGGTCTTTATACGGTAGTAAATTGTTCATTTGTGCTGTAGCAATTTTATTCAAGGTACTATCCTGGTCATTATGTGCTCAATGATGTCTTCCATAGGTGTTCAGTTTTGTATTAGTGCTGGTTAGTCTGTGATGTGTGCTAATTTAGAGATGTAAATATTGGCCAGGGTTCTGTATTTTAATTGAATAGTACTCTGGGACTGAACTCATATTCTTTCAAGCCTGAAGTGAGAATGCTGTCCACAAAACCACAATGACACACAGCAAATGGCAGCTTGATAGAGTAGCCTGAGTAATATATCTGTTTGGCACATCTGTATTTTGTAGACTAAGACTGAGGTGTGTGTTTATGCTTGGAAAGGAATGTCAGTTACAAAGAGTACAAAAAGGAAACCTGTTCCCTTGCCAATCATTCTGTTTCTAGAGATGAACATTTTCAATATTTATGAACCAGAGAGACAGGTTATAGCATGTCCTTGTTTGAGGGTTTTGAAGGCATAGTAGATTCGTCTTTTGTGTAAACAGGTCAGTGGAACACCCTGCCTTGACTTCTGCGTCAACTTTTTTTCCGAAGTTAACGGAACCTTATTTCAGTGAAAGTTGATGGAAATGTGGTTGCCTCATCTATTCAGCATTTTTGTAAGTCTTATTTTTAAATGTTTGGTAAATTCATCTCCAATGTTCTGAAGTCACAAACTTCAAAAATCATTAACCCAAGAAGCTCCCCTTCCTTGATTCCATAAGGCAATTTTTATTAGTAACTATTTTTAAAATCCCCTGTAATGATTGAAACAGAATTATTGGTTTGACATTCTTAACAGCAGTAGTCTTTAAAAAAAAAACTTAGTAAATAAGTGTTTCACTAGGGATAGATTCTGGTTTTGGAAATCATTTTTAGTGTGTGTAAAATTGATCTGATCCCTGGAATTTATCTGTGGTTTTTACCTTCTGTACTTCTCTGAATTTCCTTCTGACAATGATGGTGTCATTTATCTAATTTTTATGTTATTTTATGTGTGGTATAGTAGTTTTAAAATGGATGTATAAAAAAATCAAAGACGTATAACATTTTCTGTGAGAAATCACCAGCTCAGATCCTGTTGACTAAAGTTTGAGCTTATATGCTTTAGATAGCATAAATCGAAGTAGTTACCTACATGAAGTAAGGCTTTTATCCTAATTCATTTCATCTGTTCATGCAGATTCTCTGTTAACAGTTTTCCTGGAAAATAGCTGCTTTTCTTCCATTTCCATCTATCTAGGGATTACAAATCCTACCTTTCCCAGTCTCTTTAGAAAAATCAGTATAGACAATTTGTTATAGAAGGTGTGACATGCATATTATATGAGGGAGGCATTTGCTTTCTCAGAGAAGTAGAGCTTGATGGTGAACAAAATGTAATTGCAATCACTACTGAAATTCATTAATCTGCTAAAATGTAACATCTTGCAGGATAGCACAATATAGTTTTGGAGAATCAACTCTAGTATCTTAGCATCAACTCTGATTTTAAGAAGTCAGACCAAAGTCTCCACAATCTAGTCTCAGTATGTAGAAATGGTTCTGCTGGTGTCAGTGCTAAGTTATGTATTAGCTTCAGTTGGCCCAGGATTATTCCTTTTTATCAACTTATCAAAAACCTGCTAATGGTAGATGATTTGAATGATGATTTGAATGGGCAGTCATGTCATAGGTAGAGCTGTGGAAGTTATTTATTACTAATTGGGAGTACAACAGGTTTTCACCTGACTTTAAAATCCTTAAAATGCCTAACAATCATTAAACAGAGCACAATTTTTTAAGCTTCACACCATCCATACTGAGAAAGAGAGGACAAATTTCAAAGCCAAAAAACCTCCACTGGAAAAAACAACAACAACAACAACAACAACGACAACAAAAACCACAACAAAACACAAAAAAAAGGTTAATGTAAATGTAATTTCTTCTAAAATCATATGATGCCCCCTGTCCTCTGGGTAAACACTAAGTTTGTCCAGCAACAAAGCAGATTTAAATTGGAAAAAAACTCTTTGTTTCTTAAAACTTTCCCCTAAACTCTTCTTTCCCTTTTCCATTCCAAGTACTCACGTTCCACTCAAATACATTCCTCATACCTATTGCGCACTCTTTCTTATGTACTCATTTCTCACTTCAGTGCTGTCAGGAGGCAATACTAATTTACTTCCACTTCTTTGTAATTATTCCTCCCTGATTGATATTACTCATTATCAAATTGTTCAGAATGACTTCTTTCCTCGTTTCAGCTGAGAGACACAATCACATACAATTGATAGGAGAAATTAGCTCTCTTCTTGATTGACAAAATATTGCAATCCTGAAATTTAAATTTTACGTACCAATTATAATTCATTCCACAGGAGATAAAGAGTGTATTTCTAAGTGTATTCAGCTCACAGTAGTATCACATGTTGAGTTATCTGAGAATGCTTTAATGAGTGAGAAACAGAGATGGTAAGGTCATCGAATTCAGGACAGACAATATAGACCAGACAGGCATAATACCATAACACTTTTGTAGAGCTGGTTGTTAGGAGACTTGTGGAAGGTATAAAAAGGAGAAGCCTTCAGGAATTGCTGCCATGTTGTATTTTTTTACCAAAAGCAAATAGTAGCAAATTGGCTGAATACAAAACCTCTTAAAGCCAATGGAACTGTTTCTATTCAGTCCAGATTTTATGTAAATATTGAGGGTTATTTTGTACATTTTCTTTCTTATTCAGCAATTTGTTACGTAAGACAAAGTATTCCAGTTGTCCTTTGAGCTAGTTATTCAAATTTTGTCATCTTACCACACCCTACCCTGAGATCGTCTCCTTTGTCATTATTCATGAATGGATGACTATTTCATTGGCTTTATCTGAAGAGAAAGGCTATATGTCCATCTGGGTGGTCACTGATCAGAAATAGATTTCTGAGGAAGCATATTAGAACAGAATCATGACAATAAAACATTAGCTTTGACTATCTATGCTTACCTTACTTTCAATGTGTTTAAAAAAAAAAAAATTTACTCTTCTATAAAACATATATTATACAAGCACACATCAGCTCTGACAGTAATAGCAGTGTAATTTTGCAAGAGTTTAGTTGTAGTTTCAAGAACTGAGATACAACTCGTAGAGTGTTAGGGGAAACATCTAGCACCCATCACCACAGGAAGGAGACCTGGTCTGTCTCACATTTCTGTCTGCTGCTTATAACCAAGAGAGGTAATAGAGAAAAATCTTGTTTTTCCCCAAAGAAAAAGTGTCAGTAAAGGCAGCTAATGTGAGTTATGTCCAGTTTGGGCAGTCCCACTGCAGTTGTGTGGAATGTAGTACAAGAAGGATTTTGGTCAGCCAGGAGTGCAGCACTCCGCACTCAGCACTCAGGATCACAGTACCCACACCCCCTCCTAGGAATCAGGTCTGCAGTGATGAGCGATAAAAATGGTTCCTACTTTCCTCCCTCTCCCGGAATCTTCTCAGGAGATGTCAAGAAAGTACCTAAATTAACTTGGGAGCCTTGGTTCAGAGAAACCACCAGCACTTATTTGGGTGCTGATGTCACTCCCAATCCATCCTGTTATACAATAACAGCCTAGGAGAGTTAAACCATTCATTTAAACATGTGCAGTTAACTCTTCCCTCTGCTGGACAAAATTTAAATCTAGAGGGTACCTTTTTTTTTTTTTTTTTTTTTTCCCCCAAAAGTGTCTCATATATACTATGAGCTGAACTTTTTGCACTGGCTCTTCAGCTGATCTATTTAACTTTTTACACCACCAGAAAATATGGACATGTTTTCCATTTCCATGGACAAAGTTTACCATTGCAACAAACAGCACAGCAAAGCACTGCCATGTGTGACAACATAATAATGTCTGTATTTTCTAGGAACTGGACAGATATTTTTATTTCAAAAATGATTCCTAGAATAGCTCTAATTAACTCACACCTAAGCAGTATTAAAGTCAACATCTGAAGTCATATATATCAATGTACAGAAAAGTTGCTGTCAGGCAACTGTGAACTTGAATAGTGATGGAAAGCATCTTCGCTGGATTTTCCTAATGCTTCTACTAGAAAACTTATACAAAATATTTTAATTATTTTTCTTATTATTTATTATTATTACTTGTTATTCATTATGATTACTTTGCTTATTATTATATTAAGAGATTGCAACTAAGATTGTATTTTCCTCTGTTGGCACAACAGAGGATACTTGAAGATAGTAAAAAGGATAGCAAGCCTGTCCTTATATAACTCTTAAAGAATCAAGCTCATTTGAGAGAATAACAAAAGATTCAGGTTTTCCTGCCTTGTGGTGAAAGAGCTGAGGAATTGAGTTCACATGATTTGTCCAATTGTTGTGAAACACCATATCAGGCCAGAGATGGGATTAAGAACAACAGAAATTTCAATAAGATGGTCTCCTGGGTTTACTCTGGTGCTCCCGGAATTTGAAAAGTCATCTCTGTTGAGATGACTGTGCTCAAATGGCATATTAATGCATCCTACATCATTATGCACAGTTTCTTGTTTACTATATTATTTTTCCAAGAACCTTTTATCTGAGAATAAATCTAAAGTTTGATTGCCATCACGGAATAAGACATGCAGCTACAGAAGTAGGTGGGAGCATAAAGGAAGAAAGAATAGCTTTCAAGCAGAGATGAGTGAAACATCTTCAGATTGAAAGAGGAAAAAAGAAATAGCATTTGGGACACAATCTGGGACACTAGCAGTACACCCCGTTACCAGGAAAAGATATTCAATCAATCAAGTTAAAATACTTATGATTAGCATAGCTTTTAAGTTATTTTTTCTTTGTGTTGTACCTGGTTAAGCGAGGGGTAAAATCTTTGTTAATAGGGTTTAGACACAAGGAACTGCATGTGTTTTGTAAGAGCACAACATTGATTGCACCAGGCAATGCCTCACTTGGCCAGCCCAATATATGAAAAAAGCTGAACTATACTAGCAAGTGGTAGAAAACCTATTGGTCTTAATAAAAGCTGTCAACCTTTATACTTCAAAATATAATTGGACTGATCTCTGGAGGCTTGGAAACTTTTCCACTCCTGAGTTTCAATTGGACGATAGGCCAAGTAGACCCCAGTTGTCTTAGGTGACTGCTGCACTGCTCCCCAGATGCTTGCACCATCTCTCCCACACCTTGGCTATGACTCAAAGCTACTGTGTCTGCCTGCCTCACCTACCCAGGTTTTCTCTCTGCAAACATGAGTGAGGCCAAGGCACCCTTGGATCTTACCGTGGAGTGGTGGTGTTAGGTGCCACACTCTCAGTTTAGACATAACCTGTGAAGTCCATACAAATCTGGAAGCTTTGAGACGTAAAGGAAGAAGTGTTTCGCTTCATACATGGCAGATGAACCTTCCCAGTTGCTTTCTGGTCAGTTTGTTTTCACTGTATGTAGGCCACTCCCCACATCATATTTTCTTCTTTCGTTCTCTCATTGAAGATACATACACTGGAGCCTGATATCTGCTGTGTATGTGAGGGAGAGCTCTGCTGCACCACAGACACCATAAATAACTATCTCACATCAGAGGTAAAGCATATTGCTGGTGCAGCTCATAATGTTAATACTGAGTGCTAATGTCCTGCCCTTTATCTTAATTAGTGTTACTTTCAATTAGAAGTAAGCCATTCACTTTGGAATAAAAGAACTGACCCACACCTCTCCCTCAAATTTGAATTATCCTGACAATTAAGTGCTAAGTATCTGTCTTGACACTTACAGGACCTTTATCACCATCATATCTGAGTGGCTGGCAGTGAACTGCAGCGTTCATTCACCCACCCATTCCATAAATTTTTCATTTCAGATACTAAAGATGTCTTCTGTGATGCATTTCAGGACAGCATTTTATGTGCTTAACAAAGAACTGACAAATTTCTCTTACAACCTGTCGTTGTCCTTTGTACTCATTCTTAAGTCTTTAACAAGTTTCAGAAACTGATGATTTTGTGATACTGTGTTCTAAGCAACTTATTTACACCCTCTTTGACTGCCCTTCACTCATATCTTTGGTACAGATTCTCCTGGGATTTAGAATGGAACGGTCACAGTTACTGGAATAAAAAAAAAAAGAAAGAGATATTTGGAAACAAGGTTTTCTATTCTGTGTGTGTAATGCAACATGCAAAATGTGTTTGTTTTTCTGCATGTCTGTGCATGTCAAGCATACTGAGACAACAGCTAGACTATTGGCTTTTGAACATTTTATCCAAAGGGGCCTTTAATTTGAATCTGAATTTCTCTATCTACTCCAGTTCTGATATTAGCATTTTGACTCTGTCATTTAAAGACTTTTGGTCTTTAATATTCTCTATTCCATCTATTTGCATGATGCTGGTTTTGGAGCTCTTCAACAATATAGTGGCACATCTTTTAAATATGTTATTTATAAAACAACAGTTTCCTAAAATACAGTTAGTTTTAGAGTAGGAAAAGATTATAGCGATCTAGGGTAGATGTCCTGTTAGACTGAGATAATGAGCTTTTGAGGCCTTTGGGTATCTTTCTGGTGGGTTTAATAACCATAAGCACTTCACCCTAGCAAACAGGGTTTGTTTGTGCTTCCTGATAGCAGGAACCATAGTGCTGAAACAGTGTCTCACATCATACAGTCACAGAAGAGGTAGTGAGAATTATGCAGACTGTAGGATTTTATTCAAAGACCTGAGCAGCTGGAAAATAATGGGAATTCAAAGAATGGATAACCTGAATCTCAATCAGCCCTTTCTAACGGACATGCAGCAGGGAATATTGCAAGTCATGTATTCAACAACCTGACTAACAACTCTATCAGTAACCCCTGAGAGCCATTTATGGGGTTCAAATGTTTGGGAATAGCCAGAACAGTGATGGTGGGGCATCAGATGTGAGACTGTGAGTAGTACATCCCAATTGGTTAACTTCATTCTACAGCTTTGTGTTTCTAGGTGACCCAATGAGTTACAAACCTTTGGAAATGTTGTTTGCCTTTCCTTTGGCAAAGGACAGAGAACTGTCAGAAAATGAAAGTGATGCAAATGAACCACATTTGCACATGCCCCTGCCATAATCCAAAGGAAGATGCTTTCCAAGACTGAAAAACATGCTTTATGTTTATTAATATTTTTGAATAACTGAAGGCATAACACTTGGCTGTACAAGTATGGTACAAATATGTGTTATTTTCACAGTTTCCGGTAACCTGCATAGCCTTCAATGTGGCATGGCAGGCTGAGTTTCATTTGTCATACATTTTATAAACTTATGAGGGATCTTTGCCTACAGAGATTAGCATACGTATAGAGAAGGGTATGGGGGAATTGTGAAAATGATTCTGTACAGTAATTCTCTTGTTATGCTATACAATATATAATAAAACGCATAATAAGGACTGTAACACACTTTCATTTGAAGATAACAAAGGAATATATGAAAAATGCAAAACTGCATACTCATGAGTATTTTTTATGTCTCTTGAAATGATCTCTGCTTCTTAAGAAAATAGGTATTTTTACGGTGTTAATCACAAATTTCTTTGTGAGGTTTGTATAAATTACAACATCAATGTTTTAAAATTTTCTTTTAATAATATGACATTTGTATGAGACCAGGACAAACTGATGCTATAGAGAATCTGAAAGTTATATAATAGACTCTTTATGCCTGCAGTTATTTTCTTTTTGTAGAGTGTAACAAAAACTAAGTGGACAAAGTTGCAGAAGAAGATAAACAGTATAACAGTTTCGAAACACTTTGAATTTGGCAAGTAAGAACAGACAAAACAACAACGTGTGCCAAAAAAGTGTTCACAACAAGCTGAGTGAGCAAAATACTTCCTTTACTGCAGCTGTTTCACTTACTTCTGGGACAAGAGGGCAAAGCAAGTCCAAATTGATCTAACAGAAAATCTTCCTGTTCAGTAAAAGTCTTTGGTGCAAAAGAGTCTGTGCGGCCACAAACTGTTGTATTATACTGTACTGTACTGTTCACAGTTGAAAACTATCCAGTACTGATATGGACCTGGCAGCCTCATCCTGAAACTCTTTCTGCCAACAAGATGTCTTTGGAAGGCTGAAACAAATGAGAAACTAAATTCTTCACAGCTTTCCAAGATAAGAGGTTCCTGGGAATTGCTGAGTGTTAGATTGCTACCCTAAACCCTTCAATTTCATGCTGTCTTTTTCTGCGCTGCATATTTGTTCCAACTGGCTCCCTACCTCAGACTCTACTGCATCCTGCTGGGTTAAATGTGATGGACAGTCTATATGAAAACCAATCAGTTATTTTGACAGGAGACTCAAGAGAAGGTCAAGGCCACCTCTTTTCAAAAACCTGTCTGGTAAGCCTTCAACTGTCACAGATAAAATGTCTCTGAGGCTCTCTTTTTGACTGGTCTGTCCTTTCATTTTGTCCCAAACACTCAGGAATCCAGCTAAAGAAGCCCTTCAAGTCCATTAATCATAATATTTATTTGATTGTTATTTTCCAAGTTTAGAAAAGGGAAATTGTAACTCAAGTACACTGACTGTACAATGTGCTGCAATACCTAACATATGAAAAAAACCCAATTCAATTTGATGTCCATGTGAAGTGCTCTCTCTTTCAGTGTTAAAGTTCTGCTGTTGCGAAACACTGCTTCTGGAGCTTATATAACATATGGGTGGTACACAGTTGAAGGATTATGATGGGAGTGAGTCTTGAGGGACATTTAACATTCTTTTTCATTTACAAACACTACATTGAGGCTTGAAGTTGAAAGATAATTTCATTAAAATCAGGTTTATGTTTAATATGCAAAGAGATTTACTTACTTTATTTAAATAATATATTTTCGCCTTCTCCAAAATGTAAAGAAAAAATATGCTTAGAGTCCATAACAATATGTCCCAATCTCACAAAAACATCAACACTTTTTTCAAGCACCATTCGTTCTAAAGGATTCATGTTTCAAGCACTTGTGTTCTGATCTAGGTGTTCAGTTTAATGAAGTTATTTAAGAATATTCAATTACAACTACCATTGCTGGGCACAGGTACAGATTGGGAGAGGAACGGCTGGAGAGCAGCCCTGCAGAAAGGAATCTGGGGAGTGTTGGTCAACAGCAGCTCAGCATGAGCCAGCAGAGTGTGTGCTGGCAGCCCAGAGGGCAAACTGCATCCTGGGGTGCATCAAGCACAGCATAAACAGCTGGTCAAAAGAGATGCTTATCTTGCTATATTCAGTGTTGGTGTGGTCTCACCTTGTCCTCTGTGTGCCGTTCGGGGCCCCATAATTTAAGAAGTGTGTTAGGCTCCTTGTATGCATTCAGAAGGCAACAAAACTGGTGAAAAGGCTGGAGGTTATGTCATATAATTAGCTAAGGACTTTGGGTTTACCTAGTTTGTAGAAGAGGAGACTGAGGGGAGACATGATTGTTCTCTCCAGCTTCCAAAGAGAGGAAGAGGAGAGCAAGGTGCTGAGCTCTTCTCCTTGGGATCCAGGGACAGGAGATGTGGAAATGGTTCAAAGCTGTGTCAGGGGAGGTTTAGATTGGACCTTAGAAATAATTTATTTACCGAGAGTGATCAAACACTGAAACAGGCTTCCTAGAAGGATGATCGATGTCCAAAGTCTATCAGCATTTAAGCAGCATTTGGACAATGCTCTTAATAACATGCTTTAGCTTTTGGTCAACCCTGAGGCGGTCAGGCACTTGGACTAGATGATCTTTGTAGGTCTCTTGAACCAGAAAATATTCTGTCTTGTCTATTCTATTCTATTCTATTCTATTCTATTCTATTCTATTCTATTCTATTCTATTCTATTCTATTCTATTCTATTCTATTCTATTCTATTCTATTCATTCCATTCCAGAGGTTTCCAATTCATCATTGAATTGTGCAGGAAGAGGTACAACCTACATTACACTTCCAGAAAAAGAGAAGGAGAGAAGGAGAAATAATTTCCAGTTCTGTGTTTTACAGAGATTTTAACAACTGATTTATTCTGTACCTAAGATGAATTTTGATATTTCAAGGTTTCTGAGAAATTTTTTATTCAGTTCAGTATTGTGACCAAAGGTTACATTAGGAAATACAAGGAAGATCTAATTTTGTAGTTTTCTAGCATTACAGGTAATGGAGAATTTCCAGAAGAGTTCTAATGGTTACAGCTGTCAAATTATTTTCGTTTTTGATATATCCATGTAGAGCATGTGGAAAAATTGACCCAAGTTACTTCTAATGACTTGGTCTAAATTGTGCAAGAGAAAATTGAATAAAAGCTACTTCAACATCAGATTTCAACAGTAGGACAGAACAGAACTATTCTCATTGTATTACAATGGTGCATATATTTTACAGTTTTGCTGATCTTTTTCTTTTGAAGAACGTGTGCTGGCAGCTGTACATGATCATTCAAAATAGTCAGACTTGGTATGTGAAGAATGATGTATTTATTCAATGTTCTGTTGAAATACCCTGAGAAACGCTCAGTCAGCATGGTTTGTCACCAAAGCTAGTAACTGGAAATGAACTTCATTTTGTAGTTCATAAATTCAACATTCTTAATACAATATTAATTGTAGTAATTATGCCAAATCAGTATTGAACCATATAGGCAACAATTCTTTACCAAGAAGTTCAAACAATGAAACTAGGAAAATTATCTAATCGTAACTCACTAATTTCATTTTGCCTTACTAAAACCATACGTCATTCAAAGATCTTCCAGACTTTTCTAATTTATTGAAATCATTAAAGAATGACACAGGTAACACAACGGCAACATATACAGGAAGAATGATAGTAGGTATCAACCCACTAGTTTAATTAGGAAAATCTTATCAAACTTACAACTTTTTTGTAGGGCTAATTGAGTTTTGCTAGCTAGTACTATAGCTATATAGTACTAGCTATATAAAACAGTGGACACAGGGTATAGCTTCTTATGATGGTGTTCAGGGTCAGACACATGAATCAAAGGATAAAAGCAACTAAATATGCATTTGTTTACCTGAAAAGCACTTGAGTGTCTTTCAGAATAGTATGGCTTTAGAGGATTTTGTGTGAACAACATTAGGTCATAATAGCTGGCCAGAAGACAAATCCACACAGATAAAAAGTAAGGAAGTGCTATCCTTGATACAGATTGTCCTAGATCAGGATCAGGGCTGAACTGAGTTACCTCAACACAGGCCTCTGGTGACACCAAGACACCTTTAGGTATTCTGCTTGACCTCCAGCTGTTTCCCCAGAAGGTGCCTGACAATATCTGCCAGCATTATGTGAGTGTCTCAAAAGCTCTGGGGCACCTCAGTTGGTCCAGGTGCTTATGCATGGAATTGATCCCCAAAGACCATTCAGTTCTACAGTCTGCTTTTATCAGAACATTTGTACTGGTTCTAACTTTTAAAAATCTTTTATATGTCATTCATTAGATATTTGTACTGGATTTTCAGAGAAAAACGAAGTCCAACTTTTTATTCTCTTCTGTGCCTAAGCCCCTATAATCTTCTTTCTCCAAACTTCATTTTCCTCTCGTATCTTATATTTCAAATGGATTACCAATGGTGATATACTATTCCAGATGAGCATGAACCTTTGTGTTAGTCAGTAACATGTTCCTATTAAAATTTATTTTTATTGTACCCTCCTCTTCTTAAACAAAAGGAGATACGACCTTTGGTTTTGATTTAGTGAAGTCAAAATATAAAGGAATTAAAAAGAGGCAGTCTTCAGAATGTTTCTGACACATTTTCCTGTTTCTCAGAAAGAAGAGGGGGAGTTGCTTGATTTCAGGTCTAACTTCATACATACACACACAGATACTCTGAGAGAAGATGAAACCTACTTTGAATACGCACTTGAAATGAATTTAAAAATTTTGCTGAGGTTTCCCCACCACTAATCCTAATAGAACAATCAAGAATGTTGCTGGGTCTGAGTTTTGCACACACATAGGTCAGTATAATATTTGCTGTGTTAAATAATTTTTGAACTGTTTACAAACAATTAGCAAAGTTAATGTAACTATCCATTTACAATCTTCTTTTTTTTTTTTCTTCTGGTTCTTCTTAATAGCCAAAGTCTTTCCTCAGTTATGTACGTGCAATTCCTCTTGAAGGCAACAGGAATGATTTGAAAATCTTGGATCAAAACTGAATCCTAAGTGTAATTTATGGTTTAATGTTTTTTTTTTTTTTTTTTTTTTTTTACAACAGTATCAATTAATTGTACAAATACTATTGAATGTGAAAGGACTTAATGGAAGCACTGTATTGATTGCAACCTGAATTTATCCATTTATTGGTTAAATCACCATCCATGTATTTAAATAGTGTTTCTGATTATTTTTCTTGTCTTAAGAAACTGCTGGTAGTTTCTAGACCACTAACAATTGAAGAGATGTTTGTGTCTCAGAGGGGAAATTCTGACATTTCTGAACTTATTTTCATTCTCTACTGGAACAAAGATAACAATAAAAATGTATGAGGAAATAAAACTTTAAAATAATTCATACTGAAATATGTAGGTACAATTTCATTTCAGTCAGATGAAACTAGTTTCAGTGATGTGGAATGTTGCAATAAATATCCTATATATGTGTGTACATATACTGTGATATAATACTTATCTTGGAATGTATATTGTTACAATTGAAATGACATGAAATTAAACAAAACAAGTAAATAATTATGAACCATTTTTTATTTGAGTGGAGCAAAATTATTCTTGCTTTACTGAAACTCAGGAAGCTAAAATAAATATTCCGTCATTTCCTAGTGGAAAACTTCTTCACCCTCATGAACTGGAAGTTGTGAAAAAATTCTCATTTAGTTTCTGACACCCTCAAATGTAGAGGTGAGGCACACACCTTAGACCATAATGCTCTGACTCTTTAACCAGGCAGGACCCCATAGGACATCAGATTCTCTCCACAACAGACCTTTCCTTAAATGCATGCCATGATTGTCTTCTTAGATTAATTTTACTATTAGATGTATTTCTTTCTGTCTATCAAAATCTAGACTTTTTGGTTCAAATTTCTTTATTTTTGACAAGGCTTGTGGGTGAGCAGACAGTAATTAATATTGCAGTAATTTTTCATATTTCAAATAAGTTTTTATCTCTGCATTGAAATGAAATGAAAGATTTCCTGAATGCTTTGAGAAACCATTACTGTATTAAAAAGGACACCTCTGCTGGAATATTCAGCCTTTAAGAATTATGTGTGGCTTGGTGGTCAGAGATGGTCTGGGGTCTACAGTTAGGCATTACCATCTGTAATACTATAAAGTAAATTTTTTTCTCAGAGGCCAGGAAACATATAGCGAAAACAGAGCCTGACAAAAATCAAACTGGATTAGAACTTTCAAGGATATTGAACAAACAACGGGAGAAAGTGAGATTACATGGAACAGCAGCACGGTATTGATGGATAGGGATTAAAATGCAGTTATGAATGGTTGGACTTGATGATCTTGAAGGTTTCATCCAACTGAAGTGATCCTATGATTCTATGAAAGCTAAATATATACTGTATCTTCGTTTCCAGATGGTGAGCATTTGGAGGACTGATGGGAAGGAATTTGTGGAAATGCAGATGGCTACACAATCAAAATGAAGACAAAAGTGAAAGGGCTTTAATACTCGATATGACTGTAATTTAGAAAATGAATAGCACATGAAAACAGAGGCATAATAACTATAACCAGTCAAATCAAGGATATTCTAATTTATCTTGAAAATAAGCCACATAATAATCACAGAATGGTTGGGCTTGGAAGGGACCTCAAGAGATCATCTAGTGCAACTCACCTGCTAAAGCAAGTTCACCCAGAGCAGATTGCGCCAGATGTATCAGAAAAATGCAGGGAAATGTGAGAGTCACAAATAAATTTAATGCAGAAATCAAGAAAAAAAATTATCTTTGTTATAGAAGTGAGTAGCTGGGATGTTCTTTCATTTGGCAGGGAATTTATCTTGCTTTAAGATGAGTTTACGAAGATATTCCTCTGGCATAGCTAACTAAAATGGCAGGGGAATAAAACTGATGACGTAGGAAGTCTGTACCAGATCTACTATGCATACTCACTTGTTTCTTTTCCCAGAATATTTTCATCATTCTACAACTTTATTTTTTTTTCTGCATGCCATTCCTACACTTGTTTTCATGCTAACATGCCTTCTTTAGTTCTTCCGTTAAGCAATTAGAGCCCCATACTTTTTCCTTGTAAATCATTCCAAATCTTGAATAATTTTCACTGTATGACTTTGGAGATTTTCTATGGAACACATCCTGAAGTTCAAACGTAAGTCAGTTTGTGCCTTTTAATATCTTATAGATTTAGAATACTTTGAGGTCAGTTTCTGGGGTCGGTATTATCAAGATGTTCAATTAAACATATTTCACACCAAGTATCTCCTTTTAAATTTGGATCAGATTCTGCTCTTAGATGGATGCTCCAATTCCTGATCTGAAAACCCTTTATCATTGTTAATCTGTCCTTGGGGAGGGGGGTTTAATTTCACTTAACTTTTGATAGCCATTGAGACAAACTGGTGGGTTTAGAGTGTGATTCATCTCGTCTCTTTTGGGCGCTGATTTTAGTGTGGCTGGACACACAAGGTTCCCTCTTGCTGTAAAGTGAGGGAGCCCCAGGTGACCAACACAGAGGAAGCTGTTTCTCTTTTGATCTAGTCAATTCAACAATTATTTATGCATCTTATTTTGTCTTTATCCCAACAGAGTATGCTCTGTTTTCCTGTGAACTTCAAAAGCCTTGAAAGAGCAGTGGTAAGCCATCTACTCAGCTTGCCAGTGCACTACACATGTAGTTTGATAAGAGCTATGATATACCTGTTTTGGTGCCCATGACTCACTGCGTGCTCAAGGAAAGCAGGGGAACATTTAAAACCTGCTTCATCTGGCCTATTTTAGATATCTGGATTAGGGTGGGATGAAAGCTGGCCTTAAAAGAGTCTGATTCTCTCCTTTAGCTATAAAAGAAACCTATATCAGAAGTGGAGGGCTTAATCTGCAGATCTAAACCCTACTCCACTGTGTATAAGAGTTCAGGCTTTGCTAGTGCTAGATGGCACCAGAACACCTGTTTTGAAGAATAATGTGTTATGTATGAGCCTGTATCTTTTTGTGTGCCTGGTCTTCACAGTGGCAGAGACTGGAAGAACTTTTGGTTGAAAGAGGGAATTAGAGTGACAAGCTCCAGTAATTGCAAAAAGTGATGCAAATACCCTTTGAGTTGTTTGTTGTTATTTTTCTCTTTGAGAGGAGGGGGCAATTACAGTGTTTCTTGCTTGAAGAACCATCTGACCCCTTCCTGGATGTCAGTCTTCAATGATGCAGTTCAAGGCAGAGGAAATTGTCATTCTTGCACTCAAGCTTGTGTCACGTGACCACAAACAACACAAGGACTCTTAGGGATGATGCAAAAGGGAAAATGTCAGTGCAGGTGGGATGTGAGTGACATTAAGCCCAGAGAAAGGGAAAAAAAAATCATCTTATTGCTCAGTCCCAGGAAGGAAATGTATTTTAAGCTTGCTTTGAATTTCATTGTTAATAAAACGTTGGTTTGATCCATTATTTTTCTGGTTCTGTGTTTTTCAAAAGACTGTAGACTATTTGGATATATAAATATATTTGTGCTATGTAGTCATATGCAAGATTATATTTCTTGATAAAATCTCTGTTATTCACAGGTTAGAAATAATTAATTTATCACCTTATGTGCTGTTTTTAAGAGAAGTTTCTGACTGGTACACAAAACAGGGAAAAGATTCCAAAATCATGTGAGTGACAAAGCCCTGGACTCTACAATAGCAAGAAGTTTGAAGTTATTGAAATGTTCTTTTTCTCCAATTGTAAAACAAAATATTCTAATTTGTCTTACAGAAAGAGATTATTTTCTTTTTATTGTTCACTGGAGCAACCAAGCAAAAACACTTGAGAAATAAAAAAGTTGAAAAAAACGGCAAGGTATAATATTTTCATTGATTCTATTCAAATATTTTTTCATGGTTTTGAGATAGAATCGTAGAATTATAGAATCCTGTAAATGTTTCATCCAATGTTTCATCATTTTTCTGAAAACAGGGTTCTTTTGTGTGTGTGTGTCTTTTTTTTTCTCTTTCTACTTTTGGGAAATAATTTTCTTCAGGTTTTAACTTTCAGGAGGTGAGTATCTTCCATAACAGATAAAAAGCTGTTTGAGAACAGATTTCAGACAGAGAAGGGAGCAATAGAGAGCCAAAGCTGCCTGTCGAGGGTTTTGAATGGGGAGTGACAATAAAACAGTGGCAAATGTATTGTTAACCCCCTTTCCCCCCACTTCCCCCTTCAGCCCCTCCCTCTCTCCCCTTCTTTCTAAGGACAGGCTATCGGGAGGGAAAGAAGGACAGAGGGAAGAGAACTGGAAAAATTAAAAGTGTTTTACTAATGCTACGAATAAGAATAGAGAAAATAAAACAAAATATACAAAACCAACCTTGAAAGTCCCAGCAACTGCAGAGCTGGCACTCGAAGTCCTGGATTGGACTCTGCAGCCAATTGGAGCTGGATTCAGTCTCTCACTAGGCCTCAGTTTGCAGGGACGAATAGCAAGGTCCTCTTCTAATGACAGCCAAAGGCAAAAAGGATGAGATCCTCGTGATCTCCCACTTTTCTATGAAGTATTCACGTGAATAGGATGTTATATTCAGTTGGTCAGTTTCTTGGTCACCTGTCGCTCATTGCCACTCTTGCAAGAGGTACATCCATGCTTATCAATAACTTCGCATTCCATTGCTATGTTTACCAACACATATATCTGATTCTCCAGGAAAATGCAGCTAATATGAAGGCTTTAGCTGACAGGTAAATTCACTAAAAGAGAAACTTGTTTTTTAACAAAACCAGGACACTGCCTTGTCCCTGTGTTAATGCTGTGACTGGATTATATGCACAGATGCATCTGCACATCCCTTTTCCATTTCCATATTCATTTGGCACTTGGATCCAGCACTGAAGCATATTTTATTCTCTGCAGGTTGTTGTCAAGATTTATAAATAAGACTAGAGATCTAAGTTTAATGGCTCAGATTTGAATTCAGTGGTCAAGAAACAAACAAAAAAATACATGAGCCCATATCATCTACCACCTCTGTCTTCACCTTCAGCTGCTTTGTGACTCACTGACCTTAGATGAGTATTTGCTTGCTGAGCTATCTACCACTGTTTTTCAAACAGTGCTCCTAGAACCCTTGAGCTCTGTGAGTGATAGCTAAGAAAACAAAACCCACTGTCACTAGATTTAAATTCCATGCTCAAATTTTCCTGCACTCTTAAGAAAAAAAAAAGGGAGGGGGGATCTTCACACTGAAAAAGGTTAAAGGTTTACTGATCTAGATTCTAAGTTATACATTCTTCCATGACAATATTTTTAATTTGAACCTTAACATTTTAGCATACAAAATGAATTAACTTCTTCATAATATCACATATCACAGTGCCAGTTCCTTGAATGTTATCTAGAAGAGTAATATTTCGTGGAATCATAGAGTTATAGAATGGTTTAGGTGGTAAGAGACCTTAAAGATCATCTAGTTTCAATTCCACTTCCATAGGCCGGGACACCTTCCACTAGACCAGGTTCCTCTAAGCCCTGTCCAGCCTGGCCTTGAACACTTCCATGTGTGGGGCATCCACAGCTTCTCTGGGAAACCTGTTCCAGTGCCTCACCATCTTTATGGTGAAGAGTATCTTTTTTATATCTAATCTAAATCTACCTTCTTTCAGTTTAAAGTCATTGCCCCATGTTCTATCACTATATGCCCTTAAAAAAAGTCCCTCTCCAGCTTTCCTGTAGGTCCCCTTTAGATACTATAGGGCTGATAGAGGGTGTCCCTTGAGCCTTCTCTTCTCCAGGCTGAACAACCCTAACTCTCTCAGCCTGTCCTCATAGGAAAGGTGCTCCAGCCCTCTGATCATCTTTGTGGCCTTTCTCTGGACTCAGTCCAATAGATCCATGTCCTTCTTATGCTGGGGGCCCCAGAACTGAACACAGTTATCCCAGCAGGGTCTCATGGGGGTGGAGTACACGAGGTGAATCACCTCTCTTGACCTGCTGGTCACGCATCTTTTGATGCAGCCAAACTTACAGTTGGCTGCAAGCACACATTGCCTGGTCATGTTGAGCTTCTCATGAACCAACACCACCAAGTCTTTCTCCTCAGGACTGTTCTCTATTCATTCTCCACCCAACCCGGTTTTGTGCATGTGATTGCCCTGACCCATGTGCAGGATCAGCTGAACTTCATGAGATTCACACAGACCCACCTCTCAAGCCTTCCCTTAAGTGTATAGAACACACTACACAACTTGGTGTCATTGGCAATCTTGCTGAGAGTGCATTCAATCCCACTGTCTGTGTTGCTGACAAAGATGTTAGACAGCACTGGTCCTAGTAAAAACCCCTGAGGAACACCACTCATCACTGGTCTGCACTTTGACATCGAGCTGTTGACTGCAACTCTTTGAGTGTGACCATCCAGCCAATTCCTTATCCACTCAGTGATCCATCTGTCAAATCCATGTCTTTCCAATTTAGAGACAAAGATGCCATGCGGGACAGTGTCAAGTCACTCTTATCTTTTCCACCCCATTGTAGGAGGCCACCAAATTTGTGAGGCACCATTTGCCCTTAGTGAAATCATGTTGATGTTCTCCTCCTTATTTTCCATTTGCCTTAACATAGTTTCCAGGAGAATGCTATGTGATCGTGCTCAAGGCATTCCCTCCAAATAAGACTACTTATCCAGAATCTCAGAAAGGAAAGAAATAGCACATGTTACCTCTTCAGCTCTGTGTTCAGCGTTGGGTCAGAGAAGCCTGTGTCATCTTTGACTGTATGAGTTTTATGTTATAGCTGGGCAGCAACTCTACAGAGGAGGTCCTGGGAGTGATGGTGTCCAGCAAGCTGAGCCCTGGCAGTGATGAAAGCCAACAGTGCCCTGGACTGTGTCAGCAGGAGCACAGTCAGCAGATCAAGGAAAGTAATTATTCCATTTACTCAGCAGCTGTTAGACCACATGCAGAGCACTGCATCCAGCTTGGCGCTCTCCAGTATAGGAAAAGCACTGTTAAACAGGAATGAGTCCAGGGGAGGGCCACCATGGTGGTTGCAGCTAGAGCATGTGACCTGTGAGGACAGGAAGAGAGACCAGAGCTTGCTCACCTAGAAAGGGAATGTCTTTGGGTAGAACACTGCAGAAGCCTCCAGTACCTAAAAGGAACTTATCAAGGAGATAGAGCCAGGCTTTTCCCAGCCATTTGTGTCTGGAGACTGAGAGACAATGGGCACAAGGTGAAACCACTGAGATTCAGACTGGACAGATGTCGCCATGAGGACAACTAAGCAGTTGAACAAACTGCCCAGAGAGGCTGTGCAGTCTCTGTCCCTGGAGGTTTTGCAGCCTGCACTGTAGGGACAGCCCTAAACAATTAGTTCTGAATTTACAGTGAGCACAGAATTGAGCTAGAGGTCTCCTGAGGCCCCTTCCAGCCCAAATTAGCCTGTAGTCTTATGATTCTATGCAGTTGGGTTACCTGAGCTATAATACAACCTGTGTTGAATCTCAGTTAGTCAATAACAGTAAATTAACCCTCTCTAAACTCAAGTTTTCCATACAGATCTGCAAGAAGACTATGCCAGGTTAATTCAAGGCTTGTTCTGCTATTAAGAGATGAAAACTAGTGCTGACACAATATTTTACAAATGTTCATATAACAGAACTTGAATAGTCTTACAGCTTCATATCTACAGCTCATGTCCAGAGTCACATGATAGACTTCATAAAAATACATCTCAATTTTCACCAACAATAAAACTGGTTAGCTGATCCTATTCACTGTATTACAGCCAGCTGAGGGTTGAAGGCTACATATTGCTGCTGGCTACATATTTTCATCAGCCGAATCTCACTGTCATGGTCAGATGCTTTTTGTGCATTGACCTTTGAAAAATATTGCACTTGGAAAAGGTGGATGACCAAATCTCTCTGGAAGCAATTACTGAAACAACTTCAAAATGTTGGCTTATCATTATAAATTAAAATAACTTAATAATCTGAATTAGACTTTGAATCTTTTAAGTTATTTTTATTCTGTTAGATAAATATTTGACAGGTAATATTCTAATTTTCCTCTGGCTGGTACAACTAAGTACAGATTCCACTTTCCTGTGCTGGCAAAATGGCTTATCCCTCAGAGTAAAATAATTCCTAAAGGAGAACTCTCATTGTTTTTCCCATTTTTGTTCCTTGAAGGTTATACCTAACATTGCTTTCACCAGGGAGACTCCTGGAAAGGCTGTCTTGGCATTGTATTGAATTAACTTAATCTCTAGCCACCTTATTTAATCCCAGTTTTTACTTTGCCTGCCTATATTTCCTCTCCTCATTGGGCCATAATTCCTCTTGGTAGAAGCAGGACTGAATGTTTATTTATCGCTTCCTCTATATGTTCTCTGCTGGATGTCCTGAACTTTATTTTATTTCAAGAAATCTTCTAGGAGTGTGTTTGGTTTTGTCGAAGAAATTGGAAGGTCATTAAAAAAAAAAAAAAAAGTATGTAAGAGCTTATGATGGAATTTTTCAGGACAGCACTAGCAGAACTAAAGGCAGTTTAGTGTATAGTTTTCTTAAACCTGAATATTTCTTAATAGTGTAACATCAAAATCTGAATGTACTAGTGAACACATCTGTGTGTGGGCAGGCGAATATGCTATGCTACAGTAGGTATAGACAAACACATAAGCATGTCCCTCTTTTTGAGTCTCCTGAAGCCTATATATTCTGTCTCTTCATTAAGTCTTGTCCTTTTACAAGAATACATTTCTTGCCTTGATTTCCAAGGACCACTTTGCTAATGTAGCTATAATGTTCATATGTTTTCTTCTAGCTTTTGAGACTTCAATCCCCTTCCTGTTCTCCTACTGTCCTCCATGCCAAAATCCATTTTCATGTTCTTGGAAAGATAGGGCAATCTGAAAACGGTATTTCTTAAATATTATTTCTCATTTCTGTATGAGTACAGGTACATGTAGATGTATTTGGACAGAAGGGGTAAATAAAAGTCACTAATTACGAAGAGAGCTTCTTTAACTGAACAGAACCTGTTAAAATCTTACTAATTTCAATAGCATTTAGGAATAAGAATGTGCTTATGTGCTTTGTTGAATAAATACAACACCAAAAGCTAAAAGCAAACTCGAGTACTCAATGAAGTGTGAAAAGAGGAAATGGCACGTTATCCACCTATCCTTTATGGTTCTCCCCTGTCCCATGCTGCTGCTGTTACCAGCCAAGGGGACTGACAACAGCAGCAGCTGTCTTTGGAACTGTGAGAAGGAATAATAAATACAGCTTGACAAGCCAAAAGTCTGAAGGTAACCTGTAAAAGACCTGACTTTTCCCAGTTAAATGTGATAATTTAATGAGGTTGCTTTCGAGATGAGTTTCGATCATCACAACCCCAACGGGTGATAGCAATTTGGGAAAAATCCAATATAATTTTCAAATATCATGAACACTTCAGTGATGATGCCCTGCATAAAAATGGAACCATTTTAGAAACTGAATCTGCTAGTCTGGCATCCAAGCGATGATGTTGATGGCTGGAAACAAACTGGAGATATTGATTTATAATTTCCAACTTTGGAAACTGGCCTATGGGTTAGTATTTTTTGTCAGGATGAGTTAATGAAAATGACTCTCCTGGGTGGTAGTCAGCTCAGATTACCATAGAGACCAGCTGGATACTTGCTGTCCATTGACAGAAGAAATGTGCATCACTTGCCTCCTTTAGGCATGCTTGCTAGGTTTTAATGTGTCATTTAGGAGGTAATAACAAAGACACAAGGCTATACAACCATCCTAAAAGGTGGTTTCTAATAATTTCTGGATGAAACATTGTTGTTACTGATGGTGAAACTCAGAAAAGCCGGCAAGGTTTTTAGATGGCTCAGTACTGGTCTTGCTTCTGTTGGATGCTCTCACCGATGACATGGAAGTGAGTGCTGTGTGACAGCTAAGGACATCTACAAAGAGCAGAGTGGTTTGCAGCACAGGAAATAACAGTGAAGACAGATCTCTGGATTGAGGCACAGACGTTACTCATGCTCAGCCTGGTGAGACAGGTTAAGGCCTTCCCAGACCCTTCTTTATACAGTTTGTGGGGGGATCTTTATCCAAATACTTGAACTGGCCAATAAATGCAGCCTTGCAGTTCTCCAGAGGATCTTCAGGCTCTCAGCCCAAGAGAGGCTTTCTAGCACCAACAACTGCAGAATTAGCTCCTGTGTGGCAGAACTAGAATCTTGTCCTGGTAACTGTCTCCTTCTTTGGCAGAAGGCAGGATAGGAAGAACAGTAGACTGTCCAACTCCACTGCAGAGCTGGCAGACACACTGGGAAGGAGATGTTGATGGTGCCACTTGTTCAAAGCCCCCCACTAGGTCACTGTTCCAGGTGAACTTCCCCACCAGGAAGCAGCTGTGTGCAGTGCCTGCATCATTGCTTTCCGTCTGCACCTTTGGGAAGCAGACCTGAAGCGCAAAAAATGGCAGGAAATTCAAGGTTGTGAGGTTGTATTCATAGACAACAGTTAACTAAGTAATTTTGCTGGGTAGTTACAAACTGTAAAACCACTAAAAAAACCTTTAGCTGATGAAAATCAAATGTAAATGGAATTCAGTACTAGAAATAGGCTCGGTTCCTACTGGTCTCCAAATGTGGTAAAGGCATTTGACACCTTATGGGAGCCTCTGTCCTGCAATGGAGCGACAATAATGTTCAGTTCCTTTCTGTGTATGCACAAAACCGTTTGAATGAAAAGTCCACTTCAATGTTTTTACCACTTTTGTACAAAGATTTCCAGGTTTAAAAAGAGACTAATTTAACATACATTTCAACTCAAGAAGATTTGTTTTAATTCAAATAGCTTTCATTTCTAAAGTCTAATTAACTTATATTTGAAGAATGAAGTACTGAAACAAAACAAAAAAAAGAGTTAAATAAACTACTTTATTAAGTCAATCCGTTGTTTACCTTAACTATCAGTAAACTGCAGTCTTTAGGATACTGTTGTTTTGTACCAATATGGCCAAAACTCTAAAACAGAGCTGCAGAAAACCATTAAGAACTATCTATACAGCTACAGATAGCAGAAATAATACAAATTAGATTTAGTTATGTATCCTCTGGAAAAATGGAAGATTGATTATAAACTTTTATTTGAATGGAAGGGAAAAAATCCATCTCCAAATTAAAATTGTCATGCAGGCAAGGAAAAGAATAACACAATAAATGGCTCTTGCTAGCATGACCTAAACCAAGGAGATGGAAAATAAGAACCCTATAAAGGAAGGAACAATCCGATCTTCCACATTTGTCAAAAATATTTTAGAACAGAAGTATCTATTAGTTGACTGATGAAACAAAACCTGATCTGATTTTTTTTTTTCCCTATAAATCACATCAAGGACATCCAAAGAATTAGACTGTTTTCCTCTTCTTATGTTTGTCTACATGAAAATAAACAAATTAAATAAATAAATGCATTTGCATAAGTAATTAAAAATGCAATGAGAAAAGAAAATAATTTTTCAATTTCTTTCTTAGTCCCTGCTGTCTTCTGTACTCTACAGATTTGCTTTGTGGAGTCCTATTCTGCTACGGATAAAAAACCTGAATGAACGGTACAACCAGCAGTGAGAGAAGGTTATTAGCCCAGTAAATGAAGAAACAGCACAAAGAATAGGGACACCTTGCAAACAGAATTCACTGCCTTTGGAGAGGAAATACAGCAAGGTTGTTTGGCTGAAGGAATATGCATATTGTAGAGCACATTCTCAAACATAAAAGGCAAGTGACTTTAGTAATGAAAACTCCCACATAAAGAAAGAGGATCAAATGTCATGTGTACGCTCTAAGGAGCTTACAAAGATACCTGTGCTACAACACGTGAAGCTGTTTTCGAACTAGTCATTTCAGATCTGTATCCTTCAAGACATAAAAATTACAAATAACATTTCTGTTGTGACTGTTTCATTAGCTTCTAATAAAATAGGAGGGGGAGTTTCTGGCAGGAGGAGGGAGAACAACTGTCTGATGAAGCTAGGTGTAAAGCAAAAAGTTAACTACCAGACAAATGTGATTATTGAGGTTGTTACTTAAGAGGTACAGGGGTAGACTTTTGCTCCTTTCACTCCAGCTGAAATGTTGATAGAGTAAAGCTGGAATTAAAAAAAGAATGCAGATGAGATGGTGTGAAATCTGTGAAGTGACAGTTGAGGCTGTGCAATGAAAAGAAAGAGGAATGGTAAACATTTTGTTCTTTTGAGTTTATAACTGGTTTGAATTATTTTTCCCACTTAGAAGAAATTTTAAATAATCTGGGGCTTTGGCTAAAGAAAACTTTTCATAAAAGGCATTTACCTTCTACAAAACAGAATACTGTCACAAACATTCTGCTGTGAAAATTTTGGAGACCTTCATGTTTAGGTATCATTTTTTTTCAGTCATGAGGCTGACATGATGAAGTCTCCAGAAACAGTCCCCCATAGATTAGGGAAGGGGAGGATGCTTGTTACTGAGCTAAGCATATGATCCCCAGTCTTTTAACACAGCATTCTGTTTAGTCTTTCTGTAGAATGCACAGAAGTAGAATACTCAGAAGTAGAATCAGATGTCTGTGTACATTTTATTTCTCAGAACAGGATATATGAGTTTTCACAAATGTATTAACAGAAGACTGTTAAAAAGAAAAACAACCTGAAGCCATGAATCTGTCAGTTAAAACATCCAATAGAAATAGTAATTCACCCTTAAAGAGATGTGGGGAAAAAAAAGATGTTTTCCCTTGGAGGTCTCCTCATGGCTGGTCACAGGCAACATAGAAGTACATTATTCCAGGAGGTGTTCAGACAACACTAAGGCATAGAAAGAGTGTAGTTTGGTTTCCATGGCTTTTGATGACCATTTGGGAAGAAAAATTGGTGCCAATAGCCATCTCAGACAATCTAGGTGAAAGACACTTCATCTTAAGAAAGAATGGGAGATATTAGCTTAAGAGACAGTGGGGTGTAAATCCAATGGGACACTGAGACATTCAACAGATAATTTTAGTGTAAATGCTAATGTTAACTATTTGTTCTATTTGAGGTTTTTTTTGTCGTTGTTTCAATACTTTAGTGCTATGATTTTAAGAAAGATATTTATACTGCTACCCTTAAATCTCATCTTGACATTTTGCTTAATAACCTGACAGAGAATGGTGTATTCCCACCAATGAGAGTCCTTCTATTTGCCCTACTAAGACAGCGTAAGAAGGGTACAGCTCCCTACCAAGCTGCTCTGGGTTGCTTATGGCCTGCTGGGGTATGAATGGGCCAGTTCACAATGGTGTAGACCAGCCTCCAAAAAGACACAGTGAAGCCATGGGGATTTAAAAAACAAACAAACAAACAAACAAAACAACCAACAAAAACCAACAAACAACTCTGCAGTCCCTAAGTGCTGGGGCAATTGGTGACTGCTGGACAACTGAAAACAACCCTATATCTCTCCTCAGAGCTACCTTACAGTTTTTCAATATTTCACATAACACCCTTCCCTCTGTACAACTATTCTCTAAGCTGAAGTATTCTTTTTCATTGAAATGGACTTCCTCTGTCCTCAAGTTTGTTACACCTTTTATTGATTTTATGTGCTGAATGAGAGCAGAGCAAGGATATGCACATCTTTCTGAAAATCCAACATGTTGGATGTTATTGCAAATGTATTAAAATAGTTTACAGAAAAAAGAATATTTTAATTTTTGGAGGGCAGTTCAAACAAAGTAACATTTGTCTTGCTGGTAACAGGAGGAAGTAAAAAGCACTCTGATAGTTTGGGAAAGAAGCAGAGGAAAAAAAAAGCAAAACAATCAGTTCATGGTTAGGAAATAAAACAGAATATAGTTCTAATAGACTGCAAAATAATAAATTGTTATAGTTTTGTGGGTGGGCCACAAGTGCATATGCATTATGAGGAGACAACTGTGAAGTTCTTTAAAGCCTTTTTCGATCTTGAGAAAACCTGCCATGCATTTATCTGTGCTAACTTCTGGAGCAGAAACTAGATACAGTACTTTAAGGTGAGCTGGGTCAGATTTTTCTGCCGTCGCTAACATTCTGTCTAAGTCTGAGTTTGAACAGCCTTTGGGCATTTAAGGAGTGACATTTGCTGGCTAAAAATCAATTTTCATCAAGTTCTCCTTGGCTTACATACTAGAATCTGCACTTTGAGGCTCAGAGGAATTATTGAGAATTTAAATAGGAGAACAGGGAAAAAGGGACCAGAGAAGAGGCTCAGAAGTCCAGCAGGGAAATAGCTTCTTTTCCCCAACCACTATACACTACAGCACTGTGAGAGAAATAATGAAACCAAAGGAGACCTGAGAGGGAGCTTATGGTTAAACCAGGTGTATGACTTCTGTCCATTGAGAGCCAATTTAGGTGAATCAGTAGGCTGAATCTTTGTGACATTTTATTTACTGAATCCTGCTCTCCAATTGTCTGATAAGTAAATCAAAATCAATCTACTGGGTATACTGAGGGATGGGTATATCTGACTCTTTCTAGACAGGAAAGTGGAGAAACGGCAAGTTAAAGAGTCAAAGTGACACAGCCAGCCCCACAACCCATCATGGGATGCAGGTTCAAGGTCAGACCCTGTCCTCATTCCCAGGGAGTTTCTCATCACAAGACCAAGCCTTTCCTCCACCATGAGGCAGGATGACAGAGGTTTTGCAAAGCTAAAGAGATATATAGAAAACAGGATCAGAGGAGGTGCTGAAGTTTGCTGTCTCCTGCATGATGAGGATTCAAAGGTTTCATGGCCAATACCAGTTTCCATTAAAAATATATATATATATATATTCTTGGACCCACTTACAGTCTCATGTATCACAATCAGTGATGGAAGAAAAGGTCACTGGCCTAATTCTTTGTTCAGGCCCAGAGAATATTAGAATGTAAGAGGCAATGTGAGATATCATATACGATAATTAGGATATAACTATGTTCATATATTTTCCTATAGATGAAATTACTTTGCCTGCACTTCCACTTTAAGAAATTACAGTGGGCTTTGTTCCTATGGTTACTGGGAGGCAGCATTTACAGTGATAGTTGATTTCTATAAAAGGAGCAAAAAATCACTGCAACTAGAATTTTCTGCTGTGTTAAAAGTCACTTTGTACTAAAATTATTTATTGTTTAAAAGGGTGTTGAAGATTTCCCATCTAATCAGCTACAATGTGACTAGTTAAACATTTTAGATGAGTAATACAGTGTAATTAATTTTGTCAGCTTTTATTGCTTTTCCCCTTCCCTCCCAAAGGTTTGAGATTTAGAATGTCAAAAAACATCAAAAAGATTTTAGAATAACAAAGGACAGACTGATCTTAACCGTGGTCAGATGAGAAGATCTAAAAATAAAATTCACTACATGTTACTATCTGTAGTACTACCATCATCTGATCCAGATTTGAAGTGCATTTAGAAATATTGACCTATGATAACCCGTATTACTTGACTACATGTTAATACATATACGAACTAAAAGAAAATTTGGAATAATTCATATTGGGAAAGGAGTTGCTCTTCTTTCGAAAATTTAAAAAAAATAATCCTCAATTCAATGCAATTCTAGTGGTTTATGCAAGGACAGGTTAAAAGTTCATGAAATATTTCATGTGTCTGAGAGAAAAATATAACTGATATAACTTGTTTCAGCAAGCCAGGTCAGAAATAAACTCCATAAAGTTTTCAAATTTTTCAACTCTTGCTTACAGTGTCAAAAATAACACAAATAAAAATGACAATATTTGTTTATTTGACTGAAATCCATTGCTCTGCTGTCATGGCAGTTCTGTTTCGAAGAAGTTTACACTGATCAAAGAAATCCTTTGTTATGGGTTTAGGGTAGAAGAACCCCAAGAGTCAAGTTGGAGCAAATGTTGTCTTCTATGTCCTTTCTGCAGGGTCACTGATAAAAGAATCTTTATGATCATGAGGTTTGGTTCTTGTTACAGAATATAAAGCACAAAGAATATTGCCTATTTATTTATGCATCATATCTATAACTTCTGCTGGAGCTGCAATTTATATTTTACAAGCATATTCAGATTTGATTTGAAAAAAAAACACAACAGGATAGATAAAAATGTATCTTTTTATATTCAAATTTGTTCTTCATATCACTGATCCTCTTTCTGTAGGTTTTTCCATTCTGTTTTTCACTCTGTTCTGTTTTTCACCCCCAACGGATTATTTCTTTTTATTCTCTATTCACTTGCCTAGCAGGGGAAAACAACAATGAAGCAAAGCACAGCAAATCACTCCTCAGTGGACTGAAAAGCCAAAATGTTAGCATTCAAGATGAAATGTCAAAGCTATGATATTTGATTAGGTTTCAAAATTAGACAAAATATACTTTGGCTGCTCATATAGCCCTGAATGTCTGATGGTCGCAAAATTCATTTATTGACCTAACCATCAGATCGATGATTAGTTGAACACATTACTCATTTTTGAGTGTCCAGGCCTGACTGTTTTTGGGGAGTGCAATCACTTCATTTTGCTTTAACCAGGAATACACAACTGCTTTCCTCATTCTGAGCCATTATTTTTTATTTGTCTGTGGATTTACACTGTCATTCAAAGCAGACACCTCGGTGACATTTGCTGTGAGTATAGACCATGGACACCCAGTAAAACATTTAAACCATGATGTTCTAAATCTCATATTTATCTCATACTTTCTCATAAAATATGAGTGCTAGAGAGTGACAGCACTCAATAGTACAACAAAGCTAACTCTCCAGGCTCTGATGATTGACAAGAAAAAGTTTACACAGAATACACATGGCAACGAACTTATGCAACTGCACTAATTAAGGGTCAGGAATTCCAAGAAATGTACTTGAACTCTCTTATGAGTTTCCTGGCTCTTTTATTTTGATCTGAAGGAGCTGCAACTCTGTCTTTCAGGAAATGTCTTGGTGCATGTCTGAGAGCAAAATATAATTTATTATAGAACAGGTAGGATCATTTTTACTTTGTTGAACACTGAAATAATTACAGGGACAGATTCTGCCTTCTTTCTGGTATTTCCTTTGGACTGTTCAGGAGAAAATTGTTATGCAGAGGAGTTGTAAGAACCAAAAGATACTAATAAACAGATTCTGCCAGCAGTACTTGCTTTAATTGATTCTTCCCACTTATAGTGAATTAATGGGTTAACTCTGTAACTGTTGTAAACTGGAATAGTTCCACTGGTTTCAGTGAAAGAAATATGGCTGTGTAATAATTGCAGATATGTCCCAGAGCGGAAACTTGAAGAGTAAAATATTGCAGAAGACAGAAAAGAAGACAAAATCACTTTCTATGTTAGTGACTTATGATCAGAGTTTTTTTCTGACAGAAACATTTGAAGAAAACAGGAAAGAGAGAAATCGAGACTTAAAATGTGTCATGTCTAACATTTTCTCTATGGTAGTGAAAATACCAGTATAAGTAAAATCTTATACTTTCCATAGCCTTTCACTAACTGTGATACTTCGGAAGAGAAAGAAAGAGTAGAACATGAACACCTGTAAGTCTGCGGGAGGTGATGAGATGCATCCCAGAGTCCTGAGGGATCTGGCTGATGTAGTTGCCATGTTACTCCCCATGATATTTAAGAAGTCATGGCAGTCAGGTGAAGTCCCTGATGACTGGAAAAAGGGAAACATCACACCCATTTAAAAAAAAAGGTAGAAAGGAGGACCCTGGGAACTACTGACCTGTCAGCCTCACATCTGTGCCTGGCAATATCATGGAACAGATCCTCCTAGAAGCTGTGCTAAGGCACATGGAGGACAAGGAAGTGATTCAAGACATCCAGCATGGCTTCACCAAGGAGTCCTACCTCACCAGCTTAGTGGCCTTCTACAATGGAGTGACCATATCAGTGGACAAAGGAAGGACAGCACGTGTCATCTATCTGGACTCCTGTAAAGCCTTTGACATGGTCCCCCACAACATCTTTCTCTCTAAATTGGAGAGGTATGGATTTGATGGGTGCACTGTTTGATGAGAAATTGGATGGATGGTCTGGTCACAACCAGAGACTGGACATGTCTTGGAGTGAATAAAGGACCCCGCACTCCAATTCAATGTGAATCACGCAAAGCCATTTATTACAGAAGCAAGCCTCCTTATATATGCAACTATTCTCTGATCATGCATCCACGCTCCAATCATGCATTCATTAATTGGGTATCATCTATGTTCACGAGCTGTCCACATGCTGGAGTCTCACTGCTGATAGGTCCGTTGAGTTATGTCATGTTGAGGCCTTGTTATTGTAGAACTGCTTCTCTCCCATGGCAGGTCCTGTTTTCAGCTTTTCAGTTGGCCATGAAATTCCTTTGGGCCTGACTGGTTAAATAACAAATCTCCATCTAACAGAAACCCATCCACAGACACTGGTGACAACTGGTGTCCTTCAGGGGTCTGTACTGGGACCAGTGCTGTTTTATATCTTCATCAATGACATAGACAGTGGGATTGAATGCATCCTCAGAAAGTTTGCAGTGGTGAAGTTGACATGTCTGAGGGATGGGATGCCATCCAGAGGGACCTGGCCAAACTCGAGAAGTGGGCCAATATGAACCTCATGAGGTTCAACAAGGCCAAGTGCAAGGTCCTATACCTGGGTCAGGGCAACCACTGGTATCAATACAGGCTGTGGGATGAAGGGATTGAGAGCAGCCCTGTGGAGGTGGACCTGGGGGTACTGGTGGATGAAAGATTGGACATGAGCCACCAATGTGTGCTTGTAGCCCAGAAGGCAAATCGTATCTTGGGCTGCATCAAAAGCAGCATGGCCATCAGGGCAAGGGAGGTGATTCTGCCCCTCTGCTCCACTCTGGTGAGACACCACCTGGAGTCCAGCATCCAGCTCTGGAGCCCTCAGCACAGGAAAGACATGGACCTGTTGGAGAGGGGCCAGAGGAGGCCACAGAAATGATCAGAGGGCTGGAACAGCTCTGCTGTGAGGACAGGCTGAGAGAGTTGGGGTTGTTCAGCCTGGAGAAGAGAAGGCTTATTGTGACCTTTCAGTACCTAAAATTGGCCTATGAAAAAGATGGGACAGACTTCTTAGCAGAGTCTGTTGTGATAGAATGAGGGGTAATCATTTTCACTAAAGGAGGGGATTCAGGCTAGACATAAGAAAGAAATGTTTTACAGTGAGTAAAATGATGGAGCAGGCTGCCCAGAGAGGTGGTGGATGCCCCATCCCTGGAGACATTCAAGGCCAGGCTGAACAGGACTCTGAGCAACCTGATGTAGTTGAAGATGTCCCTGCTCATTGCAGAGGGGTTGGACTAGATGACCTTTGAAGGTCCCTTCTAACGCAAACAATTCTATGATTATATTAATTTCTATAACTGGTTGTTTGGTACCCAGCAGAGAAGGAACAGTGGGAGGATTCCCTGTCTCCTTACAAATCCTTCCAGTGAAGAATGGCAAGAACATGTCACCATTCAAAATCACTTTTTTACAAGCACTCATCCTACATTCAAATGACTTCAAAAAGAAACCTTGAAAGGACTGGTAAAAGTTTAATTACTTAAATGAATGCTCGACCTAAGCTTAGTGAGGTCTCTAGATAAAAGCTAGCAGGTTTTTCATTGGATAATGTGTGAATTCTTCTCAGCATACAAAGATACTTTAAATAGCGACAAAGCAAACTTACCTCTGCCACTTACTTCCAGAAGAATCATGCTTTCTAAAGGTGACTTTCTGTCTTTTCCTTCATTCTGAGAAACATGTGAAGAAGGGAGAAAAACAAACAAACAAACAAAACAACAAACCCCAAACCCTGATAGTGTTCAAAATGCTCTAAAACCAAGATCGGTTATTGTATCTCTTCACCTACTATCCATTAATATTTAGTCCACACATGGATAAAATGTCAGCTGAGGTGTCCAGAAACATCTGGATATTATGATACCTAACAAATCTAATAGGCACAGCTAATGAACCCAAAGACGGAGAATGCATTATGAGGTTGCTGTTACAGCCTTTACCCAATGAATACAAATAGGCTTTCGTTGATCTTTTGTCCTACTAAAATGTAATCCAGTTTATTGAACTGGTGAATTGCATTAACCATTTTGACATTATTTCCTTATAAATCTAACATAGTGTCCTTGTTCTGTTCTTTGTCTATACATAACACTAACCAAAAGGAAAGGACAAAATCCCACAACAGAAAGGGGTTCCAAACCACTGATGGGTGTTGATTTAAATGGGAAATGCTTTTTAAAGCTCAAAGGGCACACCACATTTGTAGAAAAGGACTGAGGATGAGGTTGGAGGAATGCATAATAAAACATGTGTTTCATACTCAGAAGGACATGCATTATAGACTTGGAGCACAAGTAAATGAAGGTTTGTAAGTAGAACTCAGGAAAGGCTTATATCTCTGAAAGATCGCCCACTTTGCACTAGTATGGCAATTTATCACGTATTTACAAGCCTCATTTCAAAAACTGATATCAGCATGGCTACCACAACATGAAATACATGATGGTCTTTAATTAACAGTGGTTATTTTACTATTCCATTTTAAGACATCTTAAAAATATTTCATAAGATGGCAGTTACGAACATAGGAATAAAAATTTGCCAAAGTAGGATTGGGTATCTAACATAGTCTCTGATGTCGCTATGCAAGTGGTTGAAAGGGTTGAAAACATACAGTTGTGTCTAAGAGACCAAACATAAACTTATTCTCAGTGTGTCTAATTTCTTCTTCATTCAGCTCACAAAATACCCTATTTTGTGAAAAGCAGGATTAACTTCACTTGTGGGGTCTGTGGTAGGATGTAAGCCGCCCTCTCTCCCCCGCCCTCCTTCAGGATGGAAGGAGTAAGCACATCTCCCTCTCCTTCGCTACTTGGCCCCAGAGCACCCTGGCCAGGGCCATTAGGAGAAGGGAGTGCTGAGGCGCCAGTGAGCCGCTGGGCACCTGCGGCCAGTGTGGGGAATGTTTGGAGGCTTCAGGGGCATTCCACAGCCAGTGTGGGGGTCCAGAGAAGCTTCTGGAATGCCTACAGACAGGTCTGATCAGCCAGTATAAAAAAGGGATTCTTGTCGAGACTCTGCCCATTGTCGCGGGTCTCTCGGAGCACGAGTAAGATGCTGCTGCCGAAACCCCCCTCCCTGGGATGGAGACTTCGCTTGCCTTGCCGCCATGGGTGTGAGTAAACTTCTCGCAGGATTGCGAGTATGTTTATACTTTCCATGCACATATGCACGTGTAACTTTCTATGCTTAATACAAGCACGCACACTTTCCGTGCACATTTGCATGCGTACTTTCCGTGCTTAATACAAGCACGCATACTTTCCATGCACATTTGCACGTGTAACTTTCTGTGCTCAATACAGGCACGTGTATAAATTATTTCCTCGCACAATCATGAGTGTATTTTCTTCCCGTGTTTCCACATAAGCCCGTGTACTTTCCGTGCACATTTGCACGTGTAAGTAAATTAACCCTCGCAGGATTGCGAATGTATTATAAATTTACCCTCGCAGAATCGCAAGCGTACACTTTCCGTACTCAGTACAAGTATGTGTATCTCTTTAAAAATAATCCCCCACCATGTTCAAGCAAGTGTGTACTTCTCCGGGACTCAGGGATGGTTCCAGCATTGTTTTGGGCGAAGCCATGTGCATGCACTCTGTGGACCGTCTGTTGTATTAGTTGCTACCCCTTAATAATTCTCCTCAACTGATATCCAAATCTGTATTTAAGTCACTTTTGGAGTGCTAAACCCCTGTTTCTCACCAGTTTGATAAAAGTTGTTTTGGACCCTGTTGTCCCTTAAACTAACCTCGGGGTGCCTCCGTGACAGGGTCGTTCTTGTTTATTGCACATATGGTAACATAAAATTAATGCTTCTATTACTTGATTTTATAATAGACATAGACAATATCTAGATTTTTTTTAAAATACATAGCTTATGAATCTGAAAATTTAGACATAATTCTTTCTGATAATAAAAACTTAGAACATTTCAGAGCTAGATTTTATTCCTTCTATGGTTTTTACTCTGTACTGCTTATACTCTCATACTGATCTCTGGCTTTCTTTCATAGAGCGTTCCGAATGTGCAGACAGGATTTCAGGAACTTGCTGTATTTGGTAATTTTTTTGTACTTATTTCATGTTGCAGCATATCCTAAGGACTATGAAGGATCAGTTGTTCAAGCTACCATACAGCAGGAGAAGAGAGAGATCCATGCATCAGACAGCAAACACAAACAAAGGACACAGCAGGTGAATGAGCAATGAATTGCTGTGGTAAGGAAAGCAGCATGGCTCAGAGGAAAAGCAGAAATTGCTGCCTGCTTTTCAGGTAACCTGAAAAGAGTAATCTCTAATTAGAATACAAGCAAATATCCTCATAATCTGTTTTTGACAGTGGAAAAACAACTTCTTTACTATTTTTCTGAGTCATCTGTTCTGAAATCAATTATGCTTTGGATATTGTGATGAATATTGATGGCTCTGACAGCATCATGTCTGCTGTATAGGCAAAAAAAATTAAGGGCTTATAAAAAGTAAGAATAATAAATAGCTAATATAGGAAAAGGAATCAAATAAGAAATCTTCAATATCCCTCCAAGTACTAGAATCTTTAAATTAGCAAATCTTTCTTCAAGATTAGCTGTGAAAAATTAAAAATGGGCAGAAAACTCAGTTTCTTAGATGACATAAATACTGTACTAGTAAAAGTTTTCACAAAAGCAAAGGAAAAGTTTGTGAAAAAAATACTTATGAGCATTCATGTACACACAAATGTGTCAATGTCTTTATTCTGAACCAGCACTCTTTAACTTTGCATAAGTAATTGTCATGGAGGCACTCCGAGATTAGTTTAAGGGACAACAGGGTCCAAAACAACTTTTATTAAACCGGTGAGAAACAGGGTTTTAGCACTCCAAAAGTGACTTAAATATAGGTTCGGATATCAGTTGAGGAAAATTATTAAGGGGCAGCAACTAATACAACAAGCGATCCACAGTGTGCATGCACGTGGCTTCACCCAAAACAATGCCGGAACCATCTCTGAGTCCGGGAAGAGTACACACTTACCTGAACATGGTGCGGGATTATTCTTAAAGAGATACAGGTACTCATAGTGAGTACGGAAAGTGTACGCTCGCGATTCCGCAAGGATAAAGTTATAATACACTCGCAATCCTGCGAGGGTTAATTTACTTACACATGTGAATGTACATGGAATACTACATGTGATTATGTGGAAGCATGGGAAGAAAATACACTTGCGATTATGCGAGGAAATAATTTATACACGTGCCCGTATTGAGCACGGAAAGTTACACCTGCAAATGTGCACAGAAAGTTGCTCGTGCATATGTGCATGGAAAGTTACTCATGCGTGTATTAAGCACGTAAAGTTACACGTGCATATGTGCACGGGAGGAAAATACACTCGCGATTGTGTGAGGAAATAATTTATACACGTCTTCGTATTGAGCACGGAAAGTTACACATGCAAATGTGCACAGAAAGTTACTCGTGCATATGTGCATGGAAAGTTACTCATGCTTGTGTTAAACACGGGAAGTTACACGTGCAAATGTGCACGGAAAGTATAAATATACTCACAATCCTGTGAGAAGTTTTACTCACACCCATGACGGCAAGGCAAGCAGAGTCTCCATCCTGGGGAGGGGGGCTCTCGGTGACAGCATCTTACTCGTGCTCCGAGAGACCCGCGACAATGGGCAGAGTCTAGACGAGAATCCCGTTTTTATGCTGACTGATCAGACCTGTCTGTAGGCATTCCAGAAGCTTCTCTGGACCCCCACACTGGCTGTGGGGTGCCTCTGAAGCCTCCAAACATCCTCCACACTGGTCGCAGGCGTCCAGCAGCTCACTGGTGCCTCGGCACTCCCTTCTCCTAATGGCCCTGGCCAGGGTGCTCTGGGGTCAAACAAAAGAAACTGTTGCCTACTCCTTCCATATTGAAGGAGGGGAGGGAGAGAGGGGGGTTTGCATTCTGCCACAGTAATATAAACAGAAGATTAAATATTTTTAATTATTTTTCCCCAAATCTGTGTGGAATGTTAACAATATTAAGGAAACCTACAAAGAAAAGGAACATATTAGATATTTACTATGCCTGTCTTTGTAACAATGTACTAGACAGATAAAGGAAATTAACTTGAGCTCAGTGTTTGCTGTTGAACAATTTGGTGGTACTGGAATACATTTTAGCCTCCAAAAGTGTAGGAATGACAAGCCTGTCCCTGTTAGAGATGGCTTTGGAGTCAAAAAGAGATAATATCAAGAGAAACCATCTTCTGTCAACACTATGCTCGCCTGATTCAAACAACCCCCAAATGAAGCTCCCGTCTTGATAGTGGTTGCCATGGCTCAAAATGAAGAACAAAAAATTCACATTCCAATATGTATTGCAAAAATCATTTATGGGAGATGAGAAAGCCAACATGTAAGAGCCCAGCTCTGTGCTGCCTTTATTAGATGAGCATTTTCCCTTTTTGGCATTGTGAATTATAATCAAGGGAGGCTTTTTCACCTGGCAGGATAATTCAAGTGAGGGAAAAGTTGTTCTTTTTCTTTATTTCACAACACAGCAGAAACTCAGATAAGTGGGATGTGACAAGAGAATCAGGTCTTTTGGCTGCAAGTTGTGTTTTATTTAAAGAACCAACCTTCACAAGTATTATTAAGAATAAGAATATTAAACTACTGAAGAGCAATGCTTTTTAGAATGTTTCTAAAATAATAGTTCATGCCTATACTTATATCTAGTGGTGGTTTGTTGTTTTTTTTTTTTTCTTTTCAGAATGATCTCTAAAATATTGCAAATAGTATGTATTTATTTTCTCTGCAGCTTTTTGGTGGTTAAAAGTTAGTTTTGGGATATCTGAAAGATGCAATGTCATCTTCAGATGTTTAAGTTATAGTAATTACAACACCTTCTCATTGCTTGTTACTCTTTGGTCCTTTTTATTTCCATGTTATTTACTTGACACCAAATTTGTTCATAACACTGAAAAATACACCTTAAACAGGATAGTATACCTCACTTTTTCAGCCTTTCCCTTCTTGCCAATTACCATTTTGGATGCAATGCTCTTGTTAATTTCTGCTGTGAAACATAAGGATAATTCATTTCTATTTCCATTTGCTTTACTATTGTAATAACTACTGGTAGATCTGCCAGATAGTGTTGCCACTTGTCCCTTGAAATTGAAGAATCTTCTTTGCATGCTTAATGTAACACTGTCAATCTCTGCAGAATAGCTGATGAGTTCTTCAGTCAGATTTTAAACACGTAAAATCTGTTCCACAATTTTAAGGGTTAATCACATCTTAAAAAGTTCTATAGTTTCTAATTACAACTGGCTTTAAATTTTGGATTATTCCTGCCCATACATTCACATGCAATTCACACTATGGCCATACTCCGCCCAGTCAGCCAAACCCTTCAGGGTATCCCACAATACCCTGGAATGTGAGATAGCTCAGATATGATATTCCCTCTGACTACCACGACTGGAAGCAGAGGTCGAGGTTGCTGCTGGAAGGGGTCTGAGTTAACAGGTTTTAACACGGAGGTGAGAACAACAGTGACTCTTGAGATTATGTGGAAGCTGCAAACAAAATAAAATGGGACTCACCCAGTCCATGTTTTCATATGGGCCCAAGTAACAGTGATCCAACCTAGAAGAAGAATACACTGAACAACATGTTTACTGAACAACCAAACACAGTCCTCAACCACAAAGTCCAATGCTGGTTGCAGATGACTATCTGCAAAGACTCTGTAAACAGCCTATGCTTTTTCCAGCTCTTCCTGGGGAAAAATATGTATATGCTGCAACCAGTGACTGGAGTCCTCGGGGGAAATCTCTGGACAACCACCCCAGCATAGCTAAGTGATCACAGAGATAGACCATATTTCACGTAAAAAGGGGTCTGCTGCTTGAAAGAGCAGACACTGCTGTTAGAGAATAATTGTACCAGTGGTAGTGGGTAAACCAGTCATCCTGGTGACAATATAATGAGAAATACTGCTCCATAATCTAGCTCACCTGCTTTGTCTGGCTATTTGACTAAAGGGTGATACGGGTTGTAAGGACTGCATTGCAGACCCAAAAGTTGCCTCCAGCAGGAAGTGAGCTGGGTCCCTCAGTCTGATCCATGCAGCCCATGGGAGCCCATGGCAGTGAAATGTATGTTTCAAAAACAAGCATGTGGTCTGAGGCGCCAGGGGCAACCTCTTTAGTGGAACAAGAATAGTCACCTTTGTAAACATATCTACCACCACAAGCACTGCTTCACGTCCCTGGGATGCAGGCGTGTTCAGAGTGTAATTCATTGAAATAATTTGCCATGGCTGCTTAGGAGCTGCTAGTGGTTAGGATGGACCATGAGGCCTCTGCTCAGGGGAACGGCTCAGCTCAGGTGGCTCTTGGGGAGAGTAATATATAAACATGAACTCTGCAAAATGGACTCCTTTCGCAGATGCATCTTACCCATGCTAGCTGAATATAATCCTCAGATAAGCATTCATACTTTCTTAACAACTAACATGGCATTAGTCTGAGTAAATTATCCTGAAGTAAATATTGGGTATCTTTTTTTTTTTTTCTCTCCTAATTATGTTAAGTTGCCTCTCTGCCTATGGACACCACTTATCTACTTTGGAAAGAGGTGAGTTTTTTAAAATTCTAATCATAGTTTTCATAGTTTTTGTAACATTCATGATTTAGCCTCACTTTTCAGGGCAAAAACTTTTTTTATGTAAAGCCTTTTTTTTTTTTTCCCCATTGCAATTTGTCCAGGTCTGCTTGTACGGCAGCAATTTCATGGACCAAAGCCTTCCACTGGGGGTAAGAGAATATATGTAACAATTATATTGAGTTTCCATCATGTTGTACCAGTTGCCACATATGAATGAATTTAGGTTTGCAACACCCCTGTGAAGTAGGGACATATTGATTTTCCTTTATTATAGATCGGGAAACAAAGACTTTAAGCAACAAAGCTTCAGTCAATCACAGAACCAAGAGCAAATCCCAGTTTTCCCAAAATCTGACTTGTGTTGGCTATTGCAAGGTTATTTTCTTGCCTTCAAGTTAGTGTTGTTCAGATTAAAAAAATACAAGGGACAAGATTATTAATATCAGTTGCCTCAGAATATGTCAGACCAGATATACACATGGCCATCCTTTTAAGGTGGTTTCTGTAATCTTACATATATATTATAGAGAGTACAATATTGCTTACAAATTTGATATACAATCATTTTGCAAGGCCTTAATTGGACATTTTAAAATATTTACCATTGAGCTCTGTTAACTGATTTTTTGGTGCCATTAAGTACCTCAATCTGTTGTCTTTCCAAAGCAACAATTATTTCTGAACTCCTTGCTTTCATTCTTCATTTTTTCCCTAGAAAGAAAAGCCTAGTAACACTGAGCTACAGATAAGAACACTCTTGATCTCCCCACATCTCCCAGAGCTAAAGAATGACAATCTGTTTCTAATAATAGCAAGACTACCACCTTTTTTTGACAATAAAATGCTAGTTGTACCTACAGTGGAGCGTATAACTCAAGTCAATTTTAAAGGAATTTTAATAAAAATTTTTAAAGTGAATTTCAGTCATTGAGATCATAAAGTTGCAAAGTCAATATATTCTTTCATTTAGTAGACCACTTTGTGACTACTTCTTGACAATTCCCCCTGGAAACATTTCTAGGAAGTATTGCAAGATATAAGTGAAAAGTCAGAATTATTTCTGTTCATTTTAAAACTTGGATTTGGTCTTGTGTAGTTTTTTTCTTTAGACTTAATTATATTGTGCCTGAAAATCAGCAGCTGAAAAAATGATAATTCAAGACTACGTTTACACACACCCTTAGATAGATCAGGAGTTTTCTGAAATGCTGCACAGATATTGACTATATTTAAACTGCTAGTATTCAAACAAATCCTTGATATTAAAATATATGCAGAATGCTACAAAAGCAAATTAGATTCGATCTAATCTCTGCATGCAGCCTTTGCTGAACTTGTACACACAAATACGATTTTATAATAAAACAGGAAAATAGAGACAAAAGTGAAAACAACATTTTGCATTTATCCACTGAGGAATTCATGATCCTCCTAACACTAAGTCCAATGCTTCAACTACAAGAAGTTTCACCATAGGGACCAGTATGATGAGAAAAGCAGGGGAAAAACGAAGCAGAAAATAAGATGCTGAGGGAAATTAGTCAAACACACACCATTTCCCAATTTTTTTAAAAAAAGTAAACTACAGAATACCAGTTTTCTTTTATTAGTGCAGCAGCAAAAGATAGGCAAAATGATAACTGTAGAATGTTTGAAATATATATGATTAAGTAAATACACCTGTTTGATTAAGATTTTCCTAGAATGACATAAACCAACACTAAATATAAATGGGCCAGGCTGCCATGGTCAAACAATCACCCAAACAGGACTAGAGTTCTGGGTCATGATGGTTATGGGTTGTCATCATAACATCACAATACTAAGTGTGGACCCTTGCAGCATGTAGAATAGTTTCAGGTATGAACATACCTACCTGGCTATAATCTGAAACACAGGTGAAACAGTCTCAGTTTGATACATCTTTATTCAGAAGATAAAATAGTATAAAATACAGTACCACTTCTACAGGGTATGGAGAGTTCCTTCTATGCTGGGAGTTAAACTAATTTAATGGTGTAACATATAATCACTTATCAAAATTGCCCTGGAAAAAGGTCCTGCACAATAAGACTTCTCTCTACAATAAATCACACCAGTATGGGCGTAGTTGCTGAGCCTGTTGGGAAATTAATGAGAAAATGGGTCACTGAGCTAAGTACTTGCTGTAAGCAGATACTCATTAACAAGATAGTACTTCGCACTATCCTATGTTTTATTATCATACAACACTACTGTGAACAACTACATTTAAAGGACATCATTAAGTTTGCAAAACTACTCTCCCCAAAGAAGTAAAATGTCAGAATTAAATCTGCTTTTGCTGTCTTAGTATAAACTCATCCTCACTGCTTTTGCTTATATTATTCTTCGGCTGCATGATCATGATCTGGTTTTGGCCTCTAACAGAACTTTCCCCTGTTCAGTGCACAGAAGGGTTAATACTTGGCTCTTAGCTCAGTATCTTCTTTTGTTCTGTATTAGAACACAGGATATTTTTACAGTGCCTGATCCAAGCCCATTCCTGAGTCAGAATTCTTCATTTCTTTTTGGCTGTGTTATGGTGCTCACCAATAGGCTATCTGCAGTCAATGACACCAGATTCACTCAGCAGCATTTTGCACCACTGTCAGTTGCTGATGGGAGTGATTGAAGCTGGCTCAGACTCCCTCTGAGCATAGACCACATTATCTGGCTCACAGTGCTGTTGCACAACCCTTATTTTAGGGGTCAGTAGCAACTCTCGAGAAGCAATGCCAAGTGTTCTAATTTCCTGTCAACTGGGGCAACATTTCCCTTTTTTCTGCCTCCCTGCTTATCAGCAATAGTTCACGTCAGCAGATATCTTGCCTCCGTCTGTGGGTAAAGACAGCCCTCAAGTTGCAGAGAGAAATGGAGTACATGCCACCAACTCACAGAAGAGCAATGCTGTCCTGCTCTCTTTCCCCTTTCCCTTTCCTAGGAGACATGCTGCCTCATCCTCAATCTCCCATGATCTCCAAACAGCATATTCCTCCTCCTCTGCTTGAGGTCAGTCTTTCACTTCCTCTGTGCCTTCGGGTCTTTTCCATTCAAATCAACACGGTTGTCTGCAAAATGTTTACATGCTTCACAGCTAGAGAAGCAGCTTGCTAAAAATGGGTCCACAGAGTTAAACACGTAAGAGCAGAGAAAAGGAAGGACAAAATGAATTAACTCATAGAAGGGATGATATACTGACCATCACCCATGTACCAATGAATATCCCTACCTGTCACTTCTGTGTTGTGCTTGGAAGGGACTCGATGGGGAGCAGGGTAACCTAAAAGACCTCGACCTGGAAGGAGCCACTCTGTGCTTCCATTGCCAGATCCCTAGTCCTGCCTCCTATGCCAGCTATAGGTAAAGTAGCTAGACTCTTTTCTGCTATCATTTTATTGCCCCTATCATTCTTCTCCAGGTAAGAACCAACTACTTTTGCCTTTGTGCTTATGAATCCAAAGGTACTGGAAGAGATGATGTGGAATATGAGACACATGGAAGTAACGGCTACCTCTGCAAAACTCTGGAGCCTGGAACCCACTCATCAGAACACAGAAGCTTTTCCATAAAACCAAAGATTGAACATGGTTCTCCAAGGCTCCCTTTGCCTACTAACAACTGATCTTTCTCTTCTGGAAGTAGCTTGTTTCTTCCACTGTTTATCAACTTTGACAACACTTGTGCAAGGAACATGCAGATGTTTCCCTTGCCTTTCTAGCTATGTCCTCACGTCAAGTCCATTGAGAGCCGTGATTGGTTCTGAAGATTCTGAAAGAATGACTATCCCTGACTGAAGCTCACTCTTCTTTCCATCAGGTTTCCAATGAAAGCAGCCAGGAATACAAAAAATGATATTTACTTTTTGAAAATAGTCTGTTTTTCTTTATATTATTTACTCAGTTGCTAATCTCACGTGCAAGAACATGCACTGAACATAAACACAAAACCTGCAATATTTTATGAGCCTCAAAGTTTTCTTCAAAATCTTCAAACTAAGGTTCAAGACTGATTTTAGCATGGCACAGAATTGGCCCCAGAATTCTGGATAAGTTGAGTATCAGTACTTGTGAACTTCTACCAAATGTACTGTGAAAAGTATATAAGGACCCTTAGGTCCCTGGAAACTTAGCAGAATTTTTTACATTGGTTTCAACAGAGCTGAATTTTCAATCACAAGGTATTAAGGTCATTCAAGGTAATTTTCTTTTTTTTTTTTTTTTTTTTTTTCTCAAATTAAATTAACTAAAATTTAATATAGCACAAATACCTGCTGTATGGTATAAAATGAATATTGCCATTCCCACTCCTTACTTTTGGAAACTGTATGGTCTTCACCTTTAATGAATTGACATTTAGGATTATGTAGGGATAAATCTGTTTCATCTTGGCCCTAAGAAACACGGTCACACTGAGAAAACCCAGTAGATTTAAGTTTCACGAAAGTCCAGTGTAACTTCAGAGTTTAAAAAAAAAAAAAAGAGTAAGAAAAACATTTCTGAATCTCTCTTTAAAAAGTATGTATGTATTTCAGGTGATAGATTAGAATTGTCAGTTTCACAGTGTAAGATTTTGTCACGTAGATTCTCTTCAGAAACGTGTATGAGTGAGTGATGTGAAATACACTTTGTGAGAGGAATTGAAGACTTCTCCTCTCCATTTAGGACTAATCTTTCACTCTCGAAAAATAGTTTTCTAAAATCAAAATGGATAGGTTTTAAGATTTATGGTTATTTATAAAAAAGCTTTTTACATCCTGTAGGTTCACAGTGTTCTGAAGACAGCTGGCAGTGCTGTAAGTTTTGAGTGGATGTCTGAGTCACTTCAAAATACATTGTTGTGTGTGTGTATGAAGTATCTTAAAATACTGACTGCTGCATAAATATATCTCCACATATACATTTTTTTTTTTCCATACTTGGTTGCTTTTAACAGAATTACTTGATTTTTGGAACTATCACCATGTGGTGTGTAAAAGATTAATGTATTCCACCATCTACCCTCATATAATTATCCCTGTTATATTTACATAGTATTTAGCTTCTGTGTAAGATGTACAAAACATAAAACTAAAAACATGTTTCTAGTCAAATGAAGAGCTACAGTTGCAGTAGTCTTTAACACTATCAAGTGGCAGTAGATTAGCCTTATCTTCAGTAGGACAAATTACGGATCACAATTTGTCCTTTAATGTTTGAATGCACTTAAAATGTTCATCTGCCAGAGAGACAGCACAGCTTATTTGAGAATGAAGTGCATTCCTTCTGAATGGGTTTTTGACTCAATGTATTTGACTGTAAACATAATGAAATAGGAACCTTTAGCCATTATTCATGGGGGGATAACTTCTGGATACATCTGCACATACTGGGTAAATGGAATTCATTTCCTATGAGAGCATGTGGCTTGAAGATTTCTTAAATTTTTAGATTCTGTGTATGGAAAGCACCAATTTGTCATCTAGTCAGACACTTGCTCTGTTGCTAACCCTGTAATTTCATACAGTTACCCCTGTGTCGAGCTCAATAATTTGGATTTATGCTGCATTGCAAAGAGAATTTCTACAACTGCATTCATTCTTGACCCACTCAGAAGCTGTCCTTTCCTATGGGCAGTTTCATCCAGTGATTCATCATCTCCACTGCTAAAAATACATCCATTTCTAAACTCTTAGCTATGTATTCTATAATGTATTGCTCCCTTTCTTCCCCAATGCAAATATAATTATTTCTGATTTATTGTAGTATACATATAAAACATTTTATGACTTTCAATAACCTATACAGGTTGCTAAACTCTAATCTTACTCTAGTCAATAGGATTTATAAACCAAATTTTAGTTCATAGTCCTATTCAATACATGTATTAGTAAGAAGTTTGTTAGAAAATTATCATCCTAACTATCAACAAAGATATTTACATTGCATTTATATGAATGAGTTTAGTATTAAAATAGTGTATAATCTCAGGCATATGAAAACAGATCAGAACATCCCCAAATAAAATCCTGGCTTCTGAGGAAAAAAAACAAAACAAAACAAAACAAAACTTGAATTCTAAATCCTAAGCTCTCTTCCTTTCTGAGCATCAAAATTTGCAAAAATTATTAATTCGTCCTGAACTGTAATTGAGGCACTGTTATCAACCTTCTGTTTAAGCATTTCTTCTAATCTTTCCTTTTTCACATAGCTCGGACCCTGCCACGTGCAAGACCCACTGGCAGTGGTTCATCCTCTGCCAGAGAGGCTTGTGATGCAGCCAAAACTTGATATATTTGACGATGAGTAGATTTCATTTCTTCTCTTTGGGAAAAGAAAAAAAAAAAAAAACCACACCAAAAAAACAAAAAAAAAAAAAACAAAAAAAAAAACAAAAAAACCCCCTCAAATAAATAGAAAAAGAAATGCAGAAGTAATTTTGCTGAGTTTAATTTATGCCATGCATTTGGCAAAAAATGTGTTCTTCTGAGCTAACCCCTGTAGCTATGCAGTCAACAGGGAGTTTTCTTGTTACAGCACATGTGGATTAACATTTTTTCAGCTATTTCAGATATTCAAACGCAAATCCAGCATTCAGAGACATCATATGGAGTTTTGACATACTCAGAGCACCCAGGGTCTGGAAGCTGGTGAATTGATTATAATGAGGTATAAATATAGTATTTTTAACCCTGACAGATATAAACTAGTGCCAATAATATTTCTCATTTCATATAAGAGAAAACAATATGCATACTGATCTACTAAAGAGACTAAAACTTGGCATTTCCTAGGAATTATTAAAAAGCTTTTATTTTCACTTTGACTAAGAAAATGGAAAAAATAAATTTTCACAACGTATTCAACTTGAGGAGGTTTTTAATATCTTCTGAAATTTCAAACTGCCAGGCTGAGTAAAATAGGGATAGTTTTCAGTATTTTAGAATTTGGACGCCATGTAGGGAAGTACATAACAGTAATGAAATTGCTTTTATAAAATACAGGAGTGTGTCGCAGCTCCCTGTGGCCTGTGCCATCCTTCTTTGTAAGCTGAAAGGCATGCTGTACAATGGCTCTTCAAAACTGATTATTCATAAAGGGGGCCACATACTGCAAACAAAGAGCTGTCATACAGAGGACCTATTAACATAAAATGCTACAATCTTTACAAAATGTTATATTTCATTTTGATCTTGTACATTACATTACTGGATTACTCACATATTAGTTGCCTTAGCAGTCACAGCAGGATTATCTGGGTGGAAAAAAACCCAAACATTTTAATCTGGGTTTTTATCTTCTTGAAGCACATGTGGGCTAAGAAACACTGGGCTAGGTAGTCTTCTTGTAACACTACTAACAATTACCATGGCAATTTTGGGATGATAGCTTATAAAGAATGACAAGAAAGCCAACTGTGAACTGGAAAGCTGTTAACATATGTGACAGGTATATGATATCCTATAGCATTTAATGTTTAAACAAGCATCCTTTTGGTCATATTTATGAGGTTTGGAAGCACATCACCATGACAATTGGTCTCACTAGATAGAGAGTTAGAGGTACCCTGAGTGTGTGAACAGAAGTGTTTGCTCCTTTAACTGCTGTGATGAGGAAACTTTTCTGGGAAGGAAAACATGCGGTAGCTATTTCTGTGCAAAAGCTGGAACCAATTACCTTGCTAAAAGCTATGATAACTGTTAGTGAATTCCTTCGGAGTTTAACAGAGAATCTTTCCATCAGTCCAGCTGCTATAGACAACAGAAGTGCTACAGAGTGAGATATATTTTACAGGCTTCCACTCATACAAGCTTATTCTTATGCCCACTGAAGTAGTTTGAGACACAGTGAGAAAATAATAACAAAAAATTACAAACTGAAGTGTAAGTTCTTTTTCAAAACACAAGAGTTCCATAAAAGTGTAGTCATAATTAGCACTCCGTACCATCTGTGTGTAAGAAATAGATGGAGATTTATATTAAGAGGTGAGATTAACTGGTGCAAACTGAACCATGTGCCAAACCCAAAGCCCTTTAGACTTCCTGAATTCTATATAACCATGTCTGACTCATCACCGAATTTGGGTCATTCTTTATGCAAAGTCTTCTTTGGCACAGAATTTCTCCAGTCCCAAACCATGAGTGTGCAATATATCTAACTTCTAATGACAATAATAATTTAAAATAGTATTATTACTGATATTGTTATTACATGAGTTCTGATTCCAATCTGGCTCCATTTTAGGTCCTGACTACATGGTGTTAACTGTTGTAGGAACACAGAAAAAAAAAAAAAAAAACTTCACTGCAGAGAAATGCCTTCAACTTCATTTATAACAGGATACACTAAAACAACTATTGCAAATACCAGAGTATGAATGGGCTGAGAGACTGAAGGAAGCAGTGATAAGAACCTGCATTTATACTGGTCACTAGTCTGTGCTCCTTTAAGATTGTGCATAAGCTGAATGTGTTTTTAAAATTATAAATGTATGTCCACCATTTTTGGTGGTCTTCTACTTACCTGTTGTGATTGATATACTATAGGAAATATAGAGTAAGACACAGATACTGATCAGAATCTCATGCCTGTTATATCCATCTGTTTAATTTTAATTTCTCATTTTGTACATAAAAGTGTTTTTCTGATATGAAGCATTTTTATGATTTTCTATTTGGAATATGTATGTGGAATGAAAGTAAACTCAAACCAAAAATACTTTAAAGGAATCACTCCTGACAAAAAACCTGAAATATTCTGTTATTTTTATTTGACGTGCTCATGATACAATTGATCATAAACAAGGTAACCAAGAAAATTCAGTTCCGGGGTTGGCTATCTTTAATTTTTTTTTTAGTTTTCTAGATGACAGATCCCTATGTCTTTCTTTCTCTGTACAAATAATAAATTGTGAATTAAAATAATGAAAAAAAAATACTGTATAAATGAAGAATTTGACTGACTGCATTTAGCAAGCAATAAAATCTATTGGTGTCACGCAAAAAACAAATTCATAGATATACCACATAATGTTACTCCAATATTATTGTTAATGATTACATCATACTAGCATCCATGGAGTGATTGGTACTTTGGAAGCATATTGTGACAAATACCCTGTCAGTAAAAGCCTCAGGAAAGGAAAAAAAAAAAAAAAAAGAGGGAGAAAAACTTGATACACTGTCAGGGTATTGAACATGAAAGTTAGAAGATATTATCTAACTTCTTAGGAGATTCTTCTCCTTCCCTTGTTTTTAACAATGTCTCTTATAAATAAATAACCCCCTGCTGTGATCAACTATTGTGTCTTAGTTCCTGCCTTATTCTCATCTACAAACCAAACTTCATGAATTCAGTAGAATTCTGGGGAGGACCCAGAGATTGCAAAGCTCAATGACTTTACAGTCATGACAAAACTGAAAAAGAATATTGCTTGGTGAAGATGTACTATGGTTCATCCAGTCAGGAATGTCAGGAAATCAAGGCTTCTCAGTAAAAACTAGTATTACCATCTGATACATAGTGAGTAACTGGCAAAGGGGGGAAAGTACACTCTCCAGGTATCTATTTGGAAAAACATATTTAAGGACTCAGTCAACAGTACTTTCCCAAACTGAAGCAAATAGGGAGCTACCTGTTCTGGGGTTGATGCTATTCACTACTTTAAATAATTTCCTTGGATAGTGGAGTAGAGAACACAGTTTTTTAAACTTGTAAATCACACTGGGAAAGTTTGCAGACACTTTAAAGGACAAGATTAGAATTTAAAATCATTTTGAGAAATTAAACAAGTGGCCTGAGAAAACAGATGTAATACACTGAAGATAAATGTGAAGTTTTGTACTAGGTAGGAATAATCACCTGTACAGAAAATGGGAAGCAGCTGTCTAGGATCTGGAAGGTATAGTGGATGATAGAGACAACACATTTAAGAACATCACGCTTTTGTAAAAAGAAAAAAAAAGTCAAAAGAAAACCAGTGTATGAATATCACACTGGTATAGACAAATACATATATATATTGTAAGATATGGAATAATCCTCTTTGAATCTGATAAAAATGCAGTGGAAGAAATCTGTAGCACAAAATCCAGCTGGAGATAAACAACAAGAACTTGGATGATCAGAGAACTAAATAACATGATTTCTGAAGAAAATCTGAAGGAGCTGAGTTATCTAGTTTAGAGAAAAGAAGTTATGACAGCAGACTTTAAATACATGGAAGATTAGTTCCAAGGATTATGATGATAAACTGTCTTGTCTTATTCACTTTAGCTGAAATAAGAAATAATAGGCTTAATTTGCAAAATGATTAGGGATTAGGAAATGCATAATATCAGGCAGAAGAGTTAAATAGTAAAATGTTACATGGAGAAGTTTGTAGTGGGCTTGTTGTTTCTGTTTGTTTTCTCCTTGAAAAATGACTAGAAAAAGTCGGGTGACCTTCTAAGGTCTAGCAAGAGGTATATTGCTCTGATCTTTCTGCAGGTTAGATGATCTCTTGACCACTTTTCCAGCCCTGTTTTCTGTTATTTTATTATCAATCTATTCACACATCCCATACTTCTGTATCAGTTTGTTGTAAAACATATTGATAGAGACTGTGTTATTTCCCAGGTTGTGAAGTGAAGGCAATCCAATGAGGCCAGAAGATCAGAAGCACAGCACAGATATGGTTTCCACTCCAGTGGTGGGTGGAAACCAATGGGAAAGTGCAGAGAGGAAAACTGATCAGAGAAGTGTGACAAAAGTGCAGATGGATTTGATGCATCTGGCAAGGAAGCCTGATAGAGTTATGTGTCCTAACTCTCCTTTTATAAAAAATCATTATTGTTTTCCTGTGACTAGATAGTAGGCATACAGGCTACTATATATATCACTCTTTAGATTCATAGAGGGAAAAACACGTGTGTGATGGAGGAGGGTTGTACATGTGAGTTTGCTTTCTCAGACATAGAAACAAGGAGTAACAGAACATTTCTCTGTCAGGAGAAGACAGGATTCACCGTTTGTACTTTCTTACATGACCAGTTTGCAGGAAAACTACTGAACAAAAAGTTTAACTCTTGGCATCACTTGAGGATTCTATTCCAACGATGACTTTCAAGTTCCAGGGAGAAGCTTTAATAGGGTTAAGGCTGCCACTGGCCAGGAATTTTCTAGTAAGAAGTTTTTCTTCACTGAAAAATGAAAATCCACCAAAAAAAACCTCTGAAATGACTTAGTGAAAAATCTGAGTGACCATAAATTTACTTCAGGACCAGGATTAGTGTTTTGTGGGGATCTTTTGATGCTGTTTTGTTTGTTTTGGTTTGGGTTTGTTGTTTGTTTGTTTTTGTTTATGTTTGTTGGGGTTTTTGTTTGTTTGTTTTTGTTTCATTTTGTTTTGTTTTGTTTGTTTGTTTCCAAGTCAGAGAGACAGAGACAGAAAGGACAACAGACATGATATTGGTAATTTGGCACTGTGCTTCTGTGGCAGATTACCTGATCTCGAGTTCTTGTTTTCTGTTCTTTCCTATCACATAGGATTGCCCTGACTGCAGCCCTTGGCAGATTTTTTTCTTGTTCTGTCCTGTTCAGAGGAGAGTGGAGCAACCTTCACCTTTGTATATGCAATGGATCATTGATTAAAGAAGGGCCGTGAGCCTGGTTTACTAAGTGACACTCAGAATCCCTTTTCCCAAAAACTTCAGGATGTCACACTGCTATGGTGGGGGTGGTTATGGGGCAGAGGAAAGAAAGAAAAAGAAACGAGCTAGAGTTGATGAGGAGAACCTTGCTCTTTAACGCTTGGGTTAATGTCTTCGCTTGTATCACCAATTCTGGGAAATGGAAAAGCCTGAGATTTTTATACTTGCTGCTTAATTTATTTCTGACCAAATATTTTCAAAAGAATACTGTTGGTAGTTCAGGAATATAACAGTACATATGTATTATACATCTGTATTTTTCAAAATACTAGAAATTTTTTTTTTTTTTTTGCTTGTATTAATCCTGTTTTCACACTTTGTGTTTCTCTAGGCTCTCTCTTGTCTACCTTTATATTTTGGTTCAATGATTTATCTTGTGTTTAATTAACTTTATTATAATCTTTTTTCTACTGAAGCCCCAAATGACTAGAGACCCGCTCCTGTTCTGATTTAAGTACAAGGCAAGAGTCATATTGATTTCAGTGGTGCAGAATCAAATCTCTTATGGCTCCAGAGCACGAGAGTTACACTTGGATTCGTTTTGTGCTGATAATACATTAATTTTCTTTAGCAAATTTAAAGGTGAACTAACTCACATGGATAGTGGTAAGGAACTGAGTTCTGTATGTCACAACTGAGTAGAATAATAAACATGGTAAAAAATAAGTGCATTTGTTGCATTATAGCTGTAAGACTGAAAGGATGCAGGTAAGTGGTGACTATTTATAGGACAGAAAAACTGCATGCATGTTCCCATTTCATTTCATTAACCAATCTGAAAAAAAATTCACATTTTTTCATTCTGCCCATAAACTGAGAAAAGGAAAATAAAAGACTGAAGGAAAAGGCAGGCAATATGTGTCCAAACTGCTCATCATGGGACCAATATTTCATTATCTTTTTTCCCCCTTTGTATCAGAGATACAAAGCATTCTAGTGTATTGGTATAACTGCAGTTTGAATGATTGTATTTAGCAGCAAAAATGTATAAGGATATTTGAGAACCCAAACTAGGGACAGACTTAAATAGGTTTGATTGGTATGACTTAATGAGGCTCTGAATTTAAAGGGACATGCTGCAGTTCCCACTTATACTATTATATTTACTGAGGAACAGGGAGCGTTACAGCTCTGTGCATGGTCAATATACACGCCAGACATGACAGTCTGGAAGGTAGTCATCTACACTGAAGTTAGTTTTTTATTTTTCTAATAAGTGTCTAATGCTAAGAAAGATGCAAAAGATAGGTCAGAGGTGCTTCTGGTTGCCCAAATGAGATAAAGCAATACTGAGAGCTCAGATGCCTGGAAACAAGCTCCAACTCTCATCACTTTGCTTGCTTGTGCAAGAAAGGCAAGAAATCTGTTTACAGCTATGCCACCTTCTGCTCTGCCCCAACCCTCCTGCCCCTCATTCCTCTGCTCTTCCTTTCTCTGGCACCTCTACACCTGGCCATACCAGTTGGTTATCACACATTTTATATCCAGCACAAGACATATATTTTGTAGCCAACCTTCTGCTCTTTCACTGTGGAGATTGCCTCCCGTGCATTCACAGCATAATATTTTGGTATATTTTCTGCTTTGTGACCAGCAGTGCCACTAACGACAAGTTGTTTCAGGGCTGCAGAGCAGTAAAGAGGCTGCAGAACTGCATGACATTGGGGAGTGCATCTTTGATAGGGACTGGGATTTGGAGAGGATTCCACTAATAGGTACATCTGCACCCTGCGGGCTTTGTGTTGCAATTGCTGTGCCTGTGGAGGATGCATAGGCACAAGCATGGGCTGGTCCGACACACATCTTCACATGCTTTGAGAGAGGGTTCAGTTTAGAGTGTTCAGGCCTTCCTGCAACCACTACTAAATTGTCTTTTCTAAACATAAGAGCAGATTTTGTTGGTTGCATTAAATACTAAAAGTATGCAGATATATCATATTGTAGAGCAAAGCCACATTTCAGGACCATACTCAGAAAAAAATCAACAGCCAATTTACAAGATAATTAGGACAGGACGAAGGCAATGTATCTCTTGGCTCCAAGAAAGCCCACAACAACAAGACCCCCAGATTTGCTTCAGAAAGTAAATTTTTGGGTGTCACAACTCATCTATGTGCTGAACAATACCAATAAATCTATTTCAGACTTGTGTTTCTGACACAACAAATCACATTTGTCCCTTTTTCCCTCAGCTCTTTCTCTCCATTTCTTGGGCAGAAGCCATGTGGCAAATAACATTAATCTGACCTTCTTTTTGTCCCAGTAAGTAAAACTTTTTCTCTCCTTTCATTATCACTCCTCATATACAACTACAATAAATGTCAGGAACTGACAAGCAGTAAAACAATGTTCTCTTCCAGCTCTTGTGTAAGTTGGTCAACAGAAGAAAAGATGTCTTACAGTAAGATACTTTATAGAGAGATATTTTTATACAATGCTTTGTGAAATGAGTGACACTGCTGTTTGTATTATCCCTTTCCAGACAGAGACCAAGTAAGGACCATGCTTTTGAAGTGCAGAAATGAAGCACTGCTGTCTCAGCGCTGTACATCAAGTCACATCCATCTGACCCCTTTGAGACAGGTCTTCCAGATCTGTCAGCCATCCACCTCTCCTTGAAAGCTTAATCTCATTAGTATACAAGGTTCCTCCCATTTTGAATGACTGGTTTTGAAACAGTATTTTATTTAAATGAGAATTTTGTAAACGTCATGTTGTATTTTAACTCAACAAGACAGAACATCATCTCCCTCTCATATTTCTCTACTTTAAACAAAACAAGTTTTACATTTTACAGGTATTACTTAAATACAGTCTTTTTTAAGGTAAGTGCTGAAATTATTTTTCTGTCACGAGCTTTTTCTATCACAGTTTTAATCTAAGAGTACATATAACAGTTTTTATAGAGTTAATTAATTATGAATAGCTCTTTCAATAAATCTTTAATCAGTTGTTAAAAATCCCAGCAGGCTGTTAGGTTACTTATCACTCCAGTTTATAACCTTGAAGTGCTTGTAGCTACCTACAGTAATAGTTCATGCCTGTAACTTTTAATTACTTATTAACCCTTCATAATGACTTTGCAGTTGCTACAAAGTGCTACTTGATTTTCTTCCACACCACCCTCTATCTATTGAGGTCCCGGGATAGTCAAGCGAGTCGAGTATCAGAGGTTGCCTTCTCGCACCAAGGAACTAATGTTTTCCTATTACCTGCCACAATCTTAGGATTTTTGCGACATTTTTTTTCCTCTAAGTGAGAGTTTTGTATATGATGACTGGGACACAGAAGAGCTCAGAGGAAGGGCAGGGAATGACAGTAGTTCACAGCTTTGGTTTCAGGGCCTTAGTGACAGTCTATCGACATTTCTAAAATATACCCCCAGTATAACTTCCTTTTCTGCTTCCCGCCTGCCACTTGGTGCAGGGACACTAAAAATAAAATAGAAAGCTACTCAGAGGACATGATGAGTCCTCCTGTACAATTTCTGTTAATTTGTCAGGTTTTGAAGGAATGGTAAACTCATCAAGACACAACGCCAGTGCAACCACTGCAAAGGCTTCTTGGAATAATCCAGAACACCCACACCTCCCCTTCCACTTTGCCTGTTCAGCAGTGTTGGATAGGATATTTTAAACAGAATGAGAAAATCTTTCTAACTCATGAAAAATCAAGATCAGAAATAAATCCAAAAGCAAACCTCCTTTCCAGCTTGGGCTAATAAAGTAAGCTCTCTTGTACTTTCCTTAGATGCAGCTGTGGATAATAAACCACTTGCACAATGTGACGCAATAGTTTCTATATGCTTGTGCTAACTTTTCTGTCTCTACTTATGAATGCATAAAGAGATATACTTAATTGCTCTGTAATGGGTAGACTTATGTGGTGCAGAACTGTCTAGATTTTATTTATTTATTATTATTATTATTTTTTTAATTCTGAATATTGTTTCTCCCTTTTCCCCTTGCAATCCTCCAGGGTTTCACTTTGCTATGTAACCTGTGGCTTGGAAATTATTGGGGTGTATATAAGAGTCCTTGTTATAGAATAGAGGCTCAGTTGGCGGTGAAGGGGGGCTGAATAACTAGCTGAGAAGCTGGAATATAAGAGAAGGAGCAAATACCAAAGAGATTGAACAATTTACCTGTAGGAATAATGGGACTAAAGGGAATAATGTGGATGAGGGACCATTGATTCTGGACTACTCGCTACATAGAACTCACCAGTGGGGTCAAGTACTCCAGCAGCAGGGAGAGATCGCATCTCAAAAGCCAAGCTGTTTTTCAGAGCTACGGTCAGTTCCTGACTGCAGAGTTGGGAAAAAAGTAGACAAAATACCTCCTTTCTTAAAGATCTTGTCTAAAATCTGTGTATGTGGAGATGGGAAAGATATGTATCTGTTTTTCTTCTAAGAAAAAAAAAAATCCATTTTTTACCCATAAGACAAACCTTTCGCTTTATCTTAAGTTAACTACCTTTACTTTGAAGGTATAAATTGTGAAAAAGGAGCTTTGGCTGCATAATTACCTTTCTGCAGCATACCCAAGTAACACACACCTTCCTGTGGTATACAAAGCCTAGAATAACTAGACAACAAAAGTTGCCAGTCTTAGAAGTCCCCACATCCAGCAGTCTTGTACCACAAAATCTGCCACTGTAGTAGCTCCATCACCTATGAATGTCTGTGCTCATCTCCAGAGCTAGAAGCTGAGGGCAATCCCCTCCTGAACCCAGGGAATTTGAAAGCACTTTGGGTCCTGCAGCTGACTCCACTCACAGCCAAACAGCATTAGCCAGTGGTTGAAACCTGACTGTCATAGAATCATTTTGGTTGAAAGAGACCTCCACAATCATCAAGTCCAACCATAACCTAACACTGGCACTAAACCATGTCCCTAAGTGCCAAATCTACATGTCTATTAAACACCTCCAGGGATGGTGACTCCACCACTTTCCTGAGCAGCCTATTCCAATGCCTGACAATTGTTTCTATGACAAAATCTTTTATATCCAATCTAAACCTCTCCTGGTGCAATGTGAGGCCATTTCGATTGTCCTATCACTTGCTACTTGGGATAAGAGGCCGACTCCCACCACGCTACAACCTCCTTTCGGGTAGTTGTAGTTGTCCTCATTTAGTTAGAAAAATAAACAAGTGAAGCTGTGTCACTTGCAAACAAAACAGTGTTTTAAATATATATCCAAATGTAAGTAAAAGATGTGAGACATCTTAACTGGGCATATTCCATCCTACTGGCAAAACATAGACCACCTGAAGGTGCTGCAGTAAATGAAACTTGACTCCAGGTCTTTGTTTTTAATTTCCCACTATCTTCTCTGTATATAATTACAACAAATGTGGATTATAAATAACAGTACTAGCATAATCATATTGATAAATTAATTCAACAGTTCACAATGAAATTGCTAACCTTTTGCAATTAATTTGTTAAACATTTCATAAAATTTTGTCATGTTTAAACAGTTTTAATTTGAGTACAAAATATTCAGGGATGTAGCAAGTTCCCAAATTGACATAAACTGAGAAACAGATTAGTGTATCAATGGAATACATGAATTCTAATATGACTTTTAATGTAAACAAGTTAAAAGCTATTAATAAGACATTCAGACACACTAGGAAGGAAAAGTATGCCAAAGAAATTTTGATCAAGTAGCAGTTTATCCTATTTGTAGTCCAGTACTTTAATTACAGAAGACTAGAGAAAACAGAATTGTTTCTTTCTGGAAATGAGAATACAATAAATGAGATAATATCATGCAGAAAGGTCATGATGATTCAATTCCCATATATCTTGGGGTATAACATTTTGTGTGAGAGCATAGCCACAGTCACAGCTCCATTTCCACAGTTCATGTCTCACATTCATCTCTAATGTCACCTACTTGACAGCTGATGCAACTTTTATTTCATAATCTTCATGTCACTTCTGTCTGTAAGTCTATCAGCAATCATGCCTAAAAGACTACCAGAATTCTCAGTGATTCCTCTACCAAAACTCTTGTTCACAATTCTACTGCATTTCAGCTTCATTTCTGTAGTTACCAGTCTGCCTAATCCCAGCTACCCAGAAGATGACATGTCTTCAGCTCATCCATACACAGGAATAAGAGTGTTTGTCCTCCAACTTCATTCATTTCATGTATACTTTTGGATTCTTTTTCATGTTACATCTATGATTGTAAGATATACATTTTGTGAAGCTCAATCTGCTTCAGCAGAACCATCTGTTAAAAATCCCTCTCTAGCCACTTCCTCATTATTGGTGTTTCAAGCTCATGTAGAAGCTTTGCTGCACAACAGGCAGCCTCCATGCTTCTTCAGGCTTGAACTATGAAGTGCTTGCTCCAGTTTCTTCCCCTTACCTTTACTTCTTTACTCCCTTTCTCTGTCACTGGTAAAATAGATATTAGTTTGATGCCACTGTAGCCACGAAGGTACAGACAGGACTTCCAGCAGTGGTGGCTGAGGAGGGTGCTACTCAAAACAGATGTGGTTGTTGAAACAAATGGGTTCAAAGGAAAGGGGAAGAGGATGATGCTCAGTTTGAAAACATCCAGAAAATAACTTTTTAACTGCAATATTTTTTTCCAGCTTTGAAATAAAAATTCTGGCTTCAGAACTTTGGGTGACAGGATAAAGCAGCACCTATGTATGTTTGTCCTCACCATCTCTCTATAACATGGCATTTTTGCACAGTTTGGTGTTTTCATATGGCCAAGGGATAGCATATAAATTTAAGGATCATACGTGTAGGGATATTTCATAGTCACATGGAGATTACTTGCTAGCTGATAGCAGCAAAATTTGTAATATACTTTACAAAAATTTTAGTTGTAAGTAATACAGCAGAGGACTGTCTCCTCTGCCTAGTTTCTGCTTATATCTGATATGGACAAAATGAGGGACATAGAACTGGGGTGGCAATGGAGTTTGTTATGGTAAGAGCTGAGAGTAAAAGCCAAGGCTCCTACTTACTTCATTTGGACCTTAAACTTTTCATATCACTGTTGGTGAGAATGAATACAGTAAGAATTAGAATCTGGGCAAATAAATACTCCATAATTCAACCTTTTCTTCTGACAAGGGTGGTCGTCTCATTTGATTCAATCTGATCTGATTCAATTTTATTTGATTTAGTTTTGTTCCATTATGTACAATATCTGAGCATCTGGAAACATGCACTTCATCTATCAAATAAAACTAGGCTTGCTCAGTGTGACAGGATTACATTGAGTGATACAGTTTATATGACCACAATAGAAATATTGATTTCAGATTGCACAAAGTTGAGACAAAACTAGAAAGAGAGAAAAATAGTACTTGAAAAACAATGATCTGGTTGTAAATCCTTAAGACAACTGAATTCATAACCTGGAAAATAAGTTCAAATTAAGAAACATTAGGCTATAAGAATACTGGAGGCACAGCAACAAAGTAAAAAAAAGAAATACGATGCATCATAAAAACAAGGAGACTGAATCATTTTGAACTCTTTCTAGATGGCACAGCAGTGTGTTGTAACTGTGAGAAACCTAATCAGGTAATGGCTTACAAAATGTGTGTCTCTTGGAATGAGGCATCACGTTTCTAAACTGCTACATAAATTTAAGTCTAATTTTCAGGGTTCAATACTTTTATTGAGATTGCAGTTTTCTGTATCAGTGTCAGGAATGTATGAAAACATTTATGATAATTAAAAGAGGAATGAAAAATACATGACCCTAGAAAGGGCATTGCTCTATCCTGCCAATGTGGGAGTCTCTGATGGCAAACTAATGGATGCTAAATTCTTCTATGGCACATACAAACGTCATTGTATTTCTGGAAAAGGTACAGCATAGGGAACTAAATTGAAGGACCCTGCTATGTACTACCTAGTGAACTCAATCCCAGAATTGGCTCCATTTTGTTATATTGACATCACTCCAATTTTACCATAACCCCAGCAGAAGAACATCATACTCTGGCCCGCTGGGATCCTGCCCAATGCAATAGTTGCGTACATCTTGCTAGTGCTCTCCTGACTTTGGAAACTTTTACTGTGCACTCTTCTACACAATACTTTGAGCTTTCTCCTGGCGTTAGTTACTTCTGTATTTTTTCCTTAACTACTACCTTTGTCTGCCATCTTTCATTATCATGTGAGATTAGTCTCTGAACATCACAGGCAGGCAGCTGTGGATCATCATAGTCATTGTCATTCTAAAAGCTGGATAGAAAAAATGACTGCATTTTTCAAAGGGTCTAATGCTGAGTTCTTTGATTCAATATTTACATCTGTACTTGCTTTTCCCTTCAGATAAATTCATAGCAACAAAATATTTTGTAAGTTGAAAACTAAATAATTGCTACTGTGTGAAATACTGTCCATGTGACAAGACATCTACATTTATCTTTACTTGATGTGTTACTGGGCTTAGATAAAGGAATTTTTGATAGAGTTGCTGCGATACTCTGGATAATTTAAAAAGGTTTCTTAAAATTATAACAGAGTTAGTTATGGTCCGTGAATGTTTTTTTTACATCTTAAAAATACAATTTTACACCAGAGAATAAATCGACTTCTCGTGGTTTATTACATTAAACAGGCTATGAGAGAAAACATGAAGAAACTATTACTGTTTTCTACATGTTTCTCATATATATAATTATTTAGAAGAATTAGGTACTGTAAAGAATAAGTAAATGATGTCATTTGTCTAAAAAAAGGTTTTGGTGGTGAAATTGTATACAGCTGCAGTAATTGTAGCAATGTCAGATATGAAAGTGTGCAATAAAAAACAGACCCTGAAATGACAAATCTTACTTTTCATATCCAGGCTTATATCATATAAAGGCTGTATAGAAAAGAATTGAAGCCAAACTGTGGTAGAGTATCCACATAAAAAGCAAGCACCCTGTACTAAAACTGTTACTGGATACAGTCTTCTGCACGAATCAGGCTCATTCGGTAGGTTCCAAATGCTTATCCTGTTAGATGACTTTGCTGTGAAGTTCCTGCAATGAAGATTAGTGATTTTCTTCACAAACACAATTAACAAATACCAGAATATATAGCCTGCTGCTGATACTGCAGTTTGGGGAGATGTTGTTAAGGCAGTCCTCACCAAGGCTGAATAGCTGCAGTTTGACTCTAACTGTTCTTTAGAAGGATGTTTCATTCCCAATTCTAAGTAATACTGGTGTTACCATGAGCACAGGCAGAGTAAAATCAGTGTTTCAGTACAAATTAAATATGGTAAATAATGATATGGATGAATTGTGTGAAAAAGAAAAGGTTAAGAAAGCTAAACATGAACTGATGTAGTGAAACAGTTTCTACATCTTGATTTTCTATTCTAATGCATTTCGTTTTCCTCCTTTCCAATCAAGCGCTGCTTTTAGATTTCACTTAGTCAAGCTTTTAACAACAGAAAGCAGAAGGGGAATGTGACTCATCTGCAGGGATGCAGAAAGGTAATAATGCCTGGCAATATCATGCTTTGAAAACTCTTGCCTAGGTCCTTGGTCTACTCTGGTGACCTGTTTAAAGGGAATACATATTCAGACTTTCTGCTAAGGAGTCAGTTGTGGCAATGCCATGAAAAAAAAGCAGTTGAAAGAGCCTTGGGAGAAGAGAAAGAAGAGGAAGGATGAAGTCTGACATGGTGCTGAAGTGGCAAAAAAGGAGAGAAAGGAAACTGAAAGGTCATTCTTTTTTTTTTTTTTTTCAGAGTAACAAAAGACAAGTACTGAAGCAACAATTATGAGATCTCCTCTTCTGTGTCCAGCCTCAAAGTCAGCAAGGCTGAAGTTTATAGATGCAGGACTTTATGCAGATAGCATTGACTATTACAGATTATGAGATACCTGGACGGGAATGCTGTGTCCTCTAATGGCTCTCCAGTCCCACTTCTGCAAAATTTAAATGACAACTCAAAATTAAATATTTGAAATTTCTGCTCTCTTTCCAGGAACTCCTGGGAAAGTTGAATTTGGTTGTGCTCCATATAGCACTTTCTGTCCCTTTGCTAAAATTATCCTGTTTACATCACAAATTTTTATTTATCGGCAAACGTGTTCACTACTTATAATATGCTTGATACTGTCTAAGAGAACAGGAATTTCTGGTGCTACTTAAACATAGTACCAGAAAAATCCTGATTAGAAAGTTCGGGAGACCATAAAAAACATTATAAGTCAGAAAGATCTTCTGTTAAGCTCAGTGAATAATGTTCTGCCATTAAAAAATCTCATTTAAGTGGTGGCCTCCCTCATGTGCTGAGCTGGTGACTGACTAAATTTCTCAAAAAATAGAGAAATTGTCCAGTAATCCCAATCCAGCTTCACGACACAGTGAGAAGAGAAGTCTTGCCCTCCTTAGATGAGGCTCTAAAAAACTTCAAAGGAGCTTCCATCTAAGGAAGCAGCTGGGTGTCCACAGCTTTGTGGTGGGAAATCTCCCCACCTCCTTGTGATCTTGTGATCTTTGAAACCCTCCTCATCTCTGACTCACTTCCCTAGTATTTAACACATCTTAAATCCCTCATATAAGCATAATGTAAAAAGTCTGAATTCTTCTTGGCCTCCTACCTCTTTCATGTTCACCACCAGAGCTGTTTCCATGGCTAAGGTATTCTTCTCTTTCATCAGTAATCTTTCTCCTTCCAGATGTTACAGACATGAGCAGAAGAGAAGTAATGCCCACTACTGGGCATCTCCAGAGCCACGTCCTTGAGCTCAAGGTCACCAGCGAGCTTTCATCTCACCCCTGACAGAAGCTAATGTGCTGTTGAGATAGTGCTAGGATGGCAGGGTGGGATCAGAGGTGTTACAGGACTAGAGACAGACCAAGCAGCATTCAGACCACTGCCCACTTGCTTCAGAGCCAGACCAGGATAAAGCTCAGACTTCAGAATTGTGGAAAATTATCAGAAACTAGTCATAGGTACTGGCAAAACTAGTGGCAAAAATAAGCAAAAATAACATGACTGAATAGAGAGGAAGAATCTAACTGGTCACAAGCCAGAGACATCTCTGTGTTAGCAAAGCTGGGCAAGGCACCCGTCAGTGGCCACAGGATGCTCAAACTGGATGCCACAACCAGACCAAGAAAGGAGACACACTGGGCCCATGGAACAGAGCTAGTGAGTTTAAAGATAGTTTTAGTATAATATATCCATGTTACTGTTTGTATTATGGGTCTCACTGTTAAAAGTATTTTGGCATGAATCTTGTCAAACTGCTGAAGGAAGAAGAGCTTGTCGATGCAAAATATAACTCTGATTTTGAAGCCTGTGTCTAGTGTGGTATATAAACCAAAAGTATAACTTTTCATCAGAATGTAAACAATCTACTTTTCTCACTCTTGAAGAGAGTTCCCAAGTAGTGGGCAATGATCAATTGTTAAAGAAGCACTTAAAATTGTACTGTAAATACACTGAACCAATTAAGTTTTCACACATTGTTTAAATACCAAAGGTAAAGCATAATGTATGACTTAGCTCCATAGCTGAGAAATGTTCTCATTTAAATAAATATGTTGTGGTTTACCTCTGTAAAAAGAAAATCCTTAAGGAAATTTTTTAAAAAAATCAGGTTTAGTATCTGTCTATATCTACATTGCTATTCAGTAGCAAATAAACAAATTATTAATCTTTTGTTTATTGTTAATAACACTTAGAATTTTCCATCTTCATCTTTGCAGACAGATTAAGATTGACACAGAAATTTGCAGTTCCAGCAAGTTTCAGCTGTGAGATGTCAATAGGCTCACAAATTCTGGATCTAGGTTCTTAAAGATGGGCACACTTAAAAAAAACTTACTCCTTCAGTTAAGTAAAATAGTTTTCATGACTAATGTGGCAAATTAGCTAAAGAAAGAGGTAAACATGTGCTGTTAATCAGAACCCTTGTTACCTAGGGCTCCTAAATCTTAGATGATCACTGGGGAAATGTAATTACAATGCCTCATCCTAGAAATAAGGTTGTTTCTTATATGGAATAGAAAAAAGCACATTGCAGCTGCCAGATACAGGTATATATGTATGTGTATATACATATATATATATATATACATATATATATATATATATATATATATACTGCAGCTGAGCCCTGATACAATGTCAGGATGAAACACAGCATGTGTCATCCCTTCCTGTGCCTTCCTTCAGAAAGGATCTCTGATTCATGGGCTCAAAGACAACCAACATCTCTTAACACATTCCCTGGTTTTCCACCTCTGGAATGGACAGCTTCTGAAGGAAACTACCTTGGCAAGAACCTGAGTGCTATATGCAGTCTGACCTGTTATGATATCTGTGTGTAGGGAGCACAAAGACAGGATATTGATCTGAGCATATCAAGTCCCATTTACTTGTTAATCCACCACTGGTTACCTGGTTTTACTATAATTTACAATGTATACTCTTATCATGCACTGATCTCGGACCTGTGCTTTGCCCGGATAAAACACAAACAGGAGACTCAATGTGTTGTCCCTAACGATAAGTGGATATTGTGGCTACGGTAATATGAATGGAAAATCAGTGCATCGTATTTTACTCAGATTTCCTGCAGCAAACAGAATCCTATTACACTCACTCCAGTTAACATCATTTTTTTTTAGATTCTCGAGCAGACAGGTCTTTTATATCCCCAGAAGCAATGTGCTACAACTCATCTGTGTTACACAGAATTTTCCTCACTCAGCCCAAGTCTTTGTGTTTATTATCTGCTACTTTAACCAATCTTATCTCTCTCTCTGTCTCTGCAGGTAAATCTGTGTCTCTTTCTAAATAATTCTTTAAGAAAAACAATCCTAAGCCTATTCTGCAGGGTCTTTATCTGCAGTGACTGATGACTCGGTGACTTGCAGTATCTAATACCTACATTTGGTATTATTTTTCAATGGAACTTCTCAAAACAGGAGGACCACACCATAGAAACAACACAGTTGCATTTTCCCTTACAGATTCTGCCAGGGAAGGCCTTTGCCAGCCCTCATCCCCCTGTTTTCCCTCTCTGTTGTCTCTTTTTAGCTGAAACTTGCATCAAGCTGAATATTGAAAAGGTGCAGTGTTTGAAAGGACTTGGGGAGATGCCTGAAACTACAGAAATAGAATAGAATTATCTATGAGAACCACCCACTCCTGCTGGTGCAGAGTGCATCCCCCATTCTCCGCGACAGCAAGGGAATGGATGTACCCACTTCTTATCAGAAGGTGTCAGTGTTGCCACTGGCCTTACCTGTGCAGCAAGGCTGAACGAACAAAAAAGCCCATGGGTCATTCATGAAGTTTACTTTTGCCCTGTTAAAATGCCTTTCAACATCTGCACAAATGCTGCAATATTTCTGAAAATATTTCTGGATACCAGTTGGTCTCTGGGAGGTGTATAACTGCTATTTTTGAAAGGTGGAACAAGGTGGGGGTGTTGGAAATGGGGATGAGAATGCTGGATTTAACAGCACTGAATGTGCTTTTTATACCACTGACTTTTGAGCTGCCAGAGCATAAAAATATTTTAAGTCTAGTTCAGCTATCTTTTATTTGTCAAATACTGTGTGCATATACAATTTTTTAATGTCTAGGTGTTGAGAATCAGTTACAGCTGCCCAAATCCAAATGGTGAAATTGTACCAAAATGCATCTGAACCCCAAATTTCTGCTCCTTATATTCTCATCTAAATCCTTCTGTCATTGTTACCTCCAGCTCAGGGAAAGGGAAGAAGAGAGATGGAAAAAGATTGTTTCAAAACCTACAAATTATACCAAATACAGGGCAACCAAATCCAGCCACCTTCTCAACTGTGTGGTACAAAGTGCCCTCTGGGGAGGTGAGGCACTGTGAGATGTAGAGGTCTGGGAACTCAGTAACACTTCACTGAAGCCTTCCAGCAGTAAAGCAGTTCTACTGATAGGTTTTTTCTTACCTTTGTTCTTGTTGGGAATAGTACATTTGTATCATACTTTCTTAAGTCTACTCTTCTCTCCTCCCTCCCCCATTTAAATATTTTTTTAAATTATGTTGACAAGGTAAAAGGCAAAAAGGCTATTGAGGTAATTGATGTTAACATCAGCCTTAAACTAGCAAAATTTGCTATGTTTGATTGGAACTTTTAATGATTAGATAAGACAGTAAAATAAATCCATGTATTCACTTATGCTGAATAATAATTTTGCACTGAACTAGTTGTTTGAGGAAACAAATGAAGCAGAAGCTTGTTATATAGACATTTTGACTTTGGATGGCTTCTTCTCAGTCTTGATCAGATTATTTTTAAAACCTAAGAGAATTTTCAGTGAATTGCACGTTAAACATTGGGATTTTCTTATCACGGTTTGCATGTTTTTATTTAAAAGCCTTATTTTGTTGCACTTGGAGTAATTGACAAACTTCCCATCAGCTACAGTGACTGCCCAAATGTTTCTACTGTGTTAGATGGAAATATTGACATTTTTTACCTCCTTAGGTAAATAAACATCTAAGAAAATGGTCCTGAACTCACCAGCTGAAAAAAAAAAAAAAAAAAAAATTTAGGCAAATAGTAGTAGATTTTTATTTTATTCTGTCTATTGAAGTAACTAGCATCTGGATCTTGAAAGACATCATTAATTATATTTGGCCAACAGCATTACACAACACATGGACTGAGGCACAGAACTTTATCCTTCATTCTTTCAATAATCAGTTTATGTCTTGAAGCAAAAGATATTATTATTGTTAAATTTAGTTCATGCAACAAAAATAATGTTTATCCATAAATATTTAAGCACATCTAAAGCTAGGGATTATAAGATTGGACTCTGGCCTCCTGTAACAATGAATCTCAGAAGCTGACTCCGGACAAAGACTTGGGTCTTTCCTTGGTTTTGTCCCAGCCTGGCGAAGGGAACTCTGCTCTCTCTATTTACTGGTAAGAACTGATGCTTAAGTAACTGAGATGTTAGAAGAGATGATCATCCCCTGAGAAAAGAAAACAGCATTTGAACTAGTTTTTGTCTTTATACTGTTCTGCTGAGCTGGAGGAACTTTCTTGAAAGGGCTCTTCGCAGGAGGTAGGATTCAGGGATACTAGAAAAACAAAAGAACAGTGATTATTTTCATATCATCGCTACATAATCTTGGACCTCAAACATCAAATCATCCCTAAGCTTCCTGTATACTGTCATAAGGCATGTTGACCATACTGTCTTGCTAGTGATTGCAACTCTTGTAGCCAGGATAAGCTAGAAGCAAAGTAGCTAATGGTTTTTCGGTGTTAGTGATAAAATTGATTTTGCTGTCTGTTTCATGGGACCAGCTTGCCACTAATGTCATCAGAAGACCTTGGAGGAAAGTCATTGGTGACAGAGACAGAGGTGTAATAGTTTCTGTTATATAAAAGGTTCAATGTCTCTAGTCCAAGGTCTATTTTTGATATGGTACAGCTGGGTAACTGTACACCACTTGTTCTCTGGCCCCTCTCTTTAACACCACCTCCGTCCCCATGGTTTGACTCAGGTCTAGTATGTCCCAGTTGCATAGCCTTGGTTGAGACCACTGAAGAAATTGTGAAGCTGGGCAACGGCCTGTAGAGCAGAGCCACATGAGATAGAAGAGGTAAAATTGAAGAGGCAGGATTGTTGAGATAGCGGTAGGTAACAGCTCAAGATTTCAAGAGGAAAAGCATGAACACGAAAAATAAAAAATTATACAAGTTATTAGAATATGATAAGTCAGGCACACTGATTCTCAATCAGCTCCAGGGGCCAACTCTTCCCCTCCTTGTCTGGTCTCCAGAGACCTCATGATGAGCATACCAATGCTAAGCCTAGTAGTAGCTTCTTAATCCTAGCTCTACTGTGTATAGAGCTCATAAATAATAAACCCATAAATAATTGCTTTATACTTTTCAGCAGTATATACCTTTATACCTCACAAAGTATATACCTATATACTATAGCAGTATATACCTATATACCTCACAAAGTCTATTTGTGTATTGCTTAAGGTGTCCAAACAAACTGCTCCAAGGAGGGAGGGCTATAAAAGAGACATTTCAGTTGCAGTGGTCTACATGTCACGTACACCATCTTTTCCCCTGGCATCATCAGCAGTCAGCTTAGCTTTCCAGAGGGCTGCTGTGGGCAAAACAAGCTACAGGATCGAGCATTGGTATCATCAACTGTCTGCTGCCCTTGACAGCATCTGGCTCTGACTGTACTTTGCCTGAGCATTGCCTTCAAGCTTCAAACTACTCTCCATGCTGCTGGCAATGAAGAGGTTGGCTATCACAGGCCAGCAGGGTTCCTTTCCTTCTGCCACCAGAGCTGTTCACTGGACAATACCAGCATAATTACATTACAACAAGTGTTGCTCAGCTGCAAATTAACATATACTCCCTACTCCAGGTGCAGGACTTTGTTTTAATTGATAACACTTGGTGTTGAAAAAGTGGAAGGAGCCCTGGACAAGCAAGTGTGAGTAATAAAGGCATGTGTTGTTTGAGTAACTTGCCAAAGTGCAGCTGACCTCAGGGCAGATGAACTGCAAAAGCTAAAGGAACCAACAGCTCCTCTCATCTCTACCTACATAGTAAACCTGCTGATCTATTCTCTCTGTGTTGTGTTGCCTTCCTGTCTCAAATATCTCAGGTATATATTTAGCATAACTATACTTGGGCAACAGCCTTAAAAAACTTCTGTTATTTATTTGAATAGGGTTGATATCTTATTGTGATCCTAATCATCACACACAATGTTTAACAGTCTATTTTTTCCTTAACATCTGTGTGAAAGGCTGCTTCCCACACTACCTGCATGTTAACTGGCTAGAGTCCCACCATACTGGGGATGCTATTCTTACATAATTACCACCCTCAGCAGATGGTAGTTCAGGTAATGATGTTAGTTCATTAGTTATGACTTATAATAGATATTCACAAATTATTGAAAATAGAGGTACACTTCTCTTATGCTAAATTACTAATAACTTGCACTTTCCATTTTGGTGGACTCTGCTATTTCCCTCTCAAAACAGTGAAATAGATCTATGTAAAAGAGAGAATTGCTTACTACTGTTTAAGGAGTAAATAAATCTACTGACAGTTGACTAATTTTCACACATTCCTCTTATTTTAACTCTAGTGGGCTACAACAGCAATGGCCAAGTAGGACAATACCCCTGTCTAGAAATTCAGATGCCTGCTGTGTTTGGAATTGACTATGCCTCTGTGAATTTAATCAATTGAACTCAGAACAGGTACCACTAGAAAGGATGAGTACAGCAACATATTTGCAGAAGAAAACATTTCATCTCCACTCACAGCCTTGAGCTTTATATCAAAAAACAAAACAAAAGTAAAACCAAACCAACAAAATATTGAAAGTGAAAAACCAAAACAACACCATCAGAACCCAAACTAAGGAAAGTAGTGAAAAGTAAATATTTGAAGAAAACTAGAATGCTGCTGATTTTTTTTTTTTTTTTTTTTTTTTTTCCTTAGGACAACCTGAATGCTCTTGATTACTGAAATGGGGAAATACTTGAGAGAAAAAAAATCAAGTCATGACTTCCTCCCTTGAGTTCCCACACTCTCACTGCTGAGCAGATCTATAATTGCATTTTATTGAATGTGTGATCAGGCTGATGGGGAATAAAAGAGTCCTGAGTGAGACTTTACCCTTTGTAAAGTATTCTACAAATTGTTTTAATGCAGCTTTCTAATATATTGGGGAAGGGGAAAAGCAAAAGAGAATTATTTGAAGATAATTTGGTTTTAATATGCATTAACTACCAGCACAAATACTTAAAGTAGGAAATGTTCTCTTTTCTGAAACTGCATTTCTACTCAGTTAGCAATGAGAAGCCAAATTAAAAGGTAAAAGAGAAGATGGGAAAGAAAGAAAAATATAAAAGAGGAAGAAGTTGTGTTCTGATAATGTTCCTGATACACTGAGCTTCACAGTGTTCTAAGGTGGCTAACTGATGCTGTCAGCCATGGTGATACTGAAGGATTCAGGAAGGCCCATTGAAGACAAGTGTTCTGGGTGTCGTGCAAACCAAAGAGAGATGGCATCAGAATTTGAGAGGGTATGTACTAAAGAGAAATGTAGTTATACAAAAAAAAAAAAAAGAGTAAGCAAAAATGACACAAAATGGAGAGCAAGTGAATAAAGTATGCTGGGAAAGAAGCAAAAATCAGACAGTTTTACAGGATAAAATTTCACAACCCCTGACACTCAAGTTCTTCCCTCAGTAGTTCCAAAAGCTGGGGTTTTAAGCTATTAAAAGATGAAACACCTTAGCATTCTATAATTAATCTAAAAAAAAATGTTAACATGGAACAGACAGATTCACTAAGATTTTTTTAATGACATTTCTGCCTTTCTGAATCAGAATTAGTATTTTTTTTTTTCTGTCTTTGGTATAAGTATTTAAAAACTGTAAATATGAGTGAGAACTTTGATTAAATGCAATAACAGATTTATTTAGAAGATAAAATAAAAGGAAAATCACTAATTCCCTCTATCCAATCAGTTTAATGACCTTCTGTGTTCTCTCCTATGGAAAGGTATGGTACTCTGCTCATGACACCTGGTTGTAATGGCAGGAGAAAGTCAGCTGTGAAGCTTACATACTATTTATTTCAGTTCATTAATTTTGTCAAATCCAATGCTGTGGAAATCTAGAATGGTGCTATAGATGGAGTAACAGATACAGAAGAACATGTCTGAATATATGGCCTGTATAGTGGCCAAATCCTCCACAGTGATTGTAGTCACAGTCCTGGAGCTCTTGTTCTGGAAAACAATTCTTAATGCATGACAGAGTGAGGATTAAAGAATTTCAATAGGCTGTTTAGACAGCTGTAGGTCTCAGACTTTACAATTTATGGGTATATTTTACCCTGCAGTTGCATAACCTGTTTAATTACATTTATTACACACCGATATATAATCTTTTTAATTTCTTTTGTAGCCACACGGTGAAGTACTTTTTTTTTTTCTACTTCATTATCTTTTCAAAGAACATCTCCCCTCTCCATGGGTTCGTGGACAAACATCCTTGTCAGAGACAGGTTCATTAGAATCTTAATTATTTTCTAATTGCATGATATTTCATCTCATTCTTTTTCCTAACTGATGAGTTTCACACTTCCTCTTGACCTGATCTTAAATCCACTATAATTACTTATATAATGGTATGTTAGTTTTTAAAGTTATTAAAGTATCTACAGAGATACATTATAAGAGAACGTGTGCGTGCATGACATGGTCAAAGGGGTAATCTTGGTTGTAAGAGATAACTATATCATACGCTGTTAAATAAGTATATTTTTGGGCAAAATTATACAATTTTAATGTAGACTGTATGCCTTCACATATACACTCGCACTCAGCATGTCTGCAGGAGAGGGTAATCTCTTTGCATTTGCAATCACAACAGTTGAATCTACCAGAGAATACATGCAAGCACAAATTTGAACAACAAACTTTGACTCTTAAAGGTAGTTAAATATACCCTATGAATTCAAGCTTATGATGCAGTCAGATACAATGCCTTTCAAAAATAACAGCTGGTGTTTGAACATGTTATTTTTCATTTACCACATCACTGGGGGATTTTTGTGCCTGCAAAAATCTGTGCACACTTCAAGTATAGCTTATTTAATCTTACAAATAAACATGCCTATACGTTCTCTGTTGTTTCTTGTGCTTTCTACTGTTTTAATCCCATGAATGTAAAAATAAATGCTTCTCTTCCATTAATGATGCTTAGATTTTGTGATCTATGTCATTTTATACTGAAACTACAGAACCTGAAATTAATTGTCTAAGCAGGTCCCTGATTCCTGCTGCTTTTTATGAAATTTATTGCTACTGGAATTCAGTAATTTACCTGAGACCAGAAGTTCGTTTTTAGATGAACACTTCTTCCCTAGGATAAAACTTGAAAAGTTGTCTGATTTTGCAGAGTCTTTAAGGATTTGAATCAATTGTTTTGAAAGTCAGCGTTGTGTCAATCCCAGATGAATATTGCTCCTGCAGAAAAAAAAAAAAATCCCCATGAATTTTGTGCTAGTCTGGAAAGCTGTCAACTCCCATTCAACATCAACTAGCACTTGGGTGACCTTTGATTAGCCCAGTGTTACCCTGCAGCTAAATGAGTTAGTAACTATTAAAGCTGAAACACACATCCTATCTTGCATTATAAGAGAGTATTTAGTATCTATCAACTACGGACAGCTTCTAAAACTATCATGCAAAGCCATTCAACCTGTAATGATCTTCCCACTTAGGCAAAGATCCTTCTTTCATATGTTTACTTCTGGCAGTGGTAAAAACAAAACATTTTATTAATTATAACATTTAAAATAAAGATTCATTGATTCACAAATTGCATCTCATTCAGCAATTCAGGTAATGCTTAGAGCACTATTAATAGGGAGCTTAGGAGTGTAAAGAAGCATGCACTGATGACAGAAATTTCATTCTAGGTCTATACTTTTTTCTCAGTTTTCAGGATGCATTCCTGCTGTATGCTGTTCATAACTACTTCTTCCTTTTAACCTGCAAATGCCCTGCAGTGAGAAGTAGTGTGCAAAGCACTAAATGGAGGGTATGAAAGAAATACATAGATGAAGTAATGAAGGAAGGTTAATGTTCTGGTATTCCTTTCTTAGGACAAATCACTGAAACTGCCTTCCTCCTGAAAAGAATAACGGGTAGCAACAAATGTATCTAAAAACAGAGGTAGTGCTGGAGTTAAACTATAGGCATTAGAGCATCTGTTCAAGGTCACATAAAGGGTCTGTGTAGTTCAGCATTTTGTCTCTGATGAGGGTCAACAACAGATGCCCAGGAAGCAGCATGAAGCAGCACAAGCATACAGCAAGGGATGTTTTCCCTGAACAGTGGAAACAGTTCAGCTTTCCGTAATTTGTGACTCTGGGACATCTTTAGAGCATGGTACCAGTGACGTCTCATAAAGGAGATATCCTTGAAGCACACAGGTGCAATTCAGCTACATCTTCTCACCACTGGTCAGCCTCCTTTTGGTACTTGCCATATCACTTTTCTTCCTCAAGTCAGGGTGACAAGTCTTCCACTTCTCTTCCCTCCTTTTCCCAAACTTCTGGATCTCCTTTTGCTTGGAACAGAGCTGGCAAGTGTAGCAGATGCACGTGACCCTTCCCAGGCAAACCAGCAGCAGTTTGGTCCAGGTTTCAGAGGAGGTAAAGGCCTAAGCCACAACCAGGCCAAGAAGTCTTTCCAGGAGACCCACAGGGAAGCAGAATGGCACATTAAACACTAGTGGCTTGTGGGCACAGAGCGTCTCGTGCATACTTTTCCTACTGTATGCAATTTGACTACAAATCAACCACTTCATTCTATAAATATGACAGCCTGGATAAGCCCACTTTGAGCTCTGCCTGCTAAATAAATGAGCTGTATGACAATGGTTTTACTACTTACAGGTCAGTGGATGAGCGCAATTCAAGTTAAATATTAATCGTTTAGCTTAATTAGATGCACACCAAATGTAATGGATTATTTAGAGATATAAGCTTGTATGATTTTTAATATACTCTTTGGTTTATATTACTTAGTAGAATAGATTTGCTAAAGTTTTAAGCTTGTATTTGCCAAAAGCAGCTGCAGACTACACTAAACGCCTGCAAGATAAAGTCCAGCTTGCATTTTGCTGGGAAAAATGGAACTGACTGGGAAAACAATGATCCAAGGCTAACGCGGAGACATCACAGACATCTGCAAAGTAGGGCCTATTTTGCACTTTACTGAGAAGAAAGAATTTATCCAAACAAAACGGTACCTTCAAGGATATGGACCAAAAACAATGTCTACAACTGAACTAAACAAAGGCTCACATGGAGTCACGGAAAAAGGGTTCAATGCGGAGCAAAGGACCTGGTGGTGAAATTTTGCTATTGGACTGGATCTTGGTGTGAGTAGTCTGTAAAGACAGAAAAGTTTGTAGGATTCTATGTTTGGGTGGACCTCTGTGCAGGTAGTCAGCTTGAGCCAGCACTTCTGCTATTCTACTCCATTAATTTTTTTATTTTCTGAGAATTTTGTTTCCTGAAAGTCTGTTTTGCATGTGGTTAAGGGCCTCACCTGAAAGTTTGCCACTGGAGCTTTAAAAATAGGCTCCAGAGTGAACGGTTATCGGGGAGAGAAGAATCCTGAACGTTTGCACTGCGACAGACATAGGCCTTGCCTGAAAGTTTGTCTTCGGAGCTCCAAGACACAGCCCCGGGAGTGAACGGTTATCAGGGAGGAAAGACACCTGAAAGTTTGCTTCATGAATGGATGCAGGCACCTGGAGAGAAGCTAAGCAGCATTCAGCTTGGCATATTTTCCCCATGCAGTAAATAAAAGAGTGAACCTGCCACCGAACTCTTTTAAGTTGCACTTCTCTTTAAGAAATCTAAACATTGCTCTGCAGCCAGCAGAACCGTAAATTACTCCCTCACGACAGCAAGTCATGCCCGCTGTAAGCTGGGAATCCACTTTGTACTGAAGTCCCTTAGCAGTTTCTCACACAAATTTGGTATCTGAAAGCTGAACACTCACCACAGCAGTCACTGTGGATTCACAATATTTGTACTTAGCTACTGACCAGGTCTAGAAGAAACTGAAATTGATAAACCATGCTTCTCTAATCTTCCCTAAATACTTTGCTAGGAAAGGTCAAAATCTTGAGCAGCTATATACTCTGTTTGCACTGGATCTCCATTGAGATCTGAAAATGGGGTTGAAGTCCTATTTATTTTTACCTCTGGAAATTGCTCTATTCAAGAGGCCAAGAATACACTTTTCAAGTCAGACATCATGTAGTACCTGGCCTAAACACATGAATCTAACTTCAAGGCCACTTTAAGGCTGCAAATGTAGTGAATTCATGCTCAGCTGTGAAAATATTCTGACCTGCCTCACAGATAAACGCTCTGGACATAACTTTTCTGACTCCTTCCAGCTAACACTATTGTGTTTTTTAACTGTGACCACAGTGTTTTATGTTTAGGATACCCACTGGATAGAAAGTAAACATTACAGGTATGGCTAGTGAAAACAGAGAATCACTACTCAGTCGTTTGCTGCCACTGAGTAATTTTACTTAGTGGTTTGACTGCTCTGCTAAGCATTTTTCTTAATGTTGTCCCAACAGCAGTTAATTTTTACTTGGTAGCTTCATCAGAACATCTATGTGTAACTATCAAAGACACAGGTTTCTGGTATGTTGTACACTGCCTCCTGATTCAGCTGAAGCTGGGCTGCAGCTAATGTCTACCTTGTTCTTATTGATCTTTCCTTCAAATATCAGGATACTTAATATGTCCCATTATATTAATGTTGGGTTGATCTTCAGTTCTCTCAGATATGTATTAGCTTTACTGTTAGAGGTAAAAAAAAAAAAAAAAATAAAAAAAAATCAGCTTGCTTCTGCTACTCTAGATTCCCTGTTTGGCTGAAGATGTTAGACTGAGTTTGTAGATACACCTCCTGTCTCTAATATTATTTTCTTTGTAAGACAGCACTAGGAAAATACTCTGATGTGTCCTTTAGGATGGAGAATTTAAAGGTCTTCTTTTTTAGAATTCTTCACATTAACCAACCTATGGCTTACTCTTGGCCATGTTACTGTCTTTGTAGTTTCCAAAATAATTAGTCAGTGATGCGTTTCTGTAATCTAAGTTTGAATAACAGAGATGTGCTCTACCAGTGTTTCTTGTGTTACTGTTTTTCTAAAAGGCAATACTAACCAGCTCTGCCTCATATAAGATTCCACATCGAACTGCTTTTTCTGGTCCCTTGGTCCTACAGAAGGTTTTGTGGAGCTCAGTTCCTTAACACGTTATACAATTTTTTTCTGAAGTTAGCAGGGTGTAACTCTGCATAGAGCTGATTTTAGAGCTAATCATAACAGTCTGAAAGGGAAAAGAGACAATGATTATCTTTAGCCAAGAAAACTCTAAGATGAATGAAAGAAATGGAAAATACTCCCAAAGGTCCTTCTTTGTGATACCTGGATGACATAAGACATAAGGCACTTAAGCCTTGAATTTAGTCTGTTGTTCTTTAAGTTTTGCACTATTACCTTCTTCTGTCCTTCACTGTTACGTTTCAAATGACATTCAGTTCTCCAGATCATAGTGTTTCTGTTGGATTCTCTGACAGTTTTGTATTTTTAATGAAAAAGAGAAGTCTTGTATTCTCCAAACTGTACTGGACAACACTGTTGGTTACATTAGGACAGTGATGTCAGGTGATTTTTAGTGCCTCTGTTTTGAGTTTGTTGCCTTTTGTTTGCTTTTTTCGGCTTCTGATATCTACCTGTGCTTCAAACACTAAGGATTGTCAAATGCAAATGTTAAACCGTTTGAATTTACATGTCAGCATGTAATGTTGAAGTGCAACCTTTTGAAGACTTGTGTGAACTCTGCTGTCCCATAGCTTGTGGTGTCTCTACTATCAGTTTCCCATGTTTTGTTCTGAAATTTCCTTGTGGAGTGTTAGCCACTTTGGGAAACAATATGTAAATAACTACAATCTAGATATCTTCATCTAAGCTAGTAACTTTAGACTCTACTTTTACTTAATGAAAAGAAACAGGAACTTTCAAACCACCACTGATTTGATTTACTTTAGAGAACTTGTAGAAGATGAGGTAACCTGCACTTTAGATGTGCTTATTTCTCTGTATTGCCTACAGAGGAAATTAGGTGAGATTAGGTTAGATTAATCCCCCTTTGCATTACTTTTCTCTGTTCCTACCATAAAACCAGCATCTCCCACCAAATCTTCAAGTGTGGTGTTGGTTTTGATTGTGGGGCTTTTTGTTGTTTGTTTATCAATGCTTTTCTGCTATTTCATGCTCCTTTCCTTCTCCTTCCAATATTTTACTGGAATTAGCATTCTAGAAAATATCCTACCTGGGGTCTTCTATATTTCCTTGAGGTATGATATTTCTTTTGCAGTTGTGCAGTTTTTGCCATCTTTCTGCCAAAATTTAGTTGTGTTTGCTCTAACTTCAAACACACTGCCACCGAGTGCTGCTATTTCTTTCTTTGGCTCCAATCTCTAGTTCATATTTCTATGTCTTTCTCACTGCTTAATCTGTCCCTTAGTTCAACATAGAATTTCCTAGGGTACAGTTCTGGTTTTAGATTTGCGCTGTTCACTTTCTTTTCCAGCTTCTCTTTTACTCCTCAAATTTATTTGCATTTTGACATGGAAGGGCTGTGACAGCTGCTGTTTCTTTCTTCCCTGTGTGATCTTGAGTCTTAGACAGAGGATTTCAATTTCATGTTCATGCAAATGTGCTTTATCGAATATTTTTACTGTAACATCTGAAGAGTTCTTGTGTTTTTCTGTGTTGGAAAGAGAACAATGGGAAAAAAAACCCCAAACATGATTTTGCCAACAATATCCAACCTCAATATTATTTCCATGTTGTTATATGCTCCTTTGACCTGGATACACACCTCTGTGACACCGTGTCACAAACAGTAAATGGTTGGCATCCAGCTAATTGATCTCTGAATGCAAAACATTTTTTGTCTGGCTCTCCTCATTGAGTCAATGACTGACTGACAAACTACTTTGAGATCAGGAATAGGATGTCTTAATTCCTACTCAAATACTATGTTCTCTGTAAAGTATGATCTCATGGTTACCACCTCCCCTAAGTGCTTATCTTTACTGCTACCTGAGGAGGAGGTGAGATTCTTTTTTTTTTTTTTTGTAGGCACTTTTTATCTGCAACAACTCCCTCTGATGTCAAGGGTTTCAGATTCATAGTTTACACTCTTTTCTCATTATCTATGACCTCTTTTCCAGGGCTGAGTTGCTTTTTCAAAGGCATCAATTCAGAGTTGGTAGCCATGAAGCAGATGAATAGGACAGGGATAAAAACATGAATGTTCTATCCCACATCTGCAGGAAGGAAGGGTTGGGGCAGCGTTTTCTTGTGTCAGGACAGGTAAGAAGGCAATGGAGGAGTTGCCTGCCAGGAGGATCATGGGAGGAAAGGGAATTTGAACTAGAAAAAAAGGGCAAAGTTGTGGGAAACTGATTGCTTTGATGGAGTAACAACACTTGTGATACCAGAAACTGATTTAATCACAGTCAGACTGTGGTTTGACCATAGTCTTGATCTTTGTTTTTTGAAATATTATTTGCAAAAGTCTACTTAGAAACTAATTTGTTTTTTGTTTTTTTTTTTCTTGGTGCTGAAATCAAGCTGCAGATCCTTGGCTCCTATAGACTAGCTTTTACCAGTAGAACTCTGACACCAACAGCTAAGTCATTCTTTGTGTAGAGCTGCTTCCCTTCTATCTTGTTTCTTTTTCCATTGAAATAAATATTATATTGAATTATTTGAAGGGATAGAGTTTTAAATTTTCTAACAGCTTTAGTACTTAAGGCTGTTTCCTCTAACAGCTGAAAATAATGGACTGTGGTATATTTTGGGCTGACAGACAAAAAAATTAATTAGTATATATTGACAATGAAATATGTAAGAAGTAAAATAACTACCTCTTTGCAATAACACCCTTCCACTGATAAGTGGTACATATGTGTAATACCATTTTTAGAGATAGTCTTCTGAACAACTCCCTCTTGACTAGCTAAATTTTGTCATATTACAACATGGAGATTCACAGAAGGTGTGGCCAACAAGACAGAGACATTTAGAACTCTAAAATATAAAGAAGAGTTGCATCAGACTGTACTTCTATAGGAAAGCTGGAAAGATTAAACTGTGCCAGGCTCCTTCCTACCTATGCTGAAGAAAACTTCAGGAGCAGAAAACAACTATTTTCTACTGATGCCTTAACCTTTCAAAGCATGAAGGGTATTAATGCAACATTTGTACTTTCTTTGTATTCCTTCCTTTTCAATTATATTGAATTTCCATAATGCTTCCAGTGAGATTTCTTTAGCCTCAGCTTTCTTATAACCATCTAATTCCTCCACAAAAGAAATCACAGATAAGGTGGAAAACTACCAGCAAGGCCTTATACCACTAGCTCTGAGCATGGGAATGAATTCAGTGGAAAAACACAGCATTTGGCTGTAGAAACACAAAACAGGTGGCTGTAGGTCAGTTCACGTTCTTGCTGTCCCAAATTGCCTTAACAAGCAATTCCACAGTGCTTAGCTTCTCAGCACGTTCCATCTATAATGTCACCAACTGGACTTTGGGCACCGAGTAATTCAGCTTCAGGTTATTGCCATCAGCTAGAGCTGTCTGCCACCTGGACAGATTTTAAGCAACTTACAATTAGCTTTTAAACAGTAAGGCTACTCTGAAATTAAGCACAAGGTCTTCTTCCATAAACTATTGCAAGCACTGTTGTTGTCTTCTGTATATCCAAGTACATCATTGGTATAAAATGAACAAGTAGAGTAATCAAATGCGTTATGCAAGTACATCAAGAGACATGCTCCTGAATATTCTTGAGGAGGAATCATAAGGCTATGGGTCCTGAGTGATGAAGGAAATCATTAATGTATTTGGATGCTCAACTGAAAAGTCATAAATAACATCTAAACCATTCTCCTACTGCTCTCCCTCATCACCTTCCCTTTCATACTGTGAATTAGGACCAATCTAGAAGGTAAAATGATAGTAAAGATTATAAGGATTCCTCTGGTCATCATGAAAGTGCATGCAGGGTAACCTCTGGCAGCAGTGTCATCTCTTTTCAACTTGTTTTACGCTAAGTGAAGTCATTAGATGTGGTTCTTAGTGACATGGTTTAGGGGTGGACTTGGCAGTACTGGGTTAATGGTTGGACTCAATGGTCTTAAAAGTCTTTTCCAACCAAAACAATTCTATGATTCTATGATGAAAGGCCACTTCCATCCACAAAGTTTAGAACAAAGAAAAATCTTCATAGCTGTTAACCTCAGGTCCTCTCAGATTGTTCTCTTGGTTTCCTAAGTAGAGCACCTGGACAGTAAATAAGCCCTTCAGTGCTGAGCAGTAAAAACGATATTGTAGTATGTAACATATTTTGGCTTGCTACTGTGACATATCTTAGTGTTTTTAAAAACAAATGGGAGAAGTTGACTGTAGATCATTAAACAACTATGTAGTCATAGGGTATCAGTTAGCAAAGTGCACTTAATGAAAACCAGGAGCCTTACTCGACATCCTGCCCCTTCTTGCTCACCCTCCCACCTAGTGGTTTGCTCCCTATCTTCTGTGAGTAGTTCGGGGAAAAGGGGGGATTTAGCCTGTCTTTAGCCAGTCATCTGTGTTTTCTTGGGTTTTATGGAGAACAAACTGTTCCTGAGCTGATTTGAAAACACATGTATCTTCTGATCTGTTTCTACCAAAATTTTCCACTTTTTTCTTTGGACCTGTAGAAGAATCATGAATTCAACCTTTGAGGTCTATTAATATTTTACATATTGGTTCCCTGCCTGTCTATCAGAGAAAGGTAAGGGAAAATGCTGAAAACATACTGCAAAGAGCTAGAGAGGAAAACTGCAGGCTTGGTGAGTGAGACTGGCAGTATTAATGTTCTTAATTTAATACAAAGTTTCTGAGGGGTTGCTAATGACATGTTAACCTACCACTGATCAGCTAATTTTGTTTAGTTTCTCCAACCTTTCCTTCCCTGGTATGTCATCCCTTGTTCCATGACTGCTTTCATTTTTCTTCTCTCTTTCTTCCTTTATCTTGGTTTCTCAGGATATTTGTTTGTTTGGTTTTAAGATTATGAGCTCCTGGAGCACAAGCAAGAAGTTTCCTTGTGTGAAAAGCATTCAGTTCTGCTGGCAAACCTGAACAGTAATAGTGATGAGAACTGGAGAGAACACTTTGAACCAATCATTTCATGTCAGGAAAACATTTTTGCTCAAAACGAAGAATGCTCTATGCACTTTCTTTTTATGGCTTTTCCCACAAACATGTTTCTGAGGCGTGGGATGAAGTCTTCAGTAGAAGACTGAGTCAGAAATCTTCTCTTTCCAATCTCAACATGGACATTTTAATACAACTTCATTTTGTGGGGCTTTTCTGTTTGTTTGTTTTGGTGGTGGTGATGTTTTTGTTTTTGTTTTTTAAGATTTTTTAAGTAAACTCTCAGAAATTAAAAAAAAAAATCTTCAAAGTTTTCACAAAATTTACATTCTCCTATCAGATCTCATTAATATTTATAAGCAAACAAATTAGTGTCTTGGACGGATGTGTAATTCTGACCTGATTTCATCTTTTGTTTGTTTGTTTGTTTGTTTTGTTCCCCCTGGCTTTTCTACTATTATGTAATATTCTGCTCATAATCTACTTTTCAGGCCATGTATTTTTTTAAGAATCTTGATGAGATCTCTTTGGTTTTGCTTTGTTCTGGAAGAAGTAAGAGGCCTTTTGATTTCTTGGTCAAAATCCTGGGTCCTTTGAACTTAATAGCATTCTTGAGCCCAGTTTCAGTACAGCCATGGCTTCACCCTTTATCTCTCTCCCCTTCTAAGTAAAGTGGTGATCATTCCTACTTATTTACCAGTGGCTATTTACTGCATGATGAAAGCTCTTTCCACAGCCAAAGTACAGGCCATCCTACATAATCACATGTACCAGAGATACTCAGTGTACTGTGACAACATTAAATCATCCTTTCCTCTGCAGTGTATAAGGCACACATTGCCAAGGACCTGAAAGCATGGGAATGATATGCATGACTTAAGAGTATACCGCAATTCATTCCCAGGAGTTATGAAAGTCTGAACAAAGCTTTACCTATGTATTTATCCTAGAAGTTCTGTTTGTTTCCCTGGCTGTGAGAGAAGTGTGATATTAGAGTTCAATTGGGAGGTTTCCTTATTCATGGGAATACATTGCATTTAGAAGACATGTAGATGTGGTGCTTAGGGATGTGCTTAGTGGTGGACTTGTCAGTCTTACGTTAACCATTGGACTCAATGATCTTAAGGGTCTTTTTCAACCTAAGCAATTCTAAGATTCTATAAACATAGACAGTCACATAACCCTCCATTGCCCCACAAAGTCCAGGTCTGACACAAGTTTTACCTGCTTACTTGTGCCTTTTAGGAAAGCAAACTAAATGAATGCCATGGTATGCAGTTCCACACAGCTCATTAGGGGGTTCCCTCTTTGTTTTTCTATTCCTTTTCCTTTGCTGTGGTCCATTTCCCTTTTGTCTGCATCAGCACAAACACAGACCACTGTGCTAGGAGATGAGTTAGGAATATAATACATGTCATGATAACATTTTGGGCAGGGAACAGGTATCAGGACTGTTTTTAAAACAGATAGTGTTACCATCCTGAGTTTACAGTGCACCCTGCTAACAGTCACACAAGTGCAGCTGAGGACACTAGTCTGTGTATTGGTAAGATTAGGAGGAGGAACTCCTGGGACAGTTTCCTCACCAAGAAAAAGGGGCATGGGAATCTAGTAAGGTTTTTTAAAGAAAAATACTAAGTAACTTGAGATATGAAAAATTCATAAGAGCTAGGAATATTGGTTTTGTTTCAGTTTCCATCAACAATAAATATGGTGCTGTTTCTGGTTTCCTACCTTACAGTTCTGTTACATGTTTTAATTCACAAAATGTTTGCAATGCACTTCGGGATGATGAGATAGAAGGTAAAATCTGTACTGCTATGAAGAATAGGTGATCATAAAAATGTAAATTACAGAAATTATGCACGCAAACTTCTATGAAGCTGTTTAATACAGCACTTAATAGTTTCATTCTTCATGCCTGCATGTGAGCTGTTTAGCTAGTTATTACATCATTTATTTCATCTGCACATGCACTGTTCTACTCTTTACATAAAACGCACACATGCTTAAAATAAACCTGACCTCTCACTGACTCACTGTAAAAACCAGAAAGTTTGAAAACATGTTGATATGTTCAACTGTTTGGAAAAACAAACAAACAAACAAATAAGCAGGAAGAAAAAGTTGTGTGGTTTGCAGACTTTGATCAGTCTGCAAGAACTGTTCACGTGCCCTCAACATTCCTGTGTAGCCCTGCATTGCCCTCTGGCCAGCAAACAGAGCAAGCAGATTCTTCTAACTTCTGCTTCACTGCATCTGTTCCAAGTTCTGTCATGCACAGAAAATTAGTACTCTTGAAATAAAATTTAAAAAATAAAAATAAAAAGTGGAACAGGTGTTCAGGTCAATAGTTTCATTTTAAAGATTGATGCTGAATATTCCCTCATTCCTCCTCTCCAGATAACAAAAAATAACCAGTGTTTCACCAGACTGTCAGACTTCCTCTGAGTAATGTTTAGATCATTAAATGAACATGCAGAGATATGTTTATTTATGCCCAATTTTTAAAAAGATATTGAGTGAGGTTTTTTTGAAAGCTGAAATGATTTCTTTGCTTAAATAAGTATATAAATCAATCAATCATGTTATTTAAAGGTCAATGGCAAAGCTATTTTAATTAGCTATGACTCAAAAGAAGCAAACCTGCACAGTCTTGGATATTAAAAATAGAGCTACCGTATGCTCATGTTATGCTTAATATTTCATAAGGATACAAACTTAGATTAAGATCAAGCCTGCCTTATTTAGATGCCTAGTTTAAATCCTGTCTTGACAAAACTTCCATCCCTGGACAACCAGTGAGGAACATCTTTAACCTCTCATGTTGACCATCCATGTTTCCTGGACAAAACAGACTCCTCTATAAGCTTGAGGTAGAAATTCTTGCTTTGGGGACCTTCTTGTCTTCTTTACCTATTTTGGGAGCACTGCCTCTTTAGAGAAGTAAGGGCCTTTAAATCAGGAATCTGTCTTCCACTGAGAGCTTACAGGATTAATAGGAAGTTGCTGTCTGACTCTGTTCAATCTTTTCTGAAGAGACCCATGAAATTAAAAGTGTGATGTTGCATTTTCAATTCTGGCCTCATGGATTAGAGGCCACGGATTTGGCCAGAATTGGGAATCCCTCCATCCCAGAGAGCAGCATCCCTTCAGAGCAGCGAGCAAGCATCTGCCATCACCCAGAAGGCAGCTTTAGGCTCCAGTCTGAGTGCATGCTTTCTTCCCAGCAATCCTCCTCATAGATAAAATGGTGCTCTATGTAATGTCAAGCAACAGATACAAATAAATCTCATCCCAACGTGGTAGCTAGGCCTCTTGTTTGGAAACAAGAGGAAACCAACGCTCCTGGAAGCTCTTCCTAGCACTTTACCATTTCTGTTTTGCAGTCAGTTGTGTGCTAAGACAAAACTTATTTGCATGACAGGGTACTTTAGCTCCTTGCTAGGTCAACAACCACTCATCTTAAACCTAGAAAAGTTTTAACTTAAGGAAGAGTGAAGCTGTAGATATGGTGCAGGTCAGCTTAAACCCGAATGACAAGAAACCATGTTGGCCAGTGCAAGCTCCTGAGGCTCAGGCTCACCTGAAGACCTGAGTAGACCTCACCTAAAAGACCTTGCCTAAAAACCTCGCCTAAAGAGATGAGTAGGCAAATGTTCAACGAATGGAGGTGGTGGATGTTACAGGGCTGGAAAAATAGGCATCCTTGATTGCCATCAAAGGCTTCCCCAGTTCAATGCTCCGAAATCCCACTCTTAGTCTTACTGTGAATCGATCCAGTGGCTAAAATACACTAAAAGCAGCTCACAGGAAATAATGCACTGCTGGATAGAGATCCCAAAGATGATTGTGACTGATCACATGAAGGCAAACTACTTTTTCCCAAGGGCAATCCAGTCGGGTTAGCTTGGTTCATTATGCCTACTGAAGAATCACTTTGCACAATATCATTTTCAGTTGTAGACTTTGGTTGGATGGATTTAGGGTAAAGCATTTTTACACAATTTCACAGTGGGCTGTGTGGGTGATATAAGATCCTGAGTCAAAGGAAAAGTAATTTTTAATCTTTACTGTGAATCACTGATTTTAAAAATGTCAGCTGCTGTGTGCACATTGTCAGCCTGGAGTTACACAGCAAAACCACTATAATATTCAACATCGCAGCTCAAATTCTGGCTGCAGCAACACACAGTACAGGGTTGGAAATTTGGCCCCATATCTTTCTGTGTTGGAAGACTGAATTCTGTCCTTGTGAAACTGTTGGCAAAACTCCTAAAGCAAGGCCCAGTAGTACACAGAGCTACATCATCAATTGCTGAGCTGCTCTGCTACCTAGATTTATTATCTGAAACCATGATCCAAATAAGGGTAAGGGACACCAGAAGGTCAGTGCAAGAAAACTAACAGGAAACAGGGAGACGGGAAAAAGAAAAACAACAGCAACAACAACAAAAAACACCAAACCACACCCACATTCTTAATGGTAATTGTCTGCTTGTCTCCTGACTGGAAGTGTAGAACATCACGTAAAACTCAATTCTCTCAAACAAGAAGCTTAATCATTTTGAAACCAGTTTTGTGAATAAATAACCAACTAGCAAGATTCAGGTGAAAATCCCTGATTTCCTTAATTTGAGGAAGGACCTGAAACTCTTGTCTCCCTGTTTTACACAAGTGGTTTAGCCATTAGATTTAGGTGTATTTATATTGCCAAGTAAAATATTATTTGAATGTAACAATGGTTAAATATTTAAATAAGTGAGAGCAATACTGAAACCAGAATAATCCAGGACAGAGATATATCTGGATTTCAGCCTTTGTTTCAAGCCAGCTCTAGCAACAAGTAAACCCATACATTAAAATACTCAGGTACCCAGCTGCGAGAACTGTACACATCACATAGCAAACAAGACTTCTGTGTTTTGTGAAAGACTTGGTCTGGATGTACTGGTTTGAAAACTGCTCTGAATACGATTCCACCAGTGGAAAAAAAGGAGAATATTGAGTTTGAAGATCTAACTGGGTTTACATTAACATTGAGTGAATATTGCCAGAGCTTGTGCATAAAATGATATGCTGAGCGGCAGAAACAGAGCTGCTCTTAGGAAAGGTTCAACAAGTATCAAAGTGTTTTAGTCACGTCCAGGATTATGTAGTGGCTGACAATGTATACAATGATTTTATTTAATAATTTGGTTATCTTAGATATCCATAATCCTTATTCTAGGAAAACTAGGAGAAGTAAATTTCCTAACATAACACAGTCTGACTGTTCTTCTAATACTGTCCAAGATTATGCCAAAATTTAGAGCTGTGGAGGTTCTCTTCTGCCAGTTCCTATTACAGTTTTATCATCAGCTTTGTCTTTTTCCTTACCATGTTATCCTTTGATGACAAGCTTTGTCTTCTCAGATTAATTTCTTTTTGGTGTTAATTACACACAGGTCTTTACAGCCTGACAAAATAGTCCATGGGACTAAAAAGAAGCATCAGGATCATTGGCATTCTGGAAATGATGGCCTCAGAAAGCAACATTCCAGCTGTAAACTTACTGAAAACTGCCCTTTTTCCTGTCCCAGACCTAAACGCTTACTGTGTGTTACAGATCTCCTTCCTCTGACCTTCAGGAACTTTCTGGTTATGAACCTATATTTATTCCTGAGTAGATTATAACTGTCCTTTTCTGTTAAATCTTAAATATGGATGACTTCACATTTTATCATCCTGATTTATTCACTACCAATGCAAACTCAAAGTAGTTAAAAAAATGAGTTTCTTATTTTCCACATGCATATTCATTAGCAGGTGGAAAGGATCATACACAATCACAGTGCTTACTGAGGCAATTTGCTAGCATCTGCCCACTATTTAATGTTTCAGGTCACCTGTCCTTATGAATTATTTCTGTCACCACTGTAGCATAGAGTACCCTGTTTCCCCAAATACCACCCGTACATGTGATGAAAGACTGACTTCTCCAGAGCAAGGAAGAGGCCAGAGGAAAGAAAATGATTTACCAAAAAATGGTATTAAAATCTATGCTAGAGATCAGAGGAGAACTCAGGGCAATTGACTGACAGGGATGCTGCCATGTCTGATCTGCTTCACATTTGGCAACACTGGAGGCAGTTCTGCCATCTGTATTTCCAGGTGGGAATATGAGGTATGTATAACGGACATCAGGGAGAAAAAATCTATGCTGCTGGAGAGTTGGAAGTGTGTTGTGCTTAAGAACGGTAAAAAATTGCTTGGGCAACTGGAATGAGCTCTAGCCAGAAGAGGAAAGAAGAGAGGGGGTATTTTAGTGTTTAGCACAGAACAGGGCCTTTTATGTCAAATTGTTTAGGGCAATTACTTTCTAAGGCTGGACATTTACATTTCTTTACAAGGAGACTTTAAAGACTGTGTTATGTTGCACATACATGACAGTGCCTCTAATTTTTTTTTCCTGTGTGCTCTTTGGGGTGTAAGTCCACTGGTTTTAAGGGAACTACACTGGCATAAAACTGGAATAAAACAGAACTTGATAGTGTCAGAAAAACTATCCATCATACACTCTATACCATGTCAACCTATGTGTGCACTGTTCTGGTACTTTCATGCTGAACAATAATTATAGTAGACCTTTTCTCTAATTATTTTCAGGACTTCCACTGAAGTGAGAATCTATAATTCATTATACGAGTAGGTGCTAAAAATAAAGTCACACAGAAAAAACACATCCTTTGCTCTTCCCTCATTCAGAAGCAATTTCGTGCATTCCTTGTAATGGGGAAAAATGTACTTTCTCAGTTGTAATGCGAGAAAATTTACTAGACTATTTACAGCACACATATTAACTTATTGTGCAAAGAAACCTTATGGAGAAAGGCACTTTTTTCAAAGATTCATGTTTCAATTCCCTGGTGTTTCTCTCTGAACTTCTTTACTGTATATTACAGATTTTCTTCATGATCAGATTTCTAATATTTTTTAATGTGAGTAGGGTGATGTCACCACACGTTTGATTGGACTACCAAAATTTAACAGTTGTTAACCCACCTCATTTCCTGCTTCAGGGAGCCATTACATTTAATGGAGCAGTAATCCTGACACTCTCAAGTTGGACTGATAATCAGTTTCCCATAACTGGATTAACAGCATACTCTGGGTTGGAAGATCATCTGATGATTTGCATATTTATACATGTACTGCTTCTCTATAATTTATGTTCTGATCATTTGTATTTACACAGTTGGTTTGAGGTTTCCTAATGAGATGTCACCCCAGTTTCAGTGTTTACTGTTAATACTAGTCCGTTTTTTGTTACTTGTCTCTGCATAGTTAAGAGGTGGGTGGAGGGATTCTCATCAGGAATTACTGGACAAGACAGATATCAGATGTCACCTCACAGGGTCTCTCTGAAGGTGTCAGCAAACTACTTCATAACTCTTTAGAGATTTTTTTTTCTTTGGAACACAAAAATGTCATCTCTGACTAAGCGATAAGCCTATAGTGCTTCTCCTAAGGCCTTTCTTGAACCTTCCTCGTTTTTGCTTTTCTACTGGTCGTGAAGGTTTCTGAAAAAAATCTTCAGTTGATCTGCAAGGAACTACTTTCCTCTTCTGAAAGTCTTAAAGGGTTCCTTGCATCCTGGAGCACTAAGGGACACCAGACAACCTTTGGAGAGGACTTTCCTCACATTTATTGCAGGTATTGCACACCTGAACAGATAGTATAAAACAAACTGGATTGTACTCGTGTACCTAATGGTAGCTATCTATACTGCATGTTATTTTTACAAATGACATTTTGATTTCCTTTAGTTTCTGAAAATTGTTATGTTTTCATAAAATTTTCAGTTTGGCACTGATGTATTTCAAAATAAAGTCTCTTGTCACCTTGGGGTGAAAGCACTACCACAAACCCAGTAAGAAAAGACACCCTGAGATCTACTAAAGAAAAATATCTTTCTTAGCTTGAATATTTTTTGTTTTCTACTGACAAGTAGACCTTTGAAGAGCTTTATTGTAGGTCTGACTTATTTGTAGTGGTTTCATTAGAATATTAACCACTTGACCTACTTTAGATAGCCACTACTCAAGATAGGAACAGGTTGACCCGAAAACACCCGGGAGAATTACAAATGGAGCTGGGGCACAGATTTATGGTAAGTGACCTGAGACTTTGCAAAACACTTTGGGATATTAGCTAATACATTATGCTCATTGTTTCACAAAAAACTGGGGTCAGCGGAGGCTGATGACACTTTGTGTGACTGCAGTAGCCATAAAGGTTAAACAATGAAAGACAATCACAGAATCACAATATGTTAGGGATTGAAAGGGATGTCGAAAGATCATCTAGTCCAATCCCCCCGCCAGACCAGGGACACCTAGATGAGATTACACAGGAAGGCATCTAGGCAGGTTTTGAATGTCTCCAGAGGAGACTTCACAACCTCCCTGGGCAGCTTGTTCCAATGTTCTGTCACCCTCACTGTGAAGAAGTTTCTTCTCATATTTAAGTGGACCCTCCTGTGTCCAGTTTGTACCCATTGCCCCTTGTCCTATCATTGGTTGTCACTGAGAAGAGCCTGGCTCCATCCTCATGACGCTCACCTTTCATATATTTGTAAACATTAATAAGTCTCCTCTTCTCCAAGCTAAAGAGACCAGCTCCCTCAGCATTCCCTCATAAGGGAGATGCCCCACTCCCTTAATATTCTTTGTGGCTCTGCACTGGACTCTCTCCAGAAGTTCCCTGTCCTTCTTGAACTGAGGGGCCCAGAACTGGACACAATATTCCAGATGGGGTCTCAACAGGGCAGAATAGAGGGGAAGGAGAACCTCTCTCGACCTACTAACCACTCCCTATCTAATACATCCCAGGATGCCATTGGCCTTCCTGGCCACAAGGGCACAGTGCTGGCTCATGGTCATCCTGCTGTCCACCAGGATCCCCAGGTCCCTTTCCCCTACACTGCTGTCCAACAGGTTGTTCCCCAACTCATACTGGAACCTGGGGTTGTTCCGGCCCAGATGCAAGACTCTACACTTGCCCTTGTTATATTTCATCAGATTTTTCCCCACCCAACTCTCCAGCCCGTCCAGGTCTCACTGGATGGCAGCACAGCCTTCTGGCGTGTCAGCCACTCCTCCCAGTTTTGTGTCATCAGCAAACTTGCTGACAGTGCACTCTATTCCCTTACCCAAGTCGTCGATGAATATATTGAACAGTACTGGTCCCAATACCGACCCTTGAGGGACTCCACTAGATACAGGCCTCCAGCTAGACTCCTTCCCATTAACCACAACTCTCTGGCAGGCACAACTCCTACAGCCTTTTCCAACATGCAGCAGGTGTTGACTTGGACTGTCTGCACAAGTTCCCTGCATCAATGAAACCCAACATGAGGTAAAGATTACCCCAAGGAAGCATAAACTGTGATTGCAGTTTTACTTGTTACCTATATTTTGTCAAAGGGTAAAGCCTTAATCTGGACTGAAATACATTTATGTCAGGAGCTACATATATATGCAGAGAAAGAGAGTTTCTGTCTCAATGATCTAGTCTTGCAGGCTAGATTGAAGGCTGTCTCAGTGACCAAAATTTCCTTTTATTTCATTACTAGCAGAAAAAATCTGCCTCTCTTACACAGTTCTCTGTAAGACTATCAGAGCTTGTTTGAACCCTTGCCCTCTCTTTGGTGTTACATTTCCCTGAATGCCTTGTTGATCTCTATTTATTTGATTCATGATTTTAAATACCTTTGAGGTGGTTATTTTAGAGATGGAGTTACATTTTTGCTTTGTTTCTGTAGAGCTTTGTAAAATATGTGTAATAAGAACAGGCACTGTTGTTTTAAAACACTAATGCCAGAAGCAATGACACTGCTGCAGGAGTACAGCTTCTTCCAAGCTAATAGTGGCTGGAAGCTATCACTTCTCCTGGAGACACACTTCACTGAGTGTCATACAAGACACAGGCCCAGCATGTCAAAAGCCCATCAACAGGTTTGCCTACTATCTGTTGGGAGGCTGAGCAAAAGAGGGGCTGGGTTACTATGTGTCACCATTCAGATGAGGGAGGTGTGGTTCTCTCAATTAACTAGTGTTAAGAACATGTTATTTGGATATTAAATCTGTACTAACTCTGTTGCTTGGGTGTCTATGATGCAGTTCAGCCTTGGACAGCCTTTACAAGCCTAGAGACAAAAGACTAAGGGTATTGTATTTTAATTTTTTCAAATGTTTGGGAATAAGACTCAACATTTTACAGCCTTTACAGAAAACATGAAAAAGGTTATTTACAAGGTGCATTAGAGGTCAAAATTTGACTTAAAAGAATATTTCATAGGCTCATTAATTTACTTGAGTTTTGGAGGAAGAATATGACTTCTGAGAATTCCTGAGTGTGCCTTCCACTGTGCCTGTGACATGTGATAGTGTGTATACGCAGAAGAAAAAATCACTAGATGAAAAGGAGGGAACTGGATAGGATATCTGCTTCATGCCTACTGGAAAGAGTTTCATTCACAACCAAGTCACTTGCCTTGGAATCTGCCCAGCTCATCATACATCAAAGAATACACCTTATGACAAGGCTAGGTAAGCTGACATTAGTACACATTGTTTCAGGTCAAAATCTTCAGATCCAAGGTTATTCAAACCAATCTGCCTGGTAGTCACAGACAGAATGACCACAATTATAGCTCAGCACTGGCTGGAAAAGACACAAATGGTTCCATGAGTGAGTTTAAGCTCTACCACACCTGGTAGTGATTCCCACACTAAAGTTTGTTCAATATTTTTGCCAACGACAGATTTTAATGTGGGATTTTACCTGAAGACAAGTTTCTTCAGCAAACAGTAGCAGTTTTTGTCACTAAGGAAAAGCATAATGCTGTCTCAGTGCCTTAAAAGAAGTCTGTTGCTTCTTTATTGTGTTTCCTCCAGATCATGTGGCTCCCTTTCTCCCCACTAACAGCAGCATATGAGCCTATTTTTAAATCGCAGATATGTGACTCTCACAGAAAATGAAAAAATCTATTGCGGATAAATAGAACGGTTATCTGCTTTGATGCAAATCTCTTTCTTTATTTGAGGTTTTTTTATAAAAACATATAAAACAAATATAAAAGTTATACCTGATATTCTGGTTTTTGACACCGAGACAATGATTTCTAGCTTTCTCTTGAAAAAGGAGCCCCTTTTTCTCCTGTTCCTTCTTTGTCTTCTCCTAAAAATCTCCTTCTAAAAAAAAAAAAGTTATTCTATGTATTTTAATGTTCAACATAATCAAGGAAATGTGTAGCAGTTGTAACTGAGCTCACTCAGTCAAAGCTCTGCATACAGAATTGCTGTCTAGATCCCAAGTGCTGTTACAGCAAAAAGGCTGCCTCAGTGACAGTTTTCTCATTTGATCTGCCTACAATGGGTAATCGTAATTCTGTCCTGGTGGGCTTACTAAAAATGTCTTTGCAAAAACCTCCTCCTCCTGTACGTTGACAGATAAGAGAATATGCTGTAATCCTCATTCTTTGTACAGGGAACTGCTTGCCACTTTGACAGAGAGAATGAACTCCAGGCTTCTGAAACTAGTTTTTGAGTGTTTAGCTGGTCATTGCTCTGTGTTCATTTTCTGAACTAACAATATCTTGTTCGTATCACTTTCAGCACTCATCTACTGAAATTTTTGTGTTGTTCATAAACCAAAAAAATTCTTAAAGGAGTAAAAGAGGTTTCTGCTATCTATTCTCTGTGACCTGACAGCAATCCTCTCAGAAGTCTTAAGCAGTGTTAGGCTTCCTTTCAATTCAAGATATTGTGTGTAGAAAGGACACAATGGGCTACATCCAGAATATGATTATTGGCCTAAACTGAGAACTAACTCTCTAAATCCCAAACAGTAAGCCTGAATATGAGAGTTCAGAATCCAAAATGCTCTGAGCGAATTTGTGTTCCCTATGCAACTTTTTCCAGTATTTAATTTCTCTGATATCAGAGAGTCAATGATGTGCCAAAGTGTACCTTTATCTGAGCAGGTCAAAAAGAGCAGCAGTAAGTTAAATTAGGTTTCATTTGCCAGTTATCCCAGGATAATAGGTTTGCTGAGGGGCTATTTCTTACAGAGATTATCAGCATAGCAGTGTAAATCTGTGATCTTTACAAACTGAAGTGGAAGCTGCCTCTTCTAAAAAGAAAAAAATAAAATCTGAGGAAGCACTTAACACAACAGCAGAGTGGCCATAATTTTGTTTAATTTTGTCACCTGCTGAGAGGTTTCAGACCCAGTACTTCCTCAGTCCCTTTGAAAGCTGCTCAAGCCACAAGCTTGGGGCTTAACCTCTGTCATGCAGCTGTGGCTGCATGCAGCTGCTTTGGGGTGAAGCACTGATTGTCATGCTTTGAAGAAACACGACCCTTGCTCATCAGGGTATACTTACAGGACAGACGGAGCAGTCTCCAGCCTATAGGCACAGGAATGCCTTTTTTTTCTTTTTTTTTTTTTTTTTTCCTGGTTATATAATAAGAAAAGGGGAAAAAAAAAATACTGGGATACTCAGTCCTTGTATACGAAGGATGCCATGTCTTAAAGGGAAACACGGGTTCCTCCTCCATTTGTGAAAGGAGTTTCGAAAGGAACCAGATGCCTTCCTTTGGAGGAGGGCTCAAGGCTATAAATACAGGTGAGAGTGTTGTGCCTCTAAATTGTTGTGAGAGTCTATATGTAGGTCACACACTTGATGCCGCTTCTTAAAAAACTTTAAACATTGCTTACAATTTAGGTTTCTCTTTTTTTAAACATGTGTGGGGTTCTTTCTGGAGCTTCTTTCAAGGTACTAGGATTTACGAAAGAATGATAATGAAAAATAAGGTGTTTTAATAGTGCCACTCTGGAACCAGGTACTTTCAAGCTGAAGACTCAAAGCGCCATAGTGTCTAAACTCAATATTTAACTTGGTGTTGCGTTAACATGTGGTCTGACTCATAGGTCCATGAGATGAACTGGTTCTGTATCGAATTTTCAGACTGACAATGACATGAGTGAGACAACATATTCTATCTCAGAATAGCATATGTGTGGGTAAAGTGATCCATAAGAAGGTTATTTTTTACATTAAAGTCTTTTTATTGCTGTCTTTCCTTGAAACCAAAACAAAATCACAAAAAAGAGGTAAATTTGCATGTTCTATCATAACAGAGAAATCTGAATTAATTTTATGGTTTTACCTTTTTATTTTTTATACAGAAAAAAAAAAACACATTTACATTTAAAAAAAGAAAACAAAAAAGTCATTTAAGTATTCTTCTTGCGAACTATTTCTTCCACACCTGGAATTTTGGTTCTAAAATTCCTTAAATATAATTTCCGCAGATTAAATATTCAACTGGTTGATATGTTGCTTAGAATCCTTGTTAATTTTCAACCTTGCTGTCTTTCATGTGTCCATAATGTCAGCAAGTCAGATAAAAAAAACTCTGACTGTGTATTAGTTGTTACATTTCTTAGAAGACAGACCCAGCCTTTCAAAGCCAGCTGCATTAAAATGCATAAGACTACCATTGATTTGAAAAAAAAAAAAACAAAACTAAACAGTCTCACTTTAGGAACAGGGACAGAAGTCCTTGCTGTCAAATCTCCATAACTGCAATCTCCGATCACTGACAAGTAAAGTTAATTATATTCCTGCTTGTATAATTTTTCTGCATTCTTAGGGAATAAAGGAAGACTTCAAGTGCCTGCTTACCTAAAAATGATAACAACAGGTCATTAAGGTCACCCACCTATGAAGGCATTTCTGAACTTTCAAGCCAAATAAGAAAGTGCATAATGAATGTAAATCTCCATCAGACAGATGATCCTGGAAAGAGGGTGGACTCAACTGGTTTCTTTATTTAGATGGTATTCAAGAGGATCAGGTCCCAGCCAGACTCCTGAGGCAGACTACAGATTTGGTCTAGTGTCTTTGAAAAGCTCTGATGTGTTATTAGACTCTGAGATTAGAACAGATATGAATTACACAGCAAAGGAATAAGAATCTGCAGCAAGAAGCAATTTACAACAAATAGGTAGCAGCTATTCTGTATCACATTTGATGCCCCAAAATAGAAATGAAATATGATCTAGAAGGTGATAAGTGAACAAACACAATTGATTCTAGGAAGAGGAGGAGGGAGATGGGTTGGAACATTGCTATTGACTTTGTTGTGTTACACCAGGGAATGGAGGCTGAATTAAGTACATTTAGCTTGCATCTGGACTGCCAGTCTCCAACCTTTGATTAAAAATAAAAACTGTGTCATCATGACCTGCAGCATTCTATTATTCCAAAAGAAAACAAACAAACAAACTACCCCCCCCAACATTTTATGTAGCTGCACTGTATTACATTTTAGACACAATAGATTATGCTTAGTTTTAGGCTATGTAAATAGGCCTGGTAAATGATTGGTTAAAGAGGAGCTCGTATCTGATATTGCAGAGAAAAAAAAAAAGGGGGGGAAAATATTCCTACAAATTTACAGATTATCTAATATCACATACCAAAGCTGCTAACGACGAAGTGCTAAACCATTTCTGGGATCTGATATTATTTGTAATTTCTAAGCTCCAGAATTTCCAACTAACCATCAACCATAAAGTATCTGATTTCTACAGTGAAGTACCACAGCAGCACAGAAAGAAGATCGCTTTTTCAATTCAAAGGTATAAAGTTAATTAATTGGTGTAAAACTGTGTATTTTTAAGAAAATTAGTTTCCCCAAATTACTAAGTGCTGCAGAGCTGTTGCCAGGATGATTTATTTCTCTCATGTAGATAATACGTTAAAATCTGTTAGATTTTTACTGAAGATGCTATAAATTAACACCTCAGGGTTATGATGTTTAATTAGGTGAACATCAATATTAATAACCAGCTGTGACTGTCATCTACACTTTATCTGGTTTAATACCACATACCATATTGCACCGAAAAACGTGTGTATACAGTTGAAAGGATAGGAAGGAAAGCAATGGGACTTTGAAGAAAATACATTGGAAACATCATCTGATTGCTAATTAGACTCCCCAAAATCCCAGTATCTGCAATGATTAATGTACTCTTAACAATGGAATGAGTCATTCTGCCACACACAGTTTTGTTTAACAGTACAATTAATCTTTCAGTTTAAGGGGAAATTGTTTATTACACATTTTCCCTTTTCTTACCCAACTGAGATGGAATATTCTAAATATAATTCAAACTACACTTTTTATTCTTACTTGATATTCATTATCATGACTTAACATTTTGGTAATATATTTAACTTCCATTTAAGGGTTCAATTATTCCAGATGGCTGGACATTTATCTATCATCATTTTCAGTAGATATCAAGACAGCAAATCTTAGCTGGCTGTATACTATACTTCTCAGAACAGAGCTATTTGCTGGTATACATGTAGGAAAGACACTGGAGAAAAGTAAATTATTAACTTGGGAGCAAGACTTGGTTGAACAACTGAAAGATTCAAAGCCATTGAGATGGCTACAGACATTTCTTCTGGATGAAACTTCTTAGCACAACAAAAAGTCAGCAGTGTACTGTTTGAAGCCCTTGTAGTGACACTGTATGGATTGCTTGAGCTTCCCAGCAGAACTGCTGAGTCTCCACTCTGACACATAATGAAGACAGAAAGCAGCAGGGTCAGAAGAGGAGTCAGCAGACTTGTATTTACAGAGACACAGAAACCCAAGGACTCTAAATACTTAGCATGGATGGGTGGCAGCTGCTGCTCCAGCACTGACTGCCTCCTGCAGCCCAGCTGCCAGCTCCAATCCTGGGCCTGCTGCTAATTTCTGCAGTATGACCGACTCTTCCACTCCTGAGATACAAAGTTGCCACTATCCGCTGGCAAATTAGGGGTTTCACAAAGTGGGTTGCAGTTTTTCGGAATGAGGGTGATAAAGAGCTACAGCCAGAAGAGGTGCCTGAAGAGAGCTACAGGTGAAAGTGGAATACTTACATACAACCCTGCAAGTGCAGGAGCTTTATAGGCTCCACACTTTTTACTCAAATGTTCTTCAGCCACTCACAGCTGTTTTGACATACCTGAAGAGGTTCTACAGTTGTTTTGCATTGATTTCCTGCCAAAACGTGAAAGACATTTACAAAGTAGTTGTTTCTTCAACTAAGTGCTCTGTGAACTTGATATATAAGGTTGTCCAAAGCATAAGAAAGGTGCTTCTTCAAGAGTAGTCACTTTTCCCAGAGTGGATATAAATTTCTGGGGCAGAAGATGCAAGTATTTCTTGTATTACATAATTATGGTTCTTGGTAGTAAAAGTACTTACACCTATTTTCATTTCTGAACAGTCAGGCCCATAGCGGTGGAGATGGCTTATTCAAACAGAACAGACATTCTAGCTTCTCAAATCAAAAAGAGTCAGAGAACACCCGAGGTAGGAAGGAGCCTCTAGAGATTTTCTGTTCTAACCCTCAGGTCCAGCAAGGTCACCTACAGCAGGTTTCTCAGGGCTGTGTCAATTCAGATTTTTAGTGTCTCCAAAGATGGAGACTTCACAACCTCTCTGAGCAACTTGTGCCAGTGCATGGCCACCCTGACAGTAGAAAAAAAAAAAAAAAGTAGTTTTTTTATCTTCAGAGGGAACCTCCTGTGTTTCAGTTTGTACCTATTGCCTCCTGTCCTGTCACTGGGCTTCACTGAAAAGAGCCTGACTCTGTCTTCCTTACTTATGCCCATCAGGTATTTATGCACACTGATAAGATATTCTTAGCCTTCTCTCCTTCAGGCCAAAGAGTTCCAGATATCTCAGCCTTTCCTCATATCAGATGCTCCATGCCTTAATCATTTTTGTGGCCCTTCACTGTGTCTGCTCCAGTATCTCGATGTCCCTTTTGTACTGGAGAGCCCAGGATTGGACTTAGCACTCTAGATGTGTCTCACCAGGGCTGAGTAGAAGGGAAGAATCACCTCCCTTGAGCTGCTGGAAATGCTCCTCCTGTTATAGCCTAGGTTGCTCTTGGCCTCTTTGCTGTGAGAATGCACTGCTGGTTTGGTGTCCACCAGAAACCCTGGTTCTTTTCTCACAAATCTCATTTCTGGTCAGTCGCTCACCAGTGTACAGGGGTGCATGAATTGATTCCTCCCCAGCCACAGGGCTTTGTATTTTCCATTGGTGAACTTCATCAGCCACTGCTGCCCCAGTTTTGTATCACCTTCGAACTTCGTGAGGGTGTACTCTGTCCCATCATCCAAATAACTAGTAAAGATGTTTCAATATATTTGTCACAGTATTGAACCCTGGGGTATACCACCAGTGACTGGCTTCAAGCTGGACTTCATGTTGTTGATGACAGCCTTTTGAGGTCAGCAGTTATTTCCAGTGCACATTATTGTCCATTTATTTAATCTGTACTTCATCGGTTCGTCTATGAGGATGCTACATGAGACAGTGTCTAATGTTGAAATCATTACTGTTTCAAGACAAAAACCAAAACAAAACAATACAAAACATTGCTGTCCCTTTGTTTACCAAGCTACTAATTTCATCCCAGAAGGATATCAGGTTGGTCAAGCATGATTTTCCCTTTGTAAATCCATGCTGTCTAATCTCAATCACCTTCTTGTTCTTAGTGTCTTTGGAGACGGTTTTCAGGAGGATTTCCTCCATTACCTTCCCAGGGATTGAAGTGAGGTTGACAGGCCTCACCTTAAAGGTCAAACCAAAATGGCAGCCAAGGAAATTCTCCTGGTGTGTGTCATATAGACCACTCCTTGAGATGGCAACCAAGTAATGGAGCTGCTGCCGGGCCCACCATCTGAGCCAGCAGAGGAAAAATCACAATACAGGTCTAAGTACCTCTGAGGGCTACTACTGAGGGTCACATTTCATGGGTACAAGACTGTGGCTTCTATTCCATTCACTGGCAAATTGAAATCCTAGATTTGGCAGGCCCATATTGGTGGAGACAGTATCACATCTCTGAAACGATGCACCAACTAGAATGTAAAAGAGCTCATGAGTCTGATACTTCTTTGGTGTTGAACACTCAATTTTGAGAGTTTCCTCCCCTTGTTTGTCAGGGAAATTGTGAGAAAGAGTCTTTCTTTTTATTTCAAAGAACAAGAGGATGAAGCCACTGCTACTAAAAGTACTGTAGAAGAGAGGGCAGACTGGATGCCCCCTTTATTTCCTGTGGTGTAAGGTCCCCACAAATTTTAGCATGACATTGAGCACCAGGAGTGCCAATATCAAATGGGGGACATGGATCTCACTGCAGGGATGTAGCCTATAATCAATGTGAGTTAGGTGTTTCAGCCCTGGAAAATCCTACTGTTGCTCCCTGTTTACGGCAGAGACACCAATTAAGTGACAGTATATTTAGGAGATGGTAAGAAAGGAATACAAATTGTGTAATAAGGGGAGTATCAAAAACCTCAGTGCATTGGAGAAGCACTAAGGAAGAAGAGCAGAAAAATATTAAAGGAAAATAAACATGTCTATCATCTTTGTGGTTAGTTTGTTACATGCTGAGTGTATTTATATGTAATACTCATATCACCAAAAGTAACCACTGCTTTGTAATGCCATGCTGTGAAACATGCCCTCAAGCAAGTGACTCCCTTGTAAATGATGTTACAGCATCAGTGTATCAATGGCTTTATTGCTCCACAGTGTCATTTTCAGCAGCCGATGCTACTGGGAGCAAAACAAGGCACTGTTTTCTTGCCAAGGGCCTTCTTGTAAAAATATATCAGTATAGTTACAGGCTGGCAAATAATTCCCATTCTCAGGTGGATAAATGCCACCTTGCTTCTTCAGGTCTTCTCTACCTTGCAAGTGCTCACAGATCTCCCTGCAAGCAAATAGATCTTCTTTGTATTTAAAACTATAGGTAACTGGTTAATAATGTTGACGTGTATGCCATGCTTGAATCAACAAACAAGGGTAGATCTACTGCTTCTTGAAGGAGGAGTAACATATGTTTACTGTCTGGCTATAGTCACAGCTGATTAAATCATTTGGTGATGCAGAATAGGTAGCACTATATAAGCACTAAATATCCTTACAGTTGTTTTTCCTTAATCATGCAAAGTACAATATCATCCATTGTACAAAACCATGTGCTGTCTGAAAAATTTAATTACACCCCTAATTTTGTGTGTAGAATTGTCATAAAAGTCATCCATTTCCTTCAAGTAAAGAACACAAACCAGAGCAAAACAAAACAATGATCCACGACCACCACCAACACCACCACAAATTTGATCCTGCTTTTCATAATGGAAATTTGGCCTTTTAAACTCAACTTGATAAATTTTAATTGTCATAGATATTAAAGAATTACAGTATTTTTACATTAGATGTTTTTATTTCACCCAACAAGCAGTTTAAAAGTAAAACAAGAAGATACCTTTTCAGTACTTTTATTTTTGCTGTACAGGTTATATTATTGTCAGTCAATTCAAAGTCATTCTTACAAGTTTTACTGAAAGGCTATAAAGAACATTAAACCTCAAGAACTTATACATCTCAAAGTGTGTGCTTCAAGGCTGTTCCCTCAAAGATTTGCAATTAAACTAACCTGTACCTCATTTAACAAGGTAGATGACAAAAGCACAGGTCATGCAATTTTGTGCTAATGTGCATTCCCAGGCTGACTGAGGAGAGAACAGGGTGGTTGTATCCCAGGGACAGAGTTAGTGAGACATGAAAGAGAAAAGGAGCTTGATAGATTTATCTGGAAAGCATCCGTATGCATAACTGATACTTGATAAAGGACTGAAAAAGTCAACATGCCACTGAAACACAGGCCAAATAAAACAGCTGACGTCAAAGTCTATTTGAAGAAGTTTTGTTCTCACAACAAAATGTGAAAAAGAAACCCAAGTCATCCATTCTTGACTGACTGAGGAAATGAACTAAGGCAGCAGCTGAGTCCAATGACACTTCTCTTCTAACTGTGACCATATCTCCTGAGCTATGTAGGTCTCTCAGCCAGGCTTAATTTGCTACATTTCCCCTTTGGCTCATCTTAGTACTTCAACACAGGAGAAGAGTTTTCAGACCCTGTGGCACCTCCTTGCTTCTTCACATGGTACAATCTCTGGCTAGAGGGGCAGAAGGATGCCAGTGTGCCAGATCTGGAGGCTGGTATCTAGCATGGATCTACCAGATGTTCACTAAGACAGCCTGCTACTTGCTTCCAGACGTTAAGCTACTCAGGCTCCCAGGTGGACATCTCACCACATCTTGAACAGCCAATCTGCAAAGTGAAAATGGACCACTGTGGGCAGCTGTGGTGATTAAATTCTTCTCAATAACATACTTACCCTGGTACACCTCTAAGGAACAACACAGTCTTGGGCAGCTATTCACCTTTCAGAAGGCAGCCACTGCTCCTGGATGCCAACTCCGGTTTCCAGGTCCTCTTGAAGTGGTAAGAATCTGCTTGCAACTCAGAGGGTGTGACATAAGCATATGGTGTATCTTGCTCAACAGAAACAGAACAATTCTCTCCCTCCCTCTGATTTCTGAGGGCCCTCTCAAGGGAAAGGCACTGCTGCACAATGGGTGCCCATTCTTGACACAGGGTATCAGAAATTAATATCTCACATGCTTATGTTGACAGACACACTCTTGTCATGTGTCTGGAGGATTATGAGCTTTTGGACTCTATCATTCAAATTGGTTGCTTTATGAAAGGTCCTGCACATGGGTAGGGGCAATCCCAAGCACAAATACAGGCTGAGCAGAGAATGGATTGAGAACAGTCCTGAGGAGAAGGACTTGGGGGTGTTAAGTTAATGATAAGCTCATATTGAGCCAGCAATTTACGCCTGCAGCTCAGAAAGCCAACTGTACCCTAGGCTGCATCAAAAGAAGTGTGAACAGCAGGTCAAGGAAGGTGATTCATCGCCTCTACTCTGCTCTTGTGAGACCCCGCCTGGAGTACTGCATTAATTTCTGGGGCCCCCAACATAAGAAGGACATGGACCAGTTAGGGCAAGTCAAGAGGAGGGCCACAACGATAATTAGAGTGTTGGAGCACCTCTGCTATGACACAAACTGAGACGGCTGGGATTGTTTAGAAGAGAAGGCTCTGGGGAAACCTTATAGTAGCCTTGCAGTACCTAAAGGGGACCTACAAGAAAGCTGGAGAGGGACTTTTTTTTAGGCATGTAGTGATAGGACAAGGGGTAATGACTTTAAACTGGAAGAGGCTAGATAAGGAAGATACTGTTCACCATCAAGATGGTGAGGTACTGGAACACGTTTCCCACAGAAGTTGTGGATGCCTAATTCCTGGAAGCGTTCAAGGCCAGGCTGGATAGGGCTTTGAGGAACATGGTCTAGTGGAAGGCGTCCCTGCCTATGTCAGTGGGGTTGGGACTAGATGATCTTTAAGGTACCTTCCAACTGAAACCATTCTGTTATTCTATGAATGTGAGGGCTGAAGCAACAGCAACTCCCCAGTGCTTCCTAGGAAAAGGTCCCAGTGAGATGGAGAGGATGAGACAGAGAATTCACAAAAATGTGAGGAGTGCAGAAGAGGGTAAAAAGTTGCTCAGTGCACTGGTTTCCAGTTTTTTATGCCTCTTTACAATAAACGTAAATAGCTCCAGCCAGTTTTCTGGCAGCGAATGCAAACATCACAGTTGGAAGTCCATTGAAGATTAAAAGATGTAAATTAAAGTGTTGTTGTGAACTAATTTTCTAACATCCCATTATACCCAGCAGAGATCTAACCAACACAGTCTGTGAAGGTTAGGGAACAGCTTGCTATCTGGCATCTCAGGCTGAGATGGATCACTCTATGTGTGATGTACTGTATTGACTAGATCTTCTTTGACTGTGGTGGGAGCCTCAGGAGCTCACTCACAGGTAGGTACTGATGCACACTTGAACACAGGTGTCTTTAGTGTGAGGAATTTCTTCCCATGTCTCAAGTAAAGTGGACAGCTGGAGTGGAGTGGCACTGGCAGGCAGGGGTTGTCAAAGGTATCATGTGACAAAGAAACAGGGGGAGGGTCTAAAGTAACTGGTGGCAAACCTGTCTACATTGTGGTGAGCTGTTCAGCGTGCATTCAGTATGCAAACACACATACACACGCACATATATGCACACATAAATAAATAGGCTCTATGGAGCCATGTGTGTATTCTCATTAAAAGAATGCAACCTGAGCAGATAATAATTTATGAACTATCAAACCCACTTCTGAAAACTGGTCTACAAAATATGGCAAAAACTGAGGCCAGAGTGAATATTTATGACTGAGATTATAACCCAGTGAAAGAGGAGCCTTGTAATACAAACACTGTCAGATGTTTTTAACTGTGGCTTTGCCAAGCAAGGCCTGGGATCCTTCGGTCGGTTTTAGGATCAGGCCTTCAGTGTGACTTGCTGGTGTTAAACATCCATTTATCTCTCTGTTGTTCTGAATCAGTTAAAAGTCTACAATACCAAATTCCTTTTAATCACTAGACCTGGGGGAGCAAATTACTTTCAGCGTGGCATGCAGGGAGTGATATGAACCGCTTCCATTAACACTAAGGGGCAAATAGTGTGTAATTCTGTATATTTTACAAATACTTTCCCTCATAAAATGGACAGAATTACATGTAAAATATGTTATTGCTATTTTCAGTTCCTAGGTATTTATTGGATATTTCTACCACCAACCATTTCTTTGAGTGGAATGGTCTTCTGTTTGTTTTGGGGAATAGTATATTGACACATAAATTTTGTCCAAAATATACAAGAGTCATATTTTAAACACAAGGTCTATTTAAGTGATAGTCCATAGATTTAAATCTTTTACTTTCTCTATGAGTTGAAAACGAATTGTACTTTTTCCTTTTCATTCTATAATGCAAGTGTTTAATTGCTTCAGCAGAGCTGATAGGCAAGTAAAGGCAACACATTTTATGTAGTTCTTTCCAGAATGAACAAAAGATGTCTAAATAGAATTTCAGATGGAAAATTGTACACATAAATTCACAAGCTTTTAGTTTTGACATCAAATCTTGTACCATTTTTTATTACATTCTTTGAGATGCTATGTTTTTCTTTTCAGTACAACAAAATGCTAAAAGGCTCGTAGGAGAAGAGTGAATAGGAGTTTTATCAAAATACTTTGAACATTTTTTCTCTGTTATGTGGAGTAGCCAGAGTATCCCATTACTTGATTAGAAGTAATTTCATATTTCTGCTATGACTTTTGGTATGTCATCAAATAACTCTGTGGTCCATAGGCTATTCAGTACTTACAAAGAAGTAGGATATAAACTGTTAAAATGGAAGTATTTGGTGCATTTGGAGGATAGTATATTTATAATTCTCTCAGCACAACCTTATGATTAACAGGCCTGCTGTATTTTGATGCTGTTTTTCTGCACGACATCCACTAACAGGTAATAGCTCAGCCAGGAGATCTGAACTCTTTCAGACCAAGTAATATTAACCAGGTCATTCATCCATGTTCATCATCTCTGTCAAGGAGAAGACGACACCTCATTATCTGAAATATTTTTCACGGTCACTTCTAACATGCCTGCTGTGCCCAGACAGCATCTCTTCTCGCCCATCTTCAACCACAAACTGACAGACATTTATAGAGAGACTTCTGTGACGCTTTTTTCTCAATAGAAGTGACTGTAGGTTTCGGTTTGGCTTTGGTTTTGGATATTTTTTTTTTTTATTTCTAAACAGCAAAATATTCTCTCTTTTTACAGGAGCTAGGAATCTATTTTTGAGTATAACTCCGTAAAACTCCCTACAACTCCTCTGTCTATATTAACATATATTATTGCAGATTCCAACCAAGTAATTTTTCATAAAACAGATCATCAAAAGCAGAAATTCTGCTAGGCTTTCCTCATTCTTTGGAATTTCTTTCTCACAGAGTAAACAGAAAATTCTGCTAATGGTAGGGCCTTGTCCAGTGGGAAGCAAGCAGCAGATTCTTATGCATGACCTTCTAAGATGTATAATCTCTAAGAAGCTCTACACTCAAAAACCCTCTCCTAAACATGGCTAGATTCCTGATATGTTCAGTTTGGTCCAGAAATTTTACTCTGGGATCCATGGTCTACATTGCCTCACAGGGCTGAATGTTCCTGATGGACAGATATTAGTGCAGTTTCTGGTACATAAACTCTGAAAATTGAAGGATGGAGCTGGACAATTCCTACCGTGGATTAAGATAAAATGCACCCTTTATGCAGCTAATTTTCCAGCTGCATGTGTATGAAATTTCTTGCAGTTTCTTCTGAAACTCCAGTTCCTGTCAGTGCTGGAATTCATGACAGTCTTATTTCACTCCATTACTGTTTTTCTTTCTTATGGTCTGAGTTTTTTCAAATCTCTTTTTCAGTACCCTGGTTTGAGATAATTGGCAAAACTCTGCAGAAAGTGGTATCACCCCCTCCGGCTCTCAAATGCTACGTCTTTCAAATGTTATATGCCTCTATGAGTTTAATTTAGTGACTGGGGAATTACTCCTGTCCGGAGGGGATTTCTACAGTCTAAGACCTGAAGTAGGGTGTATAAGATGTTAATTGTGAAACTCATGATCTGGGATTTTCCCACTAACTGCAGATACAGTGAAAATTAAAATAATAAAAAAGAGGAAAAAAAAAAAAACAAAACAAAACACAGAAACAAAGTGCAATATTTTTCCAGCAACAGGATGATGCCTGAACAACGTGCCTACTGTTCTGCTTCTCGGATGAGACCCACCTTATGCATTAACCAGAGGAAAAGAGTCATGTTTTCCAACACATAGATCCCCATAAAAAAGGTAGAGTAACCATCTCCCTGGGGGAGGAACCCAACATTGGAACAGCCAGGCCTGGGAAGCCATGGGCACTGAAGCTCACTGTTCCCCAGAGCACCATTGCAGGATGATTGCTCATGCCACACTGCAGGGCAGACATGAAGGTACCCATAACTCTTACACTCAGACATGTTCATCAGGACTAAGCAAATATCCAGAAGAAGGGTATGTCCACTTAGAAGATCTGCGAGGGATCTACACTTGGGCAAGGAGCTTGAGAGCAGTCTGCATTGTATGTTTGTGATATACAAATGTGTTTAGGAACCATCCTCTTCCTTACCCTAGGTTTTTCCCTTTGCAAACAATGGAAGAAAAGTTGCTTGTAAATTTTGGTGCTTTGCAGCCTCCATTCTCTTCCTCACAATGGTCCTTTGCTGTTGTTCAGTTTCCAATTTGTCAGTCCCTACCAGAATCACTCCACCTCTGATGTCTTCTGAAGATCTCTTACCCTGCCTACAGGAAAGACCAGCCAGTGAGAAAACATACTAAATACTTCTGAAACACTTTGAGTGGTGTCTTGCTTGGGATTGCATCTGTAATATATAACCCTTCCTGTTATAATTTATTTCTGAATTATATTCTTTGTAATTTGCTCTCAAACAAACCCAGACGACCATTTCCTTGTCTATTATTCATCACAGTCTACTGGGTACTACCTCAATAAAATGTCAAAAATATTAACAGTGGTTAAAGTGTTTGTTCTGTTCAGGGTCTTGAACTCCATCACATTAGCTGAATACCTGAGTATATGTTCATGTCCTCTTGAATCACACTGTTATTCAAATAATATCTGTAATTTCACTAAGTCTTTTCTACTACCTTTAGAAATCCCTGAGATTTAAAATGCTGGCATGGGGGTCAATGTTATTCATATCATGACTCCTCACTAATTGTTGAAACTACCCCAGGGATGAAATTTGGTCAAGGTTTTTTCTTCACAAAGTTTCCTTTAATAGCCCTATTACTTCTGTGTATGCGTGATATTAGAAATATCTCAGAATTAATAATTTCTGAAATAATGACAATTCTTTCACAAAAGAGATGTCTTGGAACCCTACCTTTATGAACACATTATACATCGGTAACTAGCCATTGCTTCTACTTGTCTGACAAATTAATCAAGTAAATCACTCATTGATGTGCTTTACTGAAACTCATAAAAGATAATGGACAGAAAAACGGACAAGATGTTTTATTTCATTTAGCTTGTAGTTTATTGCCTACTTCATAAGAGAATGCAAATAAGAAGCCAACATCAGGGCTATCATATTTCTAATAGATTGGTCAGCCATAAGTTGCTGGTGCAGGTGTAATTCTTCACAGAGCCTTGCACAGACATTTTACCAAGTGATATGAACTAAAGAAGCATTACAAAGATCAGTCAAAGTAGATTACATAGTCAGGAATTTGAAACAGTCAGAATGCCTTGAGCACAAAAAACCAGGTTATTTCCTTCATATGCGGGAAATGAGTAGACACAGACACACATTACACATTTACTTACAATAATTGTTTTGTTTGGAAAAGACCTTTAAGATTATCAAATCCAATGAGTCTTCTAACACCTCCAGGGATGGTGACTCAACCACTTCCTCGGGCAGCCCGTTCCAGTGACTGACAATTCCTCCCAAGAAGAAGCTTTTCCCTAGTTTCCAAACTAAACCTCCACTGGCACAACTTGAAGCAATTTCCTCTCATCCTGTCACTTGCTACTTGGGAAAAGAGGCTGACACACACATCACTACAATCTCCTTTCAGGTAGCTGTAAATAGCAATAAGGTCTCCCCTCAGCCTCCTCTCCTTCAGGCTAAACAGCCGCAGTTCCCTCAGCCGCTCCTCATCAGACTTGTGCTCCAGACCCTTCACCAGCTTTGTTGCCCTTCTCTGAACTCTCTCCAGCACCTCAATGTCTTTCTTGTAGTGAGGGACCCAAAACTGAACATAGGATTCGAGGTCCAGCCTCAACAGTGCCAAGTACAGGGGTATGATCTCTTCCCTAGTCCTGCTGACCACACTAGTTCTGATACAAACCAGGGTGCTGTTGGCCTTCTTGGGCACCGGGGCACACTGCTGACTTGTGTTCAGCTGGCTGTCAACCAACACCCTCAGGCAGCTTTTCAGCCACTCTTCCTCAAGCCTCTAGCACTGCCTGGGGTTGTTGTGACCCAAGTGCAAGACTCGACACTTGGCCTTGTTGAACCTCATCCAACTGACCTCACCCCATTGATCCACACTGTCCAGATCCCTCTGTAGAGCCTTCCTACCCTTAAGCAGATCAACACTCCCACACAACTTGGTGTCGTCTGCAAACTTAATTAGTGTGCACTCGATTTCCTCATCCAGATCATTGATAAGGATATTAAAGAGGACATATAGTTCTGGAGAAATGTAAGCTTGAGCAGCATCAGATTAAACAATCAAATTGAGACAACCTGAATACTGGGCTTAAAATTTGAGCTTGGAAATTGAATAGACTCATAGATGGTTTAAGTAATTTATCTGGGAAGAAATGGTATTAAAACCTAAGATCGATTAATATTTGTATAGTATTTTGGGCATTACAACCAGTTATAATGAAGCAGCTTCTTTCCACAGAGGAATACAGTTGTGTTTTGATTAGGTACTCCAAACAGAAGTGATTTCTGGGACTGGCAGGAGCATGTGGGTTCTCTCCTGCAAGGTTCTGCAATCAGCTTTGGTCTGCTGTTTCCCTTTCTGTCTTTGTTTCGGTGTTCTACATGGCTTGCAATCACCCTTGAAGGTTCCTGTCTTTATTAAGGATGATCAAACATCCTTTAGTGAATCTACTCCTTGTAGAGCTACTTCTTGAAAATACCTGTCAATTATTCAGAGGATTTAAAACCTTTTGGCTAGCCTATACATTAAGAAATCCACTTGCTAAAGTGGTCTACATTACTTTTTTATTCCAAAACAAAACTCAGCCAAAAAGTACTAGTCCCAAACAATAATTTCTTAACAAAGAACAAACAAATTACAGGTTGAAGATCTTACCATATGATATTTGCTAAGTAATAAGTTTTATTAAACTCCAGAAAATATATATTGTACTAAAATATTTTGCAAATCGAAGTGCTTACTTCCATTATTATTGTAATAAGAATACATCAAATATGAGTTTTTAGAAAAGATACATGTTCAAAGAACATTTTTTTCTTTTCAGACAAGATGGATTTTTAGTGTTGAAAAAAATACGGTAACATCTCCCTGAATTATAAACAAGTGCTTAAGGTTCTATGTCACTAAGCACAGAAGATTCAAAATTCTCAGACTTTCCAGAAAACTACATGTTCTAATTTTTCCATCTGATCAAAACTACACACAATATACCACTTGAATTTATACTAGCTGTAGACATGTCACATAGGATACTGCTTTAAAGTTGTATCTTCCTATGATTAATTTTGAAACTCTGTGTTAAAGACTATTAAATGGAGCCTGATTCTGAAGTGCACTCAGTTATGGTTTGGTAAAACCAAAACAAGTTCAAAAACCTTAGAGTACACATTTAAAGTCATCTAAACTTTAATTAGTTATCAGTCTTCATATTCAAGGAAGTTTGGAGTTACTCTTCTCTTGACATCTGAATGAAACTGATGGCTTTTTGATTGTTTGGGTTTTTTGTTTGCTTTCTGTGATTCAGCACATTTAAGTAGAAAAATTAACATAACTATCAGTAATGATGCAGTTTTGCTCTTGTAAGTTTTACCCAGGAAAATGGAAGTATTATTGAACTTCTGATAATATATCTAGAAAACAAAAAAAAGTTTTATTCTCACTGATAGCAGAAATGAGATGGCTCTTATTGATTACTGATAGAGTCTGCAGGTGAGAAGAGACTCAGAGAAGAATTAAAGATAAAAATTCCTTTGGAAGCAGGCTTGTGGTGATGGTTTGGATTCTCACAAGTTTGGCATAATATTTTGAAGACATTCTGGCATAAATAAGAGCAGCAAAAATGTGTAAACTGGATGTGATAAAAATTTTACTGTGAAGATTTTCCAGGGAAGACGATAGTCTTACTCAAATCAACATTCACCTTAGAAAAAATATCACTTCTAATTATCATCAGGAGAAATATTTATGTAAAGAATCCTTTATCAAAAAAACCCCAGCCAATAAAAAAAAAAAACACCACAATGTATTTCTGTATCAGTTTGCAATGGTGAGGATAGGGAGGCAGTGAACAGAATTTCTGCCTGAAACTTCTAGTCAGTAGAAAAATAATTTATTTTATCAGCAGCTCCACTGTGAACATTGATGCTGTGTTACAGGAGTAGCAGTTTGTATTGCTTGAAGCTCTGAGCTGGTGAGGTAGAATCTTCAAAGGTTTTAAAATCCAGAAGGAGTTGCAGGGAAGGATTAGAAGAAAGGTCACTGACTCCAGAGAGAAAATAGTGAGCAACATCTGTTTTCAGGAGCATTGTGCATTAGGATAAAACAGATTTTAAAGCAGAACAAATTGTTACATCACATTCTCCAATGCATTTAGTAAAATTATTATTTTTTTTTTAACATATAATCTAAAGAATCTGCAAACATCAAATAGAAGAGTGTTTGGTGCCCTCCCACGATGGTGGCAGTCCAATCTGAAATAGATCAGAGCTATGAAATAACTGATCTTTGGTAAGAGAAACACAGACAGACATAGATTTTGCTGGCTCCTAACACAGCAAAAAGAAGCAATCTCACAATAAAAGAGGTTGATTCTCAATTGATAGGAAATCTTCTGTTCCTGTGTTGCCTGAGGCATTTCATGGAAACCAGATTCACCTGTGTGGGAAAAAGTCAAAAGAGAGATTGAAGAGGGAGCAAAGTACTTATGATAAGGAGAGATGTAAGTAAGGGTGATGAGAAGGGTTTGTGCCCTTTATTGATCCTGGACAAAAAATCTCAGTTTGCTTTCTGATATAATACTATAAACTGTATTGAGTAAAGAAATACATTTCATTCAGTGAATATTTCTACTTTCTCAGTGTTGTAGCTGGGAAAGCTCCAGATTCAAGAAGAAGAAAACTCTGAAGAAATTCTAAAAGCAACAAACTCATCTTCCTTTCCTTTCCTTTCCTTTCCTTTCCTTTCCTTTCCTTTCCTTTCCTTTCCTTTCCTTTCCTTTCCTTTCCTTTCCTTTCCTTTCCTTTCCTTTCCTTTCCTTTCCTTTCCTTTCCTTCCCTTCCCTTCCCTTCCCTTCCCTTCCCTTCCCTTCCCTTCCCTTCCCTTCCCTTCCCTTCCCTTCCCTTCCCTTCCCTTCCCTTCCCTTCCCTTCCCTTCCCTTCCCTTCCCTTCCCTTCCCTTTCCTCCCCTTCCCTTTCCTCCCCTTCCCTTTCCTCCCCTTCCCTTTCCTCCCCTTCCCTTTCCTCCCCTTCCCTTTCCTCCCCTTCCCTTTCCTCCCCCTCCCTTTCCTCCCCTTCCCTTTCCCCTTCCCTTTCCCCTTCCCCTTCCCCTTCCCCTTCCCCTTCCCCTTCCGCTTCCCCTTCCGCTTCCCCTTCCCTTCCTTCGTAACCACTCTGACCTGCAACATGGTATTGCTATCACTAGTAATAGTCTCTGTAATGAGTTTACAAGGCCTCAGGACAAAGGCTCTCACATCTGTTTTGCCTGAGTTTTTCTCAGCCTGCCTACATCTTTGTTCTACTTGGTTTATTTCTAACAACAATTTTTCTAAATAACCAGGTGTCTAAGGTGAATTTGTTTAAATTCTGTTTATCTTTGAATATACTATACTATGCTATGCTATACTATAATATACTGTACTATACTCCTCTAATATATTATCCTTTAATATAATGAAGTAATGCGGAAATGACAGAAGCTTTGGTATGAGACTAGAAGCTTTGAGAAGTGAGGCCACACAATGTGGCACAGAGAAATGCAGGCATGGGATGGCAAGAGATGGGGAACAGGCTTGACTCAGGAGACCCCATACTTACGAACAACTCATCAAGTCAGTTGAAAAAATACATACCTGAAGCTGGACAAAATTGGTTTTACAGGTAACAAAAAGAACAAAGAAATAATATCTAATGCATAAATGGTACCATATACAGTAAATTTGGATGCACTGCACAGCTGCAGATTGATGAGGAACAAGGGTGATATCTATCTCATCCATAATGTTCTCTCCAGTACTGTGGAGCTACCAACTTTGCAGCCCAGTGGAGCAGTGGAAGGATGAACAAAGATCAAGAAAGGACTAAAAACTAAATGTGTATATTTCAATTTTAACTGTGTTATTACCATTATTAAGACTTTTTCTTCTTTCTGTATAGAAATATTCTTTTTCTGTAACAGCTAGATCTAGATTAGTAATGTTTACTGAATTATTGTGTTGAGATTTCAAGTATACTAACAACTAATTCTTGGCTTTATATGTAATGGATTTCCTTCTGCCCATGAATAAGACATAGAGCTGAACACCTTGAACATTAAAGATTATGACAAGCTGTATTACCTCTAAGTTCACCTAGCCCAGCTCCCTTTCTCTGATTTTAGACACACGGGGAAGTGATGAGTGCTCTTAGGGATGTTCTGCTCAGTGTTAAGAGCGATTACAACATTTACTTGTTGGAAATGATCCTGACCTTACTGGAACCAACTTCCAAGCTTTCTGGATATTACTGCTGACTTCTGAATGTAAACTCTGAGACCAAAACTCTCAAATATGACTGCCTGATGTTAAGTAATAACTGCAGTAGTGAGGCCCTGTGGCCAATATCCCTAAGACAAAGCAACCCATCTCTTGACATTTTCTTCAGGTACATGTAATGATTTTCTCATGCATTTCTCTGCTGAATTATTCCCTGTTTCCCACCGCTCTCCTCATTCTTCTATTCCTTATAGTTCCTTATATTTGTCCTGCATATATACCCCCCAAATGTTTCTGTCCACCAGCTGTCATCTACCAACCTTGTATCATTTAAAACATCGCTAGACACAGTCAGTCAAAAGCTCACTCTCTATTTCTGTTGGTTTTGAAAACTGCCATTGCAATTTCCTCTTCATGTTTTATCCTACTGGCAGGACCCTGACGTGCAGGATTATCCCTGAGTCCTTCCTCACCTCTATGGTCTGACTGCAGAACAGAGTCTTTGTTCCTACCACTCAGTCACCTCTCTTTTATCACATCTGTAGTTTTTCGGCTTTCCTTTGCCTTCTCTGTGATCTTACATCATTCATTTCTGCACGTGGATGTCATCTTTCCAGAAAGGGTCAGGACTGCCTCTTGGATAATGTTCCATCTTCAGACATTCCTTCTTCAGACAACATTTTTAGAATTGCTGATGCTCTCCAGGTGATCATAAAACCTTTCATCAGGCCTCATTTCACAGATGCTTTTTCACTCTGACAGCTTGTCCTATGCTTAGACAAACTCCTCTGTAAACAAGTGCTGTCTTGCCACGGGAATGCAGAAAAACTGTCTAGATATAAAAATGTGTGTTGTAAAAATATTAGTTCATAGGTTTTACTCTGAAGATTCTCTCTGTTTTTCCCTCAAGCTGGTAAAACAGGGGCAAGGTTATATTCAGGCAATGTAGTGAGCTTCCTTTCTAAAGTGTGACCACTGGTGCTTGTGTTAAGAATCACAGGTACATGGGGGAGATATGCATCAACAGTTTTGTTAAACTGACATTTCCTTTCCAGTGTTATTCTTTCTCTCTCCAGCCTAACACCAAATAGCAAATACACAGTCAGACACATGATTTTTACCGGCCTGTATAGTAGCTTCTGTTATTAAAACCAGTGTTCATCATTGCAGTTTTACACAACTCTATGACATTCTATTTTCCTTCTGAAATATGCACATACTTTCTCCATCCTTTCTCTCCTCAGCAGGGTCTTTTTCATCATTTTCTGGGGAATTTTTCACAGAAAGTTCAGAATTATCAGATCCACGTATTAGATAAGAAGTCCATTCTCTTTAAAAGTATACATACATACCTGTGTCTACAGATAGGCACAGATAAAGGTTTTCATGTGTTTTTTCTATAGCAATAATCAAAAGAGGCATTATCTATGGAGTGACCACTGTATTTTTCTGGTTTGGTACAGTGAACCTTTAAGATGTTGTGGTAATGGCTTGTATGGCTCAAAATGAAAAGAGCATCTTTGAACAGGAGCGACGGTGCACTCTCCTTGGAATAATAATACAAAAATAAAAGAGCTGCTCAAATGCACTACCTTTCAAGTGACCCTGGCTGACCTTTTTATCTGAATAAATAACCTTAAAGTATCGTCGACTACAGATTCACAACTGAAGGGCTAGTTGTTCATAAGACATCTTAAAATTAAAGAAAAATAAACCCTCCACCTCTGTGGAAAGCTCAAAGCCTTTATGAGATGATAAAGGAAGACCACAGAAAGGAATGCCAATAGGTCATGAGAGCAAACAGGATTATCTTCTGGGATGTGCACTATAAACTGTGATAATGTTTAACTTCTCACAAGTAGGTGTGATGTTTGACACCTCTTTTCATGCAAAGCCTGGCCCAGGGTCACCCACAGGCACATGGTACTAATAGATTTCAGAGGTTTCTACAGAGCAGAATTGTAAAGGGAAAAAAGGGACCCAAATTATGCAGCTGATAAAGCTGACGCACTTTGGAATGGAAATAGCATTATTTGAAAATAGCTTTTTTTTTTTTTTTTTCTGCTCCTCCTTGCTCTGCAAACTGACATCTTATTATTAAGGATTACAAAGTTTATGCAAAAGAAAAAGTATTGACCTTCTAGTTAATGCTATTAAAAATTTAATTTGATTCAAATGAATGGAATTGAAAAGAATCTCTGCAATACTGTCTTAATTAACAATACATTAATGTGCAGAAGCAGAAGGTCAGAGGCATTAATGTATTTGCAGGAAAAGACTGACCAGAAGCCACAAATCCTTAAAATATAAAATTACTTTAAAACTCTGACTTTATGTGTAAGGCTGACATTCTATATACCAATCTTCTTCAGCAAACAGAAGTAAAATCCAGCCACTCCAAATCATGTCAAGTCACCTAAATACAAACCATGATCTAGCTTATCCTTTTTGACTTGTACTACTTGCAGTAATCCTCCTTTATTTCCCTCCCTTTTATCAGGTTTTGATTATGTAGTCAGCACTGTACTGTGTGCAATATTAATATTGTCATTGGAAGAAGTTAGGCAAAACATATTCTGTCAAAAAATGCTGAATTGACCAAACTGAGGTTTTGAGGAAATACGTAATTTGTTTTTTATTTTTTTTATGGAAACAACGTAAACCAGAACTGAGGGGAATAGCAGAAATGCAGATACATTCTTTTATGTTTTTCTGTCAAATAGTATCTATTTGGAAAAAAAGAAAAAAAAACAAACTTGTAATTTTTGCCCCTGAAAACTGCTTTTTCTTTTTGTTATTTTTTGACAGAGGATTTTCCTTTTTCATCCTATTTTAATTAAAATTCATATAGTTTAAACCTAGATTGAATAATTCAGTCTTCTCAACTGCATCCCTCCTATTTGTATTTCATTCTGCAATTACCATGATGAGTTAGTTTTAAGTTAAAGCTATAGCTTAGTCAAAATCTGCCTTCCTGAATGTCATGGTGATTTTATTTGACCACAAGTAGGGACAAAGTGTATATTACCCTGTTTTGATTGTCTGTTCCCATGATTAATTGCTAAGGGTGTAAATTTATGCTTAATTTTGAATGTGAACTTGTCTGGCTTTGGGTTTTAGCCATTTGTGTTTATTATATTGTTGTCATAGAATCACAGAATCACAGAATCACAGAATTACAGAATGTTAGGGATTGGAAGGGACCTCGAAAGATCATCTAGTCCAATGTCCCTGCCAGAGCAGGAACACCTAGATGAGGCTACACAGGAATGTGTCCAGGTGGGATTTGAATGTCTCCAGAGAAGGAGACTCCACAATCCCCCTGGGCAGCCTGTTCCAGTGTTCTGTCAACCTTACTGAGAAGAAGTTTCTTCTCAAATTTAAGTGGAACCTCTTGTGTTCCAGTTTGAACCCATTGCCTCTTGTCCTACCATTGGTTGTCACCGAGAAGAGCCTGACTCCATCCTCGTGACATTCACCTTTCATATATTTATAAACATTAATGAGGACACCCCTCAGTCTCCTCTTCTCCAAGTTAAAGAGACGCAGCTCCCTCAGCCTTTCTTCATAAGGGAGATGCTCCACTCCCTTAATCATCTTTGTTGCCCTGCACTGGACTCTCTCCAGCAGTTCCATGTCCTTCTTGAACTGAGGGGCCCAGAACTGGATACAATATTCCAGATGTGGTCTCACCAGGGCAGAGTAGAGGGGAAGGAGAAACCTCACTCAACCTACTAACCACCCCCTTTTTATACACTCCAGGATGTCATTGGTCTTCCTGGCCACAAGGGCACAGTGCTGGCTCATGGTCATCGTGCTGTCCACCAGGACCCCCAGGTCCCTTTCCCCTACACTGCTCTCTAATAGGTCATTTCCCAACTTATACTGGAACCTGAGGTTGTTCCTGCCCAGATTCAATACTTTACACTTTCCCTTGTAATATTTCATTAAACTTTTCCCCGCCCAGCTCTCCAGCCTGTCCAGGTCTTGCTGGATGGCAGCACAGCCTTCTGGCATGTCAGCCACTCCTCCCAGCTTGGTGTCATCAGCAAACTCTGTTCCCTCGTCCAAATCGTTGATGAATATATCGAATAATATTGGCCCTAGTGCTGACCCCTGAGACATTCCACTAGATACAGGTCTCCAACTAGACCCACTGACCAGGACTCTCTGGCTGTCCACTGTAGCATTTTCAGTCACAATAATATTTAGGCACTTAAATATATCACTATGTCTTTATGATGAATTAAAGCAGATTCAGTTCTTTTAGATGGCCAGTCTAGGGATTTTTGTCTAGTCCCCAAGCCATGCTGCTCCTAAGATAGTAAGTCTTTATGTTGTTTATATAATGTTAATAGTAATCCTTGTTCTTCTGGCCTGTGTTGCTGAGCTGCACTGAAGTTTACTAACTTATTAAACTTATTCTATGTATTAGAATTATGTAATGTTACACTCACAAGCATCCTTTTCCACACTCTTTGGTCATCTTTGTATCACCATAAAGTTGAAAACAGTGGAGTTCTAGAGCTCTTGTCATTCTTATGTATGTTGGCTATTTCCTACCTTTTTTTCAGACTTTCATAATAATAATGAGCAGTGTTTACTACCCAGCTTTCTGTACAAGAGCCCCAACAGCAGAGGGTCTGGTTATACAACACAACTGTTTTCTATTTTCAGCTTTGAAGCAAATAGTATAACTTCCTATGATGCATTTTGGAATAGCTCAACTCAGAACAGTTCAAAATCTGTCATGCTCCAACTTTTGCAAAATCCCCTTTAAAACAAGCATATCAGAATGGTATACAGTATTCCATCAAATGTGTATTGAAGTCAAGTCACTTCCTTGCATTTACTTATTTTTTAAACATCCAAAGATTGTGTTAGCTTGTTTTTGTCACAAAAGTACACTGGGCAGTTATTTTGAATTATTTGTCCATGAAGACATTCAAAATCTATACTGACCCATTGGTGCAGAATACATTTCTTTCTATGCCCAGACTGCATCAGCATTTGGCTTTATTTTTTTTTTTTTTTTTTTTTTCCCCTGACAGCTCCCAGTTCACAAAGTGGAGGAGGAGCTTCCACCTTGGTATCAATGGGAAAGGAGAACCTCTCTGCATCAAGTCATATTCTCCTGCTGTTGGGGCACAAGACAGAGGAAACCATCCTTGGAAATCACTCTCCTGCTGCCCATGAGTCTGTTTTTGCAAGGGTTCATCCTGACACATAGCTCTGGTTTAAATTTTGTGAGTGGAATCTGGGCTTTCAGTGTGTCAACAAGCAAGACTGAACCAAGAACACAGACTAGCAAAAATATTTAGTGCCATGCTTTATGTTTTCTAAAACAAAAGGGAAGCTAACATCAGGATCAGGACTCCAAATTACCAGCAATTTGGTCTCTATTCTGCTCTGGCAGCAACTGCAATTCTGTGTTTTTTCATCTTAAGAGTTTGTGACCAAGCTACAATTTAATCTTAGATTGTTAATAAAAATGTCTATTCATAAATGCACAACTTCAGTATTGTTAAATTGTCAATAGATATTTTAGAGTTCTACTTGGAATTTCATGTGTATTATCGAAACAGTACATTCATAGGAGATAAAAGCACTATTGGTGCACAAAGCTGAAATTCTAGTGAAATAAAAGAGTGTCTGAGAGCTTTGGCTGATAAAGGTGCTAAAAAGTAGAATCACTAAAATACACAAAAAAGCTGCAAGCACTGTGATCTTATGGCTGTTTTTTTCCTTAGAACTGAGAAAGTGGAGCAGAATCTTCTTTAGACCCCAAAGACCTGCTATGCACACCTGTTTCACTATTCAGGTCTGCAGAAAATAAGGGTGTATTTTACTTCGCAAAAAAATCCATGATTAGCACACTTGTCAGTTAATACCTCTTGCCAGCATCCAAAATGACAGTCAGTCAAAGGGGAGTATCTATGGGGCTAAGGGAAAGTGAGGGCAGGAGGCAGAATATGCAACTAATTTATTATTCCAAGGGTGTCGGACAGTCTTACAATATCCAGCACAAAATCTGTTTTTTGATAGCATGTTATTTTTTAAAGGAAACTTTCCAGGCAATTAAAGTGTTCCCATGCTTCCTGCTAAGTGAAGATACTGATTTAGTCAGGCTTTCCTTATTCAAATTTAGTCTCCGTTTTTCTCCTTCACCTGTTTGATGTGAGATTTATTAGACTTCATGAGTGATTGCTATTACCTGAACAATGGATGCATTCTCCAGAATAGAGTTCTGGTGCTTCATGTCCCAGGCTAAACAGTTACTGAACATTCACATATGTTAGACAACCAGCAAATTAAAGCTTTGACCAAAATCAAGTTCCCTCACACTTCAGTAGAAAAATTAAACACCAATTATTTTGATATTTGTAGTTAATTCTGTTAAGTCAAACTTTGTTTTGACCACAAATTACATAGCTAATACATTTCATTAAAAGAATCTTGTTTGATACTTTTTTGGCATTACTTAAAATTCTCTAGAGTATTTAATTACATGTGTAATTATACGCAGGACTAATTAACAATGTCCCAGTTGTGCCTTAAGGCATGCTTTCAAAAGACAGAGGTACCCATAACCAGGGCCAAATTTTCAAAATAACTTTGTTCTGATATAGATGTAGATGAATTGTGGCAACAAACAACAGCAAAAGTAGGGCAATAGAGAATAGAAGGCCACAAGGGAAGAGGAAAGACATGAAGAAAGCACATCAGATTCACACAGAAGATTTTACAAAATAATCAGCATAGAATTTCATGAAAGGACTCTAAAAAAAAAAAATATATCAATGTATTTGAAAATCCTTGTTTTAAGAAACGTTGAATGACATCAAATGAAGCTGAACTTCTTTTCTTCTTTACTCTCTTCCCATCATATAGATATCAATTACCAGACTTTACTTTAAAAAGAGCAAGGACAAATTAAACATATATAAAAATATATGTTAATGTGCAAAGATAGACAAGAATTTTAATGTATATATATAGCAAGCACTGAATCATATCTATCCTAAGTCTCAAATTCAATGTATGCCCACAAACCCAGTTTATTTATTGGAGAAAAATTCTACAGGAAGAGAGAGCACAGTAATTTTGTGGCTGAATGTAGTAACTAGATGTGAAGTCCTTGAAATCATCACATTGAAGATGGAGAAAGTGAATTAAGTTGTCGGTAGAGGAAGTTAAAAATGTTAGAAAATACATTTAAAGAATCTCCAGGATGGTGCCTGAAAACATTTGGGAATAATTTTTTATGTTCTAAAGTACTATTTGTGTCAGTTTGAAAGCTCAACTAAAAGGAAAAATATTTATTTAAAGATTATGCTATTAAAATGGAAAGTAATTTCTCAGAGAATCAAATATTTAATGTAATTATTACTAATGCCACTTACCAAGCTTTATTCTAAATTTAGAAAATATTTTAAAAGAATATTTTTAAAGAACATTAGAACATAATCCTTGCACTGATACACTATCTAGTGAATAACTGTAGATTTGAGTAGCTGAAACAAAACATCAGTCTTTATAATTTTACTTACTACATTGGAATTTACTAGTGTGTTCCTACTAAATCAATATTATTAGCATAAATGAGTTGGGTCTTGTTTACAGAATATTCTTCATTATTTTTAATATATTACAATCTGCCTGTTGCAGTCAAGTCCTTCATCCACGATATACAGGAAAAGATTAACCAAGCTAAGCATTGCTCCTTCATAGACACAAATGTAAGATATGTTAGAATATTATTAGCTTAAAAACATATTTGTGGAGAAATGGTGGTTGGTGATCAAGAAATAAATTAATAGTTGCAGAGTTAGCCTAGCAAATTTGTCAGAATTAATTATTAAAATAAGTTGAATACTAGTATTTAAAATAGTGACAAAGACTCCACAAAACACTAAGAAAATTATTGCATATTCTTCTATACAATAATCTTCATTTTAACCAAATTAAAGCATGATTTATTCATGGAGCACCACTTGCTTTATTCAGGTTTCCCACTGTGTCCACCACTACCACAGATTTCAATATAATGCAGAATCCAAGACAGGAAATCCTAACATTGCCCAATATAAAAAGACAGACTAATGCTTGTGTTTGTACTAGTAGAGTACAGCACAAAATGGTGAAATTACTGTAGAGTGGCAGAGTGAGACAAAAATATTCACTACCTGGGCAGGTCAATAACAGTGGGATCCGACAGTTGGTATCTCAGTGTGTTTTAGCTGTCAGACATCCAAAGTGACCAATGTTGAAGTATGGTGCCAGGATATTGCCGATTACTCTGCAAAACCCAGTGCAGAACTCTGAAGTCGAGTGGTAAAAGGAAGATACCAGTTTCCTGTGGATAGATGTTAGACTTAGGCTTTTGTCTGGCTTATTCTATGCATTGGAACTTTATACATTGAAATGAGACTGAAAACAAATCCTATTGGTGAACTTACCATCATTATTTTCCTCTTTTAGGCATCCTAGGTGGGAATCAATTTGTCTAACTTTAGAATTTACAACATAGACATCTAAGGAGGTTACGCTCAGTGAACAGAAAAAAAAAAAAACGCATTTAGAGGGCTTCTCATCTGTTTTAGACTTTAGGATGACATGATAATCAGAAAGTGCTTATTTTTCTCCAGCAATTATAAAAGGGAGAGAGTTCAGATGTAGACACCTACATTGTAGACATATGCATTTGGTTAGATGAATTCCAATCTTTCTGTCTTTTACAAAGAAGAAGACAACAGCAAAATCCTCCTCTTTTGTTTAACTGATGAACATGTATGAGGTACTATAGCATTAAGGAATTAGTCTTTCAGCAAAAGCAAAACATAACATTAGCTTTTCATGTAAATTGAGCTTCAGTAAAAAGGGTGGCTGACTGCACTTGCACTAATATATTGCAGAGTGATCATGAGCACATACCATACCATACAGCAAAGAGCTTGCTTTAGTAGAATTACAGAGAAAAGCAGCTTTATATTTTTGAAAGTGGGCTTCTATGGACATGTTTTTCTTCTATAGAGAATTACACAAGAACAATTTTGGCCACATGTACCATCTGGTACAGCTGGGAAGAATGTATTTTTTCTTTATTGACATGGAATCCTAGGTCATTGTCAGTATTATTCATCCTCCTGAGTGCTTCTCTACTAAAAATGGCAAAGCATTACAGTCATCTGTCCAGTCTTCTGATTTACCATTTGTTTGACTATTGACATCACTACCCACAATGTTAAATCCATAAAGATTACATGAGGTCAAATTTCTGCAAATTCATGTTCTGGATTTTATTGTTCAAAAATATATTCAGCCTGCTCAGGAGTTTGCAGTCCAGGTCAGAAATGAAGCATTCTGAGTTTCTTCAGTATTTCTGTTCTGGCCATGGTTTCAAATTTGGGAGCACTTACTGGCTCTTGGTACAAGGCTAACAGTAGCTTGAAGCCATTTGCACCTGCTCTCAGGACTGTATCTCAAGAACAGAACTGACAGCTGTATTATTTCCAAAATCCAAATGTAATCCTTACATGGCTTCAAAAAAACGACAGAAGAATAATGGAAATAGAAATCATTCAAGGTCATTAGCTTAAAAAAATAGCACTTCTGGATTTTGAAAGGTCCTGAACCCCACTTTCTGGAAGACTATTCTGGGCAACTAGCAGTACATCGTTGCTCTATCCTGACAGTTTGTAGGACTCTGATATAGTCTTGTGTCAAAAAATAAGGTAAAGGGGACAGGGAGTCCTAGATGCCTAAACCCTGGGCAATCCAGAGTAGCTCAGAGGGCTATACACACCAACAGTCACACATGCTCCCACAGATCATCTCTACTGGGACTGCACAAAGGCAGATTAGGGTTGCTTGTGTCAACCCTCTGCTGTGTAAGAAGAATATCTCAGGGATATGAATAAAAGGAATTTCAAAAGGAGCTGTTCTGAGTCCTGCCTTATTCATATCAGAAGCACAGCAATAGAGCACCAGAATTGGCTTGCTATTTTTAAAGTGCCTAGAAATACTGTCAAGTGCCCTAAATACTGTCATTTTTTTGTTGTAAACTGGTAACTGTGGACTGAATCACAAAAACTCAGTCAGACTTTGAATCATCTGTGTTTCTATCAATTTCAAGTCATGCTGCCAAGTCACAGTATATGATGAGGTGTTCTGAACCAATTAAAAGTGATGGGAAAGAAAGATTTTTTTCTTCGGTAATGTTGTTCTCTCTTTCAGCAAGCCAGACTAAATGCTTGACCAAGTTATTCGACCTCCTACAACCTGTCACTCAGCTTGAAATAAATGCTTTTTTTCCCAGCAATCACTCAAGACTCTTGGACATATGCTGTCTCCTTCTGTACTTTCATTTGATCTTGATAGAAGTCAAGCAATTAAAGCTTTTTCTTTTTTTTTTTTTTACCAGTAAAAAATAGCCCCAAATAAATGTACTTGTTGTTGGAATGGTACAACAGTATCATCAGTTTATCAAAGACTTAAATACTTGAGACAAAATGAAGTCAAGTGCAGCTGGTAAGAAGATTTAGAGCTTATTCTTCTGATTTAAAACAAGCTTGACTCCTTTTCTTTCTTTACGAGAGTATATCACAATCCATTTTCTTTGTAAACATATTTGTCAGTGTTTTAGTACTGGTTGCTTTTTTTCCTCATAACTGAGGCTAGAACATAGTGTTCCTTTTGCTTTGAGAACAAAGTCTGCTATTAACAAGTTATCTTCTTCCTGATTAAAGGGGTTGTGACTTGACCTGGATCACACTGACATACTGGCTTTCATTTCCAACTATAAATATTCTTTACGAACTACCTGTGTAATTCCATGTGTAGATGTTTTTAAAAGAAAAGCATATTTGACTGCCATGTCTTAGTGATATTATAACCACAAATACTGTGGGTTCACTTGTTTTGACTTAACATACTAGTTCTCATTCATGCCCTTTATTTTCTTGGTGCAGCACCCATTTAAATCATTACTTAGCACTAGTGTGACAGAAGGCTTCATGGTTTTTGAAGGATTTCTCAGTCTGGATGATTGATTTAACAACATTTCAACTTGCAGTAATAAAAACACACACACACACCCCCCAAAAAAAACCCAAAAAAACAAACAAAAAACACAAACAAAAACAAACAAACAAACACAAAACAGAAAACAAACAAAAAAAAAACCCAACACGACTTAAGGAGACTGTTCTGACTGTCCTCAATTAATCTTCAATGGGGTTGACAACCACTTGCCATGTGGTTGTGATATCCCATAGCCATAACAATGCAATTGTTAATCTCAAAAAATAAGTTTATGTACAGAAAACCAGCAATTGGGCCATGATTTTAGAACTTGCTTCCATGATCGATCAGAATGACCTCAAACTTCACCAGCACTGTTTAAATGTTAAATCCATTTTTTATCCTCACTATATGGTAATAATGTTATAAGAAAATCTACTGTAAATCATTTTTATGAGAATAAAGGATGTAGGAAAAACTGCAGAAATTATCCTGTATTTATTTGTCATGCAAAGTATGATACATGATATGGTATGATATGATATGATATGATATGATATGATATGATGATATGATGCATTGCAATATAAATTTTGGCCCTAGAAATTTGGATTTTGGACAACAGAATATTGATTATGTAATTAAACTGAATGCAGTAAATGTTTTGGTGGGAAAGCATGCCAGTGTCTCTGAAGAAATGCTGTCCCTCAGTTCTGAGAAGGAGACCTGGAGAATCCACACACTGCTTTAATCTGGCATCTGTTCTTGGTGCTGAACTGCTTCAGAAGAAATGTGTATTCATGTAGACAGAGGTCCCTGTAAAAGCAGATTGCATCCATGTTGTTCTGAACAATTTCTGTTTGGGGTTTGGTATCTACAACAGAACCAAATCAACGAACAAACAGAACCCTTGCAGGACTAAAAAAAAAAAAAAAAACCACTTATTTTTTTTTTTTCTGATAAAATAGACACGATCAGAGCCTTTGCAGTGTGCTACCATCTAACAGTATAAATTATTTGGTAAGCTTTGGTTTGTTTTACAAAGATAACATCTCCAAATTGGTATCTGTCATATTGCATCTGCATGTTCACTGAAAGAACTTTGTATTCCTGCTCTAAAGCTTTTCCATGCTACCACTTGTCAGTATGAAATGGTTATTTAACATCACAAAAACTCTTGAGTTATTGTGCAGAAAAAACATTAGGGAGGCTGCTCTCTGTCTTCTTGAAGCCAAAGGACAGATCCTACAGAAGCCAATTCTTTCCCTGAAATGAGACTAGGAATATTATGAAAATGCATATTTTTTAATTTGTTTCAGGGTGAGAGGTTACAGGAGATATCCTGGTTTGTTGTCTTGAAGATTCAGCCTTGGGAAGATGGGTGGGACATCTCAGGTGAAAGGCTGAAAGAAGCCAGCAGGCAGCAGCTTGGTAACTGGGAGCTTGCCAAACAGGCAGCCAGTGAAGGCCTTCTCCAACTTGACATTTGTGGCCTCCTCTCTCTATTCAGAATGGAAAAAGGAACACTGTTTTACGATGGGCTGGAGTTTCTGTGTGACTCATTCTTTTAAATCCATCTGGGGAATTTCTCGTGTAAAGGTCAGGGAGGCAGGTGATGCTCTGTTAGTCAGATGGAGAATAGCTCCTGAGAAGGATTGTTGATGAAACTTGGCTACATCTCAAAACCTCTGGGAAAAGCAGATTCAACCAGCAGAAAAGACTGAGAACTGTGGAGGATTTAAAGGAGCAGTGTCTCTATTGGCATGTAATGCTGAATTGTCAGAATAAAACTTGATTTTCATATTATACAATGCACTGATTGTATGGAATCTATCAGTGTAACAATAAGTTATGCTTTTGTCATGATTATAGCACATCTTGCATAAGTGACTAAATGAGAAGCTAAAATTGCAGTGGCATAGGGATTTATATTACAATAGACATTTTTGCATAATGCTACGGTGATGCTTCAGCTTTCCCTGACATCTGTGTCTTTAGAACATCCTGTCAAAGGACTCTGAATTAATACTGCCACTAGGGGAGGATAGTATTGACATGATGGGAGTAAAGTCATGCAAAAATAGACAAACTCTTAGCTCCTCAAAGGAGGTAAAATGGAAATGGAGAAACAGCTCAGTGCTTAGGATTTTATATATACCAGAGATCTGCAGAAAGGAGAACAATTAAAATTGAAGTTTGGAGTCTTTGTGTCAGAGTACTTGCAGACCCACCTCCTCTCAGAAATGCATTTGCTCTGCTTGTTACTGTTCACTTTCAAACCAGCAATGTACTTAGACACTCAAAATTAATTAAAGTCAATACTCTCCAAAGAATTTCCAGTAGAAAAGACAGGTTTCTGCTCCATTCCATATAGATGGAAGGACAGCCTGAAATACCAAAATCTGGGAACATTTATCACATTCTCTGAACTATATGCAAACTTCTGAATTTTGAGTTATCAGTGTTGTAGTGAACATTTAGATGCAATTAAGGCAATGGGAAACATGACAGGATTATTAGTGCAGCATCTTGCAATACAGACATGTTTACAGCTAGTGAGGACAGTTGCCAAGCCAAAAATACCAAGGATGTCTGAATGAAAGGTTGGTTTTCACTATTTTCTCCCTCTTTTTTTTTTTTTTTAAAAAAAAAAAAAAAGAATGTGACAATTCTGGGTTATTCTGATGTTTGAACCTTGGTGGGAGAAGTAGGGGAGAGAAGAAGGAAGGGAGAGGAGAGGAGAGGAGAGGAGAGGAGAGGAGAGGAGAGGAGAGGAGAGGAGAGGAGAGGAGAGGAGAGGAGAGGAGAGGAGAGGAGAGGGGAGGGGAGGGGAGGGGAGGGGAGGGGAGGGGAGGGGAGGGGAGGGGAGGGGAGGGGAGGGGAGGGGAGGGGAGGGGAGGGGAGGGGAGGGGAGGGGAGGGGAGGGGAGGGGAGGGAAGGGAAGGGAAGGGAAGGGAAGGGAAGGGAAGGGAAGGGAAGGGAAGGGAAGGGAAGGGAAGGGAAGGGAAGGGAAGGGAAGGGAAGGGAAGGGAAGGGAAGGGAAGGGAAGGGAAGGGAAGGGAAGGGAAGGGAAGGGAAGGGAAGGGAAGGGAAGGGAAGGGAAGGGAAGGGAAGGGAAGGGAAGGGAAGGGAAGGGAAGGGAAGGGAAGGGAAGGGAAGGGAAGGGAAGGGAAGGGAAGGGCTATTGAGTGGTATGTTGACCTATCTTTCAGACAGTTGTAGACAGCTATAAGGTCTCTCCTCAGCTTCCTCTTCTCCAGGCTAAACAGCCCCAGTTCCCTCAGCCTCTCCTCATCAAACTTGTGCTACTCACCAGCCTTGTCACCCTCCTTTGAACTCGTTCCAGCACTTCAGTGTCTTTCTTGTAGTGAAGGGCCCAAAACTGAATACAGGATTTGAGATGGGGCCTCACCAGTACCTAGTACAGGGGGGATGATCACTTCCCTAGTTCTGCTGACCGCACTGTTCTTGGTACAAGCTAGGATGCTGTTGGCCTTTATGGCCACCTGGGCATACTGCTGGCTCATGTTCAGCTGTCTGTCAATCAACACCTCCAGATCCTTTTCCACCAGCCAGTTTTCCAGCCACTCTTCCCCAAGCCTGCAGGCTTTCAAGGGATTGTTGTGACCCAAGTGCAGGACCTGGCACTTGCCTTTGTTTAACCTCATGCAACTGGCCTCAGACCATTGATCCAGCTGGTCCAGATGCCTCTGTAGAGCCTTCCTATGTTCAAGCAGATCAACACTCCCACCCAACGTGGTGTCGTCTGCAAACTTACTTGAGTGCACTCAATCCCCTTGTCCCGATCATTGATAAAGACAGGAAACAAAACTGGCCTCAATACTGACTCCTGAGTAACACCACTTGTGACTGGCCACCAACTGGATTTGACTCCATTCACCACAATTATTTGTGTCCAGTCATTCAGACAGACCTTTACCCAGCAAAGAAGTGAGATGATCATATGTGGCTTTGAGGACAGCCATATTTGCTAGGCAACAGAAGGCAGACATTGTTTTCAGAGTTTGCAGATACACAGAAACATTTCTTAGATCTCTTTGAATTTGTACAGAAATTAGAAGGATGCAGCTACGACAAATCCAAGCTACCGCCATATAGCTAGCAGTGGTCACTTGAGCATAGTTGATCAACTACTTCAAAGCCTCATATCATGGCTTTTCTCCCCAAAGCTGTTTATTGACAATAGTAATACTTGGCAGGAACTGACTGTTCAGAATCACTGGCACCTCATCAAGAAATGTGAAAGTCTGTTTAGAGTGGATTTGAATGTACTGTAAATGAAGCAGTATATATCATGATTTAAAGTCAAGGACAACTGTCAGTTCTGGAGAGGGGTTAGATGAGGCAAGAAGGACTTACACAATCACTCAAAATTGTAAACATTCACAGCTAATAAGAAAAGACGCCCAGCAGCAATGAAACGTGGGATTAGCCAGCCAGCAATTATCCCAGTAATAATACGGTATATGTTTCTTCTTTACTGCTCTTGTGTGGATTACAAATGGATTGTAAAGCAGAGCTGGATAAGCCTGGGAATATTGTATTTATACACAGTTTAGGAGCCAGCAGGAAAATCTACAGAGGTTTCAAGTCTCACTGAGGCCCTTGCATGGCCTCATAGACAGGAAACAACAGCAACAAAACATTAAAGGCTTAAGAAGGAAGAAATGAAACTCCCAAAAAAATCATGCTGAATTTTCCCTGTTGAGTTCACTTGCTAAGTAGACTAGATCCTACATTTCTGTGTCCGCACTTAAATGACCTAACAGTCTGCTTCTCATATTCTGTCTTTTACTATGTCTACAAAGCTACTAAAAAACCTGAAATCTGGGGGCTCATCTCCTCTGACAGAATATTCACCAGAAGGAAAAGTTTAATGGGAGAAAAAACATATATAGATATATATAATTCCTTTTGCATGTGTGATCTTCATCTAAAACCTTTTCTTTCTCTCTGAAACTTTGGTGAATGTTGGAGCAAAGGGCTATCCAGCATAGCCTGTGGTTACTGTCTTGCCTTCACCTTTGTTTTGTCCTCAAAGTACTCTAAGGGTCACAGCAATCCAGGCACTACATCAATTTATCCTGTCTTTACCTGTGGAGAAACTTTCCCCTTCTCATTTAGTTTGTATGTTGTCAAAACCCAATTTATCTCCTCTCCAAGCTGAGGGAAAAATAAATCATTGATTAACTTTAGAAAATCTGAAAAGATACTTTAAAAAATGTATAAAAGTAAAAACGTTTAGTTCAGAGAATTCTAAACCCAGTATCGACTTGTCAAAGAGTTTTGATCCAAAGTCATCATCTTGCATTGCAAAATGTACCATTTTTTTTCTGAAGAAAATCATGAATCTAAGAAATATTTTAATTTTTTTTTTTTCTTCCTGTAAGCTTTGGAGTTTTAAGGAAGCAGAATTTTGAGTGGGTTTGCATCTGACTGCAAATATTTTGACAATTTTCTGGTATCATATTTGGTAGGAATTACAGTATCTAAATCTGTAATCAATGAAATGTACTGAAAACATACAACAAAGTACACAAAGTCAACAGATGCAGAATACAGATGGAGAGCAATTGGCATGCTGCCTAACACCTTGTACCTACGATCAACAAGCTATTTTGCTTTATTTCCTTCTTCTCCTCTTAACAAGATCATTCTTCCAGCTTTGTAAATCACATATAACCACATGGGCAACAAGGTCCCTCACAGGTGAGTGCTGAGATGCTTCCCTGGGGCTGAGAGTGGGAGCTGGTGCTTGCTTGGGGCCATACAGCAGCTGTCTGAAGCCCTCTGTGCTGCTGTGGGATACTTCACCAGGGCCGTGGCACTGCCATAGCTGCCGTGTCAGATCTTCCTTTGCTGCATTTCACTGCATATCAGCATAGTCTACTGCAATTTTCAGTTTTGCATTAACACACCAGCCTACAAGCAGCTGTAACTGAAGACTCTAAGTCTTAATTCCTCTTGGATATTAGCTGTTGTAGTGGAAGAGATTACCACTTGTGGATCTAAACCCAAGAGAAAACACATCTCTCTTTTCTTCCTTAAATATATGTGATTAATAGTTTTCATCCCTTTATAGAGCTTGTTTCTTGCCACTCCGACACAGATTAAAAATTGGTTAATTTGTCAGTATTTATTAAATCCACTAGGAGGTACCTGCCTGAAAAACTTAATAGCAATAACGGGCTGAATGAGTTTCTGAGTTTCTTCCCAGAAGACAAAATAATAATCTGGTCTCACTTGTGAAACCTTTCTTAGAAATGCCATACAACCTTGAGAGTTAAATTGTCTGAAATACTGGATCCTACCTGCATGAGACCTACCTCCAGGCTATAACATTACTTGTCAAAAATGTTTCCTCTTTCGCTTTCAAAACACTAACAGTAGAAATATTCATAATACAAATCCCAGTTTTGGTGTCTTTTAATTCCCTTACCAAAAGAACATTGAACATTTTGGAAGTTAAAACTGTGGGAGAAGAAAAAATTCACAATGGTGTATAAGCTAAAAAGAAAAAAATTAGGCAAACACCTTAGGACATTAGGACAATACCCCTGACACTCAGACGAGCATTTGCATCCCAGATTTCTATGTTCTGCAGCCAGATCACTCCAGTCTTGGCTGTTTGCTGTGCTCTCAAAGTGATGTTTAGTGAATTATTAAATGTAGAATGATTTCAGGTGTTCTCTGACTGCCTCTACTTTCCTTTGCAACCTGATAGACAGTCTCATAAGTTCCAAAATTTCTTTTTCTGTGACTCAAAAGTGGTGTTTATAGAGGAAAAAAGAAATAAGGTTCATAAAGCAATCTCTGAAATCTAATTGCCAGTGTCAGCTATAATAAAAATGTCCCCATTACTGTTCAAAACCAGAAGGGGGAAGAGGCTCTTAAGCAATTGAATTATATTGACATAAGAAACCACTGAAAGGAGCAACTAATTAGCTTAGTGGTATTGCTGTAATGCATTACAGTGATATCCCATAATTTAGACAGCTTTGGGTCTTTAAAAGATACTTGGACATTTGCTGTTTGTTTTTTTTTTTTTTTCTTGTAGATTTGAAGTCAATGGGATGACCACTGACTTACTGAAAACCTCATTTTGCCAATGCTGATGCTTTTGAAAATCTCATCTTTAAAGCACTGTGAAAGTAATTGGGTAAGCATGTTGGCATGAACTTGGGAAGGGAAATCAAATTGCTTTTTAACACCACCTAATGGGCTGTAATAGACTAGATTTAATTAGAATATCTAAGGAATTGCTGACCAGAACAAAAGGGACCATTTGGATTTTAAGAGAACAGGTATTTACAGAAAAATAAATGTGAAGAAATCAAACTTAAAATATCTTGAACTTTTCAGTAGAGACCTCTGGTACTTAAGAAATCATAAACTTCTACAAGAAAATGTTTGTTGCACAATGTCACCTTTCTGCCAACATCCAGTATAGAACAGAGATGAAACCTATGATTTATATGACATAAGGACACCATTCTCTATATTTTCAGGTAGTAAAGCTGTTATGATCAGCAACTGCAGAACCACAATTCCTGGAAGTATGATCAGAATGCATAGTTTCACTTTGCAGTTGGAATTGTAGCATCCTTGAAAGATTCAATAAAGTCTGGGTATTCATTTTTGTTGGGAGAAGCTAAGAGTTTTCTGGTAGTACAAATTTTTCAATGGTTTGGACCAAAGCAAAATGGGAACCTCAAAATTCACCTTATTTTTTATAAACAGAATTATAGCATTTTAATTTTTTTTTTTAATTGGATTCTTCATTTGTTTGGATAGTTTTGTACAATTATTAGAGGCAATAAATGTTTTATTTAAGCTGTTTTGATTTTCTTTAAAATTATTGCCATCTTGAGCAAAAGATGAAATACAAAATCCAAAATTCCTTTCAAAAAATGTTAAACTATGTCATTTATCAAATTGGGCACTTCCAGTGACTTGATTCAGACACTTCCAGTTCTCATCAGCCTTAGAATAAAATATCCTGGAGTTAAGGCAAAATGCATCTATCCTGTTATGGATATGCCATTTTCTGTGAATATTTTTTTTCAACCAGAACATGGAATATGACTAATCTATCAACCTTTGGATTGAAAATCAAAAAACTCCATTTTATCATTTTATCTTCCTTCATTTATATGATATAAATACGGTCTCTCTTGTTGAAAAGTAGTCCTATATTATTAAATTAGCAAGTAACCAGAACAATGAGAAACATATTAACTATTTTACCCTGGACTTCTCACTGCCCTTCCAGCCACTCAGCCTGAGTTGTTCTTCGTAATTCTGCCATTGCCAAACTTTAATTCAAAGATATAAAATGCCCCTTCCATCTCTTGCCTCACCCCAGCATCCCTTCAGTTTACTTTTCTTCTTTCCATTTACTGAGAATATTACACTTCTTTGTACTTTTGGAGGAGAAATAAAAAAAATGAAGATTCAATAAGAAACTAATACTATAGCTCCCTACAACAGCTAGATTGTCTTTATTGTTTGTTCATTTATTTCTCCACCATGGGTTATTTTATTTCCCGTTGTAAATAAATGCCCAAGTCAGTGAAATAAAGTGTTAAAATAGCAGTGGGGAAAAAGAGAAACCAAATAAAATTGACTCAACCCTACTAGAAAATGAGAGGCAGCCTTTACTTCTTTATATTTTTTTGAGAAGACAGGAAAGCGAGTGCATAAATTCTTTCTCAGGCTTCCTATTATAATACAACTACAAACAGTATCTTTATTTTGTTTGTTTGTTTGTTTGTTTGTTTTATTGATGTTTTGTTTAGTTTGGTTTGGTTTTGGCTATGGTTTTGGTTTTTTACCTTCAGGGTGACTATTTTCAGTAGAATAATTTTTAACTGGGATCTATAAAGCCTGACTGTCATAGGCTACCCACACTGCATCATCCTGAAACAGTCCATCACTGTGCATGTCTTTGTCACTTAATCCAGCAGGGATACGGATGAATTATTCTAGTCCAGGTGCAGAATTCTCTTTGAGCAGGTTCAAAGTGGGACTTTGATGCACAGAACAGACTTACAGATGCCTGCACCAGTCATTTTTAGGAAGTAATAGTGATACACAGTTTCTCCTGAATTAAATGCTTTCACATTATCTGAGCACTTCGATTAAAAACTCATATTTTTCCTGTACAGTTAAAGTTGTTTACTGCTTATTCTCATCTAACAAATCTGTACATTTTTGCACAAAGTTGTCCTTATCACATAGGCTAGATTTTTTTTTTCCAGTGCTTTAAGATGTCATATTACTCATGAACCTATGACACGTAAATGTTGTTTCCGCGCACCACCCATGTAACACATTTTAATATACATTTGCTCTTTTCATCATATTTTGACTGTTTCTTCATTTAGTCATTATGGAAATAGTTGTGTTACTGGCATATTACTGATACCACCAAAAGGCAGAATTCCATTTGTCTCATGTTTTGAAATGTAGCATGTTCACTAATTATTATCCTTTTCTTCCATCTGTAAATGCGTTTACTCTCATTTAAGTGCTCTATATGTTTTCACCTATTTTGCAGTGAGACTGAATAAAAGCAAACTCTAAAGAAAATACTACTTGCCAAAATTATGTTCAAGTTTATTTGCTGGAATCTTGGAGAAAATCTTTTCAATACATCTGTTTAATCTACAGAGTGAATCAGATCCTTTTCTGTTTGTTGTTTGGTATCTTTTCTGCACCTCTTTTTAAATGGTCAGCAGTTTGCAGTGGTTGAGACCACTATTTGTGGTGATGGTAATAAATGATTTATGTTATCATACTGACAAGACATTTAATATCTCTTAACTCAGGAGGACTACAAAGATGTCATGAGGTTATGCAGGAAGAAAATTAGAAGGGCCAAAGCCCAACTAGAACTTAATCTGACTATTGCCATAAAAGAAAATTTTAAAAATGTTTCTATAAATACATTAGCAAGAGAAGGAGGGCTAAGGAGACCCTCCATCCTTTATTGGATGCAGGAGGAAACACAGGAGTGACACAGGATTAGGAAAAGGCTAAGATACTGAATGCCTTCTTTGCCTCAGTCTTCAATAGTAAGATCAGTTGTGCTCCAGGTACACAGCCACCCAACCAAAATAATTCAGTGATTCTATCATTCTATGATCTACCCAAGGATACTGAGGAAGCTGGAAGAGGTGATCACCAAGCCACTTTCAATTATTTCTCAGCAGTTCTGACTAAACACAGAGGTCCCAGAGTACTGGAGGTTAGCAAATGTGACACCCACCTAGGGAACTATAGGCCTGTCAGCCTGACCTTGGTGCTGGGCAAAGTCATGGAGCAGATCATCTTGAGTGCCATCATGTGGCATGTACAGGACAACCAGGCGAGCAGGCCCAGTCAGCATGGGTTTATGAAAGGCACTTTTGCTTGACCAACCTTATTCTCCTTCTATGACAAGGTAGCCTGCTTAGCGGATGAGGGAAAGTTTGTGGAAGTTGTCTATCTAAATTTATGAAAACTATTGACACTGTTTTCCACAGCATTCTCCTGGAGAAAAATGTTGCTGAGGGTTTAGATGGTTGTATTCTTTACTGGATAAAAAACTGTCTGGATAGCTGGCACCAAAGAATTGTGGTGAATAGAGTTCATTCCAGTTCATGGTCACTCACAAGTGGTGTTCAACAGGTCTCAGTGTTGGGGACAGTTCTATTTAATATCTTTATCAAAGATCTGGACAAGGAGATCAAGTACACGTTCAGTAAATTTGCAGACAACACCAAGCTGTGTGGGCGCGATGATCTGATCAAGGGTAGGAAGGCTCTGCAGAGAGATCTGAACTGGCTGGATCAGTGAGGTGAGGCCAAGTGCATGAGGTTCAACATGGTCAAGCACCAGGTCCTGAACTTGGGTCACAACAACCCCATGCAACACTACAGACTTGAGGAAGAGTGGCTGAAAAGCTGCCTGAGGGTGTCGGTTGACAGCCAGCTGAACACAAGTCAGCAGTGTGCCCAGGTGCCCAAGAAAGCCAACAGCACCCTGGTTTGTATCAGAACTAGTGTGGTCAGCAGGACTAGGGAAGCGACCGTACCCCTGTACTTGGCACTGTTGAGGCCAGACCTCGAATCCTATGTTCAGTTTTGGGCCCCTCACTACAAGAAAGACACTGAGGTGCTGGAGCACGTTCAGAGAAGGGCAACAAAGCTGGTGAAGGGTCTAGAGCACAAGTCTTATGAGGAGAAGCTAAGACAACTGGGGTCAATTAGCCTGGAAGAAAGGAGGCTGAGGAGAGACCTTATTGCTCTCTACAGCTACTTGGAAAGAGGTTGTAGCGAGGTGGGGGTCAGTCTCTTTTCCCAAGTAAAAAGTGACAGTATAAGAGGAAACAGCCTCAAATTGTGACAGGGGAGGTTTAGGCTGGAAATTAAGAAAAAAATTTTCTACCAAAAGGGTTCTCAGGCATTGTAACAGGTTGCCCAGATAAGTGGTTAACTCACCATTCCTGAAGGTATTTAAAAGACTGGTAGATGTGGTGCTTACAAACCTGGTTAATAGTGGACTTGGTAGTGTCATATTAGCAGTTGTAGTTGATGATCCTGAAGGTCTTTCCCAACCTAAATGATTCTATGAGTCTATGATTCTATATTTCTCCTTATTAATTGTCTTCCTCCTTTGAAATAGTTTATTACAAGGTTGGTTGGTTTGTTTGTTTGTTTATTTTATATTGTATGAGATTTTTTCACCAAATAAGGGACAATACTTGGTTATTTTTCGTATGACCTAGACTGGAGACAATATTTTCACCTCTCATTGTAACATGAAATGTGTAACGTAACTAGTGGAATCAATAAAAATATTCAATATATGAATCAAAAATCAAGTTGTTGCAGATAAGGGAATGAATCCCAAAAAGGTGTATACTCATATCACTAGTGGTATTTATTGAGGTAATACATTGCAAAATGCATCCTATTGAGAGCAAAACATTTAAAATGAGTTACATATTGATCCAAAAAGAATGAGTCTTGTTCTAAATGGTTCTGGCTTTACTTCTGATTTTCTTTACTCTGTATTCCATAATGTGTCAGAAACAAGCCCAGCAGTGTTTATTCTCTGTCCAACCTGCTGATATGTTTACTCTAAAAAATTTATGACAATGGCTAAAAGTTTTAAAGGATCACAGCCTAATATCTTCCATACCTGTTATTTCATAATCCCACCGAACAGACCTGCAAGGCTGCAGAATGAGTAAAGTTGCAGTCTGGAAAATGTTTCCAGAATCTCTAAGAACAAGGTTTTTCTGCATTGAATTTTTAGCCAGATTTTAAGGATAAAAAGAACAGTCAGGTGATCTAGCTTGAACTGTATCTTGAGCATTATATTTCACCCAAGAGTGAAGCTACAGTACCATATACTATTGACAGGCTGCAAAAACCTTTTTAGATGTGGCCTCAGTCACTCTCTCTCTGCATTATTGCTGGATTATAAATCTAAAGTATAGTGACAGATATGCCTCCTCTGAAACCAGTGATTCTAATGCATCCCACATAACACTTCCAAGAACTCGGATGTCTGCAGGAAGTCTCTATAATCGGCAGCTCCATCATAGGACATACATGGTAAAGGAGAACAAATGAGCTTAATGGATGAATCCCTGGCTGCAGAACAAAGCAGAAAATATTTACCTAGCTGCATATTCTCAGGAATGCATCTTCCCACATGGAAGTATCTATCTGAAGCTCTGAAAGAGGACAGTGGCAGAAGTATGAACTTGCTAAGGGAATGCAGTTCCTTCTAGGTCCTGTAGAAGAACACAAGCACGGGGGACTGACCCCACAGACTCCATGGTCAGAAGGAACAGGTTTGTCTTACAGTTTGACACAGATCAAAGAACTTTTCCCCAGTTTTACTGAAGAGTATCTTTAAATGGATTATTCTTGTTTTAGCACTGCAAATTGTGGTAAGTCTTATTGTCTGTCCTAACAAATTATTCTATGCTTGCCCAACAGTAATGCCTCAAAATTAAGGTTTTTTTTTTTTCTTTTTTTCTTTTAATTTTAACTTCCAGTGACAGAAGCTGGTAAGTCCTAGTCTGTGAGTCTAGAGGTACTATATCCACCAATTTTTAATTATCATCCTCATATACAGCCACAAACCTTACTAAATTTATCTTCTTGTTGGGTAAACTAAATTACTCACCATGTTTCTTGTGTCACTTGGGGGTTGGTTTACACCTTATGTCACTTTTGAAGCTGTATTTCCATATCGTCCTTGAAATATGAAAAACTAGCTGACAGTCCTGTTCTAGTTTTGGTCTTACCAAAACAACATGTATAGACTACATACGCTTCAGGACCTTTTGGTAGGATCAGGTGGCTTTAGCACCATTGTGTACAATAATTGTTCTGGTTCATGCCTTAGTCCTAGGAAGCTTCGAATAGGTCAGTATATGCAATTTTTGTATGCTGTGTTTGCCTCTCTAGAAACGCCCGTCTCCACTTATTATGAACCAAGCTGACTAGCTTAGACATGATCCCTGACTTCCAGATGACTTAGGTTTAATCAAATGACTTTCATCTTTCTCAGTTCTACTTCATCTTCCCCCCTTTATATAAGTGGAAATGTATCATTAGCCTTTCTTGCCATACGAACATACAAAGTGATCATGTTGAGATGTTTAAACTCCTCTGTGAATTCCTGCTCACTTTCTTGCTCTAAAGCCTGTTCTTGCTTTTCCAGAACATTATCTTGAAAGTTGCTGGATCAAAATGCCATTAAAATGGCTGGATTTAATTTGACACTTAGACCATTTGAAAAATAAGAATATTATTTGTACTTAACATGACACCAGCTCCTGGATTTGACTGAAAACATACCAGAAACAATTGCACATCTGTTGACGAGACCACAAATAAACATTTGAACATCCTTGGGGTAAGGCCTGTTTCGTAGGCACATTTATATTATGGATTCCAATAGCCAAGGATCTCCAAGGCTGACCAATTTCTACTTATTTATCAAGGAAACTGGAATAACTGCAATTCCTGGAAACTCTGAGCAATAAGCATGGCAGGATCACCTCAAAGTTGCGGCCTTTAGAGGCCTACACTGTGCAGTTTAATAGGAAGATGACAGGAACATGGACACAATGCTATACAAATTTATTTTGTTTACTTGAAAAAAGTAATTCCTGAAACATTTAGATTTTCTTGCTTCCAAGCAATAATATCCCTTGCCTTAACATTTCTACTGAGCTCAACTGATGGCAGCCTCGTTAGAACTCGCCTTACATGAAACCAGATTACTGCACTGAGACACACAATTAGCCAAGACAGAGACCTAATAAATGAATGTAATACTTCTGTTGTCACATGGTCTAGGTAAACCTTTATCACCCCTCTTCAGCCTTTGAAATGCAGAAAAGTTTTACACTGGCAGAAAGCTGACCAGAATGTTCATATAGATATTTTCCTTATCTTTTTCTTATCTACCAGCCTGATGCTGTCTTCGATGTAGCTTGTGGGTAGCTGTAGGATCTGTTTTATTCATGTTTAGCCTTTCTTAATATCAAGTTGTGAACAATCTGCACTTGAGTGAATAACATACTTGATTCAGTTTTACTCAGTCGCTGTGATAACCTGATAAAATACCATCTTTCCTTGCTAGTGTCTGATATTTCAGTTTCACTAGAGTTCACCCCACAAGAAGAAAGCAATACAAAGAATGAATTTCTGAGTGAAGAGAAAGATCTCCTAAAGGGGAAACCACTTGTCTAGCAATGACAAAACTACCCATTATTTGCACCACAGAGTCACTAGAGGAAGAAAAAGATATTCACATCTTAAATTGCACTATCATCTATGTTACATAGTGTAATGGTTGTTTTGAATAATTATGTCTCCCACTGGCCTATCACTTCAGCAATATGTCCCAAGAATGAAGGAGTGCTGAAAGTTTAAAAGCTTAGATTCAAAATGGGGAGACCTGAAATCCAGAGCAAGACATTTCAACCTTTTTTCAGATTTAACTGGCTCTCTAAAGATTGACAATGAAGATTTAGACCACTTTAAAAATTTTTCAGATTTTTTTTTTTTTTTTTTTAACCTATAAGTAGATATCAAACTGATTTTCCTTGTCTTTCATGGGTCTTTCAGATTCAGTCTGGTTTGTCAGACCACGCTTTGAAAGATCCTGGCGTAGAGCAGGTCAGCCTGCTGTCTGTAGTGGGAACCTCTGGATCCTACATACCACACTACATGCACTTACAGCAGTGAAACAAATTCCCTAAAGAGACAAGTTCTTGGCAACAAGGTAGTAGGAAAGGCTAATGATGAACTATAAATATTAAGCAGATCTTACATCTACTTAATACAGAGACACTAACTAGGCTCTCAGAGCAGTGTAGTCACATTCAACAGCACTCTGCCAAAGTTAATGAGTCTGGACATTTTTCTGCACAACTTACTGAAGCACCATGGTTATACTCTTTGTTTGAAGCCAATGATACCTCCATATTGTGTGGAGTTGGCATCTCTTACTCAGAAATTTACCTTTTAAATAAGTTGTGACCCAAATATATCCCTACTTTCCATTACTGACCATTCTACTCAGGGCATCTGTTCCTCTCATACCATACAGAATGAATAAATGCAGACACAGTATGTCATTGTGCTAAAGCCACACATCTGAATAACAAAACAAGATTATTTTTTCCCGTATTTACCATGTATGTGCTTCTTGTAGGCCAAGTTTCATCCTATGTCTTAATATTGAAGGGTTGTCCTGAAATGTGGATATCCATCTGCCTCTTTAACTAACTGCATAAATCTGTATTTATTTTAAAATACATTGTAGCAGTAGATGTTAATTTTCTCTATAGATGGCTAATTCTTTATTGAACTTTGACAGTCCCTTGCATAGAATGATTTGAAGTGGTCATGAGTCATGAGTTGAAGACATATCTTGTGAAAGGAATTTAATCTGTGCATTTTTAATAACCTTTCACTTTTATGTCTGCTTCATACATTATAAGAAAGGTTAAGTGGAATTTCATTTGACTGTTTTTCCCCTTACCTTGTAGAGATACATTTACTCCTCTAGTGTTCCTATCCCTTGTGATTTCAAAATGATGCTTGTGATACTTCCTTCCTTATTTTTAGCTTTCATCGGTTATAGGATTATGTGGAAAACTTCAGGTTTGTGCATTCTGGTTGTAGAAAAAACTTTGTAAATCAGACTTAGGTGTACTCTAAATAAAACCAATGCTTTTCACTCCTATAATCACATCAGTAAATTTTATGGTTTTTAATTCAGTCTAAAGGCATTACTTCCCAGGAATGGAAGGAGAATGGTGCCTGTGTTTATACTAAACAAACCTGATCGCTTAATGTCTCTGGTATGAAGGAATTCCTTTGTGTTTCTCCCCTCTTTCTGATCCTCCTCTCAACACATTCTGTTTATTTTATAACCACCACTTAGCCAATGTTCTGAGAAAATTGCTAATGTGAAGGTAGCATTGCATTGCCAATTTATCTTTAGGTTGTACCATTGTAATGTATATATATGTCATCAGTGTCTTGCCATGACTTTGTGTTTCACTGAGGTACTGCCTGAGGTTTCATAACAATGCATATAGTCTCTATTATAAGAAGGAACAGAAAGTATTTGATGTATTCCACTATGGAAAAGAATTAATGAACAGAGTCAGACAGTAGTCACTGCATGACCCTGCCGGAAGGAACTGTTTGTGCCAACTGTGTTCATTCATTTAATCAAGGACAAATTGTGGCATGTCAGGGAAATTAGACAAGAAGAGAGAGAAGGATATACAAAGCAGCACACCCTAAATGAAACTCTGGACCAAATCCTGTATAATACAACAGGAATCTCTGAGGATGAAATGTGATAATCAGGTACACCTAATGGGTTAATTCGTGTTACACACACAAAATACCTCAGGATCTTAAGTTTTCCTGGACATTCTTTCAAAGCAAGGTGAAACTGAGGATACTTTTAACTTAGTGTTTGTAAAATGACAGAAGTAATAGTTCTTTAGGAGAGTATTTCTGTTTTTTCAATTGCTTTCTGCATGTACCCACTCTCAGTGTGTGTCCTGTGGCTCAGATGAAGCCCGTGGGAATGCTTCAAGTTTAGCTCTGGCTAACTTCATAGAAGCTCTGAAAATGGGTTTCTTCTGCAGTGATTAGAGAAGATGCACTGCCATAAAGTAGGATTATAGGAAAATTATTTGTTTACCAACCACGTACATTATTCTGCAGGACAACATATCAGATATATGCTAAAGAACTTCTGAAAAACATCTAGTTCAACAGTTTCCAGATGTGATTTTGTCATAACTTAGTTGGATAGGACCTTGAACTAAAAAGTTTTTAAGAAATTGATAATATTGCATTATTTTTTTTCCCCCAATCTCTTTTACCTGCTAACTCATTCCATGCCTTAAGGGGTAGATTCACAGACTATAAAACTTGTAAGTTAGAGCCACCCCATGTTTATTGATTATTAAACCCAGGATTATTTTCCAGTTCTTTAGTACAGAGTTTGTCTCTACACACAAAAAAAAAATATTGACTATTTTTTTCTGAAGCTGCCAATTTTTAAATCCATGGAGTACCATTATTTTCCAAGTTTCTCAAGACTGTGTGCCAATATATGCAACACCTTGCATATATTACATAAGATTTTAGGCAGAAAACTACTGGATAGTCAAATATGTGGCCTAAATATGCATTTTATAGTGTTTGAAGTTTAAAATGAGTCGTCAACATTACCAGGGAGTCACTTGTTGATTGGTCAGAGGAAAGAAAGGGGAGGATACAAGGAAATCTCACAGACCTAATTTGAGCCTGGTTTGCCAAGAGCTGTTATGCAACAAGTGTACAGTTAAACTTAATCATACATTTTGGAAGGTGGCATTTTGGGTAACAATGGGTTGACATTATTCTATCTAGTTGAGGTTTATGGAAGATTATCAGTGCAAACAGTTACACAGACTTTACTTATACTTTTTTAAAAATTGATTAAGGATCGTTTGACTAACAAAGATAACCCATAGATATCAGGTCACAAATCTGCACTTTTCTGAGCTAGGGTTTAAAAGCACTGAAAGACATCAAGTTAGAAGGAAACAGTTTGCTACATAAGGGTACTAAGCTGTCACACTTTTTGTATTTTCTATGTTTCTCAACCATTTCCCACAACTGATTCACTGTATGGCTCCTTTAAGACTATGCTTTTATTGCTAACTTCTGTAGTAGTAAACCAAAAAAGACCCTTCAAAATTAGAAAACAAACACAGACTAAATGAATTCTCAAAGCAAAATGTGATTAAGAACATGATCTTAGGTCCTTATTAAAAAACCTGTGGAAATCCCTGGGAAATCTAATTCAGTTGCAGTGAGTTTTGGATGAAGTCTTTAAACAATGTTGTAGGACTCTAAGTCAGAGATTTTCTGATAGCATTGGGGCACGGGTGGCTTTGAAGTTTTCTGCCAGACACCGAAGATGTTAATTTTGTTGTAAGCATAGAAAGACTTTTTTTCTCCTTGACTGCTCTCATTCTCAAATAAAACAACTGAATCAATACAAATATTGGCTGCTTTCAGGATTAGTTTTCGTGATGAGCTTTGAGCAGAAACAATGAGTGCATGAGCATAAAGGAGCTTGTTCAAAAGATGTTTGAAAATCTGCCAGACAGCTCTTTCTACAGCTGCATTGCCCATTTGAGATGGGTTGAGCTCAGGTTGTGGAACTCTCTGCGGACCCTCCTCAACCCTGGTAGAGACTTGCAAGGCATGATTTGTTCTGAACTGATGTTTAACACTGAATACTGATTTAAAACATGGCAAGAACAATAGAAAACAAAACCTAAAGGCATCTTTTTTGCAGTTGACTTTTCTCTCATCTCCCAGCTCTGATCTCCTCATCAAATAGTAGATATACTGTATTTGTCTGGTAGCTTTGACTATCTTTCTGGGAGAAATTTAATTGCATTGTGTTTTACAAAAAAAAAACATGGCTGGAACCTGATTCATCCTCCCTTGTTTCAGATATCTACAATGTAGATTAACTGTTAGCTAAGTTATTTACCCTCAGTCAATCTTTTTTGTTAGTCGAGACAGAGAAATGATCTCTTCTTGAATTCATCTGACCTCATTAGGGACAGATGAATCACACCTGTCAGTGCCCATTTTTCTTAATTGAGGGTAAGAAAATGTACATCACTAGATCACCAGCTCTGATTTAGGTACCCATACTGAAGAGATTAAAATTGCCTGAGATGACTCACTGTGTGTGAGTTGTTGTCAAAAGAGCAATTTACTCATAAACAAAATGAACAATGGGATGACCACATTGTAAAAAAAGTAAATAAGCCAAATTACTTGAACTGAGGCTTGTTTGTTCAATATTTATAATCTACCCATGAAGCAAGCAAAGCTGCTCTAAATAATAGAACTTACATACAGGTACCACACATAGTATAGCTGCAAATATTTGCAGTCTTTTGGCTTATCCCTGTTACCCTCATCCACTCCTATTTTTTCCGATTATATTCAAATTGAAATAATTTGTCTTGAGATGTGAAGAAGATGCAACTGAAGCCCATCATACCAGGCCAAAAACTGATTATCCTGTTTTCTTTTTTTTTTTTTTAGTATCTGAGTAACCAGAAGCAATTTAGGCACTGGTTTAGGTACTGACACAACATTGATCTTTGTAGGAGAAGGTGTCATGCTGATCCAGGGAAAGACAAATTTCTTGCTGAAAGAATAATTCCACCTACCCCATTTCTGTGTTATTGGAAGTTCTGCATACAAGGTCTTCACATACTCTTAGGGAAAGAAGGGACAGTTTCTTCAAATCAGGTGGAAAATCCAGGCCTACACGGATCTATGCAAAATGTAATCTTAACAGCTCCAGAAGACAGGGTTTATAAAAAAGATCATGATTTCCCTGTATCTAAACATTCTCCTGCAAACTCTTTCTTAGCAAAGTATGATACTCATTGAGGAGAAGCAACAGTTGCAAGCTTTTATTTCATTTATTTTCCCAGTCTGCAGTGATCAATGTGCCCACTAATAACTTTCTAATTACTTGTTTATTTGTGGTGAGTTCACTGCTGAAAGGAAATCCAACACAAGCTGTGACTGAAATGGATGACAATTAACATAAACAAAAAAAAATACTGTAGAAAAGTTGCACAATTTATCAGCACTAGGCTTTATAGTACCATGGATGTACTAATGCATTGCATTCAGTGACACAACAGCTGCTCTTTTATGCATTTGTAACTTCCTCAAATAATTCTTTATTCATGAAAAATTTTAACACATTTGGTCTGCCTGAATAGCAGCATGAATAAATACAACTACCTAGAGTTATATCAGATCTTGCAAATGCTTTCTGGGAAACTAACCTCTAGGCAAGCCTGCACAAGGCAGTGGCCATATCTCCCAGTGCTCTGGGCCAGTGCTCGGGACACAGAATTATTGTAGCAACAGCTGGATTACATAAAGACTCTGTGGCTTTATCCTTTTTATTATTATTAAATATGCAATAGAACAGCAAGAAATTTGGATTTCTGGCATTAGTAGGGCCCATAAAAATACTCTTTCACATTCTGATCATTGTGCTTCCACTCCTGTTATTGAGAAAACAGTAAAGTATTAATTACTAACTACTTTGAGCATGCCTATTTTATATTTGAATTTCCATAGAAGTAATTCTGTATGAGAGCATCACAGAATTGTTTAGGTTGAGGAAGACCTTTAAGATCGTCAAGTCTAACTGTTAACCTAGCAATGCCAAGTCCACCACTAAACCATGTTTGTAACCACCACATCTACATGTCTTTTAAATATCTCGGGGGATGGTGACTCAAACACTTCCCCGGGCAGCCTGTTCCAATGTCTGGCAACCCTTTCCATGAATAAATTCTTCCTAATATCCAATCTAAACCTCCACTGGTGCAACTTGAGACCATTTCCTCTCATTGCTTGTTGCTTGGGAAAACAGACCGAGATCATCCATGCTACAACCTCCTTTCAGGTAATTGTAGAAAGTGATAAGTTGTCCTCTCAGCCTCCTTTTCTCCATGCTAAAGAACCCCAGTTCTCTCAACCACTCCTCATAACACTTGTGCTCCAGACCCCTCACAAGCTTCATTGGCCTCCTCTGAACTCTCTCCATCACCTCAGTGTCTTTCTTGTAGTGAGGGGCCCAAAACTGAACACAGTCTTCAAGGTGTGGCCTCACAAGTGCCAAGTGCAGGGGGATGATCACTTCTCTAGTTCTGCTGACCACACTATTTCTGATACAAGCCAGGATGCTCTTGGCCTTCCTGGCCACCTGGGCACACTACTGGCTCATATTCAGCTGTCTGTCAAACAACTTCCCCAAATATCCTTTTCCACCTTTCGAGCCACTCTTCCCCAAGTCTGTAGTGTTGCATGGGGTTGTACCCAAGTGTAGGACTCAGCACCTGACCTTGTTGAACCTCAGGCACTTGGCCTCAGCCAGTTCAGATCCCTCTGTAGAGTCTTTCTATGCCTGATCAGATCAACACTCCCACCCAACTTCGTGTTGTCTGCAAACTTACTGAGCATGTACTTGATCTCCTCATCCCAATCATTGGTAAAGCCATTAAACAGAACTCGCTCCAATAATGAGCCCTAGCGAACACCACTCATGACCAGCCACCAACTGGAATGAACTCCATTTGCCACTATTCTTTGGTGCCAGCTATCCAGTTAGTTTTTTACCTAGCAAAGAGTATGGCTCTCCAAGCTATCAGTAGAATTTTTCTCCAAGAGAAGGTTTTTCAATGGTTGTCCAAAGAAGTCCTGTCCTTTCTCCTTTTCAGTGTTGTCAGGTCTCCCACCTGACACAAGCTTCCAGACTTCATTATGAACCACAGATTTTATGGGAATCATAATTCAGGTATCTCCCTTGATCTACAGCAGTGAAACTCCATCATATGCTCTGTTGTGCTGACCTTAAAAATGATCTTTACACTTTGAAAGATCATACGTATAGGAAAATACTCTTCACTGATATTAACTGAAATTGGGAACAGTCAGAACTTTAGGTCTTAAATTCCCATTATGTGTGGTGTTACGTGTTTAAAACACAACTTATTGATACAGAATCATAGAATCATTTCAGTTGGAAGGAATTAATTGTATTTTAAGGAAGTGTATTAAGCAAAACTACAAACTATTTGGACTTCAAGGAAGCAAGAGGAGTAGATCATCAACCATGAGAAAAGCTTGAATATGGCTGAATAATTCGAAGCAGGAAAGAATGGAGGATGAGGACAACAGAGTGTTGAAACAGAAGTTAAAAAGATAATGTGGTTCGGGGAAAAAGGAGACTAGGAAAACTAGAGAGAGAGATAAAAAGTACTGCTGAAAAACAAGAAGAGCATAAACTCATAGCATAGTATTCCTTCTGCTGTATAATTTTGTTCTTACTATCTTTTGATGTAATGTTTTCAATATGACATAACACATTTCATGACTTGTTTAATACCTTCAGTACTATGCGGTGTTTTAAGAAGGCAAAATGGGTAACACTGTCCACCTTTTCTTATATTAAGTGAAGGTAAAAGTTTTTGCAGATTCCAAAAATCACCAGATAAGTCAATGGAGCAAAAAACCCATTTCTTGTGGCATACTCTTGGCTATGGACTGATGGAAGCTAGGACACTATTCTATATACGCTTCAGTATCACTGAGAGTTGTCTTCAAACACACCATCCTCAGCTGGTGTGAAGACACTGGAACTTTGGGTTTTCTGATGTAAATAATTCTAATTGAATTGTCAATCTGTAGGTTGACATCAAGCAAAGTACTTGGGCACCAGCTTAACTTTGAGGATAAAGATATCCTATTTATTTTTCCGTGACTGTACAAATATTTGAACATGTTTAAGTTCATTGTTGTACTGTTACACTAATGTGGCAGCTGTCACAACAAAGTCAGTCTAAACTAATGGTTTTACCAAGTCATGTTGTTGAGGGGGAAAACATGGAAGAAAAAAATAAGTCTGTGGTGCTAAAAAATGAAATCGCATTTTGCATGCTTTACTTAAACTTAACTGAATTAATTAATAGATAATATTTATGCAATTATTTAACAGATTTCATATTGCAGCTGGTATATTTAAAATATTACATAACTATTCATTGAGTGTAAAATATGGCAAATTATACAGCAAAATGCTTTACAATCTAAGCCAATCTGCTCAATGTTTATATAATTATCTGTAAAATATCATGTGCCATATGAATTTCAACATTTTCCCATAAGATATCAATTTGTTTGCGATATGTGACAGATTAACATGCTGATGTCTTCTATAATTAGCAAAAATCTATCCATATTTACATAGCCTATTCATAGCAACTGTTGGACTTAGATTTTTTTTTTATTATTTGGTTTACCATATGGATGAGTACTGAGTTATTAACTCATACAGTATTATCAGGTATTGTTTCTTTTTCCCACATATGTAATCAAATGCCTGCTAAATAATCTGCAATATAGAACTTGAGTTCTTTAACTCTTCAGGAAGACAAATGATGGGATTTGAAGACACTCGGCATTGGTTTGCCTCTTTTCTCACTGTAATTGCCTGTAAAACTCCCATCAGTTCTGGAAGCTACAAATTTACATGTTTTCAAAGAGCATTTAGACAAATACCAGAAAGATAAATCTGTTTGTGGGCTATTAAACAGTACATCTTTGTCTGCAGTAGTAAACTAAACAGGGAGACAGAGCTCAGCCTTGAGTACCAGCATGAGGCAGCCCAGCACAGCTTAGGAGTGAGAAGACTAACACATCCCCATGCAATGTCCAGGCACAGCGCAAGAACTGACATGGAGAAGATGTGTTGCCAACAAGTGGCTTGGAAGCTGTCCTCCGGCTATAGAGGGAGAGAGCCTAGCTTTATGGACAAGCTTTGTCAGCTGGCATGTGGACCTGATGACTATTAACAAGTATTGATATAGCCAAAGACACCACCCCTAACTCAGGCCATCTTTGAGCAGTAAGTCATGGAAACTGGAAGAGTATGTGGGGAGTATAACTCTGACTCTGCTCACTCTCTGCTGCTGGTTGCAGGATCCTGGGGCTGGGTGGTTCTTATGTACGTCATTTCTAATGAGTCCAATAGCGGTGTGATTTGACAGCGTTGCTTGTTGTGACAAATTCTCACAAGGTATGCCTTCGTTCAAAGCGGAACAGGCACAAAACCTGTACCTAGTGATAACAGACACTTCACAGCCTCTAAAGGAGTGAGTCTTCTCACAGTTGTGCAGGTGGGAAGACCTCTGATGTACAAAAAAGTGATCAGAAATAGGAAGGTCAAAGGTATGTTGGGACTGTCATCTGGCCATGCAGTGCAGCTGGCCCTGGAGGTCCTTGAACTGGAAATAGGTTTCCCCAAAGCCTTTGCTAAGCTCTTGTTCAACTCTGGACTGAGGGTCATCGGTGTGAGATATTGTACCTTGAGGATTTTCTGAGGGTAGAGCTGAGGCGAGAGTTTTTGCACAGAGTTATCCCTACCTGCATTTCCCAGTTCCCATGCCAGAATAAATAATAAATTCCAAGTGTCCCTGACCATTCAGTCTGCCCTTATGGAAAAGTCATACAAAACCAGAAACAAGCCAGACATGCTAAGCAAGACACGATTTTGTATCTATTACCACATCAAATGTGTTTTTTTTGCTCATACGGAATCTGTAGTCACGCTTTAGCTTCCTGAATTAAAGAAAAAAATGTTATTCAAATAACATGAAAGAAAATAATGCATTAGTCTTTTTCAAATGCTATAATGAAACCAGTATTTTCTCATTAGTGCTTTCTTTCTAATAAGTAAAATAGATTATTACATCATTTGGTGCATATTCATTGTCTGTAAATTCTTAAATTGGTTGACACTAATCAGCATTGTCCAACTTGCACTGTGCATGCACTGTGAAACTGAAATTATTCTGAATGTTGCCAACAAATTTTTGGTTAATGTTACTGCTCTGTAGCTATTTAGTATAAGAGGTCAGTATTGGAAAGACAGACAGACAAACGTGTCTGTTAACACAAGGCTGAGATCTATTTGTTGTCATTTAAATGGTTATACTCTTATTGAGTTTAGAAGACCATTTCAAGTGCCATTTTTTTAATTTGATTTTTTTTCTTTACCAAATATATAGCATGTGCTTATTGATTACTAATTATTGTTCTTTCAGCATGCCATGCAAAAAAGTACCTTCTGCTAATACCACCTCATGTTCCATTGCATTTTTCTTTAAGGCTATAATCTGTGCTAAAGGACAGTTCCTCCACTATCAGAACGAAATGAGTTATACCCTCAGTTCTGTATGACTTCTCATATAATTTTTAAGCTTCCTGTAATGATGTATTAACTCTATAAGACCAATTACATTCTCCTTCTGTGATATTTTAAAAGAAACACCAATCAAATTTATCTGAACATTGATTCAATGAATGTACTGTAGTTCAAAGTATTACTTAATGGTTTGTATTATAGGATCCTTTTAGCTAAGGAGGAATCTCCCATAGCTCTGGCTTAACCCTGTGTAGCATTACTGTCTTGCACCTGATTCAGCAAAACTCCAAAGCCTTTGTGTAACTATCCATTTGTGATTAGCGCTGTTGCATTATATAAAACATGCAGTCACACGTAATCATTGAGAAAAAAATGGGTTTTAACATGTTCTAAAGTTGTGATATGAGTTACACAATTTGTATGGGGAAGCCTAAATCAGTGAATACATACAACTTTTTTCCCACATCATTTTTGCAAACAGCTATTTCTAGAGAATGCACTGAAAAGATTCCAAATATCATCAAATGCATTTTTTGTAAATATTCTTCGGCAATATTCACCCATCTTTGTGCCAGTCTTTCTACAGTGGTAACATAAATAGTATGAGCATCACTTTTTGGATCAGGATCAAAGATGCACAAAGGCAGCATTTAGCTCCAGTGGAAGGAGTTTATTTCATCATAATACTACTGTTTCAAGCACTGCACAATTGACAATGGACAGAGCCCTATAATCAGATGTTCATAACAGATTGTTCATCATGGAATAAATATATTGGCTAGAAAATCACAAATCTGTATTTGTTTCAGTAGACTTGAAATCATTACAGTTATCAAACTGATAGTTGTTTGTGCATTTCTTTAAGCCTGTTGAAGGTATTCGAGCAGGATACCATGAAATTGCATACTCTCCATAATGAAATTTGGAGCCCTTTCACATCTGATGTAAGTAACAGTAAAAGTAAATAACTTAATTAATTTGCTATTGATGTTTTGTTCATTTTGTCTGAAGAGGTAAGCTAGCTGTGAGCAAGAGAGATGGAGCATAGGGGTGTGGAGAAACTTGGGGACGTGAATAAAGCAGAGACTGTGTCATTAATAAAATTCAGATCTGTTCAATTCCAATGGACTGTTTGCCAATTACTATGAAAGGCAGAATTGACAGAAAACCAGTACCAATTAGTGGAAGATGATGAGAAGGACTACAAAGTACTCTGAGGTCCAATGTAGAGCGTACTGGTTTATCCTTTTTTGTGAAAAAGTCTGAGGCAGATTTTGCTTTCTTCTCCCCAGAGCCATCTGTATACCATATTAAATATTAGAAATAAAAATTAAGGTTTCTAATTTGTCTGATTTAGGATAAAGATTAAATTACAAAATCTCTTACACGTTAGATGATATAACCAACAGGTATTCCTACTATACAGAGCAATTCTTTCACTCCTTGGTCCAGTAACGAAACGAAATTGCTTTACTTCATGAAATTAACTTTATTGTATGTTCATTCAATTTTCTATTTGTCCAATAAATAACATCAATCATCCTGGAGAGATGTTGCAATATCTTAGAATGTGAAATGCATCCTTACCCATTCCTCTCAATTCTTAGCCACACGTTTTTTCCCCTAGAATAAAGACTGAGCTGAGAAGGTCTCCGCTCTTGTTATAAAGGTTTGTATTTTGCTTGTTATTTTTCCTGCTTTCACGTGTCTTAAACAAACTAATCACAAGATGACCTAAGCTTTATATTTGTATTCTTAACTATTCGTTTAATATAAGAGAGGTAAAAGTGATATTGTCACATAGTCATCTTACCTATCATTCAAAAAAACCTTTTTCTTTTTCTTTTTCTTTTTCTTTTTCTTTTTCTTTTTTTTCTTTTTCTTTTTATTTTTCTTTTTTCTTTTTCTTTTTCTTTCTTTTTCTTTTTCTTTTTTCTTTTTCTTTCTTTTCCTTTCCCTTTTCCTTTTTATTTTTCTTTTTCTTTTTCCTTTTCCTTTTTTTTTAAATTTTTTGTTCTTTCTTTTTTCCTTTTCCTTCTTTTTTCTTTTTATCTTTTTTTAACTTTAGTTTTGGTTTGTTTTTTTTTTTTTAGTTTTTAGTTTTGGTTTTACTTCTGAGATTTGTTTAAACTGAAGTTTAACACAAGCACAGCTTCTTTTAAAATTGGATATATCTTTAAAAGCCTTCAATAGTAGAGGACATTATTTAAATGGAGCTTAGTTCTAAAATGAAGGTTATGATTCAAGTATCTGATATTACAATACATCAATTTAAGATGGATAGGACCAGTCAAGAGAAGTTGAGATACTTTGATTTTGAATCTAATGTCAGGTCAGTCATTTTTGTTATTCTGCACATCAAGACTTCTTAAATGTTGTCATTTCTGTAAGAACTTTGCAACTGTCAATGCATACTTCAGAGAAGATAGCACAATGCAAATTGGTTACAGGTTTAATACTGGTTGCAGCTGCCATATTTTATACAACTGCAGAAAAAGATTCTCTCCTCTGCCTGGAACAGTTGCATTTAAAATAGAGAGGAGTAGAGGCTGTCAGGTCCCCATCAAAATTTTCTGAACACTTTGCACAGTAAGTTTCAGAGATCTGTTTTCAAAGCTATTTCTAGTTTCTGTTCTAAACTCAAAATACTCACAAATCCCCAGTGTTCAGTCAGCCTTTTCTTAATAAAATTTCTTGATTTTTTAAAAAATAGAACTGTGTTCCTATCTGATTATCACACAGGTTTACTAACTAGCTAAACAACACAGAGGTAGCCAACATAATTTGTGATCCACATCATTTGTAATAGCTTCCACTCTCTGTAAAAAAGCAGGGAACAGAGCGCAGTCAGTCTTAATAAAAAACTGTATCAAGATTCCTGATGCCCACTGAAAATCCCTGTCTTTTCATTTAAGGGATCCTAAATGTGCACTAAGCATTCTCAGATGTAACTTGCTGTTAAACCATAACAAACTACTAATAGAGATATGAGACGTGTACTTCGAAGTTCTACAATAACAGGGATTCATGGTAGATGTAAGACTGAACCTGCCATCTTTGTCCTCAAACTTACTCTGTGTACATCTTCGGACCTGAAGTTCCTTGTCCCTTGCTTAGACCTCATTTCAGCAAAACTGGAAAGCTTGATAAGAGTGCTTTAAGCATTTGACATATGGGTAAACATAAGGGTTGTGCTAAGACAACAAAAGTTATTATACACATATATGGAGTGGCAGAAAACATCGTTTTCTTAATTTATTTCCAAGGCCTTGGTAAATGAGACATGAAACTCTACAGGAGGTAGTCACCTTGCACATACTCTCATGGAAAAATGTCTCCCACGCCAAATGCTAACAGAATTATATTCTTTTCTGCTTTTCTGGATTTGTACAAGGACTTCTGACTTATTGAAGATAGTAAGCTGGAGAGCTAGGAGACAGATAATTTTTTATACTTTGGCTTTTTTTATAAATGAATTCCCTTCACGATTTAGCTGGTTACAGTTTTAAAATGAAAACGTTTGATTTATTGCAAACATTGTATTGAAAAATGTAAAGACTGACTTGTTTGAGAGTTAAGATTCATTCCAGGATTTTTCTGAGGGAGCTTTTTTCAGTTATCTTTTTAAGTGTAAGATTGAAGTTTCTTGACATATTCTCACACCTTAGAGATTCTCATTAGAAGTTATAGAAGCTGAATATAAGGTAGAAGATTTTGGACTCTGTATATTTCAGCATGTGCATTTTTCACTAGATTTTTTTTTTTTTCCACAAAAGCTGAGTCTAATGTGGAAACTATCAGGCACCCCACTTGTTTTATGTGTGAAAAATGTGCCTCGATGTTTCTTCTCCATAATAACAGGCACCATTAAAATTCTTTAGCCAACACCCCACTACTTGCAATAATCACAATATCCTCCTATATTTAGAATGTCAAGTGATACTGTAAATGACAAATGCTGAGCTCTTAATATCTCCAGCTCTATTAATATACGAAACGTATTATTCCCTCTGCAGCAAGATACTGTAGGAACCGCACTAATAAAGTGTTGGTAAGATAGATCCATTTTATTTCCCACTACTGTGCCATGCTTCTGTCAGCTCAGATAAAGCTTTTGAGAAGATATTCCCCCTTACTCTTCTAGTGATGACTGGGTCCCATTTCTGAAAAGGTGCACTTGTGTTTCTGTGGCAAGCAGAGAAAAGGAAATAATTGTAGGTTATGGCTGCAGCATCTGAGATAAGGGGCACCAATGGCAGCATAGCCATGAGTTAGTCTTTTTGTCACAAGAAAGCAGATCTTTGGTGTTTATCCAGCAGATGGAGAGCTGTCTCCCCACAGAACCTGTAGTATACATGAATAAGAAAGCCACACCCTTCCCTCTCCTTCTGCTGTTTTAAATACTCCCCTACATAGTGCAATTTCATTAGCACTTCTGAGGTTGACAAGAAACACCTTTTAGCAAGAATGACTGCTTAGGCATATGCTGGCAAATTGCTGACAAATACACTGAACAAGTCAAGACACAGAGACGGAATAAAAGGAATAATTGAAATGTTCATCCAGGTCACCCATGGAATGAAAAAGAGATTCTGCAACTCCTGGGAATATATGAAATTACAATGTCCTGAATAGGAAGGATTATCTGAGTGAAAATTTGTCACTGGAAGGAGAGGGCACCAAAGTGATGAAGGAAACACCAAGACTGATATTGAGGACACGTAAAAGAAAGAAGGAATAAAGCATAGAATCTCTTTCCTTATTAAAATAAAGAACATGCTGATGTTTAAATTTACAAGACACACAGAAAAGTGAAAGGACTTTAAAACACTTGCATATGGTGTTTGATGAATCCTAGTCTGAGATCCTGGTGTAATGATCAGGGTGAGTGAATGGAAGGAAATTAGAAAGAAAAGAAATGTATTCAAATGATTTCAAATCCTTCAGTTTACTGAGATAGAGTCTTTATTGAACTGAAAGGAGTAAAGACTAGAGGATTTGACCGACACTGAGGATATGAAACAACTATGTGGTATTCTGCCAGTATAGTCCAGCCTTCATCAGAAATACACAGGTGGATAGAGAGGCATTAGCAGGGTTTGTTTGATAAACAGGTGCTAATGAAATTTTTATACAGAAATTCCTTAACTTGTGAGCATGAGCCACCTTCCCTGAATGCCAAAATATTGTGGACTGTATGGTCAGCTGGTGTATGCTGTCGTACCTCAACAGAGTTACTCTGAAGTACACTGAAACTATGCCTGGCCCTCGGTGCTCAAAAAGTGTTAGCATAAAATAACTAATTTAAAACCTAAGGCCCTGAGGCCACTAGTAAAAAGCTGGAGCCTAATTAGTTGTCCTTTCTCATCTACCGTCAATTATACCCCTTACATTATTTAACAAGCAAACAAAACTTTCCTATCTATTGCAATACTATGTTTCATAAGTTGTCAAATCTTGGAATGAACATAGCATCTTCAGGTCAGAACACAATTCCTCAATCCACATTATTGCCACCAACATACACACTGGTGAAAAAGTATTCTGTGATTCCTAAGCTCTGGCACACTCCGTTTGCAACTCTACTCACAAAACCGCACTGCGGCAGAGGTGGCTTGATACGTTGATCTCCACAATCAGCAATCACTTGTAGAACCACAGAAAGAATTAAACAATTGAAATACACACACACAAACCCCCAGGACAGACCTGACTCTATGTTTTTCCTATAAGTAAAACTTCTGTGGTTATTATCACAGGGACCTGTCACCTACGTAATGTTGCAATGTTACTAGTTGTGCCAGCTCCCAAGCTTTTTCAGAAGTTTAATGTTATTTGTTATCTTATAGAAAATTGTATGGTGTTCTACAACATGTACCTGTTTCCTCCTACCTTTTCTCAGCAATCCTTTCTGAAGGAACAATGAGCTGGAAGCTACACAACCTCCTGTGTTTTCAAGACTAGATTTGTAATAAAGCAGACATCGCACTGTATATTTATTGGTCTTGATTTCTGACAAGGTAGGCTTTTTTTGTCCCTATTATTCCCACAGGGAACACCTTACTGCTTTGTTGGTTAGGTTTAAATTCCCAGCAAATTTACAGATTCTTAGCCCTTCTCCTTCCTTGATATTTTCTCCACCGATGCACTTATAAAAAGATATCATATCTCCTCTCAACCTTCAGGCTAAAGAAGACTACATCTTTCAGTTGCCCTGTATGAGACAGATTGGTTATTCCTCTTTCATCTTATCACAGCCCTTCTTGACTCTTTTTCGTCTCAAGAATATCTTTACATGATGTGAGTGGCTAGAAATGCATGCAGCATTCCAGCTGGGTTTTCTACAGTGGAACTAACTTTTTCCTGCCTCCTGCCCCTAACTGCCTTGTTCTTCAACACTCCTACCCCTTCCTCAAACTGAGCTCCTTTTCCTTAGCTGACAGCACAAAAATATGGCTGGCTGATAGAAAATGCCTTGGACATACATACATACCCTGCATCTCCCAGCTTGGAGTCACAGTCCTGCATTCCTCCCCTGCAGTGGCAGCTGGGAGAAAGGACAATCTGCCTCTATGGCTTTGTGAGGCCAGGGGAAGAGAAGGAAGTAGGCTGCTGGTCCAGGAACTTGGCAAAACCTGCCTCAGGGCTCACAGAGCTCCTGCTCAGCAAAGTGGTTTTTCTGTACCTTCTTCTCGTTTTGTGATGCAAGAGTTTTTCTGCCAGAAGCCATTCAGCATAAGCCTCTTGCTCTGCTCTCACTGCAGTGGCTGGGGGATGAATACGTAAAGGCAAAGCTTCACTGTTTCCCACTCCCTCAGTCAAAGGGATGAGCTACTCTCTGTGTAGTCTCCCTGCTGCATCTTTAATATGATTAACTCTGTCTTCAACAGAGTGCCAGATACACATGTTGTGATCAGTGAAAGAGCTTCTCAGCCTGCCCTGGAGGCCTCTGTTCAAGCTGTCCTACTCAGTGTACAAGTGCCAGCTCTTCTGCAAGAGCCCCTGCAAGGACCGCTGCATCTGAGGAGGCCAAAGCTGGAGAGTGATACACATTCCCACTCTATCACAGCAGACAGTGTTCTCCTCTGTGCCATTGAACACTTGCAGGATTGCATTTGACCTAAATGGTGAGGACATATTTCTTTGGGGACAGGTCTTCCACAGGTTTAAACAAGCATAGCCCTGCTGACTGTGGAGGAGGTATGCCAAGCGACACTGACAACAGATCTGGTTGCGGGATTGTACTTGCTGAGATTTTGATTTGGGCAGAACCCCAAAGGCAGACCTGCCACCAGCTTGCAGGATTTCTGCTTTAGTTATGACACTAAGTCAGAAATCTTAATGTGCCAATTTAACTGAAGTGGCCTGAATACATAATTATTTCTAGGAGATGAGAAACACATAAACTGCCAAATAATAGTGTCCCTGGTGGACACCTAAAATTTTAGCGGTCCGTTTCTTTCGCACTATGTGTTTACAATCCCTAAGGAAAAAAAAAAACAAAAACAAAAAACAAACCAACTTGCAAACAACAGTCTGCATATTTTATTTCAATTATCCACCTTCAGCTACTGTTTTAACAGTAGAGATTTAATCAGGTTGCTGTATTTAAAGTGACAATTTAGCTACAACACAGAGCACAGGACATTGACTTTGATGCATAATTCCCCTTTCGCCACTGGAACCATGCATTCAGTACCCAGTTAAGGATGTAAGTGATTTGCTGTCTCATTTGAGTCTCCCCAGCTTGCTTATCTATATCACAAAACCTGTGCCATGTGTCACCATCATTTCTGTTTTAAAGGTGCATTGACCAGCTTCATTCCCACTAGATAAATCTCATGAGTCACTTCCCCAACACATTTGTCGTTATGAATACTCAACTTCAGCAAAAATCAAATCCTAAACCAATGCAAAATCAGTGTCCTTTCATGAAATTCAATGAACTCTTCTGATTTATGCCACAGAGCATAAATCTGCAGATGAGGGATTTGCATCACTTACGGCCTTCAGGCCTCTCAGATGCTAGGATTGAGACCTGGAAATAACAATGAGTTCAAACACAAATTCAAAGGTTTTAAATAAACTACCCTTTCCCTTAAACTCAGGTATCATTTACATAAGGTCCATATTGCAGTGAGCTTGGATGTGGACACTCAGCGAAAAACAGCAGTGCATTTTCCTATTTGTCTCATATCAGAAAAGAGTGGAAGTGTATTTAAACTGATTAGGGAAAACCACACCAAATGAAGAATAAAAATGTATACACATGGAGTTCATTTTGGATTTATTTTGCTTAAAATTCACACCTTGCTGAATTCCCACATAACTGTCCTGCCTAAGAAGTCTGAGTTCATTCATATCCAATGCCATTTGCTGCAAATGTACCAAGATTGGACTAGACCCTTCAAAAGAAGTAAGAAAATAAGTTTAAACATTTACTTCTCGTAAACTTCAGCTGTTGTGTACAAGCATGGCCTTTGCTAGACTTAAGTCAAGATTCGACTTTCATGTTGATTTAGACTTGGTGTTAGGGTAGAAGCAGAGTGTTTATTCAAGAAGCCAACATGATGTCCCTTTTCCATGTACAAGGTCTAAACAGTAACTGAGCACTGGGATACTGAATTACTAAGTGATATGCTATGCATACATCTGTATCATAGCTTGCATGACTGGAGCTTACATGAAGTTCTGGATTGTTTGGGGAATGAGTTATAAAACCACTGCAATAGTTCCTTGGAGGATAACTAACATGGAATGATGGAGAAGTCTTTTCTCCTACTGGAGTTTATTCTGATGCCCACTGCAGTTCCTGAATTACCTGCTGTCTAACTTCCAGTCTACAGAAAAGCACATTTTATTTTGCCATTAGTGTACTAAATGGAAAATACTGTGAATGCTACGGTAGTTATTTATATGAGGGTTTATATTTGTATGTAAGGTTTGGATCATTTATCTTCCGAAGTTTTTTATTGTTTGTTACACCTGAGTGCTGAGTCTCTCTTAATCTTTCCTTATATAGCAATCCTTCCATCTTCATGATTATTATCCGTAGCTCTTCTTTGAACTCCAACCAGTTTGTCTACATTTTTCAGGAAATGAGGTGCCCAAAGCTCTCAGTGCAATATTCCAGGTTCAGTCTCACTGTACAAATAGGGTCTATTATTTCCCTGCTCCATGAAAGGAATAAATATCTCTGCTTTATGCAGCTCAAGGTTGAAATGGTTCTTTAGCTGCCATGTTACTTAGCAAATATATCTGATAAATAATATTAAAAAAAAAAAAAAGACAATTTTAGAAAGAAAAAAAATATCACTAAGTGCTGACACAACCAGCAAGTAATAATTACCATTCCGACATTAAAAGAAGGTTATCAGTCTTACCTCCTGCCATAACAAACATTCTGGTATTAGCTGATCTAACTACATTAGTTTTTTTCTAGTAGTAGTGATCTGTGATTTCACTGCTCTACAAGTTATCTGAAAATCTTCATAAAACTCAGAAGCACTAATAATTATTAAATAATAATATAAGATAATAATTATTGAAGAGCACTGATTCCAATAAAATAGTTCATGCAGCATATATGAATATTTCTGAGAACACTGAGCGAGATAACCTCAGATATGAGAACATTTGAGTGTGTGAACAAAGCTACCCCGAAGTTGTATAGGTCTTTAATCATATCACAAAATTAAGGGATTAAAGGAACCTATTAAACAAAAAATATTCTGAGACTGCTAGTAATTGTGATAGGATCCAAACCCCTCATCTGAGATTTGAGACTCATGCTTTAGCTGCCACCCTGACGAATCTGTGTTCCAGGAGCAAGGTCCTGCCCTGACCCACTAGTTGGCTCAGTGGGGTCTCAGAGGTCTGGGATTGAGATGCTCTCGGTGCAGTCTTATGTTCATATTTCAGCCAAATGGTTCATAGCTACATATAGTTATTTCAGTTGCTGAATTTAGATACCAAACACAGGTGCATATATGCCTAGCTTTACATACCTCACCCTGCAAGGGACAAAACAATCCCTTATAGTTAGGACCTTAGTTGCCCATCAGACCAACACAAGCGTTGTACCCTTCACCCTTTCTAGAGGTAGAGCAGACTAAACTAACATTTTGTCCCTCTCTCCACTGGGATCCTAAGGAACAACAGGGAATTCTAGACATTTCTGTCCACAGGTGCAGGGCTGCCTTGTTGTTAGGAAGATGCTGCTTTGGTCAAAACCATACTCGCTTTCCTCCAACAAAAAGTGTCTGGCAATGTGGGGCCCTGGCCAGTCACCAATGAAACAGGCAAACTGGTTTCTGGACTCATTGCAGCCTCGGGCATCTGTCTGAATGCTCTGACTTCTTGTTTCCCAGTCCTTACACCAAACACTGCCCCTCAGCACAGCCAGGAACATGGGCATGGCAAGGACCCGAAGGGAGATATCAGGAGTCATATTTGGGTTTTGGAGTTTGATGTGTGAAATACATGTGGGTATTTTCCATCAGACCACTGCTGGAGTTAAAAACAAAAGCACTTCTGGAAAAAGAGGTCAAGATGAGGCAAAAATTCTATATATCATCAGACTGCATCATTTATTGGAGAGGACGTAGCTGCTTTGTTCTCCTGGAGTTTAAAATGGAGTAATTTCCTGTGCCTCCCTTTACCTCTGCAATGCCTATGTGGAAGAAGCAGCAATAAAAATAAACAATGCTGAAGAACCAAACTTCAACACTGAGAACAGGTATCCAGGACAGGGGCACACTGATTTATATGTTGCATTTCTGCTTTCTGTCACATGGGCTTTATGAGGAAGCATAAAAATGGAAAATAGAGGAAATAAGAAAGAAGTCATAGAAGATCTGAGAAAGAGTTGCTGTTGCTGCTACTTGATGTGCCTGCATATCCAGCTACAGCATATGTTAATTTACTGACGATCCTGCTCATTACAGGGGTAATTCTGTAGTTATCCAGAAAGAAGCATAATACGGAAAAAAAAAAAATGGTGAAGCCCAGTCAGCAAAGGACTAAAAGGACTGAAATTTGATTCCCCACTGTGGTAGTTGAGACAGTTAAAATGCAATAAAGGGAAGAAAATAAAATATTTTCCTGATAAACAAGTTGGTAAAAATTATTCCCTACTAGACCACAAGAAGGAAAAACAGAGTAAGAGAGTTCGGCTTTTCTGAATCACAGGTAATTCCCTAGAACGCTCCAGGGCTAACATGGCTCCTCTCTCCTCCTTATTCAGAGCAAAATTGTACAGTTACTATCTTTCCTTAAAAGACTTTTCACTCACTGCAATGCAGACAGTGTTGCAAAATATAAGTAAGCCCTGAAGTGTAGTGAATTTTAAAAGATAATTCAGATGAGCTCAAAGGACAGATTACATGGTCCTGTTAGCACTCACCTGATGCAGAGAAGGGGAAAGGTGAATAAAGGATTATGAGCAGTGACTGCAGAATAGAAGATTTTCTGCTTACTGTCATTATGTTTTATTTTAGTAAAGTTCTTGTTGTCTTGTCCTATCAACAATGAACCATCTATCTTTCAAGGAAGCCACTTAGTGTCTGGTTTTGGGAAGCAATGTAATTTATTGCCACATTTTGCAGAAGATTGGCACTGGTAGGAAATCACTTTCTCAGAAAAAATTCAATATTTTAAGTACATTATTACTTCAAGTATAGATACCAAGTTTTTTCTAAGAAGGTATCATGAACTTATGTTCATAATAGATATTAAGACAATAGGCACATTCTTGGTTTTATAATTTAAAAACATTCTATTTTCATTAACAGGTTCATATATTTTATTAGAAAATAGATGAAGCTATTCCAATAGAGAAATGAATTTTTCATTTGAAAGTGTGATACTTTTATAACTGTGATCTAAAAGGGAAGTTTGTCAAAATTACTGATTTCATCTTGCCTATTGCTCTTTTTTTTTAATAACTCCCCTCTCTGTAGACATCCAGTTAAATATTTTCCAAACAACTTTATCATTTTTCACGCTTTAGCCACTTTTTAAAGTGTTCTTTGTCGAACATCACCCTTGAAAGCTATGGGGAACCAAGCTAAATGTAGAATTTGTTTATATAAATGCTTGCATGAAAATATCAGCTCACCTCATTCACCTCACCCCCATTACCATTGTTCAGTGTAGTTGAATATGCAGTTCAAGAGTCTAGAAAACAGCTACATATTGTGTGCAGGAGAGAGGAAACCAGAAAAACAGTGATGAGATTCACTAAGAGATAGAAAAGTAATTTTGATGATGAAATAGAAAGTCCTGTCTTTTACACGAAGGTTACATTTGATTGCATACTAGTCAGACAGAAAATCTGAATACCTTGAATTTGGGCTGGTGTTTTCTGGTCTTTCTTTTCAAATAGTTTTTCAAACCAGCTCCTATGACAGAGAGGTAATATGAAATTATTCCAGTATGCAAATGAGGCAAACAACAGAAAATGTGTTATTTCCAAACCTATTGGTTGTTTTGTTTTTGTTTTTGTTTTGTTTTGTTTTAATATTTGAAAGGAGATATTCCCATAGTACAACTTTGTATGTAGTAAAAACATGTCTTTTCCTTGCCAATGTGTTGGTGTGTTTATTTTAACTAAGTAAGATATATTCAGCCCTACAATATTGCTCAGTGATTGACCCTCTGAAGGACAGCAGGTCCAGCCCCACCTCCTGCTCATGTATCTCTTCCAGAGTCATTAGTGAACCTATGTAATATGCAGATCACTTCTTAAATTACTCCTAACCTAAAAAATATTTAGAAGTAAGGCATAGGATATTTCATTGGAAAAGTTGTCAAAAGGGTTGCAGGGAACATGAGAGATCATATATCTCAAAGTATTCTTCTGATGATTCTCCTGCTCATGTTTCTGACTGCTTCCACTTCTGCCCAGCGCTGCCCTTTGGCATTACCATGGCAAGTTCTCAGCCATGCAAAGGTGAGTGTCTGCTCCACAGTATAAACCATGTGAGTTGCTCTGCCTCCTTGGCCTTTGTTCTGTGTTCAGTTTAGTAATGGGGAGCTTCTGTAAATTGTCACCTGTCAAACAAATCAGAAGTACTATGGCTTTCATAAATCAAGGCAACCTGGGAGTTACGTCAGAAAGTGATTAGAGCAGACTTCTGCCAGAGACTCTTAGAAGTGGGGATACATGGAGCCTTTTACATGGGTTATTTTCATAACAGAGTGTCAGAAGAGAGAGCTGAGGGCAGAAAACTTTGTGAACTAAAAAGTTATCATAAAAAGGCTACATCTTTGGGTAAATCTAGCTGAATTTGCTCTCTTCTGAAAGTTAGCAAAAGTGTAAGATTGTCTTGATATTAAGTATCTGGTATATAAACTGTCTCCACTTAAGAATGGTTGTGCCCCTGAGGTACCAAGACAGGTAAAGTAGGGTCCTTTAATGAAAGAGGAAAAAATAAAAGGAAAATTAAAGAAATCCAATGTTAACTGACCTTATTATAAATCCCTTTCTTTTACAATTGTTTTATTTTAATATGTCTTGTTGACATTTCCAAATCCATCCACATCTATAGGCTGCTAAAGTGTGTAATTTACTATATATATAGTTATAAACTCCCACCGGTAGAGGAATATTTTTCAGTAATGTGCTGGTTTGACTGAAAACAAGTTAATTTCATGCACTTAGAAACTTTTCTGGTTCATAGCTAGCATGGTCATTGTTTGGATTTAGTTTGAGAATCAGAAGATAACACCCCAGGACAGAATCAATGTTTTTTTCAAGTAGCTTTCCAGTGGTTTTTTAGCTGCAATGAAGAGAATGTAAGTACTTACTGTTATCTTAGCTGTTTTCTGGGAGCCAAGGTCTTTCTGGGCTCTCTGTCAGCAGGTGTGAAGCAGTGAGGAAGGGGGTCATAGATGGGACAGACCTTGACTGACATCCAGACTGATCAATGAGAATATTCCATGCTATTAGCATAATGTGTCTTGTTTAGTGAGAGACAGGTTTTCAGTCAGGGAGATCCGTTCCAGTTCTGCTTCATTTTGGCTGAGTTCCATTCAGGAGTTTGTTTAGTTTGGTGTTTTACCATTCTGTCATTTTGCAGAGACCTCTGGGCTTTTCTACCTTTTCTCCTTTCCCCCAGACTGGCTGTTTGGGACCAGGGTGCTTTCACTCTTCCTGGGACTGGCTGCTTGGTGCAGACAGAGTTTGTGAGGAACTGATTCAAGTATCTTTTATGTTATATACTATTTTCATTTTATATATAGATATATATATATTAGTAGAAGTAGCAGTATATTAGTTGGTGTTTTGTTTTTAAATTTTATTAAACTCTTCCTATCTCAATCCATGAGTTTCTCCCTTCCCTTTTTGATGTAAGATGCGATGAATGCAAATGCCGGCAGGAGCTCTTTGAGCACGACGGGCAGGCCGGGCAAGAGTAATGAGTCCAATTCAATATGAATTTAACATCAGTACTCTTTAATGAACTCTCAACAACACTGAATATCAATGTCCACCAGACCACGTTTTTCCAAGCCTTATATACTCTTTACCCAAAGGCCATGCGACAAGCGCAGGCTACAATTGGTTACACTCACAGTCACTCATCCCCCCCCACTATGGTGATTGGCTGCAGGGCACTGTTCACAGACTGTTCATGCGCAGCGGCAACGCCCCTCCTGCAGCCTGGGTCGAGGGCAGAGCAGCTTCTGTTTACTTCCCTTCTGTCTTTGGTGTCTCTGGGAAATCCTTCCGTGTAGCACAGCCACATCAAGCTCTGGCTTGTTCACAGCACACAGCCAGAAACTCTCCACATCTTTTGATTCTCTTTCCTGTTTGGCAGGGTGGGGAGGTGAGGAGTGAGTGAGCAACTATCATGTTTTAGATTGCTAGCTGGACTTAAACCATGACAAGCTAGCAAAAGAGATTGAATAGCCTAGTTTAAGAAAATTGTCCAGGTTATTCCATTAGCCCTGGCATTCTTCTCTAGCTTTGGGGTGCATGTACAAACCTGTCTAACAAGGAAATCAGATATTTGTTTCTTCTTTAAGTCTGTTCTCTTGCTGGAGTGGCTTGATGTGAGGCAAAGAAGTGTTTTGCTGTTTGTGATGTTTTCTTGAATGATAAACTGTGCTGAAATCAAATACCCATTGTAGGTCCAGGTACCACTTCACGAATATATTTGATACACTTTATTCCAAAACCCAGCAGTTTTTAAAAGTATTTTGACTAGATTTTAGATTCTCAGAATGAGGATATTTAGTGGTTTACTGTACACTATCTTCAATACCTTCCTGTTCTTCCTCCCCACAAAATGTAACACAGTATAAGGACAGGAGGAGAGAAACCAAGACAGAAAACAACAATGCTTCTAATTAGACTTTTTTAATGGACTGTGTTGATGAGTGGACCAGAATTCTCCACATAGGCTACAGACTCTGTTCCAGGCAATTATAACTCATGGTAATTTCATTGTTTTAGAGCAGATGGAGAAAGTGAAGAATTTTCTCATGCAACACCATTTCTGCTTAATTTTGCAGAGTGTGTTAAAGTTCTTTTGCTTTCTGAGTACCATAGATACATTGTCTGCCTTTCAATAAATATCAAACTGAAAAATAGAAGTCAGGGAGGATAATACCATGGTGGGGCTGGTAGATCTGTCATGGGAAACCAGTAAAAACTTGTGGTTTTGCCATGCCCCAAATCTTCTTGCTGGAATTAGCATTGTATATGTTTCTAACCTTCCTGACTCACTGAAATAACCCTTAAGCCTGAATCAAACTTTCACAAAGACAAGAGCTCTAATTTTCCTTTACATTTCTTCCTACATAGTCATTTGTACATGAGCATATATTCAACACCACTGATAAGATATGCAAATGTGTGACACCTCATTTGCACTCTGTTTTCAAAGATGCAAAGGCAAAATGAACACAGAATATACAGAACAATGGAAAAGGATATGCAAAAGAAAGTAGAAACTGAAAAAAAATGAGCTTTGAAGGCAAATTCTAGCCCAATCATATTTATCTCTTTCATCTGTAATGGAATGAGTCCATATAGCTGGGAACAAAAATTATAATGCCTAAAAATAATACAGTTTATATGTTCTAGATGGGCTCTAGAATAAAAGAGATACTTGTTTTTCTGAACATATTGCTGATATTTCTGTGTCTGACTTCATCACTTAGAGGACAAAGTAGAACATTTATGAAGATCTGGTAAGAAAATGGTCAACCGAAATCAGTTTCTCATTTCCTCCTTCAAACTGAATATCACAAAAAAATAGGGGGAGCAGGTGTTATAGTAAGAAAGCATTGACTTTCATGTAGCCTTTTCAACATGAAAGCATCTTCAATGTACCTAAACAAAATCAGTCCATGACTCAGTATCAGAGAAGGGACAACTTCTTGTCTGGCTCTAACCTTAACATATGATAACACAGTTTTAGTTCAAATTAATTTATTTATTTGTCTAATTTTAGATTTTCATTTAAGAAACAAGAAAATAGTCAGTTTCTCTCAGGAATATGAAAAGCTCAGACATGTATTTGAGATATACATCTAAAATATTTGCTTCTGATCAGCTATCCAGAAAATAAACAATTTTCCTGTACTGTTTCCTGTCAGGTAAATAATTTTTCTAGTTTAATTTTTTTGTCATTGATGTTCTCCATTTTTATCTTCTAATCAAAACATTTTATTTTCTTTTACACCATAACGATAAAGATAAGGAAAACACAGTAACTAGTACAGACCTAGCTAGTTATGTTTCGGAGATTATTTCAGTGGCTGAGCAGCAGGATAGAGATGGGTCAACGTGTTCACTCACTAAAGGTGTCTGGTTTATCTGTGGTTACTGAGTATTTAAGTTCTAGATTCAGATAATTATTTTTTCCTTCTTCTAAAAAGAAAAACCAACACACTTCAAAACAGTGCTGCTATAGGAAGATTAAAATATTAAAATACTAGGAAGTGTATGTAACTGATCAAATCTTTCTCTGTGATTTCTAATAGAAGGCAACATTTATTAGGACTCTAGTCACTCAAAAACATCAGCTGGTTCATGAATAGAATACTATGCATAAGCAAATGTTCTTGGACAGAGACACTGAAAGAACAATTGCAGTTGTCAAATCCAGATACATGCAGAGATCTATTAGAAAATATTTAAAGTGCAGTTTTGAGACCAAAGCACTTAAGTCCTGCAGTGACACATAGATCAGCAAAAAACCCACAGTTCTCTAGCTAATCACTTCTTTGCAATATTTCAAAATGTGGACTTTGGATAGATTTTGGTTTTTTTCTGCTATAAGAATGGCAGAAAGACTTATCTATACCAACACTATGGATTTTGTCATTGTTAGTCTCTTCAGATTTCATTCACCAGAGTAATAAATATGCCCTACATTTGTGTCTTGTGTGTATGCAAATTTGCATCTGGCTAAATTTAAAAACTTCAGCGTATCTGCACACAATTTTTATACTATTGAAAAAGTGTACAGTGTCTTATATATGCAGTGTCATATATGTGTGTTCAGGCTAAACCTGGATAATAAAGAAGTAAAATGTACTTACTGCATATTAACTGCACAAGGCTTTCACACAAGTAGAACATTTACTCCTACTGGATACAACGCCAGTTTCATTTGGACAGGGATTGTACCAAGATGAAAAATGACCAGAGAACAGTGGTATTCTTCAGGATAATGAGTAAAAATTCTAACATAAAAATTCTAATTGGTTCTTACTACAAATGGTAAAAATTATTGGAAGAAAATGAGTCAGAGGGTGTCATGAAGAGTAATTGTCCTGTTCTCCAAATGACTACAGTAGTCCAGGTTGTATCCAAAGGAATTGCATTTCAGCCTAGGGTGGTCACAGACACATCATTTCAGACAGATTTAAAGATCTAGATCTCAAGTTTTTTCCAAATTTTAAGACATCCTAGCATTCCAAAAAGCAGTTATTAATTTGCCTTCATCTAATGTTGAACCAAAGTATCAATAATTTAATTGGAAAAGGTGAACTATTTTCATCAATCATTATCATTTATTTTGTTACAGTCCGTACTTATCTGGTAACCAAGAATCAGCTATGTAGGTTGTATCATTTTTGCCAGAGATATCATGTAGGGCAGAAATACTTTGCAAATGTTTTCTCAAGTAGGTTGCTGGCATTCAAAAGGCGTTTTTTCATGAAGGATAGTGAGCACAGTAAAGATATGTTGAACTTTGAGGACTTGATGTTCTGCTCCTGTAGATCACACTGAACTGTCCTGCTGCATGCCAGTTTTAACTAGCCACAAATCCAAACATTTCTCACATTTAAGAAAACTATCCTCATGACACAAGTTAGTGTCTGCTAGGCAACAATCTTTTTCCCACTCCTTTTCTTTAGTGAGAAGCACCATTGTTATTGAAAACAACTTCTTTTTCTGAAGTTAAAAAGAAAACAAGAACCAAATAAAGCAGAAATCCTCTTCTCAATTCTCTCCTCTCCTCTTGTAAGAAATAAAAGTGAGAATAATACACAGCAGAAATACTAGTCTCTCTCTAAAAAAACTGCTCATAATTCAAAATACAACAGGGTTTTGTCTGGCTGGAATTGTTCATGTAGAGAGGAAAATTGTGTTAGTAATTTCAGGATGATTAAATGCATAAAAGGTTTCTGGTCTAAGCATTTTAAGCAAAGGAGAAAGCACAGTATAATTTGCAAAACCATAACAATTTTGCCTTATAATATTTTCAGCATGAATACTATGTAACTTATGCTCTTGATTGCAAGGTACTTGCCCAGGTGTCCAAAATTAGACTTGTGCTTATACTTACCATGATTGTTTTTAGTTCACATACAATGGTTATTTTTATATCAGCAATTACTGCTGTTTAGTACTTCATCTCGGAGAGGTGATGACAGACCAGGGACAGTGAATGCTGACTTCTAGGCAGAAATTCAACTTTTTCAGTGAGGGCAGGAAGGGAAATGACATGCAGAAATGGACAGAAACTGCAGACAGAACTCAGTTACTCTTGGCTCCAGCAACCTCCTCAGTCACTTTATATTAGTCTATGCTCTGGTCTTTAAAGCAAAAAAATTCTATGTTATTTGAGAGAGTTACACATGCAATAAGGGAAAGTAAAGCCAAGAACTTGAAATACCCTAAGTGTGGGATGCCATTTGAAACAACAGCCAAGTCCCAGTGTATATTTTGCAGATAACTACTATCAGCTACTTAAGACACTGAAAATTTAACATAGAGTAGTGGTATGAATAAAGAATGTCTAAATTCAACATAAAATGTCTTTATCCCTGAAAAATATGCTTGGTAGACTAGAGGGTAGATTGTCAAACTTCCCAAACATCTTTTTTGATGGGATGGAAGACAAAGTTTGTGTTAGGAGGAAAAGAAACCATGAGACTACAGAAATCAATAAGCTCTTGAGAGCTGAAGAGAATAAATTTTTGTTTGTATGTCAGAATGTTAAGTAACGGGAATCTTTTCCTTTAATAAAAAGTTTTATCAGTTGAAATAATTTATTTGTGAATTCTTCTTCAGCCAGTTACTAATAACAACATTGGAAGAAGTAGGATTTTTCTTTTTCCTGAAGCAATGTTTTAGAGCAGTTACCTCCAGAGTCTGTAACGGGACCTGATCCTGCCATCATTGCTCTGTGATTGTTCTCACTACCATTACAGTAATAGTCACAATTGTTTAATCTTTCTTGAAATGTCTAGTTAGTTGGTTTTGGTGGCAAATTTGCATGTATGTGCAAAACTTTCAGCCGTGGAGACTCAAACATCTAGAGTTCAAGTCAGTGAGAACTTCACAAGAAGAAAAAGCAAAACATATACTAGTATTTGACCAAAAGAAAAAGGGAAACTTACTTTATAATAATATTCCCAGATAAAGCCTCCTTTTCAATGATAACTAGGATCAAATGTTCATATTTTCATCTCAATTAAAAATGAAAGCACCCAGCTGTGGCGATTTATGAGAAAGCAAGAGAAAAGCATTAGCCCATGGATTTAGAGCTTGTTGCTCAACCCTCTTGATAATTTTATGAACATATTTAAAATATTCTTAGCTAGAGCTGCAGATGTCCATCATATTCCAGCCATAGACAACTCCATTCATCTTTATGTGGGACCACACACATTATTCCCTTACCATACGAAATGGACATTTTGGACAGATGGCACATCCTTCAGCCCTTTACAGAACAGAATTTGTAAAAGCCCCAAAAGTCTGATATAATGAAGACAGAGCTTGACGTGAAAGACTCGGACTGCTGAGGGGACACCATTAAAAGCAGGAAATGTTTTACTATACTTACAGTCTTCTGTAATGCCATATTGTGAAAATTGTCCTGGGCATCCAAAATCACACATAAACATGGGGAGGAAAAACTTTATACCTTATACACTTTGTACTTCTGAATGCCATGTTTCCATACCATATTAAATATGGTAAGTTGCCATAACATGTTAAACAGCAGAAGAAAATCACTGAAATACATCATCAAAATGATACTGTTGTAAAAGACAAAAGGAGAGCTAAGGAGAATCTCCATCCTTTATTGTATGCAGGGGAAACATAATGACAGAGGATGAGAAAAAGGTTGAGGTACTTAATGCCTTCTTTGATTCATTCTTTAATAGTGAAACCGTTGAGTTCCACATTCCCAGCCCTCTGAGCAGGAAGACAGGAATGGGGGAGCATAAGAAAACCCATGCAATAGAAGAGGAAGTTGTTAGTGACCTGCTACACCACTTTGACATGCACAGTCTATGGGGCCATATGGGATCCACTCAAGGCTACAAGGGAACTGGCGGAGGTTGATCACCAAGACACCTTCTATTATTTCTCAGCAGTCCTGGCTAACTGGGGAAGTTCCCAGAATGGAAGTTGGCTAAGGTGGCACGCATTTACAATAAGGGTCGGTAGAAGGATCCAGGGAGCTCCAGGCCTGTCAGTCTGACTTCAGTGCTGGGGAAGTTTATGGAGCAGATCATCTTGAGTACCATCATGTGGCATGTACAGGGCAACCAGGTGATCAGGGCCAGTCAGCATGGGTTTATGAAAGGCAGTTTTGCTTGACCAACCTGACCTCCTTCTATGACAAGGTGTCCTGCTTTGTGGATGAGAGAAGGGCTGTGAATGTTGTCTATCTAAAATTAACAAGAAACATTGACACTGTTTCCTACAGCATTCTCCTGGAATAGTCATGTAATAGCTGGCTAACTCAGAAAGTCTTCAGAATGTGATAGAAATCATGGCCACAAAATGTTTTCCAAGATACAAGTTCACTAACTTCAAGCTTTTGCAAAAACATTAAACTCTGCAGCTGTTGTCCAACATAGATAAGTATAATTTGATTTCATGTTCAAACACTATCCAATGTCCTAGGTCTCTGCAATATCAAGGGACTTTTTAAATAAAATTCCCAGGTGATCCTTGAATACAAAGCATGTCCTACACTAAGGAAGAAGAACACCAGTTCTCCTGTTTAAATATATCTCCACTATTCCATTTCAACACTTTTTATTTTCATTTGGTGTAGTCATGACTATATGAACAGGCCACGTAGACATCAGACAGCTCAGAAAATGTAGTGTGCATCTGAGAATAAGTTTTCTCTATATTCTGCCCTCAGCTGTAGCCTCTCTCCTGTGTTTCTCAGTAAAGCAGAGCACAATCAGAAAAGCTGAAGGGCATAGTGATGCTCCAGGGTCAGAAGGGCCGTGCTGGCCCATAGAGATGATCATCAGAAGCTCTGAAACATGAAATACCTACAAGCACAAAAAGACAATTAATTAATCTTCTTTCAGATGCCCTTGGACATATCCATGCATCAGATGTCTGTAGTTTCACGTCAGAAGTTGGGTTTATTTAATCCAATGCATATATTTAGGTGAAGACTAGTTACATACTCTTTTCCATAAGCTTACAAACAGAAATTAAAAAAAAAAAAAAAAAAAACCAAAACAAAACAACAACAACAGCCACTACTAGCTTTTCTAATTTTCATTATTTGGAAATCTGGGAGTTGTATTCAACCTTTCAATCAAAGTTCATTCTCAACTAATAAGTAAACATTTGATCTACAACAGTAAGTTTGATTTCAAGAACTGTTTTGTTTTCCTGATGTTTGCCTCAAATATGAAGACTCATCATATAATTTCTTAACCTTAATTTGGTCAAACTGGGCCAAATAAACCAACAACATTTCTTCATAATAAAGTTATTTCAGTGTTCTGATCATTTTACTTACTAGCCTCTTTTAGAATTTCTGAGAAATTACTCTGGTATGTTGGAGCACAATGCTCCACTGAAGTTTTACCAATGTCTCATAGAATGATTGTTCCCACCTTTGCCCATAAAAGTGTTTCACCCACTTCATCCTTGAATTTCATGAGACTTTTTCAAAGCTGTTTCACACTGATGGTTCATAGTTGTTACATGATCTGTCAGAGCAGGTAGGTCTCTTTCACGGTCCTTTATTTCTAACTAGTTAATTTCTACTTCAGAATACAAGTGCTTGCACTATGAGATTTTGGCACTTTGTGCCATTAATTTTCTAACCCATCAGTTGGAAAGGACATTTCACCCTTCTCATGCAAAGTTCTGGTCCTGCTTGGCACTGTCAAGTACTCTCAATTCAAAAGTAATAGGCATGTGTATTAGTTCGTATCGTAAGTTAATAATGAATGTATGAAAGAAACAATCCCAGAACCAGCTTCTGAGAGATATTATTCCTGATAATTGGCTTTTGCCATAACCTATGATAGCATCCTTAGCCAGTTCCTCATACAACTCCTAATTCTTTTATTAATCCCTGTAATTTCTACCTTAAATAATAATTTCATATAGAACATCATAGCAACAGAATTACTTAAATTGAGACAGATGAAGCCCACTGAATTAATTCTCTCCAAGAAATTAGTCATTTTAGCAGAAAAGACACAAGATTAGTCACATGCAATTCATCTTTGATGATCAATATTGCAATTTATCCTTCTTTACCACTTAGTTACATCCGTCCTTGATTGTTCTTTTTTTTAAAATTTGTCCTAGGGATTTACAGAATATTGAAGTCAACCTAATAGACCCATTGTTGCTTTGATAACTCCTTTTATTTTGCCTTTTCAATGCTATTTTTTTTTCTATTTTACAATCACTATCCCGCAATAACACAAATCCATTTAGAATTTTATATACTACAATACTTAGTACATTAAAAAGAGAGAGTGGAAGGTAGAGAGCTACGTACTTTCTGAGCTTATATTTTGCTAACTTCTAAGAGGCACATTTACAGAATAGTGGTTGCTCCTAAATTCTGCATCATTATTCAAGGAGTTTTGCCTAAGATCTATCTTGTATTCTTTTACTTGAAACTTAACATCTCAAGCTAACATTAGTCATGAGTAAGTCAACATTATTACTGTAATAATCTTGGAAGGATATAAGACTAAGGTACTATCCCTGGAAGTATTGAACTTAGTTTCACGCTTAGGTCATATTTTGCTGTGTTAAGGTAAAGATATTTTTCTAATGGAACTGTTCTTGTTGACTGCAAGATCAGAATTAGAGAAGATTTCCATGAAAAACTTACTTTTCCAAAAATAAACAGTGTAAGTTGTTTATTTTTTTTTCACAAAGCAAAATTTGTACTTAAGAAATACTTGTTTTTTGTAGAAAAGATAATAGATACAATAAAAATTGAATTTTCAGCATATCAGTGGTTTCTGGGGCATGTGGTTTGGTTTTTATTATAGGCTGTGTTACTGGCTGATCAGCCAAAAAAAATGTAAGGGTTTGAGGAAAACATATTACCCAGTAAAAGTAAAGGAAATTTGTAGTTTACTGTGTCAATTAAAACATTCATTTCATATTAAATGACCATCTATATTGCATTAAAAATTTGTGAGTTTCCATGTCTGAGAACAAGCAATGAAGAAATTGCAGATACTGAACTTGAAAGGAGACTGCAGTGTTTTATTAAATGTGATGCCAAGCAGTAGCATACCATAAGCAGAAAGCTCTCTGGGGCTTTGTTTCCACTTGGGAGTCATGACACAGCACAAAACCATAATCTACATGACTAAATTGTCACTTTCCAGGCAGACTGTTATATCACAGGTGTCCCCTGATCTGGGGTCCTGTCTTATAGTGAAGACAAGACGTGACTACTTTGGATATGTTTAATAATCATGGCAAAGGCTTCGATTTTTGTCTCTTTCACCCTACAAGATATAACTGCTTCATTGTTGTAAGAACAATGCATTCTTCCCAAATGTTTTGGGGTTTGGTTTTGTTTTATTTCCATCTGAAATCTGTTCCTGGCATGTATTTATAAAAGCTGTGCTGGTCAGTTTTCCGTTTGGTACTGCAAGGACATCCAAAGCGCTTCCATTGCCATCAGGAATGAAATGTGATACAGATACAAGTATTATATCAGGTACTGTAAATTCTGGCCTATTTAGAAAACACTTTGTTTTTAATAATAACGAGCACCTTGAACCCCAAATTTACTGTGTATCTACCATGAACTCTTGCTGCTTTAGGAATTTGAAATTAGCATTGTTTTGAGGGATCCAAAACTATATTTAATAAATATGATTTAAGACCTTCGCAACAAAGAGAGCAACATCGACTGTCTCAAAATATTAATCTTTCCCCTCACTCTTCAGTACAAGAGATGATCTCATGAACTACAGCCACCTCACTCAGGTGTCACAGGCAACTTCATCCATGCGATGCCCCTATCCACTTCAAGCTGTGTTCATCTCTGAAGAAGGCAATAAGGTCTTTTACCAAAGATCTGTCATACCGCAGGTGATACTAACTGCATCCTGTTTTTACATGGTGTAATATCAGCTCATGGACCTCTGTTCATCGTCACTTTTCATTCACAGAAATGTAGAAGCTAATAATAGGTGAAGATACTAACAGGAAGCATTGTTGTCCCCTTTTAGAGCAGATATCTCACAAAGGCATGGCATTTTCTTAACTGTACTCTCATGACAGTAGGTGATCATTCAAAGGGTCAAAACTAAGAGAACATAAAGTAATTTTGCAATCCCAGTTAAGATACAGAATTCAACACTAACTTATTCTAGATGCTCACTGTAATTCTACCCTAATTTGCTAAATTGCATGCTAACTTCAATAATCTCTTACCATCAGAAATCTTTTACAACAGATATAATTTCAACAGTGTACTTTATCTGGTTGTTGGAGGACACTCCAGATTTTTTTTTTTTCAAGACACAGAGCTATGATACTTTTCAAAACTGTAATCATATCATTTGATACGGTACAGCATAAAATCAATAAAGTAATATAAAATAAGATGAATTATCTTTCTTGGGAATCTTTTGGCTTAAAATATTACAAGCTTTGTTCAAAAAAGTGACTAACTGATGAAAATCTCTCCTGAGCATGAGCAAATGGGATTATCAATTAGCCATATGTCTTCAAAATCCTTCTTTTCTTGAGCCTCCTTCAGTTCCACTCTCATTTGTCAAGTGCCAGTGGAAAATGTCTGTGATACGCAGCAAAGCCTTGCTTGCAGACTGCCATTTTCTTCTTGAAAACTAAAGGCTGGTAAGCTTCACTAAACCTATCTAGTAAAATCCTTACAGCAAAAGCAATGCATGAAGAACTTCTTAAAAATAATTATTTCAGTGATTTAAGTTAATATTAAAGTCAAGTTGAAAAATTGACAGCCACTCCGAGGTCCCAGGGCAAATCCCCATGCTTAGAAGGTAGCCAACTGGGACCACAGAACACAACCATAGACCTGGGCCCTACAAATATTTTTTTTGTTTGGTTGGTTGGTTTTCTTTATTTGTTTCTTTCTTGTTGTTTGTTGGTTGGTTTCATTTGTTTTGTGTGGTTTTGGTTTTTTTTTCTCTTTTTTTTTTTCTCCTTCCCTCATCTTCTGTTAATACCCAGAAGCAATCTATCCTCTATTCACCTTATGATGGACTGGGACTGTTCCTTCTTGTTTTCCTCATTCCTTCTGTATGTATATTAGAAAAAACCAGTATGACTCAATAGCAAAAAATAGCAGCTTTGGTATGGGTAAAATTTAATTTTGTATGTCTGAGTAAATAGAAAAGCTTTAACTTAACACTTCTTCTGAATCAGGGCTTTACCATAGTGTCTGGGAATTTAATCTAATTTGGTTTTTTTCCTCAGTGATATTTTTAAGGTATAAAAGCACAGAAAAACAAAGTGTTTGCAGTGCCTAGTGCTAACCTTCTTTCTTTACATTTTCTACTGACAGCACATGTTTGTCAAAATAAGACCACATCCATATGCCCCCTGGAAAAATTAGCAGGCAGAATTAGAAAATTATTAATATTGCTATTAACCAAATCCTTTGGCTCCAACACAAAGAAAATTGTAATTCCCAAAATATTTATTGACAGGAATTTTCCCAGTCTTTTTTTCCAACTTGGTATTCATAGTGAATTTAATGGCACACCAAGGCTTGCAAAGAAAACGTAGACTACTGGAGAAATGGCCATAAACCTGTTACAGTTTCATCACACTTCAATGACATGCTATTTTTAATTTTAACTTCATGACTTCTTGTGCCTCCTGGATATTTGTGTCTCCAAGACTACAGTTACCTCTTCATCTCATCACCAATTGGAATAACAGCTGATCTCAGCTCTGCATATGCTGTTTTATTTTAAGCACAGTTCAGTATCCATAAAATATGTCAGGTTACCAGCACTAGAAACAGAAGAGTTTTGTTCTGTCATCACAGAGGGTGATGACAAAGGCTTCCTTATAAGATGTCCAGCAGATGTTTCTCTAGACCGGTCTGCCTGGACCATAGGTACTAGAATTGAAAAGTTTGTACATCTCATTCTTTGTCATGGTGAAAAATTATGTTCTATACTCCTTTTCATAAATCAGTCAAATTCCATGTAAGAACTAATGAAATCTTTTGCCCATTCCCTCTACTGATGCGTTGTTCCACAATTTCAGTGCTATAAAGGCTAGAGGTTTTCCAGCCTGAATCTGTTTCACTCCAGTGGACAGGTGCTCTTGTACCCATATAACACATTAACTTAAGCCATTTTTACTCATTCTGCAGTTTATCCCAGGAAGTTATTCAGAAACAGCACTTATATTCTCTCTCAGCCTTTCTCTTATTCCTCTGATTAAATCAAGCTCTTGAAGCCACCTCTTCAGAGACAGGCTCTCCAATTGTCTTAATAGCCAGCTCCAGGTTTAAGTGAAAGGCTGAGTGCTATTATTTTCATTATACTGTTAGAAAAGCAGCATTTAAACATGTTCTGAAGTGAGACACATACCTGGAAGGAGCTGAACCTCATGTTTCTATGACTCTGCCTACTTTTTCAAAAGCAAAAGCACCCTTATTCTCTGGCATTGGTATTAAGACTGACTAAAGGGCACTTCTAACTTCATGTCTGTTCGGGCTTTGGCACTTCAGCTGCTCTTTGAAAGGTTTCCTTTCACATCAACAGTATCTGAAAAAAATGTTTGCCAGGAGATGTCTCGAGAACAGCTTCCTAAGAGTCTACAAGATTATGCACCATTACCAACATCCAGTCCTCCTAAAGAAGTCTCATTTTGGCTAGTACCCTATTGGTCACAACTTCTGGACACCCATCTTGAAGCTTTACTAAAGCCTCTGCATGCATAGTAATCAGCACTCCAGCAAGGCTACAATTAGTAGAGGCACACACACACAAAAAGATCTGAAAAGTGTGGGACCTTGTAAAGGTTCAAATTACAGATGATTTTCTAAAGGTTAGAGGAACAATCTGAAATATAACTATCTTGCTATATCCATAGATACAGTTATCTATAGATACACAGATAATTCTCAGTGTCTCAAATGGCAGATTAATCTGCATTAGACACTAATTTTCTGACATGGTTTTCACTAGCATAGTCTTGTCACTACTCTGTTGCACAGTTTGGACAGGGACATTTAAAAAAAAAAAAAGAGAGGAAAAGCAGAAGACATGAAGACAATTTTCCTCTAGCAATTATAGCGTGAGCATTGTTTCAAGCTCAGTTAAGAACATATTTAGCCATAAGTATATCTGAAAGCAATTTCAACTATTATTATTATTATCAGTCACTGCAGTGACAAGGCCAATGTGTCAGCAGTGTGGATGGGAGAGCAGGACATTTTTTTCCTAGGAGAGGTATGTCAGTGTCTCCAAGAGAGAAGAAAAAAGAGAGTGAAATATTTCTCAGACTGTTTTTATTTGATCTATTTCAGACTTTGATATACAGAAGGAATGACTCAGTGTTTGGGTTCATGGAACTATCACAAGAAAAACCTTTCACTCTTATCTCAGATAATGTTCAAATTGCAGATAGACAACAATGAAATGGAAAATCACCACAAATGAAAAAAAAATGGTTTGGAAGTGAAGATATGAAGGGGAAAACTCTTAGAAATGCAGAGCTTAATTATGCCTAGTCTCTCTCTGTATCAGCTTATTGTCCATTAAAGTCAAACCTGGGGAGAGATGACTGCTCAGGTTAGAAAAATTTCAGTGGAAGAATGAAACATATTGAGCACTGAGGACCCTACTCTGAGACGTGTTTACAGCTAAACGTATAGATGATGTGACTGGAATAGATTGACAAGTTTTTATTTTCTCCAGAAATATTGCATGTTTTTTGTAGAAAGCCCAACTTTATATAAGATGGTGATGCATAAATTAATGCTGTACAACTACTAAACAGTTATGAAACCAGAGTTCACGAAATACTGAGAATGAGTTTACATTTCTGTGATGAAGAGGCTGTTTCTGTTAAATACCTGAAATACATTCACAAACTCACAGAATCACAGAATCACAGAATGTTAGGGGTTGGAAGGGCCCTCGAAAGATCATCTAGTGCAATCCCCTTGCTGGAGCAGGAACACCTAGATGAGGTTACACAGGAAAGCGTCCAAGCAGGTTTTGAATGCCTCCGGAGTAGGAGACTCCACAACCTCCCTGGGCAGCCTGTTCCAGTGTTCTGTCACCCTCACTAAGAAGAAGTTTCTTCTCAAAATTAAGTGGAACCTTTTGTGTTCCGGTTTGTACCCATTACCCCTTGTCCTATCATTGGTTGTCACTGAGAAGACCCTGGCTCCATCCTCATGACACTCACCCTTTATATATCTATAAACATTAATGAGGTCACCCCTCAGTCTCCTCTTCTCCAAGCTAAAGAGACGCAGCTTCCTCAGCCTTTCCTCAGAAGGGAGATGCTCCACTCTGTTAATCATCTTCGTTGCCCTGCGCTGGGCTCTCTCCAGCAGTTCCCTGTCCTTCTTGAACTGAGGGGCCCAGAACTGGACACAATATCCCAGATGTGGTCTCACCAGGGCAGAGTAGAGGGGAAGGAGAACCTCTCTCGACCTACTAACCCTCTTCTAATACACCCCAGGATGCCATTGGGCCTCCTGGCCGCAAGGGCACAGTGCTGGCTCATGGTCATCCTGCTGCTCACCAGGACCCCCAGGTCCCTTTCCCCTACGCTGCTCCCTAACAGGTCATTCCCCAGCTTATACTGGAACTTGGAGTTGTTCCTACCCAGATGCAAGACTCTACACTCTACTCCTCTATTCAGATCACGATATGCATCCTGATTAAACTGAAGGTAAGAACAACATCACAAGATAGCCTGTAGGTAAGCTATGTAACTTATGTACAGATACGTAGCCTGACAGAATAGGAACAAGAGTTACTAAGTATGGGGTAACCCTGTGCCCTGGAAATAGTGAGGGAATGTGAACATCCAAATCAGGATGCAAATGTAATATTATTTATGTGCCTGTTGTAATAAAGGGGAATTAGAAACCATATGAACTTTTTATTAGCAGGGTGAAAGGGTTTTGTACTATCTTGTTTTTTCATTCACATATCAACATTTTGCTAGAATGGCTACAGTAGGAAATGTATACTTCAAACTAAATGTGATCAACTTCTTTCCACCAAACACGTGGTAGTATATCACAAAACAGGGTTTAAATTGGGATCTTCTGAGAATACACAGGCATTATAGTCTCTTGGATTACTAAACGAATGACACAAGTGCACTGCTCTTTGCACACGTATACAGAGGGAACTGACAAGAATAGCACAGGTCATTCTGAGAACTCACACTGTGAATAAAAAACAATAGCCACTTTTCCTTCTTCATCTTCTTTAGGGGAACTGGAACATTTTACAAAACCTTCTGGCAGCAAGAAAATCTAGAAGCCATGATGTCCTTCTTTCCTGCCTCCCAAATGCTAGGAAACAGTTACGGAGAAAGATAGCCTCTCCTTTTTGTGAAACATCTCCCACGGGAAAAGGTTGGTTGAAGGCAGTGGTCACAGTTACTATTTTGTTTTAGCCTGTCAGCTGAGTCTTTCTCTCAAATAACAAAACAAAGTCTTGCTCAGAATACAGCTGTTTTTCCAAAGTAGTTTTTTAATGTTCTTTATACATGAACTTAGAATTATACATCACAGCCCAGTTTCCAGTGTTCATTATAATTACATCAGGACGGACACCAAATAATAAGTAGGCTGAATTTTTCCTTATTGAAGAATTAGGATCTAGGAAGTCCTTATAGTTCTTCTGTGGCATTTTTGGAGTTATTTTTCAGCAGCAGATAAATTACCTGTAGGTTTTATATGCACCCAGTCTCATCTGTTCTCCAGATTATGTTTTCACAGTCTTGCAATGAGAAAAGTAAAACTTTTTATGCATTAAAAACAATCTATACCAGGAACATAACTTCTGTGGGAAATGTCAAATTTCCATTCAAAATATAAGTATTCTAAGGTACATTTTTAATGATTTTCAAATTAGAAGTATTTTAAACATGTGTATGCCACTTCTTCTGAGAAAGCTACAATAATCATGTTTGGTTGCTCCAAACCCTTAGTGATTAATTTTCCAATTAAATTCCATAAGAATGTTCTGAAAAAAAAAAAAAAAAAGAAAGGAAGAAAACCAAACAAATATTCCAACCAACAAACGAACCAATCAACCACAACAACAACAAAAAAAACCCACAAAGCAACTTTAAGCATTTGAGGAACCAGATAAATAAACTATTATTAAATATAATTTTTTGCTATTCTTTTTATAGCAGACAATAAAAATATGTAGCCTATGTATTATAAGTACTCTGCTGTTATCTGAGTAAAGTGTTTATGATTATATACTCCCTAAGGTATTAATTGCATGACTGTTTGTTTTATATAAAGCATTTAAATGTAAATTACAAACATTAGTTTGTTCCTTTGCATTTTTTTACTTGTAAAATGCAACCTACACTGTGAATACAATTATGATGACAGTCCCTGCTACACTTACTTTCTTTCCAATGTACAGTCTTCCTTGTTTCATATTTCTGACAACTTATTTTTATGGCACTGCTCCTTATTTTTTGTGCAGCCATGATATGCAGTAATCTGTTTCACGTTATATGAATTCTATTCATACCTGTCACTTTTTGTTGTAGGAAAAGACTAAAAAAATTATAAATTCTTTTTTTTTTAAATAAATAGATTGATTTTCTTTTCCCAGGAGGTCTGGCAGGTCTACATTAAATCTGAAAATAGTTAAATGAATGCTGTCTGTCAGTAATATTTGATTTTCCACAGAACACTTTTAAAAACAAAACAAGTAAGAGTTATCTTAGCTGTGTGCAGACCATTTTGTATTTAGCAGGCAGGAAGCACATTGTCATTTGTTTCTGTCACATTATTCCACTGGGTGTCAAGAACAAATGCTGATGAAGCACTAAAGAAAATGCACCTAAGATACGTACCTTAGCCCTCATCAAGGAGCACTGGATTGTTTCTGTAAGCTGTAATAAAGTGGTGCCTGTGTACAACATAAACAAAAAAGGACTGTCAAATTCATCTGCAAAACTGGAAAAAGGTAGAGTTTGGCAGTTTCCATATTCCCAGGGAGCTGTCAGTAGTTATTATCAACTTGTTTTTGCTTTCTTAATCTTTCCTTCCTTCTACCTGAGAAAGACATTGAATCAATAAATGGATTCTTAAGGAAAAACTGTGAGGATAATGGAAATATCAATATAAAATCAATACACTTACTTAGAAGGTTAAAAAAAAAAAAATATTTACAGACTAATCCTAAATCCCCAGGACCAATTATACTATTACTTATTTGGCCTTTATCCTCATTACAGGGATCAATTCTTCAGCCAGTTGAAAATGTTACCTACCATTTCATTTTTTATAAGGGCTTTTCCTTTTACATACAGGTAGCTTTGAAGTTCTCTGTGGTTTCTTTATCGTTCACTGCATAAAGCAAATACAATTTTTAGAAAGTAAATGACAGTCAAATTTCCACATTTTACAACTTGTAATTGTAAAATTGATTTTTTGACAACCCTTTAATGACTAAAATAAAATTTTTATTCTACCAAATATAGGCCTGACATGCCTTCTTTTGCAAATTAGAATTCATGAAAACTATTAAAATATTTATAGGCATTGCAAACTAAAATTGGGTTTCATTCTGAGCAGAGAAGTTTATAGGAATACAGGACTACTGCAATAGTTGTCTTGGAAAGAAAACTCTAACATTTAAAAAAATGCATATTTACCACATGATTAACAGAAGCTAGACTCCAAGAATCCCTACATATCCTGTTACCCTGTTTTAGATTTAGAACAAGTGCTAGTTACGAAAAAAAAATCCTTCACCAATATTGTTAGCAATACCGACCTTAACAAATCCATCTCCCTGAACAGAATACATCTCAAAGTTTCTAAGATTTTGTAGGCAGTGAAACTGGAAAGAGATGCAGTGATATTAACAAGTGACCCAAGTAACCCAGGAAGAAAATCATGCACCTGTAGTCTGATCATATTCGTACTGGTAGCAGAGGTTGGATTTCCTCAGAGATGAGGGGAAGAGGCAGGAGAGCATGGCAGTCATTCGGTGCTGCCATCTAAAGAGACAGAAAGCTGTACAGAGCCTGTATCACTAAAATCTGTAAAATGTCTTGGTGTGTTCCCATAATCGAGGTGAAGGTCTGTCTTACACTTAAAAAAAAACAAAACACGACCACAGTCTGCTAATTCTGCTTGATGTTACACTGGCAGTATATCATAGAATTTGAAGTAACTAACTTTCTTACAGGGTTATTATTATCTTCAAAACATGAGGACACAATCTGACACTGGTAAAATATTTTTCTTGCAACCACGAAGACATGGTCATGTAGCCACAAAGATTGTGCAAAGAAGTAGGTTGTCAAACATCATTGCATCAGGAATGGGAAGACTCATTTGCGTCTTCTTGCCAGTGAGAACTTCTAAAGGCCTAGTATACAGATCTTACTAGATGGATATGAACCATGCTATTGTCACAAGAAAAATAAGAATATCTTCTTATACTATAGAAGGTCAATTTTTGTTTGCTTTCTTTTGTTACAAGAAATTTCTAAGACACATCACTTAATGAATCTCTGTTGTTGTGCATTGCAATACAATATTGCCAAAGAACCTGAGAGATACTGTAGGTCCTTAATACTAGTCATGGCGAGGACATATCATGACTTCCCCATCCTCAGGACCTCTCTGTCTTAAGATAAATCAGAGAAAAAGCTGACATGGAAATTCAGGGATGTGAAGTGACTTTGTTCTGACCCAGCAGCAGGTTGATGACAAAGGTAGGAGTAGCATATAATTCATTAATTTGAACATGGAAATTTATTTTTTTTATATTTCTGGAATCAATATCAATATGAGGAAATCATACTCATTGATTTATCTCTTTGAAAAGAAGGCATGATTCCTTTTAATTTGCGAGAGGTATCAGCAAGACTTTTTTAATGAATGTTATTATTTTGCATTTTCTGTAGTTCTCAACATGAGAAAATATTTTATTATAGAATTATGAAGCATATTGTGTCTCACTGTGACTGCTGACATTACTGTATCTGACAAAATTCCTAAGGTTATGTGTTTGTGAGATCAAGCAGTTGAACTTTTAGCCTGACTTACATATGGATTGGGCCTATTTGTCCTTCCTCCGTATTCCACTTTTTCTCTTTTTGTCTTTTCTTATAGTCTTCAAAACTTACATGTATGTGTGAATAATTCTTCCTCCTTGCAGTTCCTTATGTGTTAGAGTGGAAATGATCCAAGTTCTGATTATGGTGTGTAATAATCCTCTGTGCATCTAATGTCTCTGCCAAAAATGTTCCTTAGCAACAGATTGGGGTTAAAGAAGCACATTTCATTTCATCAGAAGTAACATTATTAACAGTACCATCAGAGAATTCACATGTAGTGAGGCAATTTCCTAGTGCCTTTCCCTCTGAGGCAAGTATTTTGCATGCCTCACATCCTGGTGCCTGGTTTCCTGGAATGAGAGATTATCTAATAAAAGATCACTCACGATTGGTAATTTGCAGTAAACCTGTAAAAGTTCAAAAGGCCAAATTCAAATTTGAATAGTAAGAAGTTAGGTATTTTTGATGCACTGTCAGTGAAGTACATTAAGCTAAAATGTCTAAGTAGGACATCTTTCCTAATTTTCTGCTCTCCTAGAAAGGACCCTGAAAGCAAAACTTCATGTTAAAAATATTGTGTTCTCGAAAGAAAGTAGTAAAAGCTACCTTTCAAACCCAGTATCGGACATGCAATTCTGAGATAGAAGCTGCTAAGTGACTACAAACTTGGAAAGCATAAAACATATGCCTCATGCAGCAGACAAAATAAACATTTTCTGTCTTAAAAAATAAATAAAAAAACACAAACAAACAAAACACCACAAAATCACACAATATTTTTGACACTCAGGCATTTAATTAGAAATTAAAAAATAGATTAATTGCAATTGAAAATGTAATAAACTATACTTTGAGATTTTTTTTCTAGGCAAATCTAAATTAGCATAGTTAATGAAATTACTTTACTTTTTTGCTTTGTCAGGAAACGAAATCCCTTCCACAGCTTTCTATTTGAAAAAAAAAAAAAAAAAAAGCCCAAATAATCTGCTAAAGCAAATTATCTATTTTTTCACCCAGGGATTACAAAAGCTATTAAGGCAAATTCCAGTGAACTACATCAACAGTAATTTAAAATGAACTTTTAACACCTTACAAATGTTGTTTTGTTTGGAAAAAATGACGCCAGTCATAAATGCCAGGGAGATTTAAACTGCGGTAAGCTAGAGTCAGCAGTTTTATGAAGTGTATTATCTTCCGGATACTGATTTGGTGAAGATTTTAAAACCATGATTCTCACTAAGCTTACAAGTAGTGCTAAGAATGTCTATGAGCTCATTTGAAGCTGATCTGTAATGTAATAAGGAAAAACAATAGAATTTGTTAGCTGTCAAACTAGCATGAATGAACTAAGCCACTCTGGACATGCTTGAGGAATATGGAAAAGCAGCCTGTAAAAATCAAACAGGAGTTTGCTTCTAAAGATACAATTCTGAACAAGTACATGTGAACAGGTTTTGGTATGACTCTGTTCGACACCAACAGCTGGCCAAGAAACATTCTCACTCCTCATCAGTTCTTCAATGTGTTGTAAGTGAAGCTGTCCATTGTGGCTGAACTGGAGCAAAACATGGTTACCATGCGTGTGGGTGGGTACAAGACTATGTGAGGTTTGGAGAGATTCTCTGCGTTTTTCTCAATTCCTAAAATGTTCAGCAAAATCTAACTTCAAAATATTGAACAGTGTACAGAGTGTAAAAAAATACTTTAGCATTTGGGAAGGCACAGAAGGTACAACTAAGTAAAACAGACCTCAGTTGGCATTTCCTTTTCTAAAATATTTTGATTTCATTTTCAGTTTTCCAGAAATCTGTATGTTTAAAAAAAAATGCATTCAAAGACTGGGTTTGGATCAAAACATTTTGTTCAACAGAATCAAAACGTTGCATAATATTGAACTTCAGAATAATTTCAAAACTAACATTAAGATATTTCATTCCCTTAATGACAAGATCAGCTGAATATTTTGTGTCCATCTCTTTTCTTCTTCTAAGCAACTTCTTTGAAAAAATTAGCATGATTCGAGAAAGTACATTTCTTTTCACAACAATAGGAAAATTTCATCAAATACATTCTGATGAAATCTAAGAGACATAATTGAAAACACGATTGTATAATTGATTTCACCGTGGATGTCTCAATGTGTTTTTGTTTGTTTTTTTTGGGGGGTGCAGTTTAGCAATCAATTTTACTCAAAATTCTGCCCTTTTTAACTTGTTTTTGATTAGCTGACCATGCCATTTATCCTCCTCATGATACTACGTTCATCCTTGCATATTTTTTTCAGAGTAGTCTGAGTGCAGTGTACGCAATATATTTCATACATCTTTGATATACAGAAGAGAGGACAAGATATTATTATATTTATTTTCTCTTGTAGCTTTACCTGTTTAATAGTTACATTAATACACTTCTTGTCACCTTTTTTAAATGAAAGTACACAGTCTTATTGGTTAATACATTTACTCTTAAATTATTTGCTAATATAGATAACATATTAATGTGAAAATCTGTGTTTTTAAACTAAGCCTTATGAAATCTGATAATTTTATGGTAGATCTATCTATCAAATGACAACTGGTTGACATGAAAAATGTATGCTGTTACTTGAATGGTAGTCATTTAATCTTAAGCTTACATTATTAAAAACAAACAAACAAAAAATTAGGTTAGATGATGCACACGGAGAATCTATTTCAAATCAAACTGCTGGGAATCCTATTTGAATATTTCCAGCAGAGAACATAATTTTCTAAATTAGAAAGTAATAAAGATTTTTTAATGTATGTAGAACAAACAAAACAAAAACAAAATTCCAACTGTATTTATCACCAGCAACACAGCCCTATGACTGAGTAGCTGTAGGGTAGATAACAGCACATTTATAAATAAGTTGTTAGGAAACATCACTTTAATTGATGGTTAAAGTAAGCTTTTTTTAAAAGTAAGGTTTCCTTCAAGTATTTTAAACCCCACATCTGTAACATTTTTACACTGTGGCTGTTTCAGAAGTCGAAGTGTTTGAAGGCTTTAGTTTAAAGTCAGGGTTCAAGTATTATTTTTTATTTCACCATTCAAACTACAAACTGCAATAATATTGTTACTGTATATGAATATAGCAAAAAAAGTCTAGAATTTCCAAAGGTAAGTGATATCAAGGAATTAGGCTTGTGTTGTTGTATGGGAGAACTGCTAATATTTTTACAATGAAAACGTGGGAATGATGTTAATTTTATAAAAAGAAAATATGATTTGTGGTGAAAGAAACACAGGCCTATTACTGACTCTTATTTATCTACTTTTTTGTCTTCTAGTGCTGTAACATAATCTCATTTCCCAACCACTATGACTTTAATATCACAACAGAAATGGAAGAATAAGAATCATTAATATAATAAAATTTAATATATTCATATGTAGGAGACTGCAGCAAAGAACTTTTGACTTCCATTTATAAAGAACTGCCTACATAAACTTAAAATCTGCCTATAAGTGCTTGGCATTAAACTTACACAGACAGTATCTACAAAAAATAAAAATAAAAATAACCGAGATCTTCTTCAGCTATCTATTTTAAATTAAGTTAATTGTATTTACCTTGTGCTTTCATATGTTCATAAAATAATACCTTAAAAAAAAAATCTGACAAGTTAATAAAACTTAGAGAAACTATGGTTAAAAATATATATATATATGTATATAAAACATGTCTTGTGAATAGAAGCTTGCATCATTTGGTTGATGATAAGAAGTCCATTATTTGTAATAAAGCTACAGCTGCAGGTGCTCTCTCACTAAAGTCTCAGAAGCATGATCAGGAAACTTTTTTAACTGGTTGAGCTGATTTTATGGAAAATCTGAATTTCAGCATTCTCCCTGAACATGCACACTTACATTTGATCATCTCTGTCGTTCTATACATCTTTATTGTGCCCTGGTGGTATACATGAAGACATGAATAATCTACTTTTTTATAGACTCTGACAATTTTGTCTAGTGCTAACATAGTGCTTTTGAAAAAGTTACCAGAAGAGTGTTAATAAAACCAAATTTTAATGAGGCACCCAGGTTATTGTCATTCTGATCTCACCAGTTTTCATTCACATGTGATGCATTGCCAGATTAAAGTTCTTGTAATAAGAACCTATAGTAAAAGGTGGCCGAATGGGAAAATAAAAGCCAAGATGAAAAGAGCTTATTGCTTGAAATGAGTTCTACATGGGACTAATGGCTTTTAGCAAGATAAGTTGCTGATGCTGCCCAATGACAGTAATCTCTTATTTATTTACAGTAAAATCTTATCTACCTGAAGGTCTCAGTGCACAGCTTAAATTCACAGTTAACCAGAAGGACTTGTCACACAGATCCAATCAAGATCGCTCTGTATATATCAAAGTGGGACAGTTAAATAATTAATCTTTCCTGTACAACTAGTAAAGAAAAGGACACAGACTCTTGAAAAGTTCAACCTGGTAGACTCAAGAAGCTACTTCTCCCCAAGATTAGAGTCAGTACTCAATATAGTCAATTTTCAAATAGTGAAGTGCACCAATAAATCCTGACATAATCCTGCCAACTAATAGCACTGTGCTTAGAAAGGCTAAACAAAAGGATACTTCATTCAAATGAAATTGCAAGGAAAACCTTGTACATAGAACATAAATATCCATGCTTCACTGCAAGGTATCAAGCTCTATTAAGACAGCGCCTGATAGATCTTTCTGCTTCTTTAATTCCCCTCCAGGTAATCACCTGTTTTACATCTCTCAGTCCACATTTTCCCCTCTGTTTTGGCATTTCTGTGTTTGTATTTGTAATTCATATCAAATTTGCTACCATTTGGGTATCTAATGCAGTGCTACAATTAAGATTGCATCTTTAACATTTTTATTAAAATACAGTGTTTAGGATTTTCCCTGTTTCTCTGAAGCACCCATAAACATTTCAGTACTAACAAATAGCTATGACTCAGGTATCAATTTATATTGCCCCTGAATGTAAAACAAGCATTAGACTGTCTTGTTAATGTCTAGGGCTGACTTCAAGCTGATAAACTGAAAACAATGGTATTTATAAACCAAAGTCTGGGTGGAAGACTTGTCTTCACAAATATGGGTTTGCTAGGTGCTGAGGCTGAGGAGGACTGTGGCAGTGGCAAGCATTCTGAGAGGTGCTATGTGTACCTGCTTTGCACCTTCTGTGAAGGGATACTTGCAGAGATGTCTGTAGTGGGCTGATGCTTCCAGTGATCTTTCCTCTCACAATGAAGGGTCTGAAAGTACCACTCCCCAAGGAAACAATCTAAAGGTGATGGGAGATGAGCCATGACTGCAGCAGCGCTTTGACCTGAGACTAGATAACTGCCTACCATAATTGTTTTTACCTTACATGTACATCATATTCCTTATTCTTTTAAAACCTACAGGAAATCATGCTCTCTTTTCTCTCCTATGTATTTCACTGTTCCTGTCTGTGGAGAGTTTACAACAGCTAAGTCTTCAAGCTACAAGAACATCACAATCTGAGGTGGTAAGTTTCCTGTGAACAATAACCAAATTAACAGAACATATTATTCAATGTAGTATTGAAAGCATGTTGTCCCTTAATTTCTTGAAAGAATTGAGAATCACTGCAAAAAACTAGAAACTCTTTTGAAAAAACTAATTAACAATGGTCAAGTCAGATCTTGGCCTTCTACAACTTCTGCAAACAATCTGGTACAAGCTTCTGCAAAAAGTGCTGTTTGAAGCACAAATTTAGCAGTTTCATAGTTTCTTCCTTCAAGACTTGTGTATATAGATCTGTTTTACAATGAAAGAATAGCCTTTGTATTAATAAGTGAAAAAAATAGTCTTTAAAATCCACCTCTAAAACAGAGTTTAAAATCTCCATCACACTTGCTATCATGATTTAACAATATAATTAGAGATTTCAGTCCTGATTTGTGCTAAAACCAGCAGGTCTACCATTCCTCCTCATTCTCAGGGCTACTTGGATGGACAACTACTCAATGCAAGTCAAGTATTAATAAGGGATCTAGAGTCGTCACAATCAAGTTCACCTGCAGGGCTGGGACACAAGGTGTTTCTCTTATGCCTTTTGACATTGGGTCAGTACACAACATCAGCAGACAAAGTTGTGGGTTTTTATCCAGCCTGAATCCTCAATACTTGACATTTTAGATGTACAGAAAATGGAAACCAAGTCAGGCTACTAAGAGGATAGACGTAACATGTAGGGATAGAAATTAGACTCATCAACACTTAAGAGAGAGGAGAATGGTAAGAGGCATCAGAGATTCTGAAAACTCATTCCAGTATGTTAGTCATAAAAAGAAGAACAGAGGTGCTAGTCTATTACTGATTGGTTTGGAAAGATGTTGCCATAGGATACTGAGATGTTTGATGGTGTTTACCAACATTTTTGCATCTGCCTTACTGACAAATTATCACGTGACAGTAGATTATATCAATCAAGCAGGTAAAAGGCTATTGCAAAGAATAAAGGATTATCTGTTCCTTACATATTGTGGTAGGTACAACAGGTAGTAGTGGGCTCTAACTGCACCAGGAAAGTTTAAAGTTGGGAAGCAGAAAAAGACTAGTACAGATAATGAGGGACTGGAATAATTTGCCTCGGGAAATTGTGGAGTCTTCATCTTTGTACCATTTTTAGGACAGTTCAGGCAATCATTTGTCAGGAAGAGTTCATGATAGGAATAGCATCTGTCACAATCTGACTCTGCCCTGGGGCAGAAGGAAAGTCTAGATGATGCTCTTGAGGATCCTTCAGTTCTTATTTTTCTATGACTTTTATAGTTTACTCTTATTCTGAGAGCTAATAAACAAGATTGCAGCTACTGGCATTTTGTTACATGCATACCTGCAATTTCCAGAATTCCTGATTGCCTTTGGGAAGAATTATATGGCGATTGTAGCTATGTCAATAGTTTTTATGACATCTGTGGGACAAGTTATCATTTGTAAACAAACATATTGTCAGGCAAATTGAAATCAGTCTTTCCTCTGACTTCAAGAGGAGCTCAATTGCATCATGTGGGTTCAGGCAAGTAAGTTGGCAGCTGGTTCTCTTTGTAGTCAACACATAGACAAGCACTTTCAGGGAGAAACTGAGAGCATGAGACTAATTTATGTGCTCTGAAGACTAGCCAAAAAACTGAGCAGGTTAAGTAAATTAAATTGGAAAAAGTACTTGGACAGTGTTAATACTCTCCTTCCATGCCTTCATGATCCTTACATTACCAAGTAAGTGGCTCTTATAAATAAATAATATTTAAAGAGAAGACATGAAAATATACTGTAGAAAAAATAGCAAGAAATTAATCACATTCACAGAGTTTATAGATTTTTCTGCAATCTCTCCTCCTATTTCTGTGTAATAAAAATATCAGGACAAACATTGTTTTCCCTAAAAACTCAATGTCAAAAAAAACTCCAAAATAGGCTGGCTATGTAAGCATCTAGTCAAACTTACTGTATTTTTAGGTCTTACTCAGACTGGCAGTAAAAATAAAATAGTGTTAAATAAATATGTTGTAGGACTTTTTAGAAGTTTTCTATAGGAAGAATAAAGTAAACACACTCGGCATAATTTCTTTCAAGGTTTTTGAGATATAGATTTCCACTTTTAAGTTACAGAATTACAAAAAATGAAAGAACACAGAATAAGGCTTATCTAGCCTTCAGCTTCCTGATAGGCATCAATTAAAATTATCATAGGATCAAGAGTTCTCCTGTTCCCATCCATAAGGTTCAATATTCCTATCTAACAAGGTCTAGCTGAGTAAGTCCTTGACAATGGGGGAATATTGATGAGTGACAAAATAACATTTTCTTCTTACTATCCACTAAAACCATTCCTCAGAAGACTGTCAGGTAGCATTCTGCAGATAGAGGAATTTTGTAAAGAGTAAGGATCAGGTTGTGACCAAATGGCACAAGAAAGAACCCAGGTTTACCTTGTTTCATCGAATCATATAATCATAGAATGGTTTGAGTTGGAAGGGACCTTAAAGATCATCTAATTCTAACACCTCTGTCCATGGGCAGGGACAGCTTCCATTAGACCAAGTTGCTGAAAGAATAGTGTGTCAGTATTTGATCAAATTTTAAAATTATTATTTATATTCCATGTCACTATTTCAACTGGATATCACCTTTAATTGAAAAATATGTACAACAGAGCCTCACTAAGTCACTGGACAACCAGGCCCTCACAGAAGAGTGAAAATTGATAAAGTTTAATAGAAAAGGAAAATGTTTCGTGTGTACAAATAATGAGAAAGCCCACACAATTCTCAGGGACTACAGTTAGAACTGTGATGTTTAGAGCAACTGAGTACGGCCATGAGACAGTTTTGACCCATTTAATTAAAATTATATACGCCATATTAATACCATCATTACTATGTAAATTAATCTAAATATACACATTTATTCCTTAATAAATACTTCTTCACATATACAATTCATATGGATGTAGAAAGGTTTTAGCTTAAATATGAAATACAGTAATAAAATAAAATACTCTTTGGGTTTTTTGTTTGTTTGTTTGTTTTGGTTTTTTATTTGTCAAGAAGACTACGAATTCTTTGTCATAGTGGCAAAAATTATCTCTAATGAAGCTTCCCTTTGGGGTCTTGCTTGTGCTGAAGGGGCTCAGAGTCACTTCCACAGACATCAGAATACAAAGCGCTGTGTATTGAGGGTTTTATTGCATCCTGCTGCTGCTGCTGCAAGGGAAGGACTACTTCTGCCCAAGATCTCCCAGAAAAGTGTATAACGTCTGGACTGCTGACAGGAGTGCTTAACACCACCCATGCTAGTGCCCTGCACAGTTATAGAGGTTAACAACTTCCAAAGCTTAGATAATGCTGCAGGAATTGGTGCTGAATACATAATTCATATCTACTTTTTTATAACTAAAAAAATAGAAAATCTGTGTAGCTTGACTCCATTTCAAGCTACTGTTAAAATATTTGATTTTATCACAAATGCCATTTTTGCCCATTTATTTCTTTTGGCAGCAGAGCCCATTCCAGAGGCTTGATGGCAATATAATGGAAAGTTAATAAATGGATCAGTACCTTGTTTTCATTCTTTCCAGCTGCTTCCCTCATTATGCCAGACACATTACTTCCTAAGCAGAAAGCTGCAAAGAGTGCAAATTTTAGTGTCTCTTACAAGATAAGATATGTAGTTCCAAAAACAGTGTGCATCCTTGTTTGGCTGGAAGGAAATAGGTTGCATGTTGTTTATTCTGGATAGAAAGGGATACACATCAATAGACACATTTAAATGGGAAAAAAAAAATAACAAGAAAAAAACAGCTATGAAGGACTTAAAGAAAACAAATGCAGAAAACATTATTCTAAATGTTTTTTATTGTAGATGGAACATGCTACTACTACACAGCTACTGACTACTTGTTGACATCCACAGCTATCTAGCGAATGCATTTGGTTAGCACTGCTTACTACTGTATTGCTACCACTAGCTGTTTTAATCACAGCAGACTAGACAGAAGCAATGTTAATAAATACTCTGTAAAAATATCACCCTGTCTGAATTTAGAGTCTGCCTTCTGTTTTTAGGGTCTAGATGCAAATACTGTAAATGATGTTCGTTGCCAAATCATGGGAAAAAAAGATTATTAAAGGAACATTCAAACGTTTAGTAATGAATTAAAGAGCCTGAGGCTCATTTGCCACAAAAATTAATAAAAGCACACATAAACTCTATGTCCTGCCTTTATGTTCTTATGTAAGCCATTTTCTGTTTAGAAATTATGCCATGAGAAGTCACTATACTTCAAAGTAGTTCAGCTGGCATTTGCATATGAATATTAAAGCACTGGCTATATTGACCTATTAGTATAAGGTTACATTGAAAGTCCTGTCGTCTTCTTGTATGGTTGCCATAATGTTTCTTGATATAAATATGTGGGTTGGGTGAAATAATTTTAAGAAGATTTTGAAATAACTTTTCTCCTTTCAAAAGTTACTTATCCTGAAATGTCCAGCTTTAAGTCAGGTACCTGTTTTCTCACATAAAATCTTTAAATAGTCTGTGTTCATCACCTTCTTATTTTATTGAGACTTTTCTGTGCAGCCCTGGATATAGTGACTATATTGGCCATTAACCTCAATAACTTGTGTAGACTTTAGTGGGGCATATAAAACACTCATAGCAGTGAGATGAGAGTCAGACGTTTATTCAAGTTGAAGTATGGCTTATAGAAAGGAGCCCACAGATATCTGTACTGTTCTATGCTGCCAATTTCTCCAGCCAGGTAATTTGTGTTCTGTTATGTATACTATATGAATATCGTGCCTCAGGCAGCTTATTTTCTTACAATGGTTTCCTTTTCTTCTACAGAAATAGCACTGAAAAAAATGTTATGCAAAATACCTGCTGTGTTCTAATTAACTTATAAGTGAAATTTTGTCCGTTAGAATTGTACTTATGACTTTAAATGTAATTATAGTAAAATAACTACTATGATATACATTATACTGATTACACTACAAACAATTATCTAAAAACTAAACCCATTTCACATTCATTTTGCATGTAAGAACACACTCGGCTCTTTATTTTTTTAAACTTCTGAAAACTATATTAGATTGTCAAAACAAGAAACAGGAAGATATTGCTATGGTGAACAGGCAAGCCTTTGACCAAATGCAAATACCAGTTTATCTTTTTCTAAAATTTTATGTAAATGCATACAACTCCAAAATGTTTTTGGAAAAGTGAATTATCTGCTCAGTGCCCAGTGATACAAATCCTCTGTGCTGCTAGGTACTCTTCTAAATCTGGCAGAATTGGGCTGGTTATAGATAATAATTTAAAAAGTGCTGTGAAAATGCAAAAATATCACTGTGTAGATTATAAATTCAAACATTCAGAACTTAGGAACTATCAGTTTAAGACAGTTGACTCTCTTTTCTGTACACTGGCATGACAACACAGGAAACTTTCCTGGTAATACACAAGTAGAGCTCATTTTATGAACTGGAAACTGGAATAAAGGGAATAGAGGCAAAACTTCAGACTATATTTCAGGAAAAATATGAATAACAGAGGTCTTGTTGACCTGATTTGCAAAGCTTGACCTAAAATCCTCTGAGCATCAAACATCAAATTTGGGTAGCTAGAAACAAAGGAATAAGTAGTGAGAATTTCAGCAAATGTGACCTTCTCATTTCTTTGAAAAGCAGAAATATGATCAATTTTTACAAAGTAGCAGTGAATCACCATAACTGTGAACCATTAAAATGGCCCAATTTTCTAAGAAACCTTTGTGTCTACATCTGTGCATATACATTTACATCTGTCCATTGTTGTAATTACTGATCAATTTAAACTAAGACTTGAGAGGAAAGTAGAAATTTCAAAAATAACTGAAGTAGATTTTAACCTATAATTAGAGTTAATTGTTATCTGTATGTTTTCAAAAAACAAGACACTAGGCAATGGTACTGGTCCTTATGAAGGAAGAGGAAAAACTAAAACATGAGCTTATTTGTTTTTTGATTTTCAAGTATCTACATGGCAGAGGAATTTCAAACCAGAAGACATGACACAAATCCATTAGAACGTGTTAGTATTTATAGTGCTGTTTCTGTGACACTATCTGTTAAACCACCTATTTCACAAATTCTACAGCAGAAGAGATAGAGGTCCCACAAAGGCCTCTTGCAGTGCAGGAACTGATTTATTACTAGTTCAGTCTATACTACAAACTGAATGAGGCCTGCGCTATGGAGGGAAAAAAAGAAAAAAGTACTGTGCTTATGTATTAAAAATATGGGTAATGAAAATGCACACATCACTGGGTTCTGTTGGTAACCTTTCTTGGTTACTGTATGTCCTTTCAGTCCATGTGTTTGTGTGTGTGTGCATTCATGTGTATTTTTTTCCCAGAGAAAGCACAGTGACAGGGCTGACACTTACCTTAGGAATAATGGAGTGCCTCCCCAAGAGAAGTTTATAGCACCCACTAAATTTTAGTCTTATTTTACTCCTGCCTTAAATGCAAAACACGTATATGCCAGCACCAAGCCTAACACCACAGGACACTGGGGTAAGAATATTATATACCCTGTCTGTGCAGCAGTCCTCAGTGGAGATCCTCATCAGCTAAAAGGCATTACAGCTTCCACTATCAATTGGAAAAATATTGATTTTATACTTTAAAACTATAGTGTACTCCCCCACCATTACCAAGCATGTTGGAATATTGATATCATCCGTACTGTCCTTGATAAAATCAGTAGGAGCTGCAGGCATGTACAAAGTCATAAGCCAGTGAAAACAAGGCTTAATAATAGGCCTGATGGTACACAAAGATTATTTCAAAGGCATGTGGGCACAGTCATACACCCAGACAGACATGTAGGGAATGCAAATTTTGCTTGCATGGATGCATTTGATCTATGGTGTTTATGTTAGCAAGGATCGTTCCTGAGGCTAAGGGTTGCAGGATTTTAACATTATTAATACCTATCATAGGTTAAATATGCTACCTCAAAATATTTGAATATAAAATCAAGTACTTGGAAAGAAGAGAACAACTATACCACATGGTACAACACATGGGTGATTTATTGGATATATCGACACAACACAGAGGCCTCAGAGAAATTTTTGACCAGTGTAACTCTAGAACTGGAAAGGGAAAAGATGTATCAGAACATATCTGGGTTGAGGGAGACAAATCATACTACTGTGGCTGGACTGCTTTTAGGATCTGAGATAACCTCCTGCTCACTCAAAAAACAATTTAGCAAGTGTTACACTGTGCTCTACCATCCAGTGTAAATGTGTGCCTAGAGAGCTAGTGAACTTAACTCTAAATTTAAAAGGCTACAAGAGGGACATACATAGCTAGCAGCCACCACAAAAGCTATCATCTTTATTTTTACATGTTTTACCAAATGAGACATGGGAAAGAGGTGACGACTGACAACAGAATTGAAAGAAGTGTATTAAAGTCAAAGAAGAAATTAAGTAATGTCTAATTTATGTTGGTTGCTTTGGAAAGTAATTTGCATTTATGGATAGTAACATAGAATATACATGCATCACTGCCACTTATGACAGATTATCTGTTTGGTCTAGTATTAATAATGACCTACAGAAACTGTGTTTCTCAAACTGGATTTTGCTCCACATAGACATATGTACCTATCTGCGATACCTAAGAGAATGAATTGCCATTTACCATTTGAAATGCAATAGTTTGAATTTGTAAAAAACACACAAATTTAACTCACAGAGCTCACCCTTCTGAAATCAGATGAGACCTTGATTTAAAGCATTTCCATGAAGCATATATGCGAACAACTGTGGTAGCTTTGTTTTGAAAATGCTTTCCTCAAGCAAAGAAACCTCTGGTCTAGAATACAGTTGAGATTAATTCAGTCCATTTCAGCCTAGGAAATGTTAAATCTTAAATATCTCTCTCTTCAATTGCAAGATATCTCGGAAATTATTTGAGTACTTCTTTAAAGTGATATCCTTATCAGTGCTTCATTGATGAGATCAGTACAGTATCTGCAGGGTTTGGAGAATCTGGCATGTCTCTTGTGCTATGGGATCATAGCATAAATGAGAAATTACTTAGCAGCTTGACACCTTGCAAACTGAAGTAAATAAGTAAGGGAAAAATAAAATGTAAAAGGAGATAGAGGAATGTAATAGGAAAAATTCTGACAGCAAAATGTTCACATCACACAACTCTGCCTCAGTTTTGACCTCCAGAACTGAGATCAGTTCCTTGTTTCATTATTTCAGTATGAGAACTCTCATGTAAACTTCACAGGATTAAACAAAGGTTTGTGTAACACAATGGCATTGTTAGATCTGATCCTTATCTTTATGAACTTCCTTCTGTATGTGGACTTTTTTATTTCTGTGGAACTACTCACAAGAGTTAGTAGCCTCCAGCAAAAAGTAAGGTCTCCATCACTTGGTCTTAAAGTTGTGGCCATTTGTCATTTAAATATTTATAATACCTCTGCTTGCAAAAACAACAGTAAGCCTTCTAGGATGAAACTCACTTTTATGCAACTGATTGTAAAATTATTAGATTACATACTATAGCTTATTACAATAATTTCATGGCGTTCAATTTACTGGAACTATATTACTTTACAATTTATGCTCTTTTCTAAAATAGTTTTTATAAAACAGGTAGGTCATATAGAGGCCAAGAGACATTTTCTATGTTATGAATATCAAAATCACACTTAATATTAAACAAACATGTCTCCAATATCATAATACATTTCTGTTTCAAACAATTTATCAGGGAACGAGTCTGTGCAGATAAGACTTTCTTTATGTAATCATATACACAGCAAATTGTCTTAGAACTATTAGCACAGCCTTTAGGAACTCTCAAGTGGATATTTAGCTATCAAGATTTATTGTATGTTGAGATTTGCACAACTGTTGTCTCTAAAAGCAACTAAAGTGAATCATCACAACAATGATTCCTTAGAGAATGTTTCTACTATGATGTATTCTATTTTTCTGTGAAATCTTGGAAATAAAACTGTTCTTTATAACTGGGTTTAAACTCTTCCAAACTTATAACTTGTTTTCATATGTGCAGTTGGAAAATACCTGCATGTAGAACACTTCTTTCGATTAACAAAGTCAGCTGTTTTCAATAAATAGAACCATAGAATCATTTTGGTTGGAAAAGACCTTTAAAATCATTGAGTCCAACTGTTACCTACCACCCAGTCCACTTACACTATGTTTGGTTTTTTGGTTTTTTTTTTTGTTTGTTTTTGTTTTCTTTTTTTACCAGTATAGTAGATTGAATTTCCCATATTCATGATTTTTTAAATTAGTTTTCACAGAATTTGTATGATTATTGAGGCAATGTGTAACATATGTCATATTGATCCCAACAGATTTTAGGGGCAGGCTGGTGGCACTTAATCCAGAAAAGGTCAATGCAAATTCACACTAACTCAGGATGTGCTTCTGGAAGCAAGACACTTCATAATAAATACTTTGAGGGAGGCACAATACATGTGAAGGTGTATTTGTCTCATCTCTCTAAAGGTGTCCATGTTCACATACAAATTAAAAAAAAAAAATGAACAAGAAACAGTGTCACACTGCCCTCCTCTACTCTTTCAACTGTTTTTTCAGAGAGGAGAATTTCATAGGAAGATGAAATATCTTGTTAACTGATTGATACTGTTAGAAAACTAGACAGGTTTTCAGGTTCAGAATTCCACCACCAGATCATAACTAAATATTCTAATAATTGTCACTGTTTAGTCTTGCCTCTGATTTCATGTTGCATGATCACCAAATTAACAGCTTCCTATTAGGCATAATCTTTAGACCATTATGGCTGTAACAACAGTAGACACTCTTTTTTCTTGTTCTAGATAGCTTATACAGCTCAAAAAAACCCCATCATTACTAACAAACCCAAAAGTACCTGGTCAGTTAAATGTTATATATTAAATTGCAGAAACTGAATTTTAAATATAATCTTAAACCTCTTTAATATACTAGCTCATTTAAGAAAAAAACAAACAAACAAAAAAAAAACCACCAACCTGTAATAATGTCAATATGACATAGATAAATCAGCATAATTTCTAAAGGAGTAGTAAATAGTGAATCTCTTCCATGGGATTCCTTGATTTCAGGAGAACTAGACATTTCATTTCCTCTGTGGACTTTAAAAAGTAAAAGGGCTAAGCATAAATATGATTCTGTACTTGCATTTGAGGAGTTTAAGTTTTATGCTATAAACACTATACCAAGAACAATAATAGGACAGCATCAAAGCACACATCTTTTTAAGTGGGTTTACAAAGATACGGGTCCTAAAAGTAATTATTTTCATTTTGAAGATTTTTTTGCCATCAAATCGTATCTTTAATGTAGTGTTCCCCTAAACAATAGAGGCTTAGAGTTTGTATTTGAATAAAGCATTGCACAGAAATGTAGGATACTCTACAGCAGGGATGTCAAACTCATTTTCACTGGGGGCCACATCAGCCTCGCGGTTTGACACCCTTGGTCTATTGAATGAGAAAAGAATCCCCACTGCATCTCACATTTGATAAATGGGGAGCTGCATAGATACCACAAGGGCTCCTTTCTGAGACACTTATAACGTGCCACACTTGAAACACGGCAAATTACAGGCCTTATATATGACTAGACTTGAAGACTAGAAGTGACTGATGTGATAATCCTGTCTGATCTTCTATACCCCAAGTGGCAAACATTCTCAGAAATAGGATTAGTGCCAGAATTTGAAACATATTTCACCTCATTTTGAAAACAGAATTGTCATCTCCCCTGGGATGTCTGTTTCAATGTTTAATTGCACTTTCTGCCTGGAAATTGCGTCTTATTTGATCAGGTCATTGGATCTTGTTAAGCCTTTGCCTGTCATACTGAAAAACCTCTCCTAACACATATTTTCCATGTGTGAGTACACGTATTAAGTTCTTGACATTCTTTATTACAAGATGAGAAAAGGAGTTGATATAAGAAGAGCAAGCCAATGCACTGCAATTTAAGGTCAAAAAAAGAAATACCATCTTTACATAAAAGGCTCATTTCTATGCCATGTGGGAATGTGATTCTGTGATATTCATAAGGAATTGAAATAGGCACCAGTGATACAACACTAGGGAAAAATCCACAGACACCTGAAGATCTCAGGGGCCTGAGAAGCAACAGAAAAATTACATGGAGAGTCTTGTCAGAAATTTCTCTCCAAACAATGGGAAAGAAAAGCATATTGAATTTGAATTTTTTTTTTTTCAAAAGGTAGAGAGGAAAAAATTCTAATTTCCTTAACCTGAAAGTGCTTGCGTGTTTTTAACAGTTGTTCATCTCAAACCCTTTCATCCTCTTCTTCCCTTTAAAAGAGAGAGGGCATAAATTCAGCTCGAAGTGGAAAATATTTCCTGGAAAATGAAGGGTCAACCACATAATCACTGGCATCAAACTGAGTTAAACTGAGCCTTTAAATATGGAAACACCATGTTAGTTTCATAATCTAATTTTGAATCCTTCTGGATGAAAGTAATTATCATTATTATTGAATTTTATCCATTTAGAGTGTGTCCTCTAGGGTGTTGCACTAATTGATTTTTCTATAGCTGCAACTGTATTTTTATGCATTATCAGTCGTATTAATAAATAAACATTATAATTATAATGGTTCCAGCTGGGACTACTTTAGTTAAAGGTCATGTTTTGTTCAAAAGATACCTAGTTTAGATGGTGTCAAGTTTAGAACTAAGAGGATAAAATCCAATTAAAATTCCTTTTATGTCAACCATTCTCCCTGAAATTATTGCGGGATGACCATAGTCAAAAGCATAAGGAAACTCACCTTTTAAAGTTAGGTTTCATGTGTTCTGTATGGAAGTCTTGTGAAAGACTATTCTTTCAGGACTAAATATGACATTTTACACAGAAAGATAAAATAAATTAGAACAAATTTAAACCTTTTCTATTGAACAGACCAAAATTTAGGAGCAATATTCAGTGTAGACTCAGGTTGCCTGATTTTTTTTTCTCTTTCCCATCTTTATTAAGTTTTAACCATATGTTTACCTCGAACTAACTTTCAGAGAACGTATTTTGTTTCCAAGATATTGACACTTCTGCAGTAGCCTTTATATGTGGAACCTGACAACTGGACTCTACAATATGAAAAGATAGTTTCAAACCAATATGTTAGCCCAGTATGATAGAAGAAAAAGTCACTGAACTGGGAAAGGAAAGCAAAAAAAACTTTTACTGGTTATTGAAAATCCTGATAATATCATGATAGTTGCAGTAAATTGAAATTGTTTTATAATTGAATTAAAAAAAAAAAAAAGGGGAGGATTAGTCCAACACAGCTTTAAAAGCATTGGTAGGGTTGTAAAAAGGTTTATTTTACTTTTTCTAAGACTTTCTTTACCAGTTAGGGAAAATACCCCAAGGTAGATGGAAGACTGCAAAATTTCTGAAAAAAATTATACCCTGGATATATGTGATTAGAAAGCTGTCAGAGGTGACACAGCTACAACACCTCTGCCAGGCATCAGTTTTCTGAATATGGATCCAGTTGAGAGAATGAGCTTTAGAGGTTTTGGCCAGAAGCCTATGAAGAATACTATATTTCTGTTTAAAACATTTATTTCTGAAAAACCTACGTTTTTAGAATGAAACATGAGCTCTGAGAATATGAATGGAAATGGCTTCCAAATAAAGTTAAAGACAAGCTGGATATGCTGTGGGAACACAGAATCCACCAAAGTGCAAGGTAAATGAATTTTCTTTCGTATTTCTAATTGAAGAAGCTGGGAGGGGACACAGCAGGGACAGTGAACACCAACTTACCAAAGGGATATTCCATACCACATGACATCATGCTCAGTATATATTTGAGAGGAAGAAGTAGTAAGGGGGGAACACTAGGACTGATGGCATTTGTCTTCCCAAGTAACTGTTACTTGTGATGGAGCCCAGCTTTCCTGGAGATGGCTGAACACCTGCTGCCCATGGGAAGCAGTGAATGGATTCCTTGTTTTGCTTTGCTGGCATGCACTGCTTTTGCTTTACCTATTAAACTGTCTTTATCTCAGCCCACAAGTTTTCTCACTTTTACTCTTATGATCCCTTCCCTCATCCCACTCGGGGAGGAGTGAGCAAGCAGCTGTATTAAGCTGTGCTTAATTGCTGACAGAGGTTAAGCCATGACAGCCTTTCTAAACCCCCTGCAGAGTCACATATAAAGCAAGAAAATCTTAACTGTTCTAAGATCTTTTCCTTTGTAAAAACCTGATTTCTATATAGGGTCACAAAAAGAGGGTGGAGGGGGTTACAAATCTCCACACAAAATAGTGAGTAATAGCATACACTGTTCACTAACAGACATACCAAAGACACTAGAGAACAAGTGTTTTCATATTTGTTAGAAAATTCTGAAGAACCTGTTCTAGAGACTGCTTTTGCCAATCAACCTCCCCATAAAAGTGAAAACAGAACACAAACCACTAAAGCAGTCCATAATATACCTTTGAGAATGCTTGAAGAAGCATATGGTGTGCCTTTTATGTATACAACCAGGAGCATCACTACATTAAAATAAAATGGTTGCTTTTACTGTGATCCCATTAATTGCAATATCTTCCAGCAATGTCATGTTGGAAACAATGTAATCAAATGGCCTAATCACCTCATCCTCCCATTGGGAGAAGTGCATGCAATTCATGCAGGTATAAATGAAGGTGCATCTTATTAGCTAGAGGAGGTACGAGTGCTTGGAGACTTTGTATTCTGTACAAAAAATAACTCTAAAATACATTATTTACTTTGCCATAAGTTTGCCTTATTTTGAAGATGAAAAAGTAATAGTAATATTACTGAAGGTGGAGTTCTCTTGCTTGGGTTCCCATAGAGGTTCTCCTCTTTTCCTGGTTTTGAAAGAAGAGTATTTAGGATGCCAAAATGAAAAGTGGTTCTACTGACAGGCTGATGGCATCCTGGTTATATTGCAAAACACTTACTTACCTTTGATTCTCACTGGTTGTGGCCTGCAGTGTGATAACTCCATCTGCTATTTCTTCTCAGCCGTAACAAAAAAAGGCAGACTTGAATTTCTGTGCTGTAATATCACTATCAGATGAAAACAAAAAAAATGTGTGTCTTTGTCATGAAGTTTCACTTCTCAGAAGTAAACCTGCAAGACTAAGCATTTTGTGTCACAGTACCTAACAGAAAAAAAATAAATGAGAGATAGTTATGCTTGAGCATTAGCAAAAGGTAAGAGTGATGTTAAGTATAATAAGTTTGAAACACCAGGAACATGCAGTTGTTCTGAAATCCCATTATGGAGATGTATTATTATTAGGTTCTGCTGTTGCCTCAGTAAGGGAAAGCATATAAAACACAAATCAGTGGGCACAAAGTTTGGGAGGAAATCTTAAGACGTCAGCTTTCTAAACAAACTCACAAATCACTTCCTTTACTTGGGAAGGCAGATGCACCGTTTTGAAGAACCCCAAGAAAGAGAATGTAGAACACATGTCTTGCTGCATTAGACTTCACAGTCTTACTGAAGAAACCTACTTTGTGCCAATAGGCATTGCGAACAACTCACTCAACTTCTCTGCCAATATGCCAATTTACATAGCATTACCCATAATGCTTCACATTGCGCCTTTGAAAACAGATTTAATTGAGCCTTGCTGAGCTGCATTAATGTGTCTGTTTAAATTGAGCAAATCTAATTAGCTCGCATGAAAGTTATGCCACCTCTGGTGCAGCAAAGCTAATGCAATTAAAGTCAGCCAGATGTATTGAGTATTGTAAACATGCAGTGTGACTGGTGGAGAACAGTTCAGTATTCATCAGAGACTGGACAGTTTTGTAACACATTAACAACAGCTGCACTCTACAGTGTACAAGTATATATTATGCTGTGTACAGGACTATTTTAAAATGCCAAGGATTCTGCATTCTACAACAGCACACATTGTAAGATCAGAACAATCCTATCTACATCTGTGCAAATATACTATTTTGTATAAGAGGACACTACTTGTATATATAGCAATTTCTAAAAAAAAAATTGATATTTACTAAACATTACATAGAGAAAGACTACTTATACTAGAAAGAATTTCTAAAATCCTTGAGTATTCATATGGCTTTATGATGTGGATTTCTGAAAAAGCTGGAACAGGACAGTAATTAGAGTAACTAAGGAAACTCCAAGATGCTCTTTGGAAACAATCAGAAGATTTTGAATAAAGTAAAAATGTATTTCATTGCAATGATTAATTATTTCCACTACAGATTCCTTGGATCAGATACCATGTTCTAGTTAACTGCTATCTGTAAACAGGGTAGTGCTTGAGATGCTCAGATCATTTCTTATTCTTACGCTGATTTGTTTTCAATACTGATTTTACTATCTAGTTTCGTAGATGTCACACACACACAAAAAAACAGTATTAATAATTCCTGAAGGTCAAAGGTTCTCCTGACAGTAAGGCAAATTGCATAGCATTACCCATAACACTTCAAACTGTGCTTTTGCTTCAAAAACATCACTTAGGAAAAGTGCAGAGTTGGCTGCAAGTCTTCTGTGCAGTCGTTTATTGTTTCTGTTTTGCATTTCCTTCCTAGAATGATGACTGAAAAAAATTACTTTTCCCCTACTAATCAATAATCTTCTTCCTCATTTATTCAATTGCTGCTAACTGTAATAAAGTCTAGTGTTTCACAATGTGGAAAAGGTATGTGGTGGAACTTTAGGTAGGTTAGATATTGAACATACAGCTAACTTTTCAACATTATTCTGTTGGTCACTAACAGTTGTTCATTACCACAAACTATTAACTGGTTTGGTGGTCTCTTAGTAATCACAGAAATGTCAAAATTCCAGAGATTTGTCACTGAAGACAAAAGACTATATCCAAAAGTGGAAGAGTAAAGATCACAGCAGGTGGGACTTGTTCCTCCACCACTCCAGCAGCAATTTGATGTACCTTTCATTAATGCAGGAGTGCATGTTACAAAATACCAGTGCCATTTCTCAGCTGTAGTTTGCACCAGGAACTGAACTTCTGTTTAATTTCTGGGCAAACTGATTTGGTGCCCTGTCACTGATTTGCCTTTCACTGAAAAACATGCCACAATCTATACCTCCATGGTGTTTGTGCCACTGAGATGATGGTGATTTTTTTTAAAGGTATGGGTTTGAGGGGGATAAAAGTTATCTGGAAAAATTAGCACTGTTTCAGTACTTAAAAGCAGAAATGGAGAAATAAATGTAGGATGAGAAAGAAGTAAAGTTTTCTGAGTAAAATAAACAAAGTTTTCACCTGTCACGGTGACTTGTTTATCCTAAAGAAATATCATTTGAAAGAAATTCAAGCTGGGGGAGGATAGGAGGGAAAAGTTACACAAAGAGGAATAGTCTCATTGAACTGAATGTTAGTTAAATAACAAAAAAATATTTTGAGTGAAGTGGGATGTACATCTCAAAAAATGCGAGTAAAGAACAGTTGCAACTTGACATCTGCTGCAGCTGTTTCAGCCCTGCCACAGGCTTATTAACATCTTCAGAAACGCCTGTACTCAGACATAAAGGGTCTTTTCATGAGTCAAAAGGAACATCCTGTACCAGATAAATGAAGTACTATTTCACCTTGTGAACAGGTAGCATGTAGCAAACAAGAGATACTGAATGATTCAAGGTTATTAAAATAATTATGAAAGACCTGTAAGTCACCAAAATACAGAGACTTCACTCACTTAATGTGTCCTTTCTTTTCAAAGGAGGTGGTATCCTAGCTACTTGGTAATTAGTAATCGACACATCAAGTTAGCTGGTCATAACTCCACAGAATTTTTTATCTCCAGCCTTTTAAAAGAAGAAAATAAGTAAGTCCTGTCAAGCCACATAAAACAAAATAAAAAATAAAAGTTGTAGTCCAGAGACAAATATTTAAAAATAATTTACAAAGTGTTCTGTAAATCTTACAGATGGTACAGTTTAGACAGGGAACAGGATGGAACTATTCAGTTTGTTACGCTGCATAACCCCATTTACCTGAAAGAGAAATACAAAGGGTTCCCCACTACGTTTCAGCAGTGAGCTCTTGGGTTCAACATGTTGATATCCAACTGATGGCTAGCTGAAAATAATGACTGCACTGAAATATCCATATAAAGTCCTAGTCTGGAGAATAGCCACTGTGGGCTTTGTGCCCTGATCATGTGGGCCCCAGGGAGTTTGCTTGTGTGAGTAGAGGAGGGAGCTGCCTGCCCTCCTTCCCATCTCTTGTCTGGCTTCTCTCACTAAAGCAAAAAGGGTGATTTTTCTTCTGTTTCTGGCAGCACCAGCAGAAGAAAAAAAGTCTGGTGAGACTCTGAAGAACTTAAAAGTATCAAAAGAAATATTTTTTCTGGAAAATTATAGACTAGCTATATGCATTCACAGGGGAGAAATAACCAACATCCTTTAGTAAATCTGACAGACAGTTGTCAACAACCCGACAGTATAATGCAGCAGAAAATGCTGTAGCAGTGGTAGAGCTCACATAGAGTAGAGCTTGAGACTGTATTGAAAAGCTGTAATCAAAGTGATCTGGAATTTAGTAATTCTAAGAAACAAGCAAGAACAAATGACATAAATATATGGCTATCAATATAACAGAGGATTAGCACTTCTAGACATTTTTAGAGGTGAAAGCAAACTTTGGTATAACAATAAATAGCATTGTAAGAGGGTTATAGTGAGACACCAAAGTGGAATTCAGGCTCTGAACAAAATTTTGACTGTGAGATAATAAAGGAAGTCCATCTTTGAGCTTTAGTAGCCGTCACCTTTTTTTTTTTTTCCAGATAAATTGCATCCTCAACATAATGCTTAGATCTTATCTTCACCTTTATTTTGCTGTACTGCTAGCATATGTCCATACATATGTCCAAACATGTAAATTTATTAATATAAGCAAATGTAAGTGCAAATGGAGTTCCAAGTTTATCTTTAGGAAAAGGCTTGTAATACCTCATGCTGCTTTCACATGATAAATAACCTCAAATACAATTCCTGCTGGCGAATTTCAGTCTTTAGATGAAAACATTTGATACACCAGTAAAACAAAGATTGCATAGGCTAGATTCACACTATATGAAACTTTCTTTATTAGGGAAAGCAGTTGCAGATAACTAGGAAAGCCCTATGTAATTAACATATAAGAATAAATTTTATCTGTTTCCTCCAGCAACACAGAAATCCCTCTTACTTATCCTGCACATAAACTGATTAAAACTGAGATTGCTCCAGACCTTAAGCCTTAATGAAGACATATCCAACATAAAAAATAATTTAATATTATCATTGTTTGCTAATGTATCCACAGAGGTCATACCCGTTCTATGTATTATAGGTGTGTAAATTGTTTTTGAGTTGTTTTGCTATACAATTTCAATTAGAAGATTGATAGTTTATAAACCAATCAGGGTGTCAAGTCAGCCTGTTACACTGATTGTAAGTTTGGAAAATAGATAGATTGATTAAGCAGTAGTTATAAAAGCAGAGCAACATACAAGATACAAGATCCAACAGCAGAAACAAATGTAATGATCAAGACCACAGGACTGCAGGTGGAAAGGAAGAGCAATGACACTGATTAGCAGAAACTGTAGGAATAATGTGACAAAAGCACCGAACAAACTGAGGGAATAACATGGATAACACACAACAAATTTGTCTTTTGCTGGTAGTAAGCTATTAATCTTTGAAAATAAAATGAAAATTTTTAGCTTACTAAAATCAATTTGCAAGCCAGCGTTTGGGAAGTGTGCACATGCCATTAAGGAAGATTTACTTTCACAAGATAACAGATCCTGGCAACCACGTTAGTTATGAAGACAACACAAGAAATTATTTAAACAACACTTTCTCTAGAGAAAGTGAGAGTGCAGGTTTAATGCAGGTAACAGCAAAAACAAAATGAGTTTTTCCTAGCAGATGCAAAATTTGATGTGAACTTTATATTTAGTTCAAGACAACAATCCAAGTGAGAACATGGATGAAGGTCCTGTTACCTCCACTCCAGAGCAAGGGAGCAATATCAGCTTAATTTGCATAAGGCTGCAACTAATTGTCATTGAGTCTTTCAGCTGGAAAGCTTGCTGGGAATGTTGTGACAGAAGGCCCTTTTTGTAAAATAAACAAATAAATAAAATAAAACAAAATGCTTATAGACCAATTTGGAATAAAACGTTATGGAAAAAGGTTAGGTATCAGAATTAATATCTTTGCAGAAGTTTTTTGGTGTTACTCTCAAGAAAATATTCCAGAACCTAGATTTTTAAAACATGAACAAAGTTAAAAAAAAAAAAAAATGAAGTGAAATACTGCTTTAAGTTATCCAAAATACTTTTATGTCCTTCCCTCAAGGTACAGCATCAAGATTTTTATTTCTCTGTGGGAAAGGAGGAACAGAGCTCTAAAATTTGTCCCAGGACAGCCTGAGGTTCTGCCCAACCTCAACTAGGTCAATGGACTTACCACAATTTTAAATAAGCTACATCTAGGTCTTTGATATCCTTTATAAGTTTTATGGAAAGTATTCAACATTGTTTTAACTCTTTTGTGGAATAAGGTTTTTTTGTTTGTTTGTTTGTTTGTTTTTTTCTGTAGCTTTTCCCCATGGTTTAGTACTAGTATGTGTGTTTTTGTTGAAAAGGAACACTCCCAGAGAACCTCTGAGCATCACAACCATATAGGTATAATTTCTGAGCTTTTTCTCCCCAATAACTCATGATCATCACAGGCAACACAATATCTAAAAAAAAATAGTTGTCCAACAGACTGAACAAATGTTTTTCAAAAATACTGTAAGTATTCAGAGTATGAAATAGATTTTTGAAAAAAAAACCAGCTCAATTCTATATACCTTTACTTACACACAACATAATTGTTCAGAGATCAAACCACTCCTTAGCCAGCAGTTACTTAAAACAACATTTTCCTCATCTGAGCTCCTAACTATCCCTACCAGTATGTTTAATACACTAAACAAAGTCTCTACTCTCATTTTCATAGTCCCATTCCAATCAGAAGCACTGCTTGGGGGCTCCCAGGTGCATCCTATAAAAGAAACAGCATATAACTGCTTTGAATTTAATGGAAGGGGATTTTTTGACAAGCACAGCAAAAATCTACTTTGAAGCAAGAGACGAGAAAACAATTTTTTCCTCTGTTACTAATAATTCAGACTTATCCAGTTGTGAAATGCTGTTCCTGAATCTATATAATTTTTTAACAGTGCATTAAAGATAGTTGCAGGTCTCTCCTGCATCTCTCTTTGCTTTATAGAGAACACGTAGATTTGTGAAAGCTCCCTTAACAGGGTAATTATTGCCTGGTGTAATTTGCTGGCTAGTATAACGCTCTGAGAGGCATTAAAGAAGAACGAACTCACAGTAACTGAGACTAGGCAATATATGCCTTTAAATAACACTGGGTAGATTATCTGTGATAGAAGAGAGAAAATAAATATACAATTTTTAGGCAAAATCTGTCAAACTTCTATATAAAGCTGTTTTCTTTTGGCTCTATTCTCCATTTTGTTTGCTATTTCCCTGTTTATACACTGTCCTGTAAAAATATCCCAGTGGTTAACAAGATCAGTTTTTCTCAGTATAACTTGCAGAAGAAAGAGTGTAGGAAAACTTTTATTCAAATTGCAGAGAGTGGCTCTTTTTCTGAATGTCTCAACAACTAGTGCCTGTGCAACAGTCATTCCACTGGCTCTACATAAACCCAGGCAGAGAGTGAAGACTTTCAAATAAGGCTTGGGTTTGTGTACCCCAGAAAGTAGATGCTTTAGTCAGTTATGAGAAAAAGCCTCTGAAGGGAGAGATGAGACAGAAACTTTCATGATCAGAAAAATCAGCCTCTACCTTAGACTGCTAAAAGAGGTGAGATCCACCTTAGGGTAGAAGTTAAGGCTGTATCCTTTGAAAGGCTTATGGATATGTAGTGCTTTTAAAAGCAGCAATGGCTATAAATTAGAAGCTTCTTGTATAATTCTTGGCTCTTGTTAGCCTATTGTTGTGCTAGGATGAGTCAATTAGGAAACTCAAAACAGCTGCAGTGGGACTCCTGAAGGGTTGTATGGGGAAGTGGGAGCTCAATAAACTGAAGCATCAGATCCAGGCTTTATGATCACTTCTGAGACTTGTACCCACAGAAAGGAGAAGAGATGCAGGGACTAAAGCTTAAAATGTGTCTGAGAGACTCAGAAATTAATATTGACTCTGATATCCAGCAAGTTCATGAGCTTTACAGTTGACAGTTGCCAAGGTGCTTGAGAGAGTAGAGGCACATATTGGTCTTATAAGGTAAGCCCACCTGGCCCAGCACTAGATAGGCCTGACAACACGAACTTACAACTCTGCTTAAGTATGGAGGAAATAAACCCAAGTTTATCAGCGAGGCTTGTTCTCTCACATAGAATATATACTGCCAAATTGCATGTGCACTTGCCTAATTAATGCCTTGTCAGCTTGGGTCTCTTTGTACTTTGTGGGATTCCCAGTCTTGCAGTAGGGCTGGGATGATAAAGAAGCCATGCCTATAGGAGTAATATCTGTAAAGATGAGAGGCTGAAAAACATTGCATCGAAAAGGTGCTGGGCTAAGATTCATTAGTTCCAGAAAATTGCTTGACATACCTCAGAATTACATTATGTTACCAAATGATGGTGCCAGAGTTCTGTGCCCAGATAGGAGATGATGCACTAGTAGGAGATGTGCCATGTTGCAGGAAGAGCATAGTTATTTATTAGAGCTAACAGAGAGGTGCAATCACTTTTGAAATCAGTGCAAAATCTTTCTTCCTGCTAAGCTCAATTTTGGAATCTAGTGTGTTCATTAAACATAAAAATTGTGCAGCCCTCATATCTGGGCACCATACTACAAGTTTTCATCTGAAATGACCTCCAGCTCAGAGAAAGCCTGTAATTTCACCTGCTACAAATAAATCCTACACAAATCTACTATGATACATGAATCATGTAAAATCATTCTGTAGTATTTTTAAGGCCTAGGGGGACACCCATTCAGAGGATGAAAAAAATAATCTGTTATTTGCAGCCAGGATTTATGTAATATAGTTTTTAAAGAGGTTTCATTTATTAAACACTGTTGAATGGATACATGTTTCCTGGAGTTTTTTCAAATAATTTTAAGTTTCCTACAGGTTTGTGGTCCAGATCTTGAGTCCTGTCCAAACAGCAGGGAGAAAGTCGGAGGCCTTGTCTTTTGAAGACTTCTCCTCCCAATAATCCTTGGAGAAAAGCCCAAAAGGTAGCTTCACAATATCTCCAGAAAGTGCATGCTTAACCAGGGGAAGAAGTGGTGATCTAAACATCTATATTCCCTGGTGGTTCTTTAGGTGAAGTAGAGGGCACCCCAGCTTGGATTCAGGATGTTGTTTTACACCGCCTTTAAAGTGGCCCCCAACGAAGTGCAACTCAACAAGGGTAGATATCTGGCTTTGTATTTCAACAGATGATCAATCAAAGATGTAGGGCAGCCACACTTACAGAGACCTTTAAAAGTCTTGAGTATTTTTCAGATATGCTCCAATCCTTCAAATGTAGTGAAGTCGTACCCACAGGGATTGCAGCAGTCACTATACATAAAGAATTTGGAAGTGCAGGTGTCTTTTTGAGCAACAAAAAAAGAATTCTGCTGCAGCCTCAGTGCTGTTGTGCTTGAACACCAGTTACTTTACTGGCAGAATTCTCTCTATAGCCTCCAACTTAGTATCTGATTGTTGGAGACAGCTAAGGATGTGGACTGATGAATGCTAATCAGCTTATAGACAACCATTTACCTGGATGAGTAATCTAATGATGAGTTTGTTTTCAAACCCTTCTCAAAGCAGATCACATATTCATTAATTAATGAATAAACACCACATTTGGGGAAACTGTGATCTATTTTGAGAAGAGTTTGGAAACAAGGCAAGAAAATGAAGATTTCCTCGAGTGTAATTTCTGTTTTGTAGCTTGTCCAGCCCTCAACCAGCCTCTACAACTATTCAGCTTTAGGAATCAATTCCAGGTTAGTCATAAGATTGTCAGGAGGAACCTCTATTATAAATTATTCATTTTATGTTTTTTTCTACTGATAAACTAAAAAAGGTTGATCCTTCAGGCCTGAGCCCTACCTTATTATTGTTCAAACTGCCAGTGTAATCCTAGGCATGGTTTTGAATTGTGCTGACAGGGACTCACACAGGTAAAATCCAGGTGTGGTTTGGAGATTAGTGTAGGCCAGGAACCTTTCCCATTACAGAGATTAGGTATAGTCACCCTATATTGGAACATAAAAAATAGTAACTGCAGAGATGTAGCTGTGACGTGGCAGTGGAACTCAGCGCCAGAAAACAGTCTTGGCCCATTTGATATATGAGTTTAAATACTGCATAAATTAATGTATATAGCAGTAATTTTCAAAATTCCCTGAGATGCCTATCTTGCTTTCCTGGGCAAAAATAGGGCTTGTACAACACAAAGTTGAAAGTCACTTAGATGAACTTAATTTTCATCAAAACTATATGAAGGTTTGTGAAAAATTTACAGTCAGAGCTCAAGAACTTTTTCGACAATCCCTGTGCTCAACCAGGTGACCCAGACCTCCAGTAGTACAAACGGTTGAGTCTCCTCCCAAAACAGAGATCTGGAAGTATATTTTTCTTTAATCCCAAAGGAGACACTTAGAGAGTTGTAAAGGAAATCAGATAGCAGTTAGGAAAAATAATGCTTCAGCGACACTAGTCTATCTGACACAGTTCATTAATTTTTTCACAGGCTGCTTTCTCAAGGAGAAAGATCATAGATTTACACCTTCACAAGAAAAGCTGAGATTCTCCTTTGCCACTTTCATGCTTTCAGTGAGTAAATTGTAAGTTTCAGAACTGATTTTGACCATAAAAATTATGAACACTTTTAAGAATAATCAAGTTCTCTTTAGTCTGGCTCAGCCACAATCAACTTATGTCAAATTGCTTCTTTGAATAGCACAAAATATAATTATGAGAGTAATAACTATGTATTTACTACCTGTTAGCAAATTCTGACTTCTTCGTAGTAAGCTTTATATTTAGATTTTATATATAGATCTTATTTTTTCCTATATGCCAAATAAGCCTCTCTTTGTATTTAAAGAAAAAGCCTACTTCACACTTATGATAAACTCCTTCATAGGAAGTCACATCAAACCACTGCAGGATATCACTTTAGTAATTTTATTTAATAAGATTAGCATACTTGCTACTCATACCCCTGAGTTGTTTGAGGGATGTCTATATGAGTATAGAAATACAATGGTCCTTATCATGTTTTTTGTTAAATTGAGAGAAGATAAGTATGGGGATTGGAGTAGTCATCAAACAGTTTCACTTCTTGAAATCTCTCAGATTTCTTTGAGAAATTTTGCAGGATGAGAACTTTTCTCCACGCTTGAACATCTTTGCATAGTGAGAGGTCAAGGATCTTGACCGAATGCACAAAAATTGTAATGCAGTCCTTTTTCAAACTACTTGTTTTTACAAGTGACTAAAAGGACAATACGTTTTGCTGCCAGGATTAAATTCCAAATGAGAATGAAATTCATTGCCTTGAATGGTTTAGAGTTTATTTCTACTAATTTTATTTGTACAGGAAGGGTTGTATCAGTTTTCCTGGTATGTTCAGGCTAAGGTATAGCTTCGTTTTGCAAATCTGGAATCTCTCCATCATTACCAGTGAATTCTAGCATCATTTTAACATGTAATACAGTTTAATAGTCTGGGGGTAGAGTTTCAGAGAAAATAGTGGTTTTGGTTTTTTTTTTTATGTATTGTGACTTTGGCTCTGTTTTAGATGGGGTTACTATATCTATTAATAATCTAAACTAGCATTAATTCAGAATTGGTTTTTTATTTAATTTTGATCACTGATCAGTCCTCTGGAAAAGATCCTCAACAGTCAAATACCCATTGCCCAAGGCACGATTTTTCATGAGATTGGGGTCCAATTGTATGCAAAAGATCCATGTAATCAAGCAAAAATGCTTTATACCTAAGTGTCTGATTGAACTACTGTGTGGCAGATAATGCTGTTTGACAACCTGCTGAATTTATGCCAGGTAGCTCACTCTTTCTTCTCATTAGCTATGGCATCTTTTTCAAGTGTTGTATATTACAGAATATTTTAAATGAGAATGGCAGAAGGAATGAGTCAGCTATTTAGATATGGAGACTGAATTCATCCCCCAAATCTGGCCACTTTCAATTATTTGGGGCATGACAGTGATAAAAGCCAACAGAAATCCAGTACTGTTACACTCGAATGTGAGAGAGATTAATCATGCAATATGGCCTCACAAATTCATATGTGCATGTGAGGGAGTGCGTAGAGGAGCTGGAGAAAATAAGGTTTTAACTGATGATGTTTTAAAAACAGACTTTTCTTAGATTTTTTTTCCCCCACACAATAAATATCCTGAATATCTCAATGATATATCAACCTGAACTTGCTACAACTTCTCTTTGTTGAATACAATTAGCATAACTCTGATTTTTAAGTTCCAACTTAATAACAATGTACCTGATTCCTGTTTTTTTCTGTTTCCAAGATACAGTGATAAAAACCTTCCAGAAAGGCCTTGAAAGAGTAATTAGGTGCTAGCAGAAGGTAAGGACTGGGGACTACCTGAACTATAAACGCAAATCATATTCATACTATACAATGTAAGAGAGACGGTCAGAAAAACAAATTTTAGTCCTCTGAGTATCATCCACATTCAAATAATTTCTTCCAACTCAAATCACATCGAGACATCCTAAACAGATCCATATTCATAGTGCTGAAAATCAATTTAGTTTTGAGTTATGTCTGCCTTTTGGCATTATTAATATTTTTAGCGGACTATTTTGGAAACCCCACTTCTGACTACCCAACATTTTCTTTTGCAAAGCTCCGAAACCTTGGAGGACAGCAGTGAAGTTCACCAGGCACTGGTGGACAATCTCATTGTAAAGGAAAAGTTAGAAAATTTTAGCCAGTGGCAGTAATTTCCTTCTAGTCTATAAAGTACTAAGCTCACTGACCCATCCCACTCCCCTGAGCTCAAGGTACAGTAATTTTGTGCCAAATATGTTGTTTGCTACCATCTGGATATCAAGTCTGAACAGAAAAATAACTTCACCACTTGTCCAGGATTTCTGGATAGCTCAGAGAAGTGACAACTGTGCAGGCAAGGTGTGCCTGACTTGTGGCCAAGGCACAGACTGACTCAACTGTGTGCAGACAGCGAGACGGATGTTTGCAGAACAGATCAGAGGACTGTGCATGTTCTGCCTGTCAGAGCTGCAGATGCACACACAGCTGGTGTGCCCTGGACGCATTGAACACTCTCCTCGTGTGTCAGAGGGCACATGCATCCACATTCCCAACTGAGATTTCCCAGCAAAGAAAAGGTAAAGAGGGGCAAAGGAACCTGATAAGATAGGTCACTTGGGAATCAAGAAGATGTGATCCAGGTGAGCAAGCTGTATGGAGAAACCGTAAGATTTCTGGCATGCCCCTAATACTAACCCAGTTTAGCCACACTTCAGCATGTGCTCTTTCACAAACTGGTTAAAAGTGAGCTTTCTCCACAGAATATTTATGTTCTGGAACTTGTATAGTAAAACCACTTTCTGTCCAGGTGGAAGTGACAGGACCTCTCTGATTGCTCCCTATCTGCTTCTGACTCAGCTGATGTTAGAATTTGCCTGTTACAGTAGGCCTCCTGAAAGCTATTTAGTGACAAGAGAATAGGCAATATAACAAATACAGACCAGCTGAATTTAAGTGTTCATTCTGATGCATACATGATGATGTACACTGTTTTACCTCCCAGCCTCATCCCACTGCCATTCACCCGTGTAGGACTTGTATCTCATACATTCGCTCCGCATGGCTGCTTTCTTCTTCCACAACTCTGCACCAGATGGGTGAAGGAGCTGAAGTGGACAGGGCACAAAAGCATATTTTCCACCCTCAGTCTACTGCCTTGGCAATCAGTCCATGCATATATGGACAAATCCCTGACTTCTTGACATATGGCCCTGTCCCACTGTCAAACAAGGACTGAGAGTCTTGTGAATATGGATTACCAGACTTTGGAGAGTTCTTCAACTTTGTAAAAGTATTTACTCCAAAATTATTTGATGTTTTGATGTATGCTACCATGATTTAGTAAAATTCAATATAAAGAGAAAGTTGAATAAATAACAGCAACTCCATTGTTTTATGAATCAATGTAAACCAATCAAAATATATATCAAATTAATTAAATAGAATAATCCTTCCATAAACTCATATTGATTACTGCTAGTTATATTACCAGACTTTATTTAATTTGATGTTTTATTTTTTATTGCTTTCAAATGGCATTTTTGTTTCAAATTTATACAGACTTTCCAAAGGTAAGTATACGTACCATACATGTACATGTGGGAAAAATCATGAGGAAAAACTTTGTGGTTGTTCTTTCTTAGAGAACTCTTAATAACAGAAACACCTCAAGTATTTAAGTTGAGACAGGGCTCACTTGTAGAATTGCCAGACTAACTCAATCCAGTACTTTGGTAGAAAAATTTAATCAAAGGATGAACTGAACATGCGGAGTGCCAGGTCCAGTCCTGGGTTCCTCAGTACAAGAAAGACATGGAAATAGTGGAGCAGGTCCAGCAAAGAGCCTCAAAGTTGATTAAAGATGATTAAGAGACTGGAGCATCTGACACAGGAGGGACTGTGAGAGTGGGTCCTGTTCAGTCTGGAGAAGAGAAGGCTCAGGAGTATCTTGTCAATGTTTAAAAATATCTGATAGAGGGCGGTAAAGAAAACAACCTTTTTTCTTCTTCTTTTTTTTTTTTTTTAATGTAATAAATGGCAGTCACAGGAGTTGCCCAGACATTTTGCAAGGTCTCCATTCCCAAAGATATTCAAAACCTGACTGGACATGGCCTTCAGTAACCAGCTCTAGCTGATGCTTCTTTGAACAAGGGATTGGACTAGACCATCCCCAGAGGGCCCTGCCAACCCCAGTGTGATTCTGTGAACAAAAGTTTAATTTGTATTTTTGATCCCAGATCCTCCGTCAAGATGCAGCTGTCTAGCCAGGGTCAGAACTACAGCATGCACGTTCTTGTTCTGCTACAGCCTTGTCAACTGAACTAACATGCGGGACTGTTGCGCAACCAGACATGAAAAAGCCAGATCAACAACATTTTCAAACATGAGATAAAGGAAAATTATAAAATGGCTAATAATTCCAGATTCTTTTATTACATTCTGAGAAAAAAAATCACTTTCTTGGTTTTATCACTTACCTCCTAAATTTGTGGACGTTCTAAGATGAGATATAACTGCATCTTCTTCTCCTTTTTCTTACACATTTTGTTATTCAGAGAGCAATGCTTAAAGAGATTTTGTCCTTAAAGCACTGTGATGTTTCCCTGGAGAGACACTCAGCCCTATTTGGAGTGAAAGTCAAGTAGTTTAACTATAGTATCACAGACTCAAAAGAGCTTTGTGAAGTCTAAAGGATCATTACAAATCGCCAGTGTTAACTGTCTGACATATATCTCTTAGTTCTGTTGTGACTTAGTTGAAACCGTGGGCAAGTCAAACATCCAAGAATGGGATCTGTATATATCTCTATGTTTCATGTCTGATAGAGTGTGTAAGCATTAATGCTTTCATACAAAATCATAGGGGTCTATGGAAATGCCACTTCTGCAACCATTAATCTTGTCTTAGAGTGGGCTACTTAGAACCTTCTTTTAAAGGTATCTAGGTGGCACCACTACCTTCCAAAAAGACAAAGAGTCTTTTGTCTTTTTGCCTTGAAGATGAAACTCCACAGTGCATTGCTGTTTTCCTCCATTAACTCAGAGCTTAGCCCATCTATCCAAATAATCAAGGGGAATATGAAAGTACCATTTAAGTGTAACTTAAATCAAACAGGTCTTGGATGTGGTGTAAAACAGATTGTTGTGACCGAAGTTATAAAATTTCATATTTTACATAGGCACCAAAATTTTGCCTTTATCTTCTTATCAAACCAGCATTCAAGAAGGAAAATAACAATATAGAAGTAAAGATTACTCCTACTACTTTATTATGGTAATATGTGACAGTGTTGCATTCACAGTATTCTTTCCAGATGTAGTCATGAGCATGTTTATAAATGTTGGTTTAGGAGGAACTTTTCAAATATTTAAGCAGATGGAGCATCTGCTTCTCTCAACTCTATAAAGAGGGTGGGGTGTTAATAAAGATTTCATTATTGGCACAGCAAATGTGAGAAAGATTACTGCCGCTTGTAAAAGCAGTAAACACTGTGAGAGGTGCAGTCTGCATATGGATGGCAAAACCTTTCCAAAAGTCTCTGTCTCTCTCATCATTAGACTGTATTAACAGACTAGCAAAACAGGAGCTCTCTATTGAGAGACAAGAGAAAGGAAGAGTAAAATGGTGGAAGAAAAGCCACATGACAATAATCACGGTGAGTAACTGTAGCTGTAGAATTTCATTAAAAGAAATTACAGTCACAATAAAATTGAAAATAGTAAAGGTTATGTTCTTTCTGGAGAGAAAAACCTAGTTGTTTCAAGTTTAGAGGGAATCACGTAGGCATTTGAAAGTATCTGCAAATGTACTATTAAGCCCTGAAGTTCAGCTACAATGAACCATCGAAGAGGAGCAGTAATCTACATATAGGTCTAATGTAAGGTGTAATCATATTAAAATTACATGAGATCTATGAATCTACCTGTGGGTGTGCATATGCACAGCTGCAAGTCCCAGGAGGTAAACTTCAAGGATGTCAGTCTTTATCGATATGGAATGTGACATGTAGTAATTTACTATTCCTCTTATATTGTTAGCTTGCTATTCACTTTGCCACTGTTGTCCTCTCCTGCATTAAATGTAACAACTGTGATGAGAATATTGCCAACACTTCTCTTGTATCCTTGTAGTCCAAACAACTGCAATCTCTTATGTGGACTGCTATTTAATCACAGTGCTTTCTGCTTTCATGGACACTTGGGTTCAGCATAATTTAGTATTCCTAATAATAAAAAGCTATCACCCTCAAAGGCTTAGACATATAAACTGGGTCAGCAGTGGTTTCTGGATTCCACCCCCATCCCTGTTGTGCTGTTCAGGAAAATAGAATGAGGCCACAGTTCTCTCAGTACGTAAGACATGTCATAGTCATTTGGGTGTTCATTTGCATATTCACCAAAATGTTGTTGTTACTATTACTATGGTTTGCATAGCAATAACAATTAGTTTTGAGTGACTCCTGAGGACAAAGTCTTTTGTTTACTTCTGAAAGATGCATACAAGAGGGAGAGAGATTTTGGTCATGAGGGGAGAAGGGTGGGAAACATTTGCCAGCCAGAGCTCTTATTTATAAACACTTTGATTTCTACATCTAAAATCATAAATAAACTAATCAAGGTTGTAACACCATTTGAGTTATCTGTAATCCTGGTGGCATTCCCTACAGGGCAGTTCCTTAAAGTAAAGGACTCAGTCTCTCCAGGAGTTTCACATTAAAGTGTGCATATATATATACCTATCCCTATATATATATGTACATTTATACACACGCACGTGAAGCCTGCCAACAATCAAACAGTGTCTTGCACATTGATGATGGTATGCTGCCTGGGAGTGCCTATTCTGCCACTGAATTTAAACTCATCCAGCTGCTACTTTAACCCTCAGTATTCCCTAGCAGTGCTTTTGTTCTTTCCCTGCTAGTCTGTGATCACTCTTTTCCTAGCCTAACTCAATCAAATTGAAAGACTAAAATGGAATTTGTATTTATGCATAGTTGCAACTTTCATAGAGCTCTGGGCTGTATTTCTTTCCATACCAGGTTTTATTTTGTGCTGAGCAGAATTTTTTTGTGATTTTGGATTTTGTTCAATTAAGCAAGGAATTGTTGACTGGTGTCTCCTCCCCTTTTCAGAATAAACAACCACAGAAAAGGTAAGATTTTCCCAGGTAATGAGTTTTATTATTCTCAAATAGATTAACTAGAAGGACTCAGTGAAAGAAACTGTGACACTCAATATGGAATAGTAAGGCTTGAAAGCTTCTCGAGAGCCACAGCCAAATATAAAAAATGTATATGAAGCAAAAATGAGGGTAAGCCAAAAAATATTTTAAGGATGAGTTAAGAAAATTTTAAAAAAGGGGTACATAGAATAGAAAGCTCTTGTGAGGACAGTAAAAACAGAGAGAGAATGAGTTCATGCTGATCTCCACTAAATCAGAGGTTTGATGATTATTTTTTTTTTTTTGTTCTTTTTGTAGTAGTATGCTTTCAGGGAGATTTCATATAGGAATTCATGCATTGCAGAGGAAAATGGAGGGCGGGGGGAGGTATGTGTCAGGGAATACATACTATATTCTTAAACCACAATGGAAAGCCAATAGGACTGTCAAGCCTTTAGGTAGAGCATAAGAAACAATCATAGCTTTAAGGAGATGATGTTTCCTGTAGGTCAAAAAAGTCCTTCATTCATTATAAAACAAAGTGACCTTTTACTGTCTGAAAATGGATACCTCCTATTACTGTGAATTTGTGGATGAGCAACATGGTGATAGGGAATCATCAGTCAGGCAGGTGGTCTTCATGACTAATAATGTTATTTTAAAAGTTTAATCGCAGATTGTCAGCATCAGTGATACCCCTGAAAGAATATCTGGCTTAGAAAGCATGAGGATCATCAGAAGCTCCAAATATTACATAAGTTGCTTAGCATCTTGTTATAAAGAAGCTCTCCACTGCCCTTCATTTTCATGTGACTCATAAAAATAGAATATGAAGAACTGTAAATTCTGTGAGAAGTCCTGCAAGATGTAGCCATGTAGTGACCCTAATTATTGCTGAGGCAAGCCACACAATATAAAGCAATGGTGAAGAAGATGGTAGGGAACAGCATACCTTATATAGCAACTCTGTCATCCAGACTGCTTAGAAGGCAATTAAGTCGATAGGCCGCCTCAGCTGCCTGAAGCTCCATCTCAATAGTGTCACATGCAAGATGTCCTTTCAGAATTGTTGGGTCTCCTTACTTCCAGTTGTCACAGCAATGATGGTAACTAGAGAACATCACAACTATCAAAGTTCAATGATCATCTATTTTTTTCTCAGATAGTAATCTTACACCACTTCTATGCAAAAAGGTGAAGTAATATGGTAGAAGGTGCTCTAAACAGATGAAAAAGAAGGGATAACTCACTCAAGTGAAGAACAAACTCACAACAGAAGCATTTAGAAAATAATATAGGAAATTTAAAGTTACCACCACAAGTCCACATATCTGTCTTTGATATCTTGTTTCTGAGCAATATGTTCATTCATAACAATCACTAATCTTGTTTAAACATGGTTTGTCTCTTTGCTGGAGGTGATATAAAGATTTCTCAGCCTTTAATCAAGAGACAGACAAACTTTGAAACATATGCAATAAACCAGCAGGGTTCAGCTGAAATCCAATTTATTTCATACTCTCTGACAATTATTTCTATAATCAAGTGCCACAGGTTTGGTCAGTCTTACTTCCTTCAACTTTTCAACTCAATTATGCAGCTATTTAGGGGAATGATAATTATAACACTTGAGAAGCACTTTGCATTTCCAAAGCTTTATTCAAAAGCTAATTACTAAAAAGTGATATAGCTGGACCCTTCTGGTTGTATATCCTGGCAGGACTACAATCAAGGGACAATTCTGGGAGGTTAGCAACCCTTACAATCTGTCCTGAACTGTGCCACAAATTTCCTGCGAGAGTCTTGTGAGATAACTTAGGTGCAAATTTTGCTGATCCTAGTCACACTCCGTCTAAACAAGTAACTTAGAATTACTTCATTAGGATTTCATTAGTCCAGTTGTCTAATACTGTACTCTGTGAACAGCCATAATGAGGGATCCTCACGATGAACAGAGTAACAGGGCAGTAATAAACAAACAGAAATAACGAAAAAAAAATCCATTGGACATTAATATAATTTTTTACATCAAATTAGTAGTGAATAGAATAAAAATACATTTTTCAAGATTTTTAAACCTTAAAGTATTTCCTTAAAACCTGTAAGCATTCACAGAGCTAGTTCCATAACCATTAACTGTGGAAATTGGATGTATGGATGTTATCATTTTATAGCACAAAAGCAGAAGACACATAATAATTAGGATAAAGGTAGAAAAGATTTAATGTTAGGTGCATGGTCTGACCTCTTGGTTAATGTTTTCAAGCTACACATGACACAGTAAGAGATTTATCTGTTATCTTTATCTGTAAGTCAAACTAAAGAGTAACGGTCCTTTGCTTACACTACTGTAAAGAAAACATGTTACCTATACAGATTCCTAAAAACACATTGCTGTTTAAATTATCAGCAAAACTTTTTTCTCTTTCCATTGGTAAGTGCCTCAGAATATCTCTAATGTTGTCTGAGAAAAGTCTACAAAATTGTGGGACTCCATGTACTCATTTAAATATTGGGAAAGACCACTTTCTAAGGGAAACAACGTATTGTCAGCTCTTCCTGTGAAATAACGAAGCACTCTTGTAGATGGTATATATAGGTAACATTTCTAACAGCAGTGGCCAGTCTATCATGTCTTATAATATTTTTAATAAACTAATACAGGGGTTTTTTTTTTCAATTTTGAGAAGTTTGAAGGTACACTTGATTAGCCTGATTGGATTTTCAGTTGTCCTTCTGGAAACTGTGTGAAAAATGTGGGGTATATCAGTATGACTGCTATACCTCTCGTTATCATTAGTTTTCTGCTGTTTGTCATGAGAAATAATAGGTTAACTCAGAACTGGGCGATTTTGTATCTCTGGACAAAGTCAGAAGGTGGCTTTAGGTAACACTCATTATCAAAATATAGAGGGATAATATAGCTTGGAGACCTTGCACATTGAACCTCTGAATACACCTTTACACCCATAGAAAAGAAGGTGAATAAAAGATCAGAAAAGATAGCTTCTGAAAAATTCAGGTCCAACAAATACTGGGAGGAGACTATCATCTCCAGAGAGAAACAGACTGCTTTGCCATCCTGACTGTTGCAATATCTAGAATAAATTAGACCGATCTAGAAAGTAATTTCTATATGTGTGAAGTCTTTTAGTCATTTTACCCCTTTTCTTTCCAGTTCCTACATTCTTAGAGAAAAAGAAACACTTATTTAAGAGCAATTTGTTTTGCACTACTGCAAGGACCTAGCAAGCAGATCTCCATTGTGAAGAGAGGCTTCTGACTGTCACTAAAGCAGATAGGACTTGACGAAAAAACATGATCAGCAAAGTTCACAGTGCTATGAATACCCAGGATTTGGATGGTATTAATAGCACTGTGGCTTTTCACCCTAAAGTAAGTGAAGGAAGAACCTGTGAAAAACTGAATGATATTTAATGAGGCAACTCTAGTGGTCACAGAAGTCATGGAAGTGACTATTGAGATCCTACTTTATATAATACAAGCACAAAACCTGTGTGGCAGGACAGTGAAGAATCATGCTCTCCTTCTAGAGATATGTGGAAGAAAGACCTTGAATCATGAAACATAAAATGCAAAGTACTCAAAGGACCAAATGGTCCAAGTAGCAGCCTGCACTACACCAATGAAGCTAATGTTGGTACTCTTGGAGTTGATAAACCTATAGTCCTTTTGCTGCCATTAGTACATTCATACTGTAACATTTTCCACTTTACTGATGCTCCATTATTAGAACTGTAGAATCATAGAACAGCCCAGGTTGGAAGGGATCTCAAAAGATTATCTGGTCCCACCTTTCATGAGAAAGGGAGCTTAGGTGAGATTATCTAGTACCCACGCTGTCTAATCAAATCTCAAATCCTCCAGTGATGGGGACTCTACACTCTTCCAGTGACTGATCATCACTGTAAATGAATTCTTTCTTATATCAAGATGAAACCTTTACCCCTTACAACTTGTACTCATTGCTTCTTGTCTTCTCCATGTGTCTACTTGTGAAGTGAGAGCCTCCATCCTCCTTGTAGCCACCCTTTAAGTACTGGAATACTTTGATGAGATCACCTGGAGCATTGTCTTCTCCAGGGAGAAAAGACTTATCTCTTCCAGTCTTTCCTCACAGGGCAGGTTCTCCAGCCCTTTGATCCTCTTGGCCCTCCTTTGGACTCTTTCCAGTCTGTCCGCATCTTTCTTGAATTGTAGGGACCAGAACTGGACACAATACTCCTGGTCAGCCTGATAAGAGCTGAGTAGAGTGGACTGATCACACCTTGGCTGATAATAGATCTGCAGATGCAGCCCAGTGGTACTTTATCCATGCGAGCCACGGAACCTGACACACCAATATGATGTTCACAGAGTTCGCTTTATTGTCGGACCGGGCTGGCTTTATAGCAAAGCTGCCCTGTCCACGCGCCTTACAACAATGTGATTGGTTGTAACTCGTGTCATACAATAACATGATAGGCTGCATGTACTGTCCACGCGCTCTGCACGCATGTGTCCGGCGATTGCTCACTCATTATTACCTTCTAATGGTGCTCCTTTAGTCTCTTTTGTCTCTGGCTTCACCTCTCAGCCAGGCTGGCGACAACCCCATCCCCCTAGGGCGGGGGGGGGCTCTGCCACTACAGCCCAGGATCCAATTTGCCTTTGCTGCTGCAGCAACACTCTGCTAATTCAAATTCAGCTTGTTGTTCACCAGGACCCCCAGGTCCCTTTCAACAAGACTGATTCCCACACAGATCCTCGCCTAGACCGAGATATTTGGTTGTTTCATCTCAGGTGCAAGTCTTTCCACTTCTCTTTGTTAATCTTCTACTGTTCTCGCTAGCCCACTCTTCCAGTCAGTTCACATCTTTGTACGGTGGCTCACCCTTCTGACTTGTTCAGCTGTCATGGTTTAACTCAAGCTAGAAATATAACCATGGCAGCTGCTCAGTCACTCGCCCCCGCCACCTCCCACCCCCATCATCCAGATCATTTATGAAGGTGTTGAACATTGATTACCATGACCTGTTAACCAGTTTCCTATCCAGTTTCCTACCCATCTTTCAGACCACTCATCTAGCCTGTATCTTGCCAGTTTTTTCTAGAAGAAGTTTTACAATTCTAGGAGAAGTATTATACTTCTAGGAGAAGTATCATAGTTTTATAAATCCCAGCTTTCTCTCATACTGAATATTAGGCAGTATATACTGCCAAGACTAATGGTTGCATTCATAACTAAAGTGAACTTCAAAAACTAATTGCTATTTGAAGCCATCATTGAGATTTGTCCCTATAGTTTTCCACGGTGGTGAATTTTTTGTCTCCCTGGAGAAATGCAGTAAAAGCATATACATATCTTAGTTTGCCATATGCTTTAATGTTCACTAAAATTAGTTTGGAACAAAAGCTGGGTAGAAAACACAATTTCTAGTGTGTCTGCAGAGTAATATCTGTGCTTGTAATGCACAAAATCTGATCTTTCCAATCAGTTTACACTCTGTTGCTTGGTATGACACATATGGTAAACTGATGTAGCCTTAAATAAATACCAGTAGTAATAATAAGGGGGAAAGATCCACAGAAGAAACACATTATAGCATGGTTCTGCCATATTGTTAATTTGAGATGCTCATTCAGTACTAGGCAGAAACATAAATAAACCATGTGACTAGCCAGCCAGAGAAGGCAGATTTAAGCATAATGACAACTTAATATTACAGAGGTGAAGTATAAATCAAGTTCATATCCAGAGACAAAGTGAATGCAAACTCATAGCAAAGTCTCTTAAGCAGTAATGTTATTCTTAACTAATGTCTTAGAAAAAGTTGTGCTTGTATAGATCTCTCAATTTCCTGGTTGGGTGAAGCATATCAGGTTGGGGTCTTTGTTTCTTCCATACTGCACTGCAGTTTAAAAAAAATTAAACTCATACAATGGAGACGCAGGTGCCATTGTGTGATACCATTGGCACAATTTAGATTCTAGTCACATAAGTGTGCTTATACAACTTTTTATTTTCTTATTCTTAAATGTTCAATAAACTACATGTTAGAACAATTTAGACATACAAGGTTATATTTGATGATATATTGCTCAGATTACAGTATTTTCCCTTTAGAAATTACTTTATAAAGATTCTTTGATGACACAGCTCTGCATCAAACAATTGGACTGTGTTTTCTAAATTTAGACTTGAGAAAAAAAAAAGTTGTTGGAGCCTTATTTTCAGATCACTAGTAAGCTTACAGTGTGTACTAAAATAGGTATGACTTGGAGTATTACCTTGGAATAGTTTTCCTTATGCAAGAAGTTAGACATATTAGAAGTATAACTAATAATGATCCAGAAAACTTGGAAGTAGTTCAAAGCAGTTAATTTAAACATCCACTGCCTGACAAATTAGCCATAAAAACTTTCAAAAGAAAAACCATTTGGAGAAATTCATCTAGAAAATTCATTGCTCTGGTCTTCTGTAAGTAGTAGTATGACATATCATCTAGGGTTTATATTTTATTTTAAAACTCCATTGCATGTCCTACATATATAGATGTCCAATGAGATTTCATAATGTGGATAAAAAGCACAATGATGTTCAAATTCATGGGAAATGTTGGGCATAGGAGATGTTCTCTATAGTTGATGTAAATTCTTAATTCCATCCCCCCAATCCATTCTTGATATGATAGCTGTGAAATATAACTTAACTTCTCACAAATATTATCTTGTGCTCAGACTGAACAGTTACAACATCAAGGAAAATAACCACAAGACACCAAAGAAAAAACATATTGGAGCCTAAGTATACTAAGTACACCTAACACTTACTTCAAAATAGAACTTTTTTTTTTTTTTCTGCAAACTTAGTAATTCAAATACAAGATCCCTTGGACCCAGATTAGGTTCTGCAACAAGAAATAACTGTTGGATGGTTCTAAAGAACACCAATACTTTTGAGTAAGCTCAAGTACATGTAGGCTACCATTTAACTACATATACATTCAATAAACATCTTCACTTAAGCATGTTATTCAAATTTGTTGACCTTGTTGCAAATTTTAATATGTTGCAAAATTGTGTATTGGTAAACCATAATTGTATGGAGAAGCTGTCCTGAGGGAAACCTTGGAGATTTTTAGAACAAGAAATAGCTATATCTCTTTTCTCTTTTTTTTTTTTTTTTTTTTTTTTAATTTGATCAAGCAGGGCTGTTACTTAGCAGAGTTGTTTAGCAGTGAAACAGACAGTGTAATTTAAACTATTGTTCTGGTTTTGTGGTAATATATTGTTGAGCAAAAAGGCAGCTGCTTGAACTACTTCAAGCTAACTCTAGACCTTGAGAAACAGTTCTCCCTAAGTTTCTACTTGTCAATCAATACAGTTAGTTCATCTAGGTAGGAAAAAGAGATTATTTTCTGGAATCAGTTCTAACTCAGAAAAGGAGGTGTTGTATATCCTGTCAGTTGTAGATATTTAAATTTTGACTTTTCATTAAACCTCAGATTGACACAAGACCATGGCAAACAGTCAGTTAAGAAAGTAAATAATGTATCGTTATATAAACATGCAAAGACTTAAACAATGACTAAGACAGCTAAAGAAAGTAATTTAAAAGCTTTCATCAATAAAATTCACAGTATTTTTCATAAACATTGCTAATTACTATTTCATCAGTGTGAGACAAGAAACTCAGAGTTCTAGAAATTTATCTAATGTTCTGCTTTGTGATTTTGTCACTTTTTGTGGAATATATGAAAGGTATTTTTAGAAATTCTCTTCAAAATTGGCAAGTGGTTTTCAGAAGTTCTTCACAGCCATGCTGTAAAGTTAGCATTGTGACTCCCTGATGGCAAGTACTGGGAAAATAAAGAAAAAAAATGGGGTGGGGGGGAAGAGAAAGAGGGAAAGAGGGGAGGGGAGGGGAGGGGAGGGGAGGGGAGGGGAGGGGAGGGGAGGGGAGGGGAGGGGAGGGGAGGGGAGGGGAGGGGAGGGGAGGGGAGGAGAGGGGAGGGGAGGGGAGGGGAGGGGAGGATCAAAAATATTACTGATAGGTGAACTGTTACAGGGAGAAATCTTATCTGATGGTATCATAAACACACAAAAGTATGATGAAATTTCAACACATAAAACAAAATCAGATAATTAATATGTATATATTCCTGGTATATTGCCATATATGTGATAATATTTCAACTGCTTTTTCAGTCCAACAGATGGAGTTAGTGCAGTCACCTCTTATTTCACTGAGATAGTATTCTGAGGAACTACGACTTCATGTCTACGATGAAGAATATTTTTCCATACACAGTTAACTGCTATCCTCTATTCAAAAGGTCAGTTTTCCTGTTTCTCTTCTTCTCCTGAAATTTAGGTGTCATTCGAAAGAAGAGTAATCACTGTTAACACGTGATATGAATGCGGTGAGTATCTTTACTGCCAGAAATGGAAAGGCAACGGATTTTAAAAGCTATGTTGGACACATGTCTATGTGTCAAAAATAGAAAGATTTTTCTAGACACAGGGGATTACTTTAAGTGAGAACAATTAGCATTAGTCCATTGTATGGATTGTCATGTATAAACCATTTCTAAAAAGAAAGTGAAGAAATTTCTCTCTCCTGTTTCAACCACTTACTTTAGCATAGAGTGGATCTCCATCTTCAGGAATATTCCTTTGCCTTGAATATTGAGTAGAAAGCCACTAGCTGTGCCTTTCTAGATGGGTAATTTTTAGATGGCTAGGATCAGATGGGATAAATCCTAGTCAATATTTAATCACTTCTGACAGTGAGACTTCTTCCATATTAAGTATTAAATACTGTGAATAGTATCTCAAACTTATTTATGTTGCTTCTAGGCTTTATGCTCAATTAAATGAATGACATTATATTTATTGCAAACCAACTAGAAGCCATTATGTTTTCCATCCATGGGTAAATTCTAAAAATCCCATAATTCTCCTCTTCCTGCCCAGGATCCATCTGTTTCTGGATAGCCAGTGTCTTTCTAGAACTCTTAAGCCACCATATGAGATAAGGTTACCATATGTCTAGATTTTCCATGACAGTTTGTCTTTTCCAGCTGGAAGTTCTACTGTGCAGGATTTTGAACATTTCTATTATTTGTCCAGGAATTCTGGGCATATAGCTCCACAGTAACAGCTAACTACCTCCTTCTGAAAAGCCCTAGTTTGAAATATGACAGCCCTAATTAAGGGAAAACCATCTGTCGTTTCTGTAGCACTTAGATTTGAGCATAGCTAGATATATTTATCTGGACAGTTGCAACTTTGCAATTGCTACACTAATCAATAGTTTTTGGCTGCAGTTTTTGCAGCAGCAGCAGTAACATTTACATTTTCTTTCCCAGATGCAGCTGCACCAACAAAAGCATGGAAAGAGAGGAAAAGTGATGAAGCAGAGCATCCAGAACTGCTGATTCACAAGTGACTTTCTTTGCGATCTCTTAATTTCATATTTTAGTGCATGAGGCTCAGGGAAAAAGGGCTGATCAGTGCCTACAGATTGCAAGAGGGCAACGGGAATAGTAAACTGCACTGCTATGCAACATTCCTCTGACTTACGGAGGCAGATTACTGCTGTAAGAATTCATTGTCTGCTCACTATAATGTGACCACTGCCATACTGAGCCTACCAACGATAGCTTGACACTGGCACTTGCTGTCCGGTCTGGCAGAGGCAGATCAGCTGTTGATGTCGTTGTAGGGGAAATGAAAAAACCTATTAAAAATGTTCTGTTGCTGTAAATGGTAAAACTCTCAAACTCAAAATTCTAGTGGTGTTTTGACACATGGGAATGGAGTTATCTAATTGCATTGGCAGAACTTCAGACCCCCATTTCTATCATTTTTCAGTATAAGGCTTGAATTTATAACTGGAAACTGTCTTGCTGGAAGAAAATCCTTGCTAACATACGCTGGGAGAGCAAATAGCAATGCTTTTTCTTTAGGAGCACTAATTTGTTTTCCTATTTGCAGAAAGACTAATTTGCCACCATAGACAAAAACGTGAACATTGATAATGAAACAAGTGCTACTTTTATTAAGAAAAGTTTGTTAACTTGCCTTCGTCATGGTTTATGAAGTTTGTTAGTGGATTACAGAACAGAAGAAGTGCCTAAATATTTGTAAGATGACAGTAGAATATCTACTTCTCCTGTAATCTTTTTATTTATACCTGCTATATCTGAGAACTTGTCAAGTTATGAGACCTTCTCTTTAATGATTTCTTGGTTGTAGCCCACCTGGTCATCCATTCCACCAAAACGATGGAGCTGGATGATGTGGAGGATCCTAGAGACTAAAAGAATCTTTCCCTAATCCTTATTATCAATCCAGGCAGAGCCATCTGAGGCAACAGCCACTAATTCCTTGGACCTTCAGGGAAGAGGGTGAGTTGTTGTGACTTTTGATGTTTTCCAGTCTTGTTTCATTTATGACCATTTTATCCTTCTCTTCCGTTGCAGTAACTGTCCATTCACAACCCCAATGTACAGCTTTCTTCAGTTAAGAGAACTTGCTGTGCTGAATGTGCATAAAAATGTTTATTAACTCTTTTGCAAATCAATGTCCATTCTTCTCATGAGCCAGTGTGAACATTTGGCACCCCTCAACTTTAATTTTGTCAAGTAATTAGACAGATTTAATACTGTATTTCTGTCCTGAATCTGGGTACTGCTCATTTCATTTGATTTGATGGGCACTATTTCTTGTGAAAGGATGATACAGAGATCCCTATCTAGACTCTTTATTCCACTCATGGTTATGTAGATTCCTATTATATTTCCTTAGATGTCAGAATTCTCACATGTGATTCCATGTACTTTGAACTGAAGAGTAATTAAAAATTATTCTTGATTTATCACCACAGGAAAAATGCATGTGACACAGGGGAGACCCAGGCACAATGTATGTATCTCATGTCTGTGCTACTTGGCCTCAAGGTTAGAGAACCATCTTGCTTTTCTTAGTCATTTACTTGATTCAATAGCCAGTCTTTAAGTGGCTACTGGGGGATCCTGGAGAAAGGAGTATTTTGGCACCATTCAGTGTCTGGTTATTAGGAACAAGAAGTTCAGCCTTGTAATGTTCAGAATGAGGCAAGAAGGAGTTACAGACATTCAAGTAAAGAGTTTTCAGTCAGTCACTCTCCCTGAAGTCTGTAAATTTGGATTAGTCATCCTGGAGGTAGATGCAGTAGGGAAGGACAGAGAAAGAAATAGAAGGCAAGAAGTTGAGTTGATTGAATATGCTTTCCATCTGGGACACATCACTTCTATCAGCTACTGGTGCATCTTCTTGTCCACTTGTATAGGAAAGCAGCAGTCTACTGTTGTACCCCTTTTCTTGGCTCGTCTTCTTCCTCTAATCTCTGAGAAATTGTAAGGGGTTCTCTCATCTCTCTTGCCCTGTGCTCCTCTTGCTCCTTCTCTCATGGTACAGCTTCCTTCATACCCAGGAGCTTTCTGAAGTTTTCCAAATGTTCCTGACTTGCCTCTGTCTGAGAAGTCCTATGCCTGTTACATAAGAAAAGAAACAAGCAGTTGTTACTACTAGTTCTGTTTCTATGGAGGAAAATGATTAGAGCATTTTTACAAGGCTGGAATGATATTTTCAGGGCATCTCTCTTATCTCGAGAGATCTGAGCAATGGAGTGTCCCTTTCTTCCCTGTCTGCTACGTGATCTGGGCAACAGGGGACTTCCTTAACACAGAGATATTATAATAACTGGGGAGATGGGTGATCACTGTAAAGGATACACTGAATTGCTGCTGTGATTTACTTCATTTAACATCCAAAAAGCAGCATGATCCTGGAAAACCTAGGGCATATATTCCTATCAAGAATGGCTCTGACTTTACATGGTGGGGGTTGTGGTGAAACAGAAGCCGCAGGCAGAGAATTTTCTATATCTATGCAATGCCCTTATCACTAGTGTAAACAAATGGGTCCAAAGTAATTTATAGCCTGATGAAGATAATAAATAATGTGGGCTAGATCCTCAGCTGCTAGAAAAGTTAATGGAGCTAGTCTAATTGCACTTTCTGAGCTATATGCTGCTGAGTAGTATATGTTTAGAAGCCAGAATCCATGTTACTAAAGTATTACGTAGATGTACAAAGAGATGAGACAATGCAATTATGCATTAAAAAAACCCGAGAGATAGACCATATAGAAAACTAAGAAATCAACAGCAGGTTTCTTGCATAAATGGGCACATCATATTGTCTAGAGGTCTAGACACTGTAATATTCAGTTAATTTCTCTTGGTCAGAATATATCAGATCACCTCTCCTACTATCCCCTAAAATCCAGCAAAATATGAACCTGCACATCTATTTCTGTCCCATATAACACTAAACTGAAGTTAATCTGCTTCTCTCTTTTGTTTTGTTTTACATGTCAAAGTACTTAATCTTTCTAGAGGTTACACATCATATGTTTCCATGTCTTTACCACATATTTTGTAGATAGTTAATCAATAAAAATATCTGACAATCATAAATCATTAGTTTCTCAAAGGTTCCTTTACCTTTAAATCACTGTAGCAATGCTCTCATAAAATATGGCTTGTTTACTATTACTCTTCTACATGTGTTGTAGCTGTCATGCCATTACAATTACCTTCTAACTTTGCCATCTGGAAACAGAGAGAGTAACTTATCTGCTTTGTACCGTATAGATAATAATTAACAGTGATATTCTGTATCATAAGTGAAGGAGGATTTTTACATCATAACTTGATTGCTGTCTAATTTCATAAGACAGATGTATTACATTTAGCAACAAATATTACAAAAACTTATATATGATACTATTATGATGCTGCTTTAAATTTCAGAAGTGAGTCATTCCATCTGAACAATCACATCATATTTCTAAAGCCTTAATAAAGCTATACCAAATAATAAAATATTTTTATCACCCAGTACAGGGTCACTGTAAACAGAAGAAACAAAAAGTTGTTTGCCAAAGCAGTTCCATGATGTCCTTTTTAACGTGATAATAAAAAAGCTAATTAGCAATAATGGTTAAATCTTACTAGATTTGAGGCCTTATTTATCTCTGATTAGCCAGTGAAATTTCAGATATTTATCTGAATTTAGTCAATCTATTCAAATATAATGAGTACTGGTAACAAACCTTTCCAGTCTGCAGTTTAGTCAGCTTTGGCAGATTCTTAAACAGACCCAAAATCTCCCTGAGAACACTGGGGTTCCTCCAAGGTTGAAAGGTCTGACCACATGCATTTTACTGAAGGAAGTGTTTCCTCATGAATTATGCAGGTATCTCTCTCAACCAGAAAACCTTGAAAACAAGTTATTTTGCAGTGTTTTGTTCCTTGTCGTTCTAATCTCAGAATTGGAAGAGAAGCAGAATGCAGACATGAGAATGAATAATGGGAGGCAGCAGACGCAGCCGAAGCTTGCATACATCCAAGAAGAACCAAGATGTTTCAACTTCATTTGAAAGTGTGAAGAATTCCTTGTCTCATGTCCAGAAAAAAATGGGTTTCAAAAGCCCATGTGAAAAAATGTCACTGAAAGGGTATTTTGTATTTGCTATTACAACAATAGTGGAGAGGAATCTACATATAAAACCGTGATAAACTACTGACTGGGAAATTGCAAAAATATCCTTGCCATCCCTCAATCATAATTTATTGCCATAAAAGGAAACAAGTTCCATATTTCTGCATGATAAGAACAGTGACAAATATAAATACCTATGTTTGTGTAGAAATTCAAAATTAATACAATTTTGATGCCTGTGGGGGAAAGAGAATTTATAATGCAGTGTAAACAATGTCAAAGAAATAGAAAGAGTCATGGATCAAATTTCTGATGAAAAATTTGCCCCTGGGAAATTCAGATATTTTTTCATGGTGGTTGTACATCTTTATACAATGTAAAGACTCACTCTTCATTGGGCATTTGATCTGTGGCAGCAAAACAAATATCTTCCTATCCCTGGTCATTATCTGGTATGGAGATTAAAAAAGAACAGTGAAGCAAGCATCTGCAAGCAGACTATCTCATTTAAAACATTAACTCTAATACAAAATTACTTTATCTTGTCTTGCAAGTATTTGGAAACTCATTAAATTTACAACAGTCACTTCATATGGAAATTACTTCTCTCCCCTGTAGAGACTGTTAACTGTAGTCACGTATTTCATGGTCCATGATTATATGAACTTGCCCTGTTTCAGCAAAGAGCTTGAAATCTGTAAAATATTAATGCAATGACAAGGCCTAAATATGGAGCTGAGAGTATCGTTCTTGACTGTTCTTCATGTCTGCCTACAGAGAGGCTGACAATGCATGTATTGCCTTGCTAATTGAGCATTAGATTAAGTGGACTGGTGTGTTTGTTGCCTGGATTTTAGCAAATAAGTGGAAGAAGTAATTGCCATCATAAGCACAGCTACAAATCTGCTTTACATTTTAATTTAATGTGTTTGTATGGGATCTTAATCCTTAGAACAGTTACACCCTACTATAGCTAGCTATAAATGTAAGGCATAAAGTATCCTTCTAATAGCGTGTCATCAGCATTTGCATTTTCGATGTGGAAAAAATCGGTTTGGAAAGGCTGAAGTATTTGGAAATATTATGGCTGACATTTTGCAAGCTGATCAAATACAGTATTTTCTAGAAAGAAAACTGTAATTTGTTAGACAAGGAGACCGGCAAAATTAAAAAAAAAAAATCTGCAATGAAAGGTAGTCATATATTTAGTGAATAAAACTATCCACTTGTAAGCAGCTTTAGGAACCATTATAATCCAATGTTTCTGTTTAGTTTATGTCTATCAAAACTATTAGAATAAACACAAGCAAATCCTTGAACTTCAATGTGTTTCTTCAGAGAATTATTGCTTTATAAGTATATCACATAATGCTTACACTGGTGGAATAAGATCTTTAGCCTAGTAGTTAAAAAATGTACTTATTTTTTGAGATAAGCTGTAAGTCCGTGTGTCAGGACCTGGAGGACACTGTCAGGACTGCACGTTCTCAATGAGTCTGGCTGGGCAACCCCACCTGTGGGTCACAGAGCTCAGGGCAAGCTCTGGCTCGGATCCCAGCCCAGGCTCCACTGACCCCCATGGGGTTCACTGGATAGACCCCAGCCATGCCTCTGGGGGCAAACCCACTCCTGCTGCTCCCTGAAATCATATTGCGCAGCTTCCACCTTAACTGCTGTTGGATGCAAGAATTACTTAGGTCTTCTTGTACACCAAAAAGCAAAGCTCTCTCAAAGTACCATCTGGCAAGAATTTATGTTCTTTCATAGGATAAATCTCAGCTTTTAACACCAAGTTACTATATTAATTTCCATGGAAGTTAACTCATCATACGATGGCCCTCAGTTGTATTGACAACTACTCTAAGAAGCAGAGATGAAACCGGGAACAATAATGGTTTGCAATATAGAATTTGTAGATATAGACCTAGCAAAAGAATCAGAAGCGCAAACTCATTTTACATAATCAATGAAAGGTTTCAACAGTAAAATGTAACAAAAATTGTGCATAGAGGAGATGTGTGAATCACTGCCAAGCAAACACTCAGGTTGCTAAAACCGAGTAGACAAATCCTTAGTCTCCATTGGATTTCCAAGCACCTTCCCAATACAAACTTTCCCTCTATCAGATTGGACTATCCAGCACCTGGAAAGCCATATAGTACCCAGAATTCTGTCTCCTGAGGAGCTCCCACAGCTTCTGCTGATATGGAACTGTAACAGGGATGTAACAGTCCCAAAGAAAAATGCCAGTCTGGACTCAAACAAATAAATATTACAAAAATCCCTTACATCAGATAGAACTTCAACTACAGAACTACAGACTATGACTCAAAAGTATGAAGACTCTCCTATTTAATCTTCATGCAGACCTTTGTGAAGTCCTCCAAAAATTTAAATCCATTAGATGTCAAAGACAACCTCTAATGTTAACAGTTTAAAACACCTCTGTCGTGAATACCTTCTGTAAGGAGATGCTGTCATTATTTTGCTTTTTCTTTGTAGGTGGCTGCCTAACCTTCATATGACGGTCGCAGTTGCCATTCTGGTTTCAGCCCAGTTTTCTAGTTCCCACATTACTATATTGAAATTGTGTTCAAAAATGTGACCTTCACTATCTTAGGTAGCTTTAGTTACTGCTTTTAAGATCTACTTAAATGTAATTACGAAAGTAGCACAATTTGCAGACTGTGAGTCCCATGCTTCATGCAAGAACAGCAGGTTAGTAACACTATATACGTTTTTGATAGCATTTCATTCCTTCTACTTAAAATGAAGAGTGCCAAGAGAACCATCAAGATACATGTTAATGGCAATAAATCATTGTATGCAGTCACTGTGCCCCATACAATATGTTGGTAAAACAGTTTATACATAGCTTAAAAAAATTTGGTATCAAGAACCTCCTCAAAGATCACAAGTCTTTGAATTAGATATGCTGCTGATGCAAATCAGTATAATGGAGAAAGAATAGTTATTTCTCTTCCAAGTAGAATGCTTGAAATCATAATGCTGCATCACTGATTGACTTCTAAAATTTATCATTTGTATCTTTTAAGCTTGTGTGGTTGAGTATCTGATTTTAAATTAGCCTGGCTATGACTAATGAGTGGATACACGTAGTCAGACAAAACTTATTTTGGTTTATAAATGGCCTCCCAATAAAATCTTCCCCTCTCATTCATATATGAAACACCCATCCTCAACAATGCTTTTAATTATGATGCACAATTGCACTGTTCGAATGCTTGAGTGATACTGCACTAGTATCTGTATCAGCTCAAGATCTAGGACAATGCACTTTCTTTCAGTTGTCTTGTAAACTTAGCTAAGATTCTATTTCTTTCCTCATGAGATGCTCCATACACTGGAAGGAACACATAGTGTCAATGGATTGAAATACATATATTTCAACAGTACATTGCTTCTGCCTAGTGAAATCTTGCAGAGCTTACTTGATGCTGACAGGTTGCATCAGCAATGTAGCTCTCTGGTAATGAATTAGGAAAAGATAGAAACATTGATCATTCAATGTAGATAATAACTACATGTATATAAATATACAGCTGATTTAAGAGGCTATTATAGATGGACACAAAATGATGAAAAAGTATTAAGACTGACAGATGCAAATAAAAGCAAACAGGAATGGTGGGGAAAAGTATGTGTCTGTATAGACAGATCTGTGCATGAAAATGCTTTCATACATATACACAAATACTGCTTTGAGTGGGAAAACTCAGAATATAGTAAAGGCCTACTCATTTATGTATACTGCAACTTTATACTTATGTAAGCTGTCTGTATTCATACCCAGAGGAATCAGTGGTCAGATAAAGGTTAAGATATGAGCTTACCTTGGTAGTTCTCAACCCCTAAATATCTTGTACAGAGAAATCTCTTTTGCTGGATGGATACTTAAAGCAGATTGAACCATTGCTCAACATGCAATCAAACCAGACACTTGTAGACTTAATTATGAATGACAACCCAAGCCAGAACTTCAGTGCTGGCTCACTTCACTCTTCATCTGTGTACCCTCAGGTATTACAATTCTAATGCCTCTGTTACTGAGGAAACGACATGATTAAACTAGCTTTCATAGGGAAATCAAGTACTCCTCAATTTTTTAAGTTTATATTTACATCCCAAAGTCTTTCAGACTTTATATTGAAATGACACATCTACAACATTATTTAATATTTTCTTTTATCATTTTCTTAGAAAATGTGTTTCTATTTTTGGATTCTTACCTGTCCATACTACACCCAAAAGAGGCACGTAGGCATTTTTACTTTACTGTTTACTTTAATGCCCCTGACAGGGCTGAAGTTATACTTACATTATCAATCTGTCCATATGCAGATAACAGCTATTTCTGTTTCAGAAATGTCATATCCACCTGTGTACCTTACCACCCATTTTACAATTATTCTTCCAATCATATTATCTTGTATGTGTGTCCACACATGTACATATATGTGTGTTTAGGTATATACAGGTATATAATAAAACTTAATTTCTTACCCGGTCAGATTTTCTTCTGCAGTTCCAATTTATCCTGTCTAATGAGACAACTTCTAGTAGCAGTCATGTTGACAGAAAAAGTAATAGCTTTACAAAAGCAGTAACCTGTTGCTGTACATTGCTATATTGAAAAATGGATGCTCTGGTTTGGAGCATATCTTTTTATTGAGCGACTGCACTCCATGATGGAAGATACGTGTGAAAGAAGAGCATTCCTAATAGCCAAATGTTCTGATAAAGGGGACCAATTAATCTTTGTCTATTAGAAATAGGGATAAGAATTAACTCCTATAAACTAATGTGAAGACAAAGTTCAAATAAAACTCAACAATATTCAAGTTTTTCCGTAACTCTCCTTTCATGCTCTGTGCAAATTACTTTGTGCTTATGTCAACCTATGACTTACTACAATTTCTGAGATCTAGTATATCAGTAACGCTGAGAAATACTGAAAACTATAAATTATCCCGGCTGTGACTATTACCTAAGCCCAACTGACTAGTTCCATTTAGATTAGTACATCTTTACCTGTTGTTATCTTTAGGGAATTTACCTTTGCACAACCACTTCTGTGGGAAAAACAGTTGTCAGACAGCAATCTCAGCTGCAACTCTGCTTGACTTGGCCACTGGTGCACAAAAGACTTCGGAACACCAAGAGCTTATAGCCTGATCTGTAGTAGGTTCTAAGTGCAGCCTTTTGGCTGACCACACATGCTGTTAAGAAGCTCTTTGTTCGTTGGCATCATGGTCTTTGTCTTTATACCAGCTTGATGCAGAGTGCTCTTCTCTGGCCTTCTTCATGCCACAAACAAAACCCTTTCGCTTGCTGTGAGAGTACTCATAGTGTTTCACAAATCATGGGTGGTGATTAAATGCTGCATATCGCTGAGCTCCAAGTGGTCAGTTAATGGGATATGTAAAATCTCTTGCAATGCTGAGTTTGTTGCCTTTCACTTTTACCACTATCTTCAAAGAAAACTAAAAAAAAACACAAGAAATTCACTTTTTTGCAACATGTAAGATAGGCTTTTCAGGGTTTGTTTAGATAACAATATTACTGAGGTATTAAAAAGGTAGATGGTCTGTGTAACATCTGTTAAGATTAAATGCAGTGCAATCCACAGGGGGAATTAATTTCACTTGCACGAGGTCAGTAATCAAGCTGTATGCAAGGGCAGCCTGAAGGTCTTCAGGTGCTTATTTTAGCCTTCCAAACTGCTGCCTAAGCTCCAGGATATGGAGTTCCCCCAGAGCTATAATCTCCTACCTGCAGACTAGAGAAAGTAGCAGTTCACTATCCAGAGCCCTGGGACAAATAGACTTGCTTACACCTGTCTCCCTTGGCATCCCTGGCACAGTCCTTCCACCTGTGCCTCTCCTGGGGATGCACAAACACATGCACACAGAAATGTGACTTGACCCTGAAGGGTTTATCATTCCCCTTCCTGCCAGCAGACATTTTCAGCTAAAATAATTATTCTTAATTGCGGGGAAATTTAGGCTTTTTTTGTAAACTAACAAATTATTTAGGGTGACTTAATAATACAGCAATGTTGAGAGGGTAGAAATTTTACCTTGTCTGAAAAATCTTATTGGCACTATAGATTCAGAAACAGTACTAGGGACTTCTTTTTAAAGGATAGGTAGCATGAACAGGGATATTAGAACTAATCAATGCCCACCAACCTTTCCAATTATGAAAAATATTTTTCCTTCAATTTTTAGTTGAAAATATTTAAGTCATATTTTAGAAGCATCACCAGTCACCAAAAGAACAAACTGACCACCTTTTTTTCCTTGCAGACATTACAGAGTATAGGTTTTGACACAATACTACAGATGCATCTAGATTTTGCTTACAAATCACAACAAAATTCACAGGAGCCTAAAAAGAAAATCCCTATCATGTGATAAGCCCTAGTCAATTGTATGTCATCCACTCTGGGTCTCAGTTTAGTTTAAAAAGACTTAACAACTGTCAATTTGAAGAAACAAGTTTGGAATAACAATGACCGTCTCATCCTGTTTATTGATTTTTGCTGTTTTATTATGTTTTATCCAGTGTGCTAAAATTCAGAGCCTCCCCTTTAGCTTTCACTTACAGAAAAAATTTAACACAAGGGGATGGATTTGGAATAGATTTTTTCCTCTTTAATAACAAAAAAAAATGTTCAACAGCAGTTGATTCTCATTATTGGAAGCATTTTCAACTATAAAGTTACAAAATAAATATTACAAATAGTCAGTGTTGGCCTTAGAAAGAAACCCAAAACTGGAGGAAGGAACTGGAGTTGGGGCCGACCTGAGTTTCTGACCTGTTTCTTAGAATCTTTGAACTCCCAATCTAGAAAAATCCATGACTTTCGCTTAAATATCATGGTGGATTATTATCTGATTTTACTGCTGTGTGTTCTTATTACTTGTTTTATTCAGTTTTTCTTTGTGTCATCAGAGATCTTGTTGTTTTTTTTTTTTTCCTGAGTTCAATGTACAACATCACCCACCCATTGTTGTCTTGTCATTTCCCTGAGACGTTATATAATGGAGGAGCGCAATAGAAATTTGACTATTTCTTTTACCGCAGACTGAACTGTTCAGGGCAGTTTGGCTTAACAGCAGAGGAGAAGGCACGAAGGTATGTCTGTTGGACTGGCAGCTGTGAGAACAAGCTGACAAAGTTACAGTGACAGAAGAAAAAGTCCTTGGGAATGAGGAGTCAAACAGTAGGAAAGGCAAAACCAAGTCATCAATAATAAAGATTTCCACAGATTCCCAAATCAGGACTGAAGGTGAAAAAAAAAGGGGAGTGATAATATAAAAATTCGCATCTGCCAGAAGGGATTAGCCTTCTTATATAGCACCCATGTGAAATTGACAGTATAATACTAGTTGAATGCAGCAGTTATATGTTCGCCATGTAGGATTTATGTCATATTGTGTCCTATCTATCAGCTTGGGCTTGAGAGCAGCTGCTGTGACATAAATCACTACAAATTGTTTGCATCTATTTTGAGGGGTGGGGTGGAAAGTATGAGGAAAAGAAAGTAGATGGGATTAAAAAAAAAAAAAAAATTTACTCTAAGATTTTGTATCATTCTCAGCCTCCAGAGCACAGGCATTTACAAGTTTCATGTGCCATCTAGCTTTTTGAAACCAGGAAGCAACAACTGTGCAACCTTGGCTCCAAAACTGCAAAAAGTCAAGGAAAAGCATGTGAAATTTTTAACAGACCATCTTCTCTTTTTTTGTGGGTAATGTCTATTACGTAAGAGTGGATAAATTTTGCTCCTGCTGTTCCTGTTAGAATTGCTACCTAAACAGCTGACCTTGTATAGTTTTTTGTATGTTCCCTCAGGCTCTGACTCTTTCCTTTTCTTGTTGCTGATTGTGTTGTCCTTGGTTCTGTTTTGGTTTCTGTCTTTTTGTGGTTGCTGTTTGTTGCAGAGGAATTTGGAGGTCAGAAATGCCTGTACCCTGCATGTCTGTCCCATATATTCTTGCAAACTTCTTATCAGAGATAAAGTTGATAAAAATGCTAGCACTTAGTTTATTGCTGTCATTTGTTGTTGTGCTGAGTTAGAAGTACTCTGACAAAACATATAGCCTCAAAGCTAGCAGACACTGATCAGAATTTCCATCTGGATTTAATGTACCTCCGGTTTAATTCACCCAGTGTTGCCTGAAAGTCAGTGTGAGCCAGCCGTTGGCCATCCTAGGTGGTCAATGGACAGAGATAAGTGTCTTCCTCCTATTTATCTTCTTCCACTGACTCTAGAGCAGAATTTCATTTCTAGGTGGCTAAGTTACATGAGATGAAGCTCATGCTTTCTAGGTCCATTCATGAAGACTGCTGTTTAGATAGCTGCCTCCATGAGGTACTGAAAAAACCTGTAAATGTATTAGTAATGACATCTTCCATCTCTCTTGCTCTGTACCTGAAGTGTTGGTTGTACCTTGTATTCCTGCTTATATTTGCAAACAAAATAAAACTTTGTTGAAAAAGAAGAGATCCATCAGAGTGAAATAATAAAATCGTTAATGCAATGATTTTGCAAACTGCATTGTTCCGTGCACACTCCATAAAACCCCAATACTTATTTATGCTCATCTTGACCTATCAATAAACATCAAAACAAAACTATAAATACATCTTTACACAATTTGAAACATAGCTGTTTTACTCAACTGTGAGAAAATTAAACAAGTGTTGGTTAGTATTTAATTACAAATAATGGGATTTGTGCAATAGCTTTTTCTTTTTTTTTTTTTCTCTACATTCTGGCCACTATAGTTATCAAATTTGGGAATGATTTAGAACCAAGATCCACCTTGCCCAACAGTGGGGTACTCTTAGTCCTGGAACATGATGAAGGCTGTACACAGGGGTTTAATAGAGATTTGAATGGGCACATTTCTGACAGTTTTGACTAATCTGTTCTAGTACTACATACATTTTTTTTCATTTGGATAATAGAGTTGCTTTCTTGAAACTACAAAACTCCATTTTGGCATCTCATGATGGTGTTTCCTTCATGTGTTTCTTTTCCTTTTTTTCCCCTTTCTATGCTCCTATGATTTTATTCCTTTGTTTAAACACGGGTATGATTTTAACCCTAAAGTAGTGGAGGATTTGGTCAGCATTGGAGGAATTACAACAAAAACACAATTTCCATTTTCCTCTCTCGTCGCATTCAATTCTCTTGCTGCTAGTGGGTAGCTATGACACATGAATAGTGCCCACACTGCTGAGTGCTCTCCTAGGAATGAACAGCTGGTTTTGTGGCTTGAGATCTGCATTTTTTCCTCTGGTCTTGGCACGAATGGCCCTTCAGTCTAGAACCACTCTGACAGTAGGACTGCATTTAGTTTCAGGAAGTTGTTAAGCACTTCAGCCTCATTATACAGCTATTACTGAACGTCTTTTCTTAAACTGAGTTTTAACGTTTCTCTTCTTGAAGAATGCTCTAATAAAGAAGTAAATTGCAATAAACGTTCACAAAAATAAATGGTTTTCTGGGCAGCAATGGCAGGGGGCAGAAGAACTCCTTATGTCAAATAGAGCTAAGATTGCATTCAGCAGCTGGCTTCATAAAGCACATATAAAATATGTGGTAAAAACACAGGAAGACCAACAGGATTCCACAAGTTCCACCACAGGAGTCCAGCATTGTTTAGTAGAAACAGGTTATTTAGACATTGATTCTACTGCAGGGAGAAGAACAAAGAAAAGGCCAAGACACAGTTTTCATTTCCTACATTTGGTCTATTAAACATTAAACATTTGTTTTTCAAATGCAGGAGTAGCAGCAGACAGGAAGAATTTTGTATAAATCTGCTTTTCATGCAGTAAAGTGTTAGTTTATTTTTAATAATTGAGTTATGTAATATTCTGTATTTACTTTTTGATTAAAAGAATAAGTTATAGGTCATTTGAGAGCCAGTATTAATATTTCTTATTACTTTGTTCCACTGACAAAAAAAAACTAGGAATATTTTCAACAATACAAATGACCCTTTTTGAAAATGTTATGTCACAGTTAAACTGTGAAATTAGCCATTTTTTGCCTGAATCATTCCTCCAGTTTCCCAACAGCGATTAATACAACGCTCTAATTATCCATGTACCAATAGTTTCATATCAGTTACAGAAGATCCATGGTTTATAGCAAAAATCTGAAGAAATAGTCACAATTCAGCTTTATTAATAGAAAGCGAGAGATTTTTTTCTTTTATGTGTATTGGGGGCGGGGGCGCATAGGAGAGAAAAAAAGTGTTGTCTGGATCTGAAAGTTAAAAGAATGTGTTCTAAAACACAAAGGAACAAACAATTTAAGTGATAATATTTTCAAATCTGTGCTTTTGTTTTTCAGAGATGTTTCTCTCTCCCACCAAGGGCATCTAGCTGAAAGTTAAGGCCAACATACAATAAACACAAAGTGTCAAAAAGGATAGTCATACAAAATTTAAGAGTCTAATGCCAGGAAAAATGAGCTGTGTTGTCTCAAGTGTGTGAGACACACTAAAGCTCTTTGTCTCCAAGTATTTTACTGCTGTCCATGACCAGCTGAGACCCTTCCTTTGCTAAGCCAAATACCTCAGCCTTCATCTGGGTCTATCTGAAAAGCCTTTGGGTATCTGAGACACTCATACAGGGATGACAGGTATAATACAGAATTTATATGCATTGTTTTGGAGTAGCAGCTGGAAGCCAAGCCAAGACATTGCATAGCACCTGGTATCACATCCGCCACAGTGAAACAATGCCCAATTAATTTGCAGAATAATAAAGTAGTGAGGCCGTTTGTTTCTCAGGAGGAGTTGTAGGCTTCAATTCTCTTTGTCTAAGAGGAATTTGAACCCGTAGCTCCGAAACCCGTGAAAGCTGCCTATCAATCTGAATACTGGATAGACAAAATAGAAGCATGTGTTACATGTCTTATTGAGGTTTGGCCACTTTTGAATCAGGAACATGAGTCATGGATTTAGAAGGATGACTGTTGAGAAAACATGACTCTCCATCTTAATGAGTCAAAGACTTGCTTGGTAAGAGGCAAAGTGATCTATAAAGTATTTATTTATTTCAGGTGAAGTAATCATGAGATTGTTACAAAGCAAATCAGGAATAATCACCACCACATGACTTTTGTTTAAGTATAAACTAAAAGTACACAAGGTTGTTTAAAACTTTGACTACTGGCTTCAAATGGGCAAGAAGATAAAAAAAAAAAAAAGCTAATAAACTAGAAGATTGCTGTGTCTTTTAAAGACAATCCTTGTGTTGTAGATCAATTAAGATAGTATTACAATAAAAATGACACAGAGATCACTAAACAAAGGAGTTCTAGTGAGGAGCTAGAAATAAGAAAGGACAACATCTTTACCAACTGTTACTTGGTTTTATCTTTCTACAAAATTCTACTGGTTTATGTCATTTATTGGTCCCTGTCTGAGGTGGAGTAGAGCAGGGCAGACGTTGAAGAAATGCAGGGAAAGGGACAGGGGGTGGAGAATGAAAAAAATATTAGATTCTGTGTGAATGGAAAAGCAATATCTTCCATATATGCAGAGGTATTACTATAGGAGACAATTGTCACATACAAAATAATGTTTGCCATAAAAAAAAAAAAAAAAAAAAAAGAATATGGAAGAAGAAATTTAGAAATCCCTAAGGATATCAGCTGTTAATTTCCATGGATTGAGAATCCAGAGCTTTAAGAATCTGCTGCTATTTCATGTGTCTAAAAAATTGGAGGTTATCTAAAAACAAATACTTGGCTGATACCCCATGGGTCAGGTGTGTGTGTGTGTGTGTGACAAAGAAAGAGAGAGAAAGCATTCTGAAAAGGTTGCAGGCTAGTTGCTATGTGCAGATGATCTATAGGAAAAAAAAGTAATTGCCCAAACAAAAGGAAATTATTCCCAGGGCAATTTCTGATGTAATAAAGCTGTTATCAGCAGCTCTGAGAAGGTGCATTAAAAGAATCTTCCTAGATGCATACTTTGCTTGTTGGGGGACATTGACAGCTGATAGTGCTTTCAGATGTGGTATCTGAAATAAATTCCAGAAGGAGCCAGAAGTAAGCATGCCTCAAGTAAGAAGTGAGAGGTAATCCTTCAGAAAAGGAGGGTCCAAACAGGATGGAAGAAGTATAAAGTCCATAGTCATCACACAGACAGAATCCCTACCAAGTTACATACACATAGACATGCAGGTTCATTATGGTATGTCTCTTACTTTGTCAAGACCTCAGTATATTATAATCTTCATCTCACTTTCTGGGCCAGTAACCTGGCCTGGCCATGAGAACAAAACCAGTGTATTTAGTTACAGTTGGTGCACCCTTGATATGACTGCAGAATTCAGAATGTTGGACACAGAGCTCTGTCACTAACAATCATTTTCACATTCTCTATTAGTGTTATTATCTGAAAGGAGAATTGTACTCATGGATTCAAGTGATACCTCCAGCAGAAAGTGTTGCCATTTTCATTATACTTTACTTCTAATCACTGATCAGAAAAACTAGAAGAACTTTAAATCCTTTATGTGTATCTCAACACTGTTATTTGTAGTACGCCAATGAAGCATTTTATTTCAATAAAATGAACTGAAAGGACTGATCTTTGTGTGTAGATTCTGTAAGTCAGATAGCAATATGAGCTGCCGGTGAGCTCAGTGTGTTATAATATGCATGCCAAGTGCTTTATAAAGATCAGCTTTGTGGGTAAAGAAAAATGGGTCTGGGTAAAGAACCTTACTGCAAAAATGCTGAATACTTTCAAGACAAATGATGTTTTCACTGAAATCAGAGAAAGACATAATACAAAAGAAGGGACAGATATATAAAGAACCTACTACTCAGAACTTCATTGCTATAGCTGTACTAGAAGTGTCAAACTCAGTAAAGAAGCAGAAGGGCTATGCAATGATGACTTTGATGCAGATGGTAGAAAGAGTTAAAATGACTGATTGCAGAAAGCTCATGGGGAGCTATTTGAAAAGTGAGCACAAACGGAATACACCGTACTGCAGTTTTTCTGTGATTATGTCTGTAATGCATTAAATTTCAACAGCTCTTCTTACACAGAGCTCATAGAATGAGGCATGAATATTTTCTCTCTTTTTACTCAAATTCTTTGGAATTCCTATTTCATTTTTCCACCTACTGTTTTAAAAATGTAACATAAAACATGCAAGAGTTTATTGTGCTACACTATTTTATCATTTTATTCACATAATGTAACCTCAAGATTTGCTTTAAAAATGGTCTCTAGAGGATTTACAAAGTTGTACTATAATGCTTAGGTTAAATCTGATTTACAACTTAAATCAGGTTTTCATTTAAATGGAAGAGAAAAAAAAATCACTAAAATAGCAAGTGCTGTCCAAGGATATTATATTTGTTGTCTTTTGATCTGTTTTTACAATTATGCTTCAAAACCTGATCTGAAAATAACCAATGACTCAAAGCTCTTCATTATATCAAGTGCCTTCAGTATGTTGTTAATTTTTCCAGAAGAGACAGATTTTAACAATTCTGAATCATCTAAAAAACGTCTTCAGCAACAGGAAAACGTTAACCTTTTAAGTATCCATACCCCTTCAGTACACTATGAATCAAATACTTAAATCTTTACTTCATGATAAGTATATAATGGTTCTCCACAGTGAACAAAATAAAAAAATATTGACTTTTAAAACGCTCTTTAACCTATTTTTCTCATTTCCAAATATTATTAAATTCCATATGTAACTTCTACTCATAGCAGCATTGGCACAGTAATTATTGTAGATGAGGTTTTCACAGCAACTCACCAGTTTATACTTCTTCCAGAGCTATTTCACATGTCTCTGTACTGGATTTCTATAAATTTAATCACTATGGACTAGACAGTGATTATAAGGATGTTGCTTTGGATAACGAACAAACTTTATGATCACCATTGAGAAAACATCTCAAGGAGGAAACTGAATCACAGTTTTCTTGATATTTCTTCCTTGGAAGCCAACAGGGAATAAAAAAATTTCAGGGTAGACAGTATTTATCCTTTTTGCTCTCCTTTGAGAAGGGAATAAATATACTGTGTAGGATCTGCCTTTTCCTCTTTACTCCCCAAAATACTTTTAAATTTCAGAACCTTTATAGAGGATTCCCTGCTTCAATATTCTTCATAATCTTCAGATTTCTTGAAGGTCTCTGGAGGAATATCTGTTTACCTAAATTTACATCTGCTCCAGACATATTCATTCCCCTTGATGATGGAAAATTTTTCTTTTATTGGGAATGACCTAAGAGGCCTGTAAAAGTTTGTTATAAAATGTGGGCTTAAATCAGATAGACTGGATTCCACCCACTTTCTTCTATGGGTTTGTATTTATTGAAAGAATGAATGTTGTTTTAACTAGTTATTAAAATGCTAATTATATAGCACAAAATTCTAATCTATTATAAGACTACACTGACATGTTGTCTTTTTTGTTTGCCCAACTTTAGTCACAAGGAATGTGATACTATCATCCATAAATAAATATATTCAAATAATTTTAAAATCAGTAAGCTGATCTGTTCCCACTAAATACAATGCATATCTCAGGAAGACCAAGTGTTCTATAACTGCAATTCATTTAACGGAGAACAGTGTTCTAGCTAGACTCTGCTATTTCCAAACATTCTTATTAGCTCCTTCCTCGCTTGTCTGTGTCTGTGGAGGATCAGCTTTTGCAAAATTGGGACTGTTAGGAAACTCTAAAAAGTTTGTTCTCTGTAAGGTGAGAAACAACAGAAATTTAGACCTGTCATTCTACTTGCTCCCCTACCTTCCGGAAAATATATAATGTGATCCCAAAAATCTCACTCACCTCTTTATTCAGCAGCCTGTCTCTCGTAACTGCAACATAGCAACTAATGCTGCAAACAGAAAACCATCATAAATAACTCAATTTCTCCAGCACACTGGAACTTTCTCAAATCAGAACAAGTCCCAAAGCGTAAGCCACAGCTTCTGTTCCAATGCAAAGCGTATTTCTACCTGCTTTTCAACCATATAAATGTGTAGAATTAGCCAGATACTTATTTAAACAAACAGCAACAAAAATGCTTTCCTACACCATACAGTGCAAATAGACTTCTTTTAGGTGTGAGTGCTAAAGGTAACTGATTGATTGTGACCTGCTCTTCAGAATAATTAATTGTTCTATGAAGCATGGAGTTCAATATCATTAAACATACTTAAGTGCACACCATGGATCTGATTAATCCTCTGAAGATCTGGACTGAAGTTTGTCACTCAGGCAGTTCATCTTAGCCTCACAGGACACTGGGCCTTCTACAATCAGAGTAATCACCCAGGGGTTCACCTGGCTATATGTATGGGCTGTGTAGTTGCTTACTTCTGATTATGAACTTTTGGCTCTCTCATTGGCAACTCACTGGCAAAAGATAGTTACATCCTTACAGGTTATGAAATAAATGTTGCTTTTCAGCAACTTGGTCAAAGAACAGTGAAGTGGTAACTACAGTTTTTTTTTTCTGAAACCTATTTCTCTGGATGAAGATGCCCTGACATATAGAAAAGTTTTGAAATTAGTCACATGAACCAAACATTGGCATCTGGTGCCTTTTGAGATGAGCTGAGTGCCCTGAGGTTATCTGATATGGCCTGCACTGTTGCACTAAAAGGGTGTAGATTCTGTAAGCTCTGTACTGAATCTTGCAGCTGCACAGAGACAACCTTTACACCCAAAGGTGTCCCAGATGCCATTATCTGCTTAGGTGTACACAATTAAATTACTCCTTCCATATCACAGAGATTTAGGTGTTTAGCATAAGTTCTCTTTTTGCGCAGTGGACAGATCTCCAAGAGGGGGAATGCATCTTATATTAAGAATGGTACCTAAGGTTAATGGCTCTCTGGAGATGCCTCTCTCTTATGGACGACAAAGGAAGCCTAGACCACTATTTTAAATGGATGCTTCAGTTACATGTAGCTACAGATGAAATGAATATGACTGATTCAGAATTAGGTGACTGTGCAATATGTATTATGGACTTGGGATCTGCAAATCTCTTAAATATTTGAATAACATTTCTGAAACTGGCAACTACGCGTTTACATCTGCTTTCACTCCTGGGCAAAATACTGAATTGCATTCTTTCTTGAAAACTAGGCAGTTTTTAATAAGGCACAAAAAAAAAAAATAAGGAAAAAAGAAAAAAAAAAGTTGTAACCCATCCTTTTATAATTTCTGAAGTGAGTCTTACAGAGACAAGGAAAATATTGGCAAAAATCCTTTTTTTTACTATGTTTATTTTTTCGTATAAGTGAAGCAGAATTGTATCCTATACATCTTAGGTTAATTTGAGACATAATAAAAGTAAGTTTACTGTAAGACTCATTTTAGAAAGTTTTTGTAAAAGATAAAAGAATGGCTGCGACTTAGGTTAGCATCCTACTGTGTCATAAATATTAAATAAATCTTTCAATTTAACTATCAATCTAGAAACCACCACTCTTACTACGTTAATGAAATCCTTGTAACGATGCAGAAATATAGTGAAATGAAGGTAAAGGTGGAATCATTTAATTAAATGGCTTCTATTAGTACTTCATTCAAAGTGGAATACAAAAATTTAGTTAATCAATTTTGCTCGTGACAAGAATTCTTTTAACTGGAGGTAAAAGTCCTAAAATCATAACATTAAGAAAACAAAACTGTACAGAATGAAACATTGGAACTTAGTCAGAAGATGCAGGTGAACACAAGTAACAAGCTTAAAAAAAAAAAAAATTATGGGGCCGAACTAGTTTATAAATTGAAGTAGAAACATACAGAAAAAGTAGCAAATCAACCAGGTGTCTGAACTCTTACATAGTATCTATGTTAACCCCTGAAATATGTAATATAGGCTGTCTTTACTGTCAATTGAAAGAAATAAACCTTAAAAATATGTGAGTCACCTTACTCTTTTTAGATGTCTTCCATAAGATGAGGTAAATTGTTACTTGGAATAATCTTTCTCCCCTTTGACTATAAAAGAAGATAAGGATGACTACTATAGGTGTAGACTTTTAAACATACCTTACCAATAGGAAGGCAACAAGCTAAAATTATCCATGAAGTAGCAGTCTTGACTTTGTTTCTCAAATGTCCTTACTCTGAAGGAACAAAAGACATACAAGAAGAAAAAGTTCTTAACAAAGCTTGCTGCATAATATCTTTTTGTTTCTATTATTGAGAATACAGAGGACGCAATGAAGTGGTTTCACTTAGATTATTGAAGTCAGTGAATTTTTGAAAGATTAATTTGCTTTTTAAAATCCTGCCATAATTTATATTAAATATTAATGACCTTACATCAAGATTAAAAGTATGATAAAAGAATAAGTAGTATTAAAGCTGACAAGCCACCACTGATTTGACTTGAATTGTAATTGGTATTTTCAGGAAACAAGGACAAAAAAAACCCAATAAAACATAACATATATAGGAAACACAGAGATTTTCAAGTTCACCTGTGTTATTCTTTCTATAAAAAAAATTTGTAAAGTGCCTAATAGCAAAGAATTAAGTGGTCACATTACAGTCCTACAAAGATGTGAGCTTAACATTTTATTTAGGACCTCATGCCTCGCTTGAATGGGAAGTGTAAGCAGGAACAAAGTGTTCATGTGTAATGTATTGGAAATAATTGTTGATGTGAATAAATATGTCCTAGTTGATGACACACAAGTTAGAAAAGTAGAAAAAACAACAACAACAAAACAAAACAAAACCACAAAACACATAACCAAGTTTGCTGATATAGCATGCCCATAAGTGATTGTTGGGCAACCCAACCTACAGCAGATTTGAGCTCTTTCTCTTGTCCTGTCAAATGGCATGCTTGGCTACCTGCAACTTGTGTCTTTGCTCCCTTGTGTCAATAGATAAGTGAGCAAACACCGTGTGGTCTCATAGCATTTCATTTTCATATTCTATTCATGCAGAACCAAATTCAATTTTTTTCTTGTAGCATCCCTCTGGACAAGTTGTCCAGCTGTGAGATGAGCAGGTTCATTGTGTCGTAGGTGAAGAACCACCTGAATGACAGGACTCAAAACACTGAGGTGAATTGAGTTACATATGGCTGGTGACCAGTCACCAGTGATGTTCCTCAGGGCTCAATTCTGTTCTGTTCAGGACTTTTATCCATTATCTGCATGCAGGTGTTGAATGTACCATTAGCAAGTTGACTGATACACCAAACTGGGAGGTCTAGTCTAGTCTAAAGTTAGGAAAAGTTTTATTTTGTGAAAAAATCAGAGAAACACAGGAGACATTCTATGTTTATGACAAATAAAATCCCAAATACCTAAAACGAACTTTCTATCTTCCACACCATATTTCTTATACATTTATTACTATGGTTGCTTGTCGGAGACAGATACTTGGGAATCCAACAATAAGAGAAGAAAATTAAATCCCCAGTAGAATGTACTATAGAAGACAAGGCTCAGGTTTCCTTCAGAGATTTTATGAAAATGATAGCTCCATGGAAAAAAAAATAAATCCAAGTAAACAAGTAAACTAAGTGAACTATGTACTTTTTGCTGGAATTGCTTGGTAGGAAGAAAGAAGGCTGGAGGAAGGAGAAGGTAACAACGAGACAAAGAATGCACATGATGAAGATACTGAAGAAAACCGTATAAGAGATATCTAAAGACAGTCAGAAGAAAAATTTCTATAGTAAGCCAAGAATGTTAACTGTTTTGCAATAGCCCTTAGAGGAGCATCTTATTTACAACACCTTTTAAAGAACACTCAGTTTTTTCCCAAGTGGCTAAGTGGTGCATTGTTTCAATAATATTTTTATGGTCTAAGATTAAATTAGAATTATTAATTATTTTTTAAGATATCAGAACTATGGGAGCATCTAATTACACTGCAGTGAGGTCTCAGCATATTATTTCTCCAGAAAAAATTGCTCTTGCCCATTTTTCCACCCCCCCACCCTCTTTTCTGAAAGTTGTTATTCCATTCAGGGCTTTGGGACATCAGGGTTTTTTACTATAATTCCAACATCTGTTATTTATTGACATGCTGTATTTTCTTGTTCAATTGAAACTCTTCACAAGACTACTGTACTAGGATGACTCAACATCGTGATTAACTCCTAATCATTTTAAGAAGTCTCTTCCGGTTCTGCTGGAATTAATAGGCAAGTTTGTGGGAATGCCTGTGAGATTTAATATTTCTAACATTAAAATAAACCAGAGTAATATTCAGAAAAATGCAGAGTAGTATGCTGTATGATAAACCGGTCATCTTCATCTCGAAAAAATGAGACTGAATAAGTCAAAGTCTAAAGTGAATTAAAGAAAAAGAAGTGCAGGTATTAAAAAGATGTAGGCTAAACATCCTTATTTTTGTTACATCAAGCTTTAATCAAGCTTATATTTGGCTTTGGATACTAACCATATGGGTCAGCAGAAGCCATAAAAATAGATTAGAGGTAATTCATTCTGCTGAATTGGGAATGTATTGTGTTGTGGTTTTGTATTAACATTAAGCAAAGGGTAGGAAATAAAATGTCATTAATGTAGAAATATGAGATCTGAAAGCTTCAATATAGATCTCTGAAAGGATCCTAGGTATTTAAATACCACCCAAAAATCTAGCACCCATTTAAATATAAATTTATGTCCAGGTTCTCAACCAATTTTTGAGAAACTTGGTTTCACTCCATTTGTCTGAAGGATCCAAAACCAGATCAGGGCAAAAAGAGAACTGCATCTGTTCTGTCAATGAACGATGATTACTCCTCTTCCAGATGTGCTTAAGAAGAAAAAAAGACTAGCTTAATTTGAGGATGAAAAGCAGAGGACACAAACATGTACCACTGGGGAAGAGAGGCAAGGCACATATCCCAAATGAAGTGACTTCATGCCTAGTAGCACTGAGTACCATGGAGAATTGTATGATTTAAGATCTCATACTGTCTTCACATTTTGCAGTTGCCTAATGTAAGGGGATGCTCATTCAGCATGTTGTGTTTTGGTTTGGTTTGTGGGGTTTGTGTGTTTGGTTGGTTTTTTGTTGGTGGTGGTTGTTTGTTTGTTTGTTTGTTTGTTTGTTTGTTTTTCAGATGTATCCAATATTTAGATACTTAACTCTTTTCATACATTAGATGGGGAGCCTGGACACCATTTTCAACCAAGAACAAAACTGAACCCTGAAGTACAGAGTATAGATGTAGTACCAATGGAAAAACACAATTTTTGCCTTAGAAACAAATAAAACAACATTGGCTAAAACCACTGAGTACATGTATCTTGTTAGAAGATATGAAGGGACATGATAATACAATTTGGACACAGAGCAATAAGAAGAGGAAGATGATGAAAATGACAGCTTCAATGGATTTGACAATTATCATCTGTTTTGTAGATAAATTATTACTAACATAAGTAGAAAACCTCATCACAGTTTCCAAATATTAATAGGTCACTACAAACAAGTATAATAAACACACAGTTACAAAGTGACCAAAGAAATCAAAAGCAAATGTTATGGTTGCAACTTTATGAGTGCATTCTATAATTATTGGTATTTTTGAAGTATACCTACACCTCAATATAACAACCACTTATATCTAGGAATCATTCTATATTAATTGTCCAATGGGAAAATAAAACTATAATTACAATGCATAAAGATATCCATTGAACACTTTATAATGATAACATGTATTCACTACTTCACAGAGGAACCTAAATGTCTTGCACCAGATATTTCTAACTGTATCTTACATGTGCTTACACACATAAATATACTCCTATAATTGAAATAAGTTTGTGCCATGCAGAGAAAAATGAGCAAATATTTAACTCTGGGACCTTTAAGTCATACTGTCTACTAAGTAGACAGCACATAACCTTGTTCTATTTGGAAGATAACACATGTAAGTTTGGCAGTTGCACATTTTGAAGCTCTCAATTAATGTTTTGCATAAGCTTACAGTCTAACAAATGTTTAGAAACTTTTTTTTTCCAGGACTGTGATTTGAATAGCAAGAGATCTTTCTAATACACGTAGCAACTTTTATATAAAAGCTTTTTGCAGGTTCAGAATATCATTATTGAGAGTATAATAATCATAGCTATTTTCTAATAAGGAGAACATGAAAAAGAGGTGCATGCAAAACGGCGGAGAAAAAATTACAAAAGCAATGCAAGCAAAAAACACCATATACAGACATCGGCAGTCGAAGTACACATTGAGAAATATGAAGAAAATAATTCAGAACATTAAGATATGGTAAAAGGACCTAAAAGGTGTGATGAATGACACAGATATGTATGAAGACAGGTAATGTATGACATGCATGTAGGACTGAGGTAGTTGAGCAAAACTGCTAAATGGTATTAGAATAATAGATGAGTATATCAGCCTATTTTTATGTGCCTTAGAAAGCAAACACAAGCAACAAACAAGAAAGAATCATGGAGGTTATGTGCAGTATCAAGAAATATATAATTCTTCTAATTTCCTTGGAAAACATTTCAGTGAGAGTCTCACTGCAAAATGAGAACTGCAGTACAGTACAGAGACTCTTAAGGATCTTACTAACCTGGAGGAAAGCTCGGCTTTCTCTCTGCACAAGTGCCTCGCTGAACATCTGTAGGAGAGATTTCGCATGATGTGAAAACTATTCTCTCTAAAGAGGGAAGAATTTCTTTCTAATTTTCGAGACTTTCTACCTAATTCTCAACTTGGTAAACTTTTTATATTGTATTATTATTTTTTTATTATTATTTTTTTCCATAAGGAGGACCTCAGATCACTATAAATAAATTTTGAACAATTGTTCTAGCTAGACTTTTGCCCTGGAAGTTTCCACTGTCTGAAAGTAATAATCACAACATGATTAAAACCAGGAGTGATTCTGAATAATCATGCCTGAGCAGAATAAAATAAGTGTGCTCTCCATGTGAGAATTTTATCCAACTGTGCAGACACAGTCATATGCAGACAGGTTATAAATAATGTGTGAGGTCCATTCAGGTCCCAAAGAGATCTATCTTTTCTTCTTTTGCACTAATACAAAACAGAGAAGAAGCCTTCTGTCATCATAGATGAAAGCCATCCAGCTCAGTAAAACCCTCTTTGGCAAAGTGATTCTTAAAGCGCATTAGTTGGCATAGCTCTACTAGTCTCTGATATCTCTTCGGCTTTTTGGTACCATCTGGAGACCTTTAGTTGCCTCAGAAATACAAAATGTTTTGATGCTAATTTATACTTTCATTCTGTTTTTTATGAATAAAGGCATATGAGATGTATGTACCAGATAATCTCAGAAAGAAGAAAGAAGTCTGTTGACTAAAAGTTCCAGAATTTGTTGAAAATTTCAACACTGCATTTTGGAAACTTGTCTGCCTAAGATTAAGTTGATATTAAAAAAATGTGTTATGCATAAGTGAAATAGTTCTACATTTTTTTCCCTTTGTTTTCATTGTAGGAAAGAAGGTGGGTGGCGAACAGTTGGAGCTCACAGAACATATGTTGTTTCTTGCTACGTAGCGCAGCAGGAAATGTTAATTAAGAAAAGAAAAAAAATGTTAGCAGTATCATCCAAAGTTTTGCTCTTCAGCTTTTTCTTATTATATTATCATACTATACCAGGCAAAAAGTTTCAATATGTTCTACATAGGCTGCTAGGAACCCTCTCTCACTTGGCCATAAAAAGGGTGATGTGGTCATCTTGCCACTCTTGGGCTGAGCCTTCACCAAAGCTCCAACTTAGGCAATAAGACACTAGCAGCTAAAGCAGCCGAACAGATTAAGTCATGACATCTTTCAAATGGGAATATGTTGATCACGAACTAGAAGCTATGCAGATCAGGTGGTTTGTGACCTACCTGTAAGACCAATTACTGGTGTTCCTGCATACTAACTACTGCAAAACTGTCTGCCTTCCCTTTTGTTCTGCCATCTTAGGTTTTTGGGTTTTTTTTTCATCACAGGGTTATAGCCTAGTCAAATGGAGGTGCTGGGAATGATGGTTGGTGGTGGACAGGAGTGAGGCCAGTCCTCGGACTGCTCTGACTGACCCCAGAGGACTCTCTGGTTAAGCTTCAGTTCAGTATCAGGCAGTTAGCTGTAGCAGGCTTCAGGATGTAGCTTCGCAAACTTTTTTTCAGCAGTGTTACTAATTAGACATCCTCCCCTTGCTGGCCTTTCCTGCTTTTTCCCCCTTCTTAAGTTGTCACATCAGATGTGCTGCTACAAGCAGTCTGTGTAGCTTTGCTCACACCAGACCATCATCAAAAATAGCCCCCAAAGTCCTGTTTTTTTCAGTCTTGTGTTATAGGATAAAGTTACACGAATGTCAGATTTTGACAGTCCTCCCACTGGCCCAGCCTGCTACTTTTCATTTCCAATAGATGATTTAGGTCATCTATTTTACAGTCTAGCTCCAAATAACTACTGCTCTGCACAACTCAGGGCAAGCTGTTGGCTTCAGCAATGGGGCGAGACCCAAAAAAAAGGAGCAAGGGAGGACTGCAGTGGCTTACACTAGCCTTGAGTCAAAGGCACTGTGAAGTTGAACACTTCTGTTCATACACACTCATTTCCTACTTTATTTTAAATCAATACAAATAACGGAGAACATAAGTAGCCAAGGTAAGGATCCGCCTTCCCTTCTACCAGTTCTATTGCAGAGTAGTCATCTCTGCTGAGGAGGGTGTGAAGTTAAATACCAAAAGTATAGTAGCCTAAACTTATAAACAACGTTTTCTTATGCTTGCCTCTTGGAGCTTTCAGACACTTTAAGCTTTAGATAGATACTGTGATGGGGGTTTAAGGATCTGAATTTTGGGAACCCTTAGGGATTCCTCAAGATCATTTAAGTACTTCAGTCTCTCTGCCTCTGCATCTCTACATCTAATTTAACAGGAAATATGCTTTTTCTTGACAGCATATATGTGTAGGAAAGAGAGAATAATAATCAGTCCTGGTCAAACATTAGATGTGAGAACAGTGTTCTTTCAACGTACTTTGATTCATGGGAGTCCAAATGTTCTGTGGAAACATTCATTTTAGTGAAAAATTTTAATGTTATTGAATTATTTTTTTAGATAGCATGGAAATATTTCATTCTTACAAGGTACTTTTCTCTGACTTCTGCATTTTGATCTTAATGTTCTTACATATAATTAATATGAATATAAATAAAAGCTGAAGTGCTAAAGTCAAAAGGATACCTTGCACCGAAGTAGAGCTTTATTCTTATTGAAGTCAAATGCAACCATAAAACTTTATGACCTTTCTGAAATCTTTCAGAGGAAAATTTTGTTTTACTTGTACATCTACTTGTATTCCTACTTTTTTTTCCACTCAGTCAAAACAAACTGTCGGTACTTTGTAGTTTCTCCCTGACCATAAATTCTGTTATTATTTTAATACAGCATAGATATGATGCAGACAGTGGCCTCCACAGGCAAATGATGCAATGATAACTGTAGTTTCTGTTGATATATTGTGGATATGTAGACAAGCTACTTCTTCAAAGCTTGTGACAAAGCAGTTTGCCTCTTGCCATATAAGAAAGATTGCTCTTCTGTCTCTTTTTTTAGGTGGTTCCATGATTTGAAGTATCCTCCATTAGAACATAATGCGACCAGTTACATGAAGGTATAAAATAAGGAGAAAAGGAGCATCAGATGGAGTAGGTTCTGCTAAAGAAGTGGTCAGTTGGATAAGGGGTCATCAGTTGAAGAAGACTCAGCTGATGGGAGGGAGACTGAAGAAATGTATAAAATCATGCTGGCACAGAGAAGGTATTAGAAAATACTGTTCCTCACAATAAAAAAAAAAAAAAAGTAAATAACTGATACAGAATATATTTTCACACACAGCAAATTTAATTTAGGAGTTCATTGCCATTCAATAAATGGTTTCATAAACAATTAAAAAATGTCAGTCACAGAGGAAACGTCTGTCAAGAACTATTAAACACACCCAGGCAAATGCAGCCTCTGCCTCAGATAGGCAAGTTGATAGCTGCAAACTGGGACCAAATATGTTGCGAAATGTTGTTCTGCATTTAGTTTGTTCTTAATCTCTTTTCATAAGCACCTGCTACTATCTACCTAGAGATTATAGGGCCTTTTGGTTGTTCTTAGTATGGTTCTTCTAATATTCAGTGGGAATAAAGTTCTTTAATACAGAAAATACATTTTCAGTGTACCTATGATGACTGAATAGCCTGCATGTATTTCAGAATCTGTCTGGTAAACAAAAATCATTGATGTTACTTTGGTAAACAAAATACTGTCAGTTTGTTTGTGTTTAATTATGATGAAAAAGGAGTATAAAATTCTAAGTGGATAAAAGGTACCTTTCTTTTTTCTTGCTTGTTCTGAATTAAATCACTAGTTTTCTATATGCACCAAAGCAATCACAGATATCTCTTGTAAAAGTATGCTGTTAAAGGCATTAAGTTATTGGACATAAGAATTGAAATCTCTCCCTTTTAGAAGCCACATGTACCTGTGTCTACCGAAAGAACAAGGATCAAATCTTTCAGCAGAGAGAGTTTTGTTAATAGTTTCAGAGGAATTAGACATACCAAGTTCAGTGGGCAGATCACTGATATTGCAAAAACGTCCCTTTTCATGTATTTACAGCTGGTATAGTGTGAGATCAGGAAAGACCCTGTTGAATGCACCGTGCTGTGCCAATTATCATAGTTCTTCTGAAGCCTTTACAAGTGATGCAATTAGCAGTGCTAGCAAGGGCGTAGTCTATGAAGTCAGTTTAACCATGTTGTGGCTGTTACAACTGCCACCATACTTCTCTGAAAATTAAACCCCTTTTTTGTCTTCTGCCCTCTATTCATAATGTCTCCCTTCTTCTTTCCAAATCTGCAAATATGAGCTCTGTAGTGAAAATGTGTACCGTTTGCATTTCTGTAACGCTAAAACCAAAAGATCTGCCTCCTATCTCCTTCCTCTTTGTACACGGGACCAAATTTTAAATCTACTAACAGGACATTGTAGTTAGTAGGAACAATGGCTACAGAGAATGAGGAAAATGACCCTGTCACTGGAGGTTAAACTTCTTAAAAAAGGCAGAAGGTGTCTCCTGGTTTAAGGAACTCTGTAATCAATCCTGTTCAGAAAAGTGATAACATGCCTCTGAAAAACGATGAAGCTGGCAGTTCTCATTACTTAATTGGGAAGACTATGCTACAGTCTCACTTTTTTTAAGGTACTCAAAAACTTCCTAATTTTCAGCCTAATTTTATTTAAGTTATAACCATTTCTTTCTGAAGTAAGAAAAAATTGGACCTCCACAGAGGGCAGAATGGCAGTGCCGACTATTTCACTGAAGAGGCATGCTTTTCTGTCAAGGAGTTATTATTATAAAATCTTATAAACAGCTTTTCTGGTTTGTTTCCATTTTTCTATTTTTTTCTCTTTTCAGTCAAGTTTGTGTTTTGTTGTTGTTGGTGGTGGTGGTTTGTGGGTTTTTTGCCTTTTTTTTTAATATATTATTTTTCTTTTACCATTTATTGGAAAGCCAGGAATAAGCTATTACATTATGACCTTTCTGTAGCATTTTCCATTGGGACATTAATGGTAGGTTGTTTATCATTTTGCTGGGAAGGAATAGATTTCCTGTCTCTTCTCTTGGGAAACCTTGCTTTCTTGCTTTCACTTGTTTCATTGACTAAATGTGCTCATTATTTAGTCTCAAGTGTATGCCTGGGGTGTAGCCCCTGTAATGATTAAGTTTTCCTAGCAAATCAACACTATGGCAAATGTTTATGGTACTTAAATAAGTCCCACAGTTCATTTACTTTTCTGTCCTCTCTTGATTAACTTCAAGCTTGCTTTTTACTGTTTGTTTCTACATCTACTGGTGACATCTGTGAAAGCTGTAGCTTCCACGATTAATTGTCATTGTTGTGTTTTTATTATCATAAGCACCCAGGACAGAGAAGATCTTTAATGAATAATTACCTAAGGGTTAACTTTCACATGTTACTTGTCTTTCTGTCATGATCTTCGCAGCCTTTATGATGAAGCTAGTTATTTTAAATCTTGCACAGTGAAAAAAAAATCTTTCACACTCTTCCCATATTCTCATCACATACACGTTCACACACAATATGCATGGAATATTATTTTAGTATTCAGATCCACTTTTCCCAAGTACACAGCTGTTTAACTCCTATGCAAAACTCCTTTAAAAAGCTGGGCCTCATATTCCCTTGAGCCAACCCACATTTTTGATCATATAAATTATTGTTTTTATTTAATTATGCAATAATTTTAACTAATTTAACAAATAATATAATTATTATTTATCTTACAGTACAGTGGTATGCCTTCGAAGTTCCCAGTTATCCTCGTGGTTAGAGATTAATTGTGGCTAATAGCAGCTTAGTTACAGGTTCTCTGCCGGAAATGTCTTTATAAAGACAAATCTTGATTTAACTTACCTGCTCTTTTTCTAGTGCTTTCCACCTCAGATTGACATTTAATATTCATCTTTCTAAATTAAAACCAGAATAATCCTGCCTGTCAAAGCAACATGTAAGCTCCCGTATGTACAGTGCAAGATTTCTGTGACATAAGTATATGGTAATGACCACACACTCTTGGAAAGGAGTTTGCACATGAAGCCCATAATTATCCTCACTATTTAAATTTTAGCTCCTTCTTTCGCTGTGTTTTGGACCACTCTACCTACTTCACTACAGGATAAATCTGCTACATATGGGACAAGCCTGAAAGGCTTGTGGATACCAGTTCACACATTCCACTTGGTACTGAGGCCAGAAATTAGCCCTGGACCTTCTCTATTCAGCATTATATATAAAGCACAGGTGACTGTAGGTGCACACAATAATATTTTCAAGGATTATTGAAGACTAACAAACGAAGTAGTGTTAGAAGGCAATACAGTAGAACAAATGTAGAGAAAATAGTTTTTCATTGTAGTTTGTTAACTGAAAATCAAGCTACAGATTCTTTATTGTTGCATAAAATGTTAAGAGGTTTTGGAAGATTGAGACTAGAAGAACTGTAATAAGCTGCTAAATATTGTTACAGGAACACAGAACATAAATGTTCTATTCCTCCTTTTCCACATGAAAAGAATAAAGAGAAAATAATTCGAAGAGGAAAATTTTAAACTAATTAATATGCAACTAAACAATGGAATTAATTATTGCAGCATGGCACTCTGATCAATATTTATTGCTAATTATGACAGACAAATGGGTAATGATGTGTAGGAAAAAAATATTCTTGAAAAGTTTAGTTGTAATTGTCAGTGGTTAATTCATGAAAATTTTGCCCAATTTTGCAAAAGACCAAGATTGTTTAGGAAAAGCAACACTGGACAAGATCTAATCTGGGATGAAAATTTTTGTTGTTGGACCTAAGTCCTTCCCTGAGAGTATAAAAAGTATCAAACACTTTCAGTCATAACCTGCCTTTTTACTGGCAAAAGCTAGGATATTTTTTTTCTTGAAGGTTAAGTTCCATTGTTTCTTTTATTTTCCTGTAACAATTACAGCCTTTTTCTCAAAACAAAACAAAACAAAACAACCCACATGGGTTCTCACCAGTATTAGATTCAGGTACAGGTACAAACTCGGTCCTGTGAAGGTAGAGGGCAGGAAATCAAGTTGCATAATCATGATAGGACGTTAACGAAGGAACACCAAGATATGTCCTTCCCCAGACCTGTAAATTATAACTGACATGTTAGGAAGGAACAATGATCAGTCTCATCCTAGATGGCAATTTTTGTATTTACACTTACAATCAGTAGATAAAAATATAAAAGATTAGATGTAAGTATGGTTGCAATTTGAATCTCCATCAGTCTAAGCTGACACTATCTTCAGTTGAAGACATCCTCCTTCTGTGCTGGCTCCTTCTCTGTACTGATCTTAACAGTTACAACCATGTGGCAAAGTGAATCAGGACTTGATCCTGGCAAAATTAAGCCAGAGAGGAAAAATATTTACTTTTTGGTCTCGTCCAAGGCTGTGATCATTTTGCATACCATAAGAGTCAAAGCAGAAGTACCATTTTCATTGGGAGAGATATCAAGTTAACCTGACTATGAAACCACAACTTAAGTAGCAGAAGGCTATATTGGTCATCAATCTTTGAAACTGATTGGAAGGTGAAGGGAAAATATCTATATATAGTTACAGTACAAAGTCTAAATATTACTGTCTTATGAGAGATCTTATGCTTTCCTCCAAACAAAAAGTCAAGATTGTTGCACTTCTAAAGAATATAGATTGTTTGGCATCTCTAAAGGAATATGTGTTTGGGATAGATGATTCTCAAATCCTATTACATAAGTAATTCCCCAGATTATGTGGTTTTGGGGTACAGCAGGGTACAGTAATTAGCATGAAAAGTAATCTTCATAGAAGCTTCTGAGCACAAGGTGTGCTCTGGTCAGGTAAGCTTAGAAAAGGTGATCCAACTCAACAGACAAGAAAGCTAGTTGATCTAATTGCCGTTGCATAGTACAGGTAATTGATTAATCCAGAGCCGTTTTTAAAATTATTCTAGAATATAAAACTTTTTGCAAATAGATTGCAAGTATTTTTAGTGCAAATTTTTTAATACTAGCACCAGGTTTTCTTTCTTGTAGAACTCAACACTTTTTCAGTATAAATCCAGGTATTCATGACAGAGCTAAACATACTATAGTCATTAATCAGAGAAAAAAAAACAGTTATTAATGGATATAGCAACTCCTTAACTTACAGGTAGAATATGCTAACCCATCTTCATCAATAGCTGAAATTACTATAAGTTTTCTTCAGTATTTCTTAATAATTTCGTGCCATTCAAAACAATAAACATATTTACCAAGTAAGATTTTTTGAACATGCTACTAGCAAATACATTAAAAAAAGCTCCTTATTGATTTATTAAGAGCAGCATGAAGTGAGGAATAAATGGATGTTCAAGCAATCACATAATTGTAGCAATAATTAGGAGGAAGGTTTGCAATATCAAGTAGTTTTTAGTAGAAAAGACCTTTTTCCAGAATTGTTCTGTCTACTTTACAAATTTGTTTTGTGCAAATCTGAGTGGTGATGAAAACACTTGAAATCTTTTTCCCATTGAAGACACTAATGTCTGAGATGTCTTCATTTTGAAAGGTTTTACAATACCCTGTAATTTCTATATATTTTTCTTACCAGCAGCCTTGTTACTTATCAATATTCCTAAAAAGAATTTGCCACCTTCTGCATAAAACACTACAGAAATTGACAATCTAATTAAAAGGGCTTCCTGACTAAAGCATATGGCATTGTTTTTCCCTTGAAGTTAAGAACAGAGCACTGAGCAGAGTGAAGTCCAGTAACACAGCCTACACACAGCTTTAATTTCCTTGCTCTTAAAACATGGAGGCAGAAAGTAATCTAAAACCCAGAAAGTAGGCTTTCACTACAATATATTTTGCACTAAACAGTCACTTTACTAGAAGCAAAACTAAACTTGAAGGAATGCTCCTGAATCCAGGACTTCCTCCTTTCAAGGTACTAAGGTAAGCAACAAGCTACAGAGTGTGTCTTCCTTTGGACTTCCCCTTCCCTCACCCCACAAGTTTCCCATTAACTACCAAGGGTGAAAGGAAGGAGATGAAGACTGTGATCTCTTCTATCCTTCAGTCATCATTACCAGTTCTTTCATTTGTGAACTAAGTATTCTTCAAGGAGAAATAGGACTTACATCTTTCAATCTAGGGAGGGCATTGAACCCTCGTATCCAAGTTCCTAAACAGATGCTCTTTCTCATATATAACTAGGTAAAGGTGGCTAACATTTAGCTTCTAACACATTACAAATAATCTGCCTATATGAGAGTCTGCAGAAAAAAAATCAGCCCCTAATGCATATAGGTGTAAAGCCTTCAGCTGTCAGATGGAGTTTTGCTTGCTTGTTACAGTTTAATGAGATTACCTTTGTCCTTAACATGCAGTTAAAGGGATGATGGCTGTAGACCAAGTTTTTGAACAGATTATTTTGCCATTAAGCTTTACAAAATTGAGAGATTAGTCAAACATCATAAACATATTATTTTTACACAGTTTTAAAAAGAGTCAGGAGTACATTTTTCTGAGAAAAGCAACAAAAAATAAACCTTTTTACAACAGATTTATATGGTGTCAGATTTGACTTAAGTCAAATACTTTCCTGAGGAATAAGAGGTTATTTTTAAAAGGTGAAAACCATAGACTGTGTTCATACCTTCATATATATACAATATATTGAAACTGTCTATTGTTCACAGGAGTGAAGAAAGAAAGAAATATTTTGGTCACACCTGACAAATACATGTTTGCTAGTTTATTTGACAGATTTTGCAGAGGCCAATAGGGAAATTAAATTCAATGATGTCATGTATGTGCTGAACAGTAGGTGAGAAATGACCTTTATGTTATTCTCCAGAAAATATTTAAATATCAAGAGCAACTTCTCCCATGTTAAATGATTTTAGGTAGAATGGGAGAAAATGGTGTAGAAGATACTACCTTAATTCTGAATTTCCTAGTCCCAGGGTGTTAAGGATAGATGGAGGTGAAGGAGTAGATGGGAGTTTTCCTTTTGTTCAATCTTTCTGCATCACTACCCCATGTAAATCCCAGGTAGCAAGACAGGAGAGAAAGCTTAGTAACCAAGTGCCTGAAAGAAATGAACCTTTGGCAAGAGGCAGAACAGAGGACAGAGGGAACATATGCCTGAGAGGTTGCTTCTCTAGTTGTTTTCTCAGTGAAAGCTTTTTTTTTTTTTAGGACATCATCTGGTAAACAGATCTGAAAACTACTAGTTAGCACAGAAACTGGTTTGAAGGGAATGTCAGTTAATGTAATCCAGTTTCAACAAAGCATGCTCTTTTTTTGTCCCTTCAACAAATAGGATTTCTATCTATTAACATCCAGGTATGAGGTAGTCAAAGCCAAATGTCTTTGTTGACGTATTTTACCGTTATATTTCTTGGTGTACATTAGACTGTGAATAGGAACATCTGCTCTGGGGATAGATGTGAGTGTGTGTTGTAGGTAGGGTAAAACTTTACAAACTTTGATGCTTGACACATGAGTGATTCACACCATCAATAACTGTTGAATAGGTATTATTTTCTAGTACTATTAACATGGTTCAGCCTACAAACGTAACATGAAGAAACCCAACTGAAATACAACCAAAGAATTGGGAACCAGGGTAAAATCAGAAATAGATCGAAAAAAAAAATAGCTGAAGGTTGTTCCCAGTGATATCCATAGAGTTTCGTTTAGATCTTTTGTGTTCTGTACCACATGAATATGAAGCATGCTCATTCACTGCAATATTTAAACACTAAAAATGTACTTCTGCTTGTCTGCATTTTCATGTACCAGGCAAAAAAAAAAAATGCAGTTCATGTTAGCAAAACATGGAATCAAAACAATTGCTTTTGAATGTGTTCTGGTGTGATTTTTCACTACTTGTATTACATTTCTATCTTTTCAGTTGGAGGAACTATGTAGACACAAGAGCAGAGAATCTGCAAGCCAGGGTGACCTTCACAGAAAAACATGTCATGTCCCAATACAAAATGATTTTTACTTTCAAACCATAGAGAATAGAAGAATAATATCTCATGGTGCAAGTCTCTTTTCACAGGTATTTATTGACAACAACATAATAAACTTATGTGAAATAGCTCTTTAATATTAAAAGTAACTATATGAAAGGAAATGATAGCTTGCTTTCTTTGATTAAATGTGAATGATGGGATGCACAAAGTAATGCCTAAACACTGAAATAAACATTACAAAAAGTGATCCAACTCTGAAAAGGGAGCAAAGAATCAGTTAAGTTATGTAAGTGCAATGGTTGGTGTCAGTAACAGAGTCTAAAGAAGGATTTAGCTTCTCAGGTATTTTACCTACTCCATCCAGAAGTATCTAGTGCACCAGGTGAAACACTCTCCAGAAACTTGAAATTACTTATTAGTAAGATGAACAATTGGTTTTCCAAATCATTAGTGCATCAAATAACCTACCAAAGATTGTACAAAACTATCACTGAAGGTCACAATTATCTAAAATTTATCCAGTCATGCCACAAAAAATAAGGTTCCACTGATTTTGCTGTACATGGAATCATTGACCAGTGACTAGGACTAATAACGTATTTTAATTTAATGCATGAAAATTAGAAATTCCCAGCTACAGGAATACTATATTGAATATCTAGGTATGAAGAAAATCTTACAAACCTGCTCTTTCTCAGACTAGTATTAGCTGGCATGCCAGATGACAACAAACCCTCAGACAGGAGCAAAACTCATTCATCTTAATTGCTAATGGACTACCTCTATTTTTCCAATCTATATTGAGAAAAATATTTATTAATCTGTGCCAAATGATAGTGAATTTAGAGGGCAGCTTGACCTCTTTGCAGAATTCTTTTTCCCAGTCTGATAAAAAGGCAACAAGAATATTTTTGAGGAAATCAATTTTTGTGTTGTACACTGTTTTGAATGCAGACCAAATAATAGTTGCAGGGGAATGGTTTGTAACCTTTGTCCTTTTCCAGCAAAAAAAGATGTCTACTTTTTCCACATGGTGGTTTGTCTTCAGAGTTTATGACTGGTTTTCCATCTGAATTCTTATCATCAAAGCATTTTAGAAACCTTTATCTTTTAACTCTGGTAGCAAACTTGTGTTCAAGAGTATTTGCAATGCACATGTGGTTTTTAGAATTTTGTTCTGGGAGTTACTGAAAAACATCTGAATGACAATGCAGTCATTAGTCCCAGCTAGCACAGGTTCATGAGGGGAAAGACCTGCTTAACAAACTTAATTTTGTCCTATGACAAGATTACCCACCTAGTTGACCAAGGGAAGCCTGTCGATGTGACCTTTTTGGATTTCAGTAAAGCCTTTGATATGATCTCTCACAGTACCCTCCTGGACAAAATGTCCAGCATACAGGTGGATAAACACACAATGCAGTGTGTAGGTAACTGGCTGACAGGCCAGGCTCAAAGGCTTCTGGTAAATGAGGTTACATTGAGCTGACAACCAGTCACTAGTGGGGTTCTACAGGGATACATCTTAGGGTCGGTGCTCTTCAATGTCTTCATAAATGACTTAGACTCAGGATGTGAGGGATTACTTAGTAAGTTTGCTGATGACACAACATTGGGAGGAGCTGTTGACACTCTTGATGCCAGAGAAGCCCTGCAGAGGGATCTGGACAAACTGAAGAATGGGGCAATCACCTGCCGCATGCAGTTCATTGAAGACAAGTGTCAGATTTTGCACTTACAGCCAGCAATCCTGGCTCTATGTACAGACTGGGGAATGAGATGCTGGAGAGCAGCTCTGCAGAGAGGGATCTAGGGGTTCTGGTTGACGGTAAGTTGAATATGAGTCAACAGTGTGCCCTGGCAGCCAAGAGGGCAAACCATGTCCTGGGTGCATCAAGCACAGCATTGCCAGCTGGGCGAGGAAGGCGATTGTCCTGCTCTGCTATGCACTGGAGCGGCCTCACCTGGAGCACTTTGTGCAGGTCTAGGCATCACACTATAAAAAAGATATAAAGCTACTGGAGAGTGTCCAGAAGAGGGCTACAAAGTTGACGAAGAGTTTGGAGAGGAAGCCGTATGAGGAGAAGCTAAAGTCACTTGTTTTGTTCAGCCTGGAGAAGAGGAAACTAGGAGGAGACCTCATCATGGTCTACAGCTGCCTCTCAATGGCAGGGAGGAGGAGAGACAGGCACTTATCTGTTCTCTTTGGTGGTCAATGACAGAATCAGATGAAATGGCAGGAAGATGTGCCAGGGAAGGTTTAAGTTGGACATTAGGGAAAGCTTTTTCACCCAAAGGGTGATGGAGCACTGGAACAGGCTTCCCAGGGAGGCAGTCATGGCTCCGAGCCTGACAGTGTTCAAGAAGAGACTGGACAAGCCCTCAGACACATGCAGACAAGTGTGGAGTTGTCCTATGCAGGGACAGGAGTTGGACTCAATTGTCCTTATGGGTCTCTTCCAACTCAGGACATTCTATGATTCTATGTTGGTTTTTCTACCTGTTATCAATAACTCCCCTTAGCTACCCTTTTTGTCTGGTTGGGCTTTTTACTAACATCCTGCAACAAAATTAAAGACAAATGCAAATATTGACATTGAATTATTGTGTTCTGATGTGTCTGTTGAATTTTAGATAGGAAATTGTCATATGAAATTTACTTTCATTTTTTTTAACTTTTATCACTGTTTTCAAAAACAGGAGTGTGCTTAGGTTTTCCAGAATGTATACGCCTTTGAAAAGACCTTCCCATCCTTCAGCATTTCTCTAGTTTCAGGTCAGGGAATTTGTTAAAAAAAAAGGGAAACAGAATTCTCCCCTTTGTTTTAGAGAGAGCTTCCCTGGATATCCCTGGGGAACAGAACATATTGTGACAGCAGAAATGTGTGAAAGCCAACAAGGCTTAAAATAGGAAAAACATGGAAAGCAAAATACATTTTGAATTTGACAAGATCACCTACATTGAATCCCAGTTGTGTGAGGCCTCATAGCAATGTGTTACCATGGGAGAATTGTTCAGATTGGAAACAAACAATAGTTATGAAAATTAAATGTTACGTGTCACAGGGCATTTTCAACAAGTGACTTTTAAGCCAAGGGAAGTGAAGGAAAATGATGTGTTGCATATTTAAAAGGAATTCCTGATATTGTTAAGGGGATTAAATAGTTACTTTTCTTCAGTTTGTACAATTTCTTTGTTCTACATGCAGCTTTGAATGTAATAGCTATATGCAATCCATATCTAGGATAGCAATTAAAACAACTCTCCTCATCACATAATTGTATCTCTGGAGACAATTATGAATTCCATACTTACATTTTTAACCTTGACTGTAATCTCCTAGTTCATGTGTCTAGGTTTGCATAAACTTCAAGCTGAAATTATTTTATCCTTGGAAGTAAGTAGCAGGAGTGATATTGTGTGAATAAAATGTCCATATTATCTAAGATAAAGTAAGCAAAGGAAAAAAAGTAGTAAGAAATTCAAAATTACTCTTCTGTTTCTTGAGAATTTTGTGAACTAAACCTCAAAACTCTAGAAAAATAAGCAGTTATGATATTGCTGTTTTTTTGTACAAAGCTGATGTATGTGAGAAAAATCATTAAAGGGGTCTGATGTATCAGACGACTTATGTTCTATTGATTTCAATTTACTGTATATAATCCACTGCAGTTTGAAATAGCAGCTTAGACTTCTGAAGTGCAGGGGTCAGAGTGTTTAGGAACTGTATCCTAGCACAGAAACAACTTCCACAATAGACTTCTAATGAAGAAAATATCATCTAGTTTAATTATGTAATTAACTTTTGACCACAGAGGTAATTTGGCTGAGTAGATTTTGCTTTTATTTTTTGTAGAAGATTGGAAATATAATGCAGATAATAATCTGGAAAACTGCTGTTGTTAATTTTGTAAAATGTGATAATAGGGAAAAGACAAGAACTTAGAGGTAAAACTGAAAAACAAAAATAGGTGAAGACAAGACTGTCAGAAATGGTGATGGAGCCATAATTACTTTCTTTGAGACCACACCATGCTCCTCATCTTGTCATCTTCCCTTTTGATACCAACTCCTCAGCTCAGCAGGCTACATGCCACTTTCTCACCTTGCTCCTTCTGGCTTTTTCCAAAGTATTCTGCTAAGCAATGCTACCTGAGTAAACATTCCCATACTGAACTGACTCCTCTGCAGAGCCAGAACAAAGAACACAAAGAAGATGTAGGAAGAGGGAAGGGGTTGTGGCTGGCCAGAAGTGAGATGAATGTGAGGCTCAAATATTGTTTGCTTTAATAGACCCCAAGTATGGCAAAAATTAATGTGTATTTTAACAGCAAATTATGCCTTGCCAGCTACACTGAAAAGACTTAACAAAAATCTACATGTTGGCAAATCGAAGGTATTTGTAATTTTTTCCAGGCTTTTGAAATATTTTTTAAAAAGTCTTTTAAAAATCCTGTTCAGAGAAATATGGTAACCTTTGGTTGGCATATAATATAGTAACTTATATCTGTTATAGTAAGATGTGATGACATCACAGAATCACACAGAATGTTAGGGATTGGAAGGGACCTTGAGAGATCATCCAGTCCAATCCCCCTGCCAGAGCAGGAACACCTAGATGAGGTTACACAGGAAAGCGTCCAGGCAGGTTTTGAATATCTCCAGAGATGGAAACTCCACAACCTCCCTGGGCAGCCTGTTCCAGTTTTCTGTTACCCTCACTGTGAAGAAGTTTCTTCTCATATTTAAGTGGAACCTTTTGTGTTCCAGTTTGTACCCATTGCCCCTTGTTCTACCATTGGTTGTCACCGAGAAGAGCCTGGCTCCACCCTCATGACACTCACCCTTTATATGTTTATAAACATTAATGAGGTCACCCCTCAGTCTTCTCCAAGTTAAATACACCCAGCTCCCTCAGCCTTTCCTCATATGGGAGATGCTCCACTCCCTTAATCATCTTCATGGCTCTGCGCTGGACTCTCTCCAGCAGTTCCCTGTCCTTCTTGAACTGAGGGGCCCAGAACTGGACACAATATTCCAGATGGGGTCTCACCAGGGCAGAGTAGAGAGGAAGGAGAACCTCTCTTGACCTACTAACCACGCCCCTTCTAATACACCCCAGGATGCCATTGGCCTTCCTGGCCACAAGGGCACAGTGCTGGCTCATGGTCATCCTGCTGTCCACCAGGACCACCAGCTCTCTTTCCCCTATGCTGCTCTCTAGTAGGTCATTCCCCAACTTATACTGGAACCTGGGCTTGTTCCTGCCCAGAGGCAAGACTCTACACTTGCCCATGTTAGATTTCACTAATTTTTTTTCCGCCCAACTCTCCAGCCTGTCCAGGTCTCACTGGATGGCAGCACAGCCTTCTGGCGTGTCAGCCACTCCTCCCAGCTTGGTGTCATCAGCAAACTTGCTGATAGTACACTCTATTCCCTCATCCAAGTCACTGATGAATATATTGAATAGTACCTGTAATATATTGAATAGTACTGGTATATATATGCCACATATATATATACCTATATATATATATATATATATATACACACAATATATGAAAAATTAGTTATAAGGAAGAAAATGAAGAGTAGAAATAAATGGCTTATTCTCTGGACAGAAGATTTTTAACCCAAGGAGCCTTAAGATTAGTACAATACATGTAATAGAACCAGTCTTAAATTTATCTAGAGGCATACACACAAGAGATACTGACTTACATGAACTATTCATTTAGAACAACAAAAGAATTTTAAATTCACTTGGGTTTATTTTCTAATTGTATTTGTGGAATAAACACTGTTGCTGAAATACTCTCGTGTTATGAATGGATCACTGAAGGTTTGTGTGAATTTCCTTTAGATTCCTACAAACACTTTCAGGGTGCTATTTGCACATAATTTCAAGGTCAAGTGTGATGTGGTCCATCTCCATGAAACAAGTCATACATCAAGTGTCATACAACATACGGGTTATAGCTCTTTAAAGAACATCAGCTAGTCAAAATCACTTTAGCTTTACAAACATAATTTAATTCTACTGGACATGATATCTTGGTGGAAAAATTGAATCATAGTGGAGATTTATAATTTTTCCCCTTCTGTTTTCAGACATGACTTTGGCAGTGATAACTTGCAATGTTGCAAAAAAAAACAAAACAAAACCCAACACCATTATTCAAGGGGTAATTCAGGGAAACACCTACAAACAATAGAGAAGAAAAGAAGCAATTGAAGTAACTAATCTCATCTCCTCATCAGTGAAACATATATTAATAAATGCTTTAAAAGCATCTGTTCCATGGTTCCATAATAGTTTCTATCTCTTAGGATCAATCAATAAGACAGGACAGAAATCTGTGCATGGAAACAAAGATGGATTTGGGGAAGAAGGCTTAGCTTTCAGGCAAAAGACTGATAGAAGTTCTCTAGAACATAAAGACAGGGACAATTCGGACCATTCAAATTTTTTTCTGTGCAACAAGATATTGTAAGCAAACTGTCCTTGTCAGATGACAAGGGGCTCTGAGGTGAAATTATCTGTCAAGTTAAAAGAGAAGGATTACCTGGCTCAAAGAATGGTCATGAAACATCTACAAGTTTGCACAGAGGAAGGAGTGTATGCAAGGAGAGAAGTAGAGTTTTTCCCCAACATCGTAGCAAAAACCAGGAAGGTATGTGGTGAAATTTGACTTTAGTTTTCCGTTTAGGGTTTGGACTGACTAGGAAAGTATTGATTTAAAAAAAAGAAAAAAAAGGACTTGCAATCCTAAATTATGATTCATAGTTCATGAATAGCTGTGTAAATGATGACTCCTGTTTGGCCTTATGTTAACCATTATATGTATTAACATAATCTTGGTCACTAAATAATAAAAAGTGTATCTATTGTTTGAATGAAAAAGGTAAATGAATACTAGAGAATTTGTGTAGATTTTATGGAAGATTGGCATAATTCAGAAACATGGTTACAGAGGAAATTCATAGATAAAATTCCTAGATAAAAGGCAATCCATGCATATTCGTTCATTTTTTTACCTAGATTTTCTAAAGTGGTTCTAACATCTTGCAAAGATTCAGTAAATGACACTTTAGCAAACACAGTTACTCGGTTTAGTCCAGCAACAAATCAACGCTTTCTTAGGGCATATTTAAAAAATATAAGAAGCAAAATTGGAAATTGATGATACAATCATTCAGAAATTACTGTAGTTGTATACTTTGGATCATGCCTTGAAGCCCCATAATTTATTGCTTGGGGGGTTTTGTTTGTTTGTTTTGACTTTGTCTTTTTTTTTTTTTTTTTAATTTATTTTGTTTTGTTTTTCTTTGCCAAAATGTCTAATAGTTTTTCAGACAAGAAAATGCACACAGGGCATGGAGTGGTAGGGTGGAGATTGGGTGCTTGTGGGGAGACCAGTGCCAGGAAGTCACTGGGGGGAGGTAGTGTCTGCTGGAGGGGGGATGTTCTTGGTGTGGGCCCTTGTGCAAGGCAGTGTTGCCCCTTGGCTCCTCTCAGCTGCCCTGTTTTTTGCCCCAGCACATCTCTGCTGGCATCACCCACTTCTCCACCTCGCTGTAATGAAGGCAGCTAGGATAGGAGAGGGGTTTTCTTACCACTGTCAGTGCCTATTTTGAACCTGAGCTGTTTATGGCCAGTGACAGCAGCAATTTGAATGGTGTACAGTAAACTCTAAAGAGATCATTTTTACCCATTTACTAGTTAAATCGGAACGAATAAATAGATGAACTCAAATCTATTGGTACTTCTGACAATATCAGAAACACAACTGTCAAAGAGCACCTCAAGACATTGTGACAACTCTGAATACCAGCAGCAGAGAGTGGACAAAAAGAGGGAGTGATGCAGTATAAGACTTCAATGTCTGCAGAAGCACAACGGAGCTTTCCAAATTTGCCCACAAATAATGTCTAACTATATAGTCAAGGTACTGTGGGCCATTTTCTTCTTGTTTTCCTTTGTGGATACAGATACAAGGTGCTCCTAAAGAGTAAATAATAGTCATTAAGAAAGTTTATTATATTTCCCTTATTTAAAGAATAAATCAAAATAATTTCAATAGTCAGTTTCAAGGTATTACTGTTTGAATGTGCTCATGTCGGCATCTGATAACATCTAGAAGGGAGTTGACTTCTATAGCTAACAGCAATTAGCTGCCTTAATTTTGCAGATCCATTTTAACTAGAAGATGTGATCAGGAAAGTTTCTGATGAAAACCTAGATAGGCTGATTATGGCAGCATATACGCTTCAGTGAAATACCCAATATTAGTAACTGTCAGTGACCAATATCAGATTAGAGAGGATATTGTATGGACGTGAATGAGTAACTTTGACAGTCCTCGGGGGATGAAGTTCAGTATTTGAGTACGTGCAGGAAGATGAGAATAAGATATAGCTAAAGAGCAAATCACCTCTTTTTTTCTCCCAAAGTAGCATACATCCTAGAGCAATACAATATTTTCTCTTTCTTTCACTGGTCTTGATTTAAGCTTCTTATAAAATTACAGAATTTGCAGTTCTATTTTAATAAAAACTCTATTAAACCTTAAATGAATGTTAGCAAAGGATTTTTGTAGTGATTCAAATATTTCTAAAATTAGATACAGGTATTCGAGTACCATACATTATGAATCTGTATGATGTATTTCATAGCTTGTGAGAGATTTTATTGTAATATTTAATGAAGTATGTATCCAAAGTGTGCCAAAAACGTTTACTCTCCCGAGGATATGACGCACTCATCTTTGCACCTCTTCTTCTTTAAATTCACTAAAACATCCAAGATTAAGTTATTTTTACACTGCCAGTTCTGAGAGTAAAACCGCTTACTTTTTTTTTACAGAAAAGGAGAAAAGCGTAGTCAAAATGATAAAAGGAGCTGTCACATCTTATTTCAGAAAAAATACAAGCATAATAGCTCCTAGATGTCATATTTGCCAAGGGACCAGTTCTGACACTCCATAAAATAGGAAGAAATTGGAGTTTGGCCCAAACTCTAAATCAGACTTCTGGACTATGGGGTCAGTGTAGTCTGTGTTGTGTCCTGACACCTCATAAAGGATCTTGTCTGAGCATGCCAGACTCTCTTTCCCATATTATCAGATTTCCTTCCTTTGGGAGATATCTGGTCACTTTCAGTTTTAATTATAGCCTTTTTTTTTCCCAAAATGATTTCTTCCCAGTCCAAACAAATGTTGTGGGATACTTATTTTAATCTTCCGTATTCAATTACATTTTAAAGAACAATATGAGCTTATGTGTCTGTACATTTGAGGCTATACATGTTTATATGTTTTTAGATACGTCAGTGTATTTATATGACTGCACAGATAAACATTATTTGAATTATTGCACATACCATTATGTAACAACTCTTAATTACATATTTTTCAATCTCATATATATATATATACGCATATTGCTTAATATTTAGTAAAGTTCATTAAGGGCAACAAAGATGATTAAGGGAGTGGAGCATCTCCCTTGTGAAGAAAGGCTGAGGGAGCTGGGTCTCTTTAGTTTGGAGAAGAGGAGACTGAGGGGTGACCTTATTAATGTTTACAAATATATAAAGGGTGAGTGCCACGAGGATGGAGCCAGGCTCTTCTCAGTGGCAAACAATGATAGGACAAGGGGCAATGGGATCAAGCTGGAACACAAGAGGTTCCACTTAAATTTGAGAAAGAACTTCTCAGTGAGGGTAACAGAGCACTGGAACAGGCTGCCCAGGGGGGTTGTGGAGTCTCCTTCCCTGGAGACATTCAAAACCTGCCTGGACACATTCCTGTGCGACCTCACCTAGGCGTTCCTGCTCCAGCAGGGGGATTGGACTAGATGATCTTTTGAGGTCCCTTCCAATCCCAAGCATACTGTGATACTGTGAATTTTTGAGAGTTCACTGCATGAAAACTGCAAATGAATTAGTAACAGACAGGACATGATAGATATGAACCAGATTAGAGAAAACAGGGTTTGCTCTGGGGTCAATAGAAAAGTGTAATTAACTTTTGAGAAGCATTCATCAGCTTTTTACTGAACACTTCCTTGTTTTTGTCAAACTGAAAACAAAACAAAAATTCAATTGGAATTAATTTAAAAAATCAGCACAGAAAAAAAAAAGAAGAAAAAATATTGCAGCATAATTTTCTACATACAGATGGTTTTATCCTTCTTTTCGAATATCTAATGTTTAAGAAACTCAGATATGTTTCTTCCTAAAGTCACTACTCAGCCTTACTCTGGAAAGTAACTATTAACATGCTATAGATTATTTTCAGATTATAATAAATTCTACTTTGGAGACTATTCCTTTTAATTCATTTTAGATTTCCAAAATGATTGTCCTAGGGGAGCAGTGAGTTTGAGTTTTCCTTTCTACTCTCTCTTTCTAGTGAGGTAAAAATAGAGTGAGATCACAAGAATTAATTTCCTGTTGATCTGAACAAATCTCATTTATTTATTCTTTCCATTCATTGACAAAAAAAAACCAAAAAAAAGTCAAGTGTCCACTCAGCTCCACTTTCAACAGTAGTATAAGTTTGTGTAAATTTTTAATAAATAGTAGCTTTATTTCTCTTTAACTTTTATGTGTTCAATTAATGAGCAAGTGCTGTTAGGAATTTTAGATTGAGACAAACAGCCTGCAGCTCCCCAGTCCAAATAGGTAATATTGCTTCTTCGACAACTAGTTTATTATTCTGGCACTTCACTGAATCCTGGCCATGTTAGATTTGCCCTTAGAAGGAACTGAAAATTCTATATTTCACAGTTTCTAACTTTAAATCTAGCATCCAAATTTAACGTGACAGCTCCTCATGGGCCAATTAATTTTTCCAAGCTATTTACTTGGATTAATATTTACTAAGTTGGCAGAGGAAATATTTAATATGGATGGCTTTGTCCACATAAATTCAGCTTTTCCAGATTGTTTTACTTAAAGTACTATTAAATTAAAATCTGCTTCTCCTCTTACACTTGTATTATACACAAGCTAGCTTTAAATCCAGTTAGTGACTGTTAACCAAAAGCTATTCAGATTTTTAAATATCAGGAAATTGTATTTAGGTACCTAGATTTCTAGACCTTTAAGAACCGAGTCTAAAAATGTGCTAAAGCTGAGTTTTGCTAAACTTGAGCTGCTTCAAGAGTAATTAAGGTGCCAAAAAAAAAGACAACATGATCCAAAAAATCCTCACTTGAATGTTGCCACACTCAGCTAGGAAAGGGAAAATGTCTTATGTGCCCTGGCATGCTTAGGGGCCCAATCCCAAACTTACCCCTTTGCGGAGAACATCCCACTGGAAAGTCTGTCCCTTTGAAGGAATTTTACCATCCATCAAACACTTCAGGAGCAGATCAGGAAGCTGCAGAGCATGAGGCTGCACCAAGCAGGGCAAATAGTCCCTGAACTCCTGTTTTTTTCTCTCAGCTGGCAGCGGTGTCATACTTTAGATGCTGTGCCCTGTTTTGAATGTAAAGTTCAAACCCTACTCATTTCAGAAAGTAGGACACATGCCTGGGAGCTGGAAGATCTGTGTTTTGACCTCATTGCCCAACAGCATTTCTAAATGATCATCTAAACATGGTAAGTGTAAAATTCATAAATGGTTTCTCAAGGAGTCTAAACCCAGGAGTTCACCCTTCCATTAACTCACCTTAGCCAGCAGATGTGCAGTAATCTTACTCTTGATTTTTTTCTTTCTCTGGCTATGAAAGGGTTGAGACGCTTCTCTGCACCACAGCACTTTAACTTCACTGGAAGGTGCCGTAATGCCCATCCCTGCCCTGTTCCTCATCCAGGCACTTGCTGACAGCACAGGAAAAAAACCACAAGCTTTGGTTTGTTCACAGACCAAAACTGGCCCTGGTTCTCCAGTTGCTTAAATGTTTTTCCTGGCCATGGCTAAAAGAAGAGAGTGGTTCCTTGCTCAGTCAGGGAATGATCAGTACCTACAAGTATCCAAAATCAATGGCAGTGCCTCCCTGCAGCCTTGAAAGCAGGGACAGCTTTAATTCACTACTTTTGCCCAGTGTTTTCAGCTGGCTACTTGCACTGGGCTGTGTATGTGTTGGATCTAGGTGCTGCTCAGCATGTTGGTTAGTTCTGAATCTCATTCTCAGATATCTGTCTTTACCTACACATTGTTTCTGCAGCAAGACATAGTGTGTGCATGTCTCCATCAAGAATTGGGTTCTGCTCTTTAGTAAGAGCAGGGAGAGACATCCAAAAAATCTAAAACTCTTTAATTCTAACTTTGAATCTGACTACAGCTGTTACTGCAGGTATCTAAGCTTTATCCACTCCTTTCCCCTAACTCGTTTGATTTGACTAATGTTAATGAAACCTTAAGTAACTTTAAAAGACATTTTTCTCTCCAAACAAGTTCTAACGGCTGCATTCCCTCAGTCTCTTCGGTAGCATACAAATTCTCCAGATGAGGTGCAAAGACTATAGACCTACTCTGGTGCCAAAGAAGTAAAACGTTTGATAATGCAATAGTCGTACTATTTGACTTTGCTTTTCAGTTTCACTCACACTGGAAACCATGGGGCATTCACTTTACCTACTGTTAAAAAAATGAGGATGGCTGCCTTGGTACACAACTTACCTGTATTTTGCAGAGTCTTTCTGATATTAAAAATGGAAAATACATGTCTGGGTAGAAAATGAAGCAGAGATGTTAAGAGATTAGTTTCAAGTTCCATTTGCGTTAAGTTCACAGGCTGAAAACTGGAGTGATCTTTTCACATTTCTACAAGCTAATTATGGATATTTCTTGAAGAAATATACTTTGTCCTCCAAGCTCTTACCATACTGTGATGAAAAGTGGCAACAAATGGAAAGAAATCGTCATTTTCTAAGTGAAGTAATAATATATTATATGATTCTTTGAGTAAGTTAATATTCATTAGAAGTGGTGAATTATTCAGTGAACAGCTTTTTACAACTCTGGAGTTACTTGCAGATCATAAAGAACTAAATAATTAGATGGCAAATAATGGAAATACAGATATAGAATATAACAAATATTCTAAATGTGAATAACAGAGAAATGGCAGAATTAACTGGATAAGATTTTTAATCAGTTTTTATTAATGTCTATATTATTCAATTAGTTTCACCACAATTTCTATATTTTCATATAAGATTTTATAAGGTAATTTTACTGTGAATCTATCTCCCTTTCTTGTGCTTTCATTATAGATGTGATGTAGAGCTGATTTAAGCTTTCACCATGGAAATGAGCGATAGCGGTTATACTCACTTTGAGTACAAAAGGTGATGGTATTTCATAGCCCTCATTCCAGGAAAGGTTTCTGTGGGCCTAAACATGGAACAAAATCAAAGGATAAATAAGGCTTCAGTACTAAGGAATTGTTTGTGAGTGCAAATCCTTCCCTTTTAGGTTGTACAAGCTCAGATTAAGTTGTTATTTCTTATGATATGCCTCTAACTCGTCTACTTCTGTAGATATTAAAGCTCTGGGCAATCTCATTTTAATTACTCTAGACAGGTGTCCACAACTTTGCAGCAACATTGAGATAGGTAGTCACTACTAGAGTATGTCTGGCCAGACAGATGAGTCATCTGGATATGGGATGGCCTAAACTGTGACAAAACCGTAGCTGCATTAGCAAATCCTCTTGGCCTAAAGGCTCATTTTTTCTATATATTCCAAAATTCCATACTTACTGGTTTGCCCTGAAATTTGGTGAATCTGAGGCCACAGGTTAGTAGGTTTCCCTGAGATAAGGCTGCCAGTATGAATATCATAAAACGATAGGTGCTGCAAACTTCACATGAGAATGTACAAAATTGTGGATCAAATCAATGTTCATACTTCCAAGGTATCTGGAAAAGTACTTCTGCTGGTGTCTGAGTCTCATTTTCTATCTTCTGAGATATATCACACCCAAAAGTCTTTTCTGGGAGAGACAAGCAGAAGTGGTACATATGTTCAGGCACTGGCACAATAAATAGAAGATGAGGATATCCAACATGATTAAAGAAACACAACTGTTGTGTCAATGTTAGTGTCTATTATTTACGCTAAACAAGCAGAATGAGGAGCTGGCCAAAAACACAAGTGTCTTGGGGATAGGTCAGTATGGTATCCTAGGACTTCTGCTGAGCAGGCACGCAAAATCTGGAGATGTCTGGCTGAAGCAGGGCAGCAAGTGCTGCTTGTCATGAGAGGAGGCAATGAATAGTGGGTAATTCAGGTTATATAGCCAGGATAATGCCCAGCTATCCACCTAGGCAGTGTCTGCTGTACATGCATGTATTCACGTTTGAAGCAATAGAGGGTATCAGACAACAAAATAATCAGTTTAAAGTGCAAAGGATTTGTAAAATGCTAATGAGTGACTGAGTGGGTATAGAGATCATGTTAGCAAGCGGGAGGCATGAAAGTGTTGTGTGGTTCTAAGAAAAGGAAAGAAGTAACAATGTTACATCTGTCATATATTTCAAGTCACTGTATTCCCCACACAATAAGTGAAGTTTGTTGAGAATACATTTGTGATTTCCTTTGGTAGCATGATAACTTTGGAAAACACCTTTTTTTGGCCACAACAATCCCCCCACCCAATGAAACATGAAGCAAAACTATAATTTAGGAAGGGTAGAGAGGGTAGGAATATCACTTTACTGCTTCTCCCCTTATTTTTGGAAAATAAAAAGTAATTGAACTTAAAAATTACATGGCAGAAACTTTGTTTACATTAATGTAAACTTTCAGGGTGCAGCAGAGTCCAGGCCTTTGAAAGCTGTGAAATGTGTGCTGCCTTTGATCTGTGCTGTAAAACACCAATATTTACTCTGGTCTTTGAACAGTTATTAACAGGAGTACCTACACCTTTGTCAGTTGATCAGTGAAGAAGCCTACTCCACCAGATGCACACTGAATTAGGTAAATATCACAATTCCTTCCCTTCCTTTTACAAACACACAAGCACATTTAGTACTGCATTTTCAAATATCATGGCTACAGTCACCCCATCTCAAAATGCTGACAGTGTCCCTGGCAGTCCCTCTGCTAGCACAGTCTACAGGACACAAGACTGAAACATGGGACATCAAAACTCCCAAAACATGTGTAGGTTTCCCCTTTGGTCACCCAGCTGGAGGTCTGACAGAGAGCATCAACCCCTTGTTAAGCAGGCACAGTCCATCCCTTTGGCTTTAATTTAAAAGCATATACCTGTGAAGCAGTTCGATGGCACCCCTCAGTCAGTCTCATCAATTAACAGAATGAATAGGATGGTGACTGTATTTTAATCCTTACAAAGGAATCTGGATCTTTTTTTTTTTTTTTTAATTGGACATTTTGGTGTTTGTTTTTTTTTTTGAATAAGTGAATTCCATTACAGAACAACAAGACTCATAGTGGAATGGCTCTAATTGTGCAAAAATTGACTGTGATGAATTTTTTAAACAATAAGTTGATTTACTTTCGTTATTTTCCTTCTATATTGCACTGAGTCCCCACAAGGACTCCACTTCATTTGTAGAAAAGTACATGGAAAATAATTTTCAGAGTAGTATCTCTGAGTAATCATTGAGATCAAGCCTCATCTTTGCACTTTAAATCCTCTATGTTACATTGTGCTTATATAAAAACACCACCTCAGTTGCTGAATGAGCGCTTCTGGAGCTAAAGGTATGAACTGCAGCAACCTGTGCTGCAGCCATCTGTCCAAATTGCAGCACAGCTTTGTTCCCTGCACACTGGGCACAAGAAGGGAAATGCAGCCTTACAGAAAAGTGAACTGACTTATTAAGTAAAGAAACAGCAACAACTTCATGTGGCCACTTTTGGACAGAAAGCACTGCCTGAATTTCCAAAACCATCAATCTGCAGAAAATTTTCTTTGACATGTTACTTGTTGAATAAATGTGAAGAAAAAGATAATCCAGCCTATTGAGTAGATTATTTGTTATGATTCATTTACTCACATCTATTACCCAGTGCCTGAAAAGCAGCTGTCTTGGTGTTGATGTATGTTATAAAGGGTTTGGCATAGGTACCCCTAAGACCTGACCAGCTGTGCTCTTTCCTAAATTAAAATCAAACAGAGAAATAAACAGATTAAAGTAAATATCAATAAAGAAACAGTTCATAAATAATCTAACATGTCAAATAAAACATAGGAAATGAGAAAGATGGCAGAAAATTAATAAATGTGCTAAAAGCAACCTCATAGCCTATTACTCAGTGCTGCAAAATTTACTGTCATACAGATGCTATAAATTTGTGACAAAATACAGGAAAGGAAACAAATGGGAGGCAAACCAGCAAAGTCAGTGCCGAAATGGATGTAATACTGGAAAATTTTCTACTAACCAGACCACTGTAATAGGTGTGAAAAATTCTAGTGAATTCCACCGAAGCATATAAGCCTGATCAAAAGTCTAGCAGGAAAAAATATGTTGACAGATATAGCTATATAGATAGATATAATAGCTTTCTAATTTTTAACCTTAATAATTTAACTGCAAGGTGTATTATTAAATTTTATTTTATCTAAGGCAAAATGAAAATAAACATTTCCCAGTGGTTTAAGTTATTGGTCAGGAAAGATCTAAAGAAATTCCATCCCTTTGAAAATACACTAAGGACTTAAGTCATGAATATGTGTTTAATTCATGTAGGCAACACTTTATGGTATATGAAACTTTACATCCTTTTTCTAGGAGTTCCATTTTGTGCAGTTAATTTTTTAAAAAATTGTTCCTTTAGATCTCAGCTAAATTTGGATGCTTTTTTAACATAAATTTGGAGTTTTTTCTGTCTGCCATATACAGGAAGAATGTGCTTTGTATTTCTGGTAATACACAAGTGTCAGCATGTGACAAATTTCACAGATAAAATCTAGACTGTTTTGTCCCCTGTCACACTCACATTGGGAGAATAGGCTTTCCTAATGTTGTATTTTTAACTGTCTGTTTTCTTGTTCGCTAAGTTCTAAAGACAACAGTCCATGTCTGTTGACTGTGCCCATGAATACATTCCACCACTATAAACATATGGTGGGTGACTGCTCATCTTTGGCTATTAAATTTGTCAGAAAGTGGTCTGACAGCCTCAGAAGCAGCTTGGGGTGAAATTCAACCCACCTAACCAGATTAATGCAGATGTCTGAATCCCAGTGATTCATCTTATTCTCCATTTATAATGAGGAAAAGGAAAAAGTGGTGATTCATCTGACATATTTTAGACATTGACTTCATGTTGAAAGCATTCACACCATGCAAGTGTTTATGTCTCTTCATTAATTATAAAGGGAATCTAGGTGACTATCAGATCTAGACACATATAGACACATATAATGAATCTTACCTTAAGTTTCTTGATTCCAGTTTGGAGATTGCTCTTTGTAGGGCACTCAGCAATTGTGGTTTAGGCCAGAATATCTTGTTTTGCCTGATCACTGGGTACTCCATATGGTCCTTTGGGGTACCATATTGTGGGACTACATCCCTGTGCATTCATCAGGTTTTTAAGTGTTATGTTCTGGTCCAGCAGTCTCTGACACAGATGGTTTAGGAGGGTTCCAGTTCCAGCTTAGATCATCACTCCAGCCCTAAAATGCCAATCGATGAGCTGTAATGTCTGAGTAAAAAATCAGGCCAGATTACTGCAGTGGCACCTGCTAGTTTAAAATCTTGGAATCTGTATGGAAAGGAAAGGCATAAACTCATTTTACAGTAAAACTAGTTCTGCTTTGTGACACTGGCCTTTCATACAACCTCCCCTTTGCATCCTTCTATGTGGCTGTTTATATAGGGTTCGGAGGATGGTTGTTACACATATGGATATACACAAATAGGAGAGGGCGTTAATGTAGCTTGAACTAGCAGCTGTAGGAGTGAAAATCCAGAGGCTTTCTTGGCTTTCTCATAGACTTCTCAGGTGTGCCAGAGAAGAAATATACTCTCAACTTGCTATCCTGCATTGAAATATGAGCTGTCATGTCTTCTCCTCTCCTGACAAGAAATATGAAGATTCCCTGTGTCTGCATTTCTCTGTCTGTAGGATGGTTAGAATCTGCCAGCCTCAAAGCAGCTTTCTCAGTTTTGTTTATGTTTATAAAAAGCTTGAAGATATTTGAAAAGAAGTATAAAAAAGGCAGAGTTATTGTTATTGTAGAAATATTAAATTTTTTCCTCATTTTTTTTTCCTTCTCGCTAAATTATAAAGAACTACACATGGAGTTATTACATGTCTAAGATTAAAAAAAAAAAATGCTGCTGTATACCAAACGCTTTGAAATCAGAAAAAGAGTATAATAAAAGCTATAAAATGAACTATCTGGTAAAGCTGTTAACCTGTATAGTGTGTTTAGTCTGAATTCCACATCTGTGTGAACATACTTCAACTATTTTAATCACAATCAATTGCTGTCTGAGTGCATATATGTCCTCGCAGATTTGCCAGTCTCCCTCTCACGTGAGGAATGTGTGACACTTATGCTCTAAGGTACTCCTTGTAAAAGCTGTACAAGAAGAGGAACAAAATAAGAAATCTACTTTGATTTAAATGTCACATTCTTGGCACAGGTTAAACACCCATAAAAATTTACAGTCAAGATTAAGAGATGAGACTTCAGATAGTACCCAGAAAATGACCTGTTGGTACTTAAGTATGTGAAATAGCTTATAAATGGCATAATACCAGCTTAAGGAGGGCTGGATTTTCTGACCTGATAAATGAGGCTTTTTGTTCTGCATGATTCTTTTATTTTTTTGTCCTTCTCATTTTTATCTCCATTTGAAACTGTTCAGCAGATTGAACTGAAAAAAAAAAAAAAAAAAACTTACTTGAAAAATGTTTTAGAATATCACATAAATAAGGGGAATGGAGATGGAACAGATGCATTTCAGTTATATTGTCAGTCATACCAGTAAAATTTAGGCTAGTCCAAGGGATCTTTGTTGGACAAGGCAAATCCACAGATTCTCAGGCAATTAAAACCCTAAAACTAGAATTTACAGGCCACCTTCTCAGCAACACTACATAGTGAGTACACAATGGTATCTAGAGATGAAAGAGATGAGTAAAATGCATGGGTTTTTTGCTAAGTCTATATGGTTAAGAAAGAGCATTTAATACAAAGAAGTGGAAGGCTGACTACCTTGCCTTTGAATTTCTCTGAAAACAGCTTGGATGGTCCGTCAGTACACTCCTGCATTTAGAAGAATTAAATATATAGAAATATTTTTAACATTAGAAACCCTATTGTGTTAAATACCCAAAGGTGAGCTTATCTGTGTTTGGAACAGAGAAACACCTTTTAAATATATTTTCCTCATTATCTTCTGTACTCTGGTTTTGTAAGCAAAAGTTTCATATCTTCTTCAGTAAGCTGATGATCAACAGGAACACTGATTATCATCATGTATTAAAAATCATAAGTGTAAGAAACCAGAATGATAAAACTTGCTACTTACTTGGCTCATTTATATTGGTATATTTTTTTCACGGATGTTTGGAATTAGAACAGAAGATAAAAAGAGATTTAGACTTTTATCCTTGATAAGAAAACTGAAACAATCACAACATTACTACAAACATGTTCCAGTTTTTAAAGAAAGGTTTTTATTTTTGACATTTTATTATTTTCATGGCCTCTCTTTATGAAAATATTTTTTTAAAATACTAAGAGAAGGTATCCTAATTATAATTAGATGAAAACATCACATTCTGGTTCTTAACTGGGGCAGCTCCTTTTTTTAGTGTTCTGAGGGGAAAAGGAGACCTGAGGGAGGTTCACAGTTGACTCTGACTGCAGTTCCCCACCACTGCAGGTAACGTGGAAGTGGATTGAGTGTATAGATGGTTCTAGGGAACCTTGGGAGATAACAGGGACTTCTGGAGCTACCTTGTTGCCTGGTTTCCTCCTCCAGCCGGTGCTGTTGTGTATGCAGCAGACTGTGCAACAGCACAGCACACAGCAGTTGCATGATACAGTTTCAGCATATAAACCATATTTTGTCTGCTTAAGTGTCATATGCAAGACCATAGGCACATGTCGGCTATTTTGTGTTAGACATAAAAGTCAACCATAGCTAAACACACACCATTTCTAAAGCTAAAATCTAGCTCAGTGGAACTATATATATATATATATATGTATAGAACAAAAAAAGTATTTGAATATCTTTGATCCAAGGCTAGATGACATTATGACATTGTAATGTTGCAAAGCACATCCTCAGAGATCTTCATCCATAATATAAGAAAATCAACCTCCAGTCTTCTATCTAGTGATCTTTTACATCACTGCAGTGTCTGAAGAACTACCTTTGTGTACAGTTAACCTGCACTGTGTTCCTTAGACTGGATATTCTTCTTAACTATAGCAAACCAAACTAACATTCCAGGTCATCTATCCTTTTGTAAGAAGTATAATAAATATGTTTGTCTCTTTGAATAAACATTATCATGATAGTATATGCTCTGGATAACAGGAGAGGAATTGTGTCTTTTCCAACAACAGTTTTCTTGTAGCTTCCTCAAGAGGCTGACAATAGATGCTTGATACTGCATTTTCGCCTCCAAAAATACTATGTGTAGTATCTTGAATCTGGAATTTAATAACAGTAATAAGCATAATGCTTCAGTGTTGCTCTGTAAAGATATTATGTATGACGGAATTACTACTTATTCACTGAATGTTCACCGAGAGCCATAAGACATAGGGAAGATGGTAGAAGAAACTTTTCAGAATTTTAGACCAATTTTTTTCACCTTTATCCAGCATTATTCATACCTTATCTTATCAGTATTGATGGAGCACTTCAGTGAGTTGGTGGTTCAGGTCATTTTTATAATGCAGTTGCAGAGTGAAGGAGTTTTAAAGTGCATGTAAACTGAGAAAGCTGTAATGAACTTCAAATAAGCGGGCGCGATGAGTGTGATTCATTTTAGTTTATAGTCAGTGAGGAGATATAGGGATATTTAAGGAACAATTAATTTTATCCTAAGCTAAACATCTAAAACAGTACAGATGAAGTGTGTTGTAAATGTGCTCACTGCTCTCCATCACCTGAAGTTGAAAATTTCATGACTAATTCAGGTTTAGTGTCTATTGTGTAGGTGTTCAAAGCTGTGTAAGGCTAATTGATTTGACTTGACTGTCTGTAAAGCAGCATGTTACTATGTAGCATGGATATGCCAGGCCCAGTTTTCAATTAGAACAGGTTATTCACTCTCACTTCAGAAACAGAGCTGTAACTCTATGGGGTGAAGTATCCTCCTGAACTTTAACATACATAAAAGTCTAATAGGGTTATTTAAACTACATTTTATTTGTCTTTCCTTTACTGATTATCCTACTTTTCAGCCATGTGACTCTATGGCACAGTACCAAGATTATGTTCTTTAATTTCTCTTTTTGTTTTGACTGACAAGTTTTCTTATGTAAGAAAATCTACTTGCTAATCTGCATAGGTAGTAATTTCAAAATGTATTTAATTGCTTAAAACTGTTAATGACTTAGCCCTTTCTAGCTTACTGTACTGTCAGCTGAGATTGTAGGCAATTGAACAATTGCTAGTATTCTCTAGGAGGATAAAGGGCTTGCAGAGTTAGACCTAGCTTTCAGAGACTAATTAAACCTATCTTTTGTCTCAAACCCAATCTAAAAATGTTGTTCTCCTAACCTATTTCACTTATCTTCAAGAAGCAAAACATTCACTCCTGACACAAGGCTGCATAGAGATGTCAGATGAATGTTTTTCATTCTATTCATAAAATGAACAATGCTGAAAGGTTGAGTCTCTTTTCACTGTTGTAGGTCAGTAGACAGTACGCAGGGGAATGGCATTGCAGTACTGTGGATGAAAGTGAGGATGTTTTCAGGCACAGAATACTCAGGAGATAAAGACATTCTTTCAGTGAGCTACACCAACACATATGGCTAAACCAAGACCAAAGGGAAAGGGAGATTTTTTTCATGAGAAATCATCTGTCTCCCTTTCTCTTGATACTGGATATTCAGTACCAGGCTGCAACTCGATGCATTTATTGCTGCTAGCAGTCTCCCCTGCCCAAGAATAGTTCAGAATCAAGGCAGGATCAGTCTGCAGGAAATTAATTGCATCTCACTGGTCCTGGAATAAACTAAGCAGCTGGAGTTTAGGTCTCATTTATGTCAGAAGTTAGACAAACTCCCCTGTATCCAGAAAATTCGCTTCTGGTTAAGGTTAGCATTGAAGAGCAGAATCTGTACTACCAACTACCATAGTCTTAACAATGGGTCAAAAATTAAAAGGAACTCTACAAGGAAATACCCTGATGCATCTACTTTTGAATGTAGAAGCTTTATCAGTTTATACTTAGGTTTGGTTCCTCAGTAAATGCAGGACAAGATTACTAATTTGCAATCCCCTTCTCCTGCTGTGTAGACATACTTCTCTCATGACTAGTTATAAATCCACTAAAAATAGGTTACTGTCTCAGGTGGAAAGCCCAAATAGATCACCAGGTAGAAAGCATTATGCCAAAAGAGATGCTTGGAATCCATACTCTGCCTGTCACAACTGAGACACAGAGTTATGAAATATAATGGGAACAAAATCAGAATATCTCAGAGGAGAGTTGGCTCCAGGTGGTTTGAACTTCAAGCATATTGTTTTAATGGAGACAGAACAGGACATAATGCACAGAACGTCTCACGCATCACTAACACTCCTGGGAGCTGTAAGGCCAGATTCTTCACTTACCCACCACCTCATCAACATCTGCATTGAATGTTACTGCGAAGGTAAAAAGCTGGGTCAGCAAACACAGTCCTTTGAAGATTTAATGAACAATTTCCATTTATTTTGAGGGGTATAACAGCACATCTGAAGAAGAAAAACTCAAGTAAGTAAAATCTGACACCTGGTCAACTTCTGTCTGACAGGAACTGTTTTAACAGATTTTGGTAGCACTCCAAGTGATTATTTACACAGTAAAAATTCTTGCTCTGTCAGCCTTTCTCAAAACAATTTGTCCACCTTTGAAAAATTGCATTCTTCCTAGCAGGGCATAGTATGTGTAGCACCCTGAGCTCTGTTCCTATTGTGATGCATGAAATTCTGCAGATCAAGGAACAAGTTTAGAGGCCAACGCTATACTGTATATTTAAAATCAAGACTCTCAAATGAGCAGAGTCTGAAATAGGAGAGTAGACACAATATTTTCAGTCAGCCCTAGTCAGTTGTATTCACTTTTTCCCTTTTTTGCCTTCAGGTACATTAAATGGTACCTATAGCATACTTTGCAATCCATCAACTTTTTAAGAAATGTTTCATCCAGTTATTAAGAGAGATTTTTAAATTGTCTTCATTAATTAGCTTTTCACCAAAACTAGAGTATGCTTTTTAAATTTACTGATGCTGTAAAATCAAGAGGCATCATTAGGACAAAGGTGAAGTCAACTATTATACAAGAAGACATAACTGGTATTACGGACTGTACTGACAATATTGACATGAAATCCAGCAACATAAGCCCATGTTCTTACACAACAAACAAATATTCTTGCTTCAGACTCAGAATGCTTAAGCTGAAAAATGATCAAAACTACAGAAAACTTAGGGATGCAATTGCACTCAAGAAAATTATGAGTTAGCTATAGATTTAAAAAAAAAAAAAAAAGTAAAAGGAAACAAATGGGAAATATTAAATGGGTTATATAAAGGACTGATCAAGGTGTTTTCAATAAACCAACTTGTACTGAAATACTGAAATAGACAAAGCTGTGATTGCTTATTAGGCTATGCTGAGTTCTACTTGGAGTTGTTAGAGTGACTTTTTTTTTTCCTTCTTCATTTTTATATATTTTTATACTGGACCTTTCTGTTCAGACATGTATTTAAAAGGAATCCTATCCAGAATATTCAACAGTCCAAAATAAGAATAAATAAATTCACTTTTAGTTCAGTAATGTAGCAGAAAAAAACTTTAACTCCCTATCTAAGGCATGCAAATTAAATATCACTACTTAGTATTTTGGACAGACAAAAAATATCTGATTTAGGAAAATTATATATAGCATTTATTAAAGACGAGTGTTTATTTTTCTTATAGCTAAGTATGTAAAAAAGTACTAATATTAGAGAAATAATAAGCAGTGGATTATGGGAAACACTGTGTTTGACCTAAAAAGCCACTATCTTTCATGTGGTCAATGCAGCGCTTGTCAATGTGACTAATATTTCACATACCAGCATGACAATATGATGTGCAGACTTAGTATTAAACACACTTGAGAACTGATAGGCACAAAAAATACCAGTCCTGATTCAGGAAGTCCTACAGCTTGGGATGGTAGGAGGACACACCATGTAATTACTGCTATGTGTTTGCCCCATCTTGTTACTCTTCCCTAGGCATTTGTTATCGGCCATTCTCTGACAATAGGTTTGAAGGTTAGGTGGACCTTTGATTTGACCTAGAAGATATCTCCTCTTTTACAGCAAGGTTTTCATGCTCTGTGCTCAGTCAAACCCACAAGTGAGAGCTACACTGTGGACTTCTCTCCTATCTGCCACTTTGCAGTACCCAAGAAGATAGCTGACATTGTATCTTAGCAATGGTGCTTAACTAGTTATAGCAAAAAAAGAAATGAGAAAAGGCTGCATTTGCAAAAGACGTGATCTAGGCATCACTGAGAGAGGGGAGTACAATTTCAGCAACCTGTCAGTTCCAGGCAGGTTTTCAGTTCCAGGACTGAAATTCTGAGAGACAAATAAATATGGCTTTCCTGTTGAAAATACGTTTTCCTCAAGTAATTTCCTTAATTTTCTTTATGTACCTTCATTAGGAAAAAACCCTAAACTGGCAGAGTTTTTTTCCCCAAGCAGGTGAATTTATATATTTATTTATCAAATTAAATAATCACGAGACAAAAGTAACAAAAATTCATCATATTCAGTAGTCTGCAAATAGTCAGTAACAGAAAATAATTCATTGTAAAAATGTCTATTTAATCTGTGTTCATGTTCACACCTATTTGTTCTGGAGCAATATTTGAGCAAACATCCCACCAATAGAATTGAAATATTCTGGCAAAGAATATAGTTCAATATAGCACTCCTTTGAGAGTTTCTGTGACACACAGAGAGCAATCCCATTCTTTATGCATCATCGGTCATGACTGATACCCAGTTTCCTCAAAAATAAGACCTACCCAGAAAATAAGTACTACCATGATTTTTCAGGATTTTTGAGGATGCTCAAAATATAAGCCCTACTTCAAAAATAAGCCATAAATTCATAAATAAATCAATTTAAATAGTGTCCAGGCAGCTATACATGTAAAAAAAGGGCATTTTTTTTGAGCAAAAATTAATATAAGACCCTGTCCTATTTTTAGGGAAACAGGGTAGCAGATTTCTTCCAGAACACTTTTTGATGGTTGGTAGCCTTACAACATTTCTTTTTCTTCTTTGTTTTAATGGGGTTTGTAGCTTACAAAAAAGCTCCATTAACTTATTTTCTTTCGATTGTTTTCATTGTCCATACCAAACAGTAATTCCATAAATTCTGAAACTTCACTGATGCCTTAATTTTGGAACCTTCAATATACCTTAGATGGCAAGAACTGCCTATGTTGTGCATGTACAACTGCACATCAGTCGTGATAAAAATGAGCAGCTCAGTATCTTCCTCACACCCATACCTGACCCAGGAAAAGAAGGTGGGATTCAGTTGGTTAAACGCAGGTGATGAGTGACTAGTGCACTGAGGTGTCTCATCCAGCTTCTAGCTGCTGATTTGAAAGGGTTTGGGTCTCCCGAAAGTCCTTTGACATGCCTGTCAACACCCTGTCGGGTGTTTAATGACATCAGACATTTACATTTAGAAAAATGATTTGCACACTTAGTTCCAGATGAAGATATGTACATCTGGAGACCTGCATGTTAGATACATGTCTAAGTTCCCATGCTTCCATTATACAGAATGAGCAATTTTATTCAGTTATGCTCAAGAGCAAAGATGCACATCTCTGAAGAGTACACTGCCTGGGTTTTGACACAGATAACATATCAGATGCCATGAAGTAGCTAATATGCAATGGAGTCTCTTCATGTGTCAGCAAGTGGATTGGTGAATAAACCACCAAACTACAATTCAGGACTGGATCCTGAATCAAAACCATACCTTTTCTTTTTTCTACTTTTTAGCACTGAAGACTTTTTTTTCAAACTATCTTCTCTATTTGCCATGCCACCACACACCAATCCCTTAGACACCCATACCCATCAATTGCAAACAGTGGGCTTTAGCTGAATCCCATTATCTTCCAAAATGTCTCTTATTTCCGGTTTTAGAGCGGAAGTAAGTCATCCACACATTCTTTGTTGTATTAACAGTACTGACTCCTAAAGTCATTCTTCCAAAAGCACCCTCTTCTGCTACCCAAATAAATTTAGATAATTGTACTGAAATCATTATCTGCAATTCATCTAGTCTAAGAAAGCCTTTGCTTCCTCTCACACGGCTGTACTACTTTGTTAGATTTTTAATTATTCTTTTAAATATATGTTTCTGAATAACAGGAGAAGAATGGCAGTGAAAATCTAAATTACACTACAGTGCAGACTAGCCTGGATTAAAAAAAAAAAATACACCTCATTTTCACATTAAAAATTGAAAATTGTTGCATCTTGAAAATGGCATATTATAGTAATAATTACAAGAAAAAGGATACATGGTACTACTTTTACTTATCTTCACTCTATAGATTTTAATTGTGAGCCTTCCTCTGTTCTGCAGTGAAGAAATGAGACTGTACTTTTACATGATTATTTATTAGTAGCTGGTCCAAACTGATTTCACGTAATCATAGTTGAAGAATTAAAATATGTCTTACAATGAGCCATAAACACACATACACATGTATACAAAACATTAACAGCAAAAGATAATTTATAGTTCTAATTGCTAGCATAAGAGTTCAAGTACCTTGAAATTTTTATTTAACTGTAAGTGATCTGACTGTCATGCCATGATACAACACAATGTATTATTATCAAATTACTTTCTATTATGTTGAATCATGACAAAACACAGAATGCATTTCAACATGACAGAGCTTGCCAGTTGATCGGTTACTTCTTGACGTGATGCGGCTGTGCGATAAACAAATACCAACCTGTTAGAAACAAGACTTCCAAATCTAGCAGTATCTGTCAGTTACAGTAGCAGTTCTTTGTAGTTGGCTGTATTTTCTGAATATCAAATATTAGCAGGGAGACAGGTAGTGCATACTGTACAGACATCATTGTCCATCAAAGTAACTCATTTTCCAGAGGCTCCGTATTAAACTAGTCAGCATGTTCACAAAGCATTTATTTGAATGTGTTGCAGTTTGACCCTTGCCTAAGTCATTATTTAGATTTTCTTTAAATCATTCCATTTTCTTACCTTTCTTGTTTCTCACATGCACTGAAAACACACAGGCCACCAGACGTTACTGTGATGTGAGAAAACAGAACACAGCTCTTGGTTTCCAGACAGATGTTTGGGACAAACAACAGTCTTGATTGTAACTTTAATATGTGAATTACCTTTTCCATCAATGTGACAATGGTCAATATGAGCCTTTTTTAGAGCTTGCAACTCCTCAATTTTCACTTTCCAGTTATGTGTCTATGGCAAGGACTTGCAAAGTGACTGAGAAATACAAAACATGCAAAGGTAGGTGAGATTAAACACCAAGCTCAGAACAGGATATCTGATGAATTTTCTTATGTCCAAGACCGTGTGTTGCAGCAGTTCAAACATAAATTTTCTCCTCATCTTGGGGAAGTGTCATGACTTTGTAAGCTACTCACTACAGCCTTGTAGAGTTTGCTTAGGCTGCTATGTAACCTTAGCTGCACGAAAAGGCAGAACAGAAGTGACACGTTCTGGATTTAGCCCTCAATTAACTTATATCTGTATTTTCTATGTCCTCTTTGCTTCATTTGCAAGATTTCATGAGGGTTATAGAAAATTTGAGTTGAATAACTGAAGCAGAATAAAATGTTCAATGTATAATTATAAGATGATTGGAAGGTTTGAAGGAAGACACTATTGTTTTCAATTTAATAAGCAGAAAATCAAGTGTGTACATTTGAACACACAAGCAGCTGCAAAGTTCTAGTTAATACAATGCACAACAGACACTGTTCCCTACAGCTGTATATGCAAGTAAACCAGAATTTCAAAGGTCTGTAAAGAGTTCAGTTTTAAACAATGTTTCTGAGAGGCTTTTAGCTTGCCTCTTTACCAAAAAATCACTGTGGCATGAAAGTTGGTATATATAATATTTGCAACCTGGGAGCAATTTTTAAACAAAGTAATACACCTTCATTTTTTTTAATTAAATTGTACAGGCTGTTAACCTATAATCCTAAGTATAGTTATGACATTTTCTCTACATGTATCAAAGGAGTCTTTAATTACACATGGAAAATGTCAAGCTAGTTAGGATAATGCACATTTCTGAATTTCAAAAGACTGGGAAAGGGATTGTAGCCAATCAATATGAGACAAAATTAGTTGTTTAACTGATATCCAAGTTAAATATTAAGATCCAAGTCCAAAAAGAGATTATTTTTTCTAAGCCCTATCCTAAGTTCACACTCTGTTGAGCTGTGTCTTCTTTCCTAGACAGAATATACTAGACAACCAGGAGTATTACAAAAAGTACCAGCTGGCTAAAGCAAATGATTAATGAGGTCTTCCAGATTCTTTATAGTATCCTTGGATTTGCATTCCAAAAGTAATGAATCTAGTGGAATGACCATATGTAATATTAATTTTTAATGTATAGTGCCACTAGGACTTGGACTGCTTTCCCTCCTTTTCTCCCATTTAGAACTCTGAGGTTGCAGATGCTCTTAACAAGTTTCACCAATAATGCTACAAAATCCCAGTAACATTAAAGTATTAATTTTACTAGAAGTTAGACAAACTCTTTCCCCCCACAGCACCGCTGGGATACAAGGTAACTTCAATCTTCTTCAAAGGATCAGGAGTTGTGAGATGAGATGCTTTTGAAAAAAAAAAAAAAAATCCAACTTAAGTGCATGCTTTTGAGAACCAATTGATTTATGCTTAGTCTCATGTTATTTAATGGAAATTATTTAGTAGAAGAAGAGCAACTCAGAATACCTCAGAGAAAAGGCCAAATATGTATTATGTAGCATGAATCTTGATTGTGGCACAATTAGAAGACAGTGTGCAGAAAACATTAATTTCTAACATGGCAGTCAGGCTGCAGAATACATTGAGCTACTACACTTCACCAGTGATAGACACAGTGGAAAACTCTAAAAGATATTTAAACTACTTTTCTGAATGAGGAAGCCATCAACTTGTATTTTTAGAAGTGTGCAAACCATTACTGAATGATTCATTAAAGTACAAAGGGCACAAAGTAGCAGAATCTTAGCCCTAGCAATGGCTATCAGAAAGAAATGACTGTTTTGTTACTTTGAGATTCCTGGAAGACCACTTGCCTGTCTTGTTAGAAAAAAAGGACGTCTGGGAACTATCCTCAGCTCCCTGCTGTATTTGCTGGGCTTCCTGCTTGTTCATGGCTAAATTTAAAGTCTGGAGTTATAACTGTGAGTTATAACATATAAACTCATTAATATAAGAGGAAAGAGCTAACGAAGGAGAAAGCAGGTCTGCCTCTGACACTGTCGGACTGCTGAGACTATTTAGCTTGCCACCGTACACATGAATGCCTAAGGAAAACATTGCATTTCAGCACAAGCATCTTGGAAGGACAATCACCTTTACCTTGTGGAGTGTGAAGAATAATAGAACCTCATAACCATAGTGTCGGCTTTCCAAAAATGTGGCTTACTCCTGTCTGCACCATTTCCATCACATCAAGCCATTCTGCAGGGACAAAATGTACTGACTCCCATTCAGTTACAGTAGTGATGTCCCAAAGAATATGCGGGTTCAGCCTGGCTGCTAGAAAAACTCCGAAGTTCTTCTCTGTGCAGCACCATAAGGCTGGATAATCTGCTGGCACACATTATCTTGAAGCTTGTACTTACATAATAAAGCAGAAAACCTGTCCTTAGGGCTGAATTCCATATTTAGAGGGTTTTTTTTTCTCTCTCTTACTCAATAGATCTTTATTTCAAATTTGGCTTTACTGAAATCCAAACAGCTGTTTACACTAGAAAGCCTCAGATCTGCCAAGACCAAGTACGTACTCAGCTCTGTACTCTGTGGGTAGTCCTATTCAATTCAATGAGAAACTACTCACACTAAGTACATTTTAAGGATGGGTATTTATATAGTCATAGAATCAAAGCAGACCTACTCAGGGTATGTAACAGTAGCAGAGTCTGACCATCATAAGTGTTGTTTCACAGCTGTTCTGAACAGACTGGTGTCTTGATTCCTTTTTATAAATCTGTGTTATCAGTTTGGGTAGCCTCTTCTTCCTCCATTTTTAATTCTGCTTTATTTCAGATAAACCCTCTTGGTAGGCTGGGAGTCAGAGTACTTCTGGAAGTTTTCAGTAGCTACGAGTTAAAGCAATTCTGGTACCTTCATCAGTTCAGCAATGTTTTAGATCTATGCTGTGCTAAGACTGTCAATACCAGCTGTCACCACGACAAATGTAAGGGAAACAGATTAGAGGAAGTCGTTTCCTCCAGAGAACCACAGTCACCAAGCTGCCGGTCATCCTGTTTTCAGCTGATTTATTGCCTTATGAGGAACTTCCTAATTAGTTTTGTTTATTTAGGTTCATTTTTTGAATGAGTTTAGGGATTATGATCTTCTTTTAATTAATTTGCTTAAAGAATTAGAAAATACCTATGAATTGTCTGGTGTCACCTTGTTCTATTATAATATTTATACAAAGAACATGAAAGGAGACAGGTGCAAATCAATTCCCCTTTTCTATATGTCAGAGATTATTCTAGGCATATAACATTCTGACTTTTTAATTGCATAAAATTAAGAAAAAATATATTTCAGGGCGTTTTTGTTTAAACTTCTTTTCTCTAATGAAAGCAACCTCAGAAAAAAAACTGTTGCATCCACACTACCTGGACTATAACAATAGCCATATATCTGGTACAATTAAAAAGTAAAGAATTCAAGAGAACTGGCTGAGAACAAGGTCAGATGATTGGGTAGCTTTCAAGCATATGACCTTTCTGTAATTTCAAGAGTGTCTTGTACGTTTACTTTCAAATGTGGAGATCTGTGACTTCCTCGGGCTGACTCCCTCCATTCTTATTAAAATCTCCAAGATTTTTCCTGATGTTGTGACAGTAGAGATTCTACCCTTGAAAATAATAATCATATTTTTGTATCTCTTTCTGCAACTTTTACACAAACCATATAATGAAATCAAAACCAACAAAATGGTGAAGTTTATTTTAGATTCCATATTTCTCCTCAGACATCCTGTTGAAATCATTGGTCAAGTTCTTTTTTAGTTTCTTTTTTTTTTTTTTAAATGCTGTTTGGTTAAGCTTGAAATGTTTAATTCAATAAGATTTAGGCAGGTCTAGAGCAGATGGCATAGGATGATGCTAGGATTTCTGATGGGTCTACACAGAGGCTGGGAACTGGCACCCCCACAGGAATCCAGTCCCAGGGTGAGGTGAACTGTCCCGCAGGTGGAAATGCTCAGGTCCCAGGTAGCTGCCCAGGGAAACAGCTGGAGGTCACAGCAGAGGTGGATCAGTTTCACCAAGCTGCTGCAGAGGCAAGGCAATTTTACTTTGGCTACATATTTCCAGCAAATCCAGGAATTTAATTAAAACACTTTTTTTTTTTCTTTTCTTTTTTTCTTTTTTTTTTTTCTGACACCATGGGCTTTAGGCTAACATTAAGCACTGAAAAATTTCCCTGAGCCATGGCACTATCTGGAAAGAAGTCCATGTTTACTGGAGCTGGAGGAGCTGGAGATGAAATCACATTGACAGACAGTTTTTCTCTCTTTTAGAGTAATAAGAAATAGCGACATCTGCTTTAATAAAAAGGCAGGAATGTTATCACGGATGTCCTGGGTCTGCAGCTAAAAATCACAGACTCTGTGGATTGAGATAAGGATGAACACAACTCCTGAAAATTAAAAAATCAAGAAGACAATTCCCACAAATATTAAACAAAAAATCAAATGCAACAATCCTTCTGTCTCCCCGCTTCCTTCCCAGCTCTGATAGATTATCTCTATTAATGCTAGGATATGCTAACCATGTAATATAAATGTCATTTTCATCCATCTTTTTCCTTTCGGCTTTATCTCGTTCTGAAGCACGCTTGCCATGAACTTTAAATGCACATTGTTCATGATGGAAAGTGTCCTTTTTCCTTTCTTTATGACATAGTCCTTCTTTTGGACATGAGAATAATGGACATGAGAATAATAATCCGAATGATATTATATACTGAAAACCTGCATTTCTTGCTACTAAGTAGCTTTCTTGCTACTAAGATATTTCAGGATCCTTCAAATATTTTTTCCTGGCAGTGACGTGCTGATAGCATCACCACAAAAATAATACTATCGGTTAGTAATGAAAATAGTCTGGAAGAAGGGTAGGAATGAAAAGCTTGAAAAAGTACTAACAGAATGAATGAGCTGCATTTCTTACTTTCTTAAGGAAGAAACCAATAATGCAGTAGAGCCCCACACAGCCTTCAACTGATCCTTTTGGAGCTAAATCAATTAAAAAGATGTGAAAGGAATATTATAACCATTTAGAGGAACATTTGAGCAGAGAAAATTAGATTTACTTGGCATAGAGTTCCCTTGTCAATGTACTATAGAGAGAACAAAAGACCTCAAGGGGATTGGAAGACTGCAGAAATGTTCCACCTCTGGCTTTTAAAAATGAGATTTTCAAACAGGAGTAGGAACACATTTTAAATAAATGGACCCCAGATTTTATGCTACTCATTAACGATGAAACAAAGAAACTAGGACTAAAGGGCACGTTTAAATTTTCAGAGAAAAGAACTTAGACCAGAAATCGTTGTCAATTCAATTGAACAAAAATTTTGGACTTTTTTCTTTTTTTGAAGAAACAGAAGCATAAGACATTGTCAAAGATCATAAAGAGGAACGTTGGACAACATAAGAACACGAGTGCCCAAAGTCAGAAATTACAATATTTATATAGGAGAACACTAGTCAAAATCATCCTTATACAATGAGATGAATATGCATGCATTTATATGTCACTGAGTATATTTAAGAACAGATCAGACAATAATGTGATAATATAGTTGATTTTTTTTTTTTTGAGTAGCTAGATGGACTAATTTCTGAATCCTAGATGATTTGCAGCTGCTCTTCACCTTGGTCCATAAGAACAAAATAAAGAAGAGACGCTGGAGGGAAGAACTTGGAAACTAAAGGTGTAATTTAGATGAGAGCGCAGTCACTAGAATTACAATGTAGCTTGATTGCAAGAATTATTGAAATCAACATCTTCAGGTTGTGTATATCCTTCATGTATAATTTTGAATTGATAATTAATAATTAATATGACAGCACTTAAAAGGTTTAGATCAATTAAATCATCTGTCTACTTTAATTCTCATTAAAGGATTGTTGTGATGCAGAGATTTTTTGTCACGTTGGGAGAAGATTACCTCTCACTTTAGGTAACTTCAAAGGGGTTACTCTTTTCTCATTGATGTTGACAGTGAGAGAGGATGACTTCCGTCCAATGAATAGACTGATCAAACAACAAACAAATCAGATACATAGCAACCAAGAAGAAATCTGCAGAAAGCTTACTGTATAGTACAGAGGAGCAAAAAGATACATGAGAATTCAGCTGACCTGATGCTAGGAATCTGCTGTTAAACCTGATTTAGCCACTCCCTCGATGGACAAACAGAAGCATCGACAGCAAGTGCTTCTCTGTCTTCTTTCATTTCTGATAGCAGGAGCTCGGGACATCTGATAAATTTAAATGAAATTATTGGAATCCTGAAAGTTTACCTCACTAGCCAATAAACCAGAAATTGTTCTCTTATATCCTGTTTATATCATAGTAAAATATTTAAGTCTAAATATGCCTTTACAAACAAAATTGCAATTTCATACTTTTAGTATTTCTTCTCAAGAATCAGAATGAACAAGATTCCCTTGTGGCTGTTGCTCATTTTTTGCAGCTTGTAATTTATTGTGTAAGGGATTGTTTTGCAATAAATCCTTTGTTTATATTTCCTTTGTTGTATTACTGCCTTAGGATTGCTTTCATTTTAAACAGGTTTGAGAGCACTCCATGCTAAAAGAGTGTATTTCTATGTTAATAAACACTAATTCAAGTGGCTTTTTATCTTATGCATTTCTTTTGCCTTCAGTGTAATCCTGAGTGATGTCACCCAGTGAATTCAGGGCACTCAGAAGGATGTTTGAATAATTGGAAGTGCATCTTGAGTACCTTGGAAGCTGTGATCCGCTTTCGCTTCATAGTGCTAATACCCACAGTATTTCTGTACAGAAGCAGCAAAACTCACATTTTTGGAGACATGGAAGCACTGAAGTTTGACAAGCAAATGCATCATCACATTTCGTAAGTAGCCAGATGCACGTAATGGGTGAGTCGTTTTAGTGATTCTTTTCCTTTCCAACAAACATAGCAGGTGGAAAAGCAGATTCATATCAGTATCAATCACCAAAAAACAGGGAAGAGGAAACACTGGATGCAAGTAATGTACCAGGTCCAGACTGAACTGACTGAGGTGGAAAATTCACTATCAAGACTAAAATCTATTCTTAATTCTTCTCATATTTCATAGGTTTTGCTAAAAAATGCTTGACAATCATGTCATAATATGTATTACATTGTAGTATACAAAATAAAATAATTTTAAAAAAATAAATAAAAAAAACCACTCAACCATGAAATGGTATAAATTTCAACTATCATATAGTCTTCTATTTTTTATCTGAACTATTTACAATGCAGTCAGAAAATCTGTGTACATTTCTAAAAAACCAGCAGTAAGGTTTTGGTACTTTGCAATGCTGAGTGAAATAATTGTCCTGTCACGACAGTTGCCCAATGTGGTTATGGCCTTAGGTAGGCTTATAATGTAATGAGTAGAATAAAAAGATCATATTAGAAGAGCAAAATCTTACAAGATTCCTTATCATTCTGAGGTGTTGCTCCATATCTAGTGATGCAACAGTTTCCTTTGTGGAAATCTGTGTTTGCTATCCTCATTTTTTCCAGGCTTCCATTATGAAAAGTGACTTCTTCTGAGGCTGATTTGTTTTTTTCAGAAAGTATGCATGAGATTGATTTGAAATAACCATGCTGACAGGTCACAATGAGAAATCATGAAAAAGAAAATTTTTATAAATTTGTTTTAATACTGTTGAAAGTGAAGTTCTTTAATACCAGGGTATGAATATATTTGTTATTTGACAATCAGTACTTCCAAATCTGGAAATCGTCTTAAAGATTTCCAGTGCTATTTCTAGCCTCTCAAGTACTGCACACATTTTAAAGCTAGGCATTAATATGTTTCCTATAAGTATTATAAGTAGATAGGTTTTGCTTTCATTAATTGAATAGCACAGAGAAGGCTGGATAGAAAAGAAAGTAAGCTTAACATTCCAGTTTTCATAGAAATACTATTACAATGATTGACAGATAGCCATGGTGTAATCTATGTTGGCACCTTTCAAAACTGAAGGTCTCCTTTCCCCAAAATGGGAATTACTCTCTCCTCTAATGTCTCCTTTGAAATCTGATGAAGCACAGGCTAGAGATGTGGACAATGAGGTGGCAGAAAGCCGTTTGGACTGCTGGGCTCAAAAAGTTATGATGAGTGATATGAAGTCCAGCTGGAAGTCAGTTGCCAGTGGTTTACCCCACTATCAACACAGGGGCCAATAGTTCAAAACCAACACCTCCATTAATGGACAGGACACTGCAAACTTGCAGACTATACAAAACCAAGAGGAATGGCTGATGCACCAGACATTAGTGCTGCCATGTACTGAAAGGCTGAAGGAATGGGTCAACAAGAACTTAGTGAGGTTCAGCAATGCACCTGGGGAGAAGTAACCTCACACACCAGGAAAAGCTGAGAGCTGATCAGCTGGAAAGCAGCTTTGCAGAAAAACATCTGGGCATCCTGGTGACAACAAGCTGACCATGAACCAGGAACGTGCCCTCGTGACAAAGGTCGACAGCCTCCTGGGCTGCATTGGGAAGGGAGTTTCCTGTAACTTGAGGGAGGTGATCCTTCCCCTTTATTCAGCACAGGTGAGACCACACCTGAAGTACTGTGTGCAGTTCTGGGCTCCTCACTGCAAGAGAGACATGGAGAGAGTCCAACAAAGGGTCACTCAGATTTTTGGGGGTCCGGAGCATCTGTCCTACAAGGAAAGGCTGAGAGAGCTGTGTTTGTTCAGCCCAAAGAGGAGAAGGCTTAAGGGGTTCTGGCTGATTTGTATAAATACCTGATGAGAGGAGACTAAACAGAGCAGATTCAGACTCCTCTTAGTGGTGCCCAGTAACAGGACAAAAGGCAATATGCGCAAACTGAAATATGGGAAATTGCATTTAAACATAAGAGGAATTTTTTTTTTCATTCTGAGAACAGGTTACCCTGAAAGACTGCAACACCTCCTCCCTTGGAGATTCTCAAAATCCAGCTGAACACAGCTCCGAGCAACCTGCTGTAGTTGACCTTCCTTTGAGCAGGGGATTGCACTAAACGACCACCTGAAGTCCTTTCACTCAAGTGAAAGGTTCATCCTGATATACTGCAGAGTTCCAAAATGAACGACTGAAGTTATTCTTTGAGAGGATTTCAGAAATGGTTTCACAATATCAACTTCTATATCTATGGTATATTTCTCAGACATCCACAGATACTGTGTTCAGCTGGAATTTCCTAGGTTTCTCATAAACTGTCACAAAAAATCTGAAGGTCACTTCAGTACAGAATGCAAAACAGTTGAGGGGTGGGAACTACACCACCAAGTTTTATCAAGTAGGGAAAATTTTCTGTTTGCACATTTCACTATCTCTGTAACTTCACAGCTAACATTTGTCAAAGACGCAGCCTATGGTATTTCTTTCAGTAAATCAGTTTGCTTAAACTGTACACCTTTCCCCATGCAATTCAGGAGCATGGTCTTCCAGACTTCCAAGTTGTAGACTCCAATACCTTTAAAAAATAATTACAATCATTCTATGCCATATGGATCCTGTTAATGTCCCCACTAGAAAAACTTTGGTAATTGCTGAACTTAAAATGACTGTTACAAGTTATTAACACTTGACTGCTACTAACTCTTGTTCTCTGGAGATACTTAAGAAAACCATGGGCTTTAACCAAGGAACCCTGAATAGTAAACAAAGGAACTCGTAACTACTCAGTCTTAAGAGCTGTGCTGATAGCATCTGTATCTGAGGGTCATAACAGCTATAAGACCTGCCATGGGATCTCTGGGGGTTCAGAGCTGCTGACAGAGCTTGTAAAAAGCCTTGAAGCCTGCATCATAGGACATTGGGAGAGAGGTGAAATGATTAGTTGGCCAGGACTTCTGATGAGGTAAATCAGCATATCACCACTGAATTCAATGGATCTTCATCAATTTTCAGCACCTAAGGATCTGACTGAAGTCCTGCTGTTCCTGTTTTATCATAATGGACTGCAAGACAAAAAAAAAGTTTGGCGGACTAACTTTGTAATTCACTAAATCTTCACATTAGCAGAAATACATAGCTTCTAAAAAGGTATCAAAAAGTCAGTGGTAATATTCCTGGACTATTCATATATTTTTCTCATATAGTGCACAAATATATTCAAATTTCCAGATCAGACACTTCCAGACATAGTGCAAGCCTATGCTCTCCACTTTTTCCTGTGATAAACTGTCAGTAGGAAACCTTACACAACAGAAGCTCAGAAAATGCCAATCAGAACAGAATAAGAGTGACAGATCCAAAATTACACTGGCACTCTGGCACTACCTCTTGCTCAAACCTACATGAGTACATTTCACTCATATTGTCCTAATACAGGTTGCAAATCCACCTTTTTCTCTTTTATCAGTTAGTAAGATGTGACTTACATCCACCTTTCTCCTGGAAAATACTCAGTGTCATGTTTTGCTCACCATCCTGATGCAGCTGTGACCTACAATGAAAACTTCAATAAAATAGCCTACTAAACCCCATTATTTTGTTTCATATTTATTTAGCATTTTGCCAAAACAAAGTAGTATGAAAGCAAGTTCTTATCACAGGGAGGTTACTTGGGTTAAGAAGGGATTGTACAGCTGGCAGAGCACTTCCTGCGAGTGAACACACAAAAATCCTTATGGAAGTTACACGTTTTGACAAATACCATGCTATTTAGAATATTCTAGCTAGACAAGACAGCTGAAACTGTTTGTTTTGGCACTTTAATAGGCATGGGAGCAATGCGCAGTGATAAAAAGGGACAAATGCAGACCTGTGAACAGCCACTGGCTGTTTGAAAAGCTAATCACTGGGAAGATGTGACCTAAGGTGAATTTTTGGATGCTTTTTGTCTACCAAGCATAAGATGTAACTGTTTTTACAATGCCAGCCCCCTGCAATACATTTTCCTGCAACTCCAGGGTCACTGAGACAAAACAAAATCATGTCAGTATAGTATTATTTAAGATTTTGTGGGCTGTCTCTCCATTCACTAATCTTGTGCTAGAATACCCTCTGTTGACACTTGTAGCTTGCTGGAATAAAACCACCTCAGTGTCAGGATTTCCAAATTTCTGTTTTTTGCAAGTGTTATAAACCACTATTTACAATCCATCTTTATTTGGATTCTTCCAACCAAGGCAAACAAAATACTGGACTGGATGCATTGAAGTTCTTAAGTACTATAAAAGCCCAACAGGATTCTTGTTAAAAAATGAGTATTATTTTACTTAATTAAATTGTCAGAGTCTCTGTAAATGTGGAAATATGACTCTAAATGAACACACACAGAATAAACAGCATAGCAGCCTTTCATCCTGCTGTGTCTGAGGATTTTTCTAGGCATTTCTTCATTAAAGAAAATGAGCAAGCAAACTCAACAGTACTCTCTACTGAGAGTTTTATATATTAGATTACAGGGTCTGTATTTGGGGTCGTATTCCCCATAGCAGAACTGTATCAGGTTACCACCAACTGCAAATGAATCTGAAGAGTAACAGTTGGCAGACTTCTTCCTGGTAATTATTCTATTTAAATTTACTTAGGTAAAGCTGGACTCTGTAGCTGACAGAGAATCAGAGAAAGAAAATTTAATGGGATGTCTGACTTGCAATGTTTGATTTGGGGCAATTTTTTTCTCGGGATAATGAATAAAAGTGAGATTATTTTTTTTATTTCCCCTATTGTTACTGAAGGACTGCTCTCCCTTTCATACTGCTACCTGTCCCCTGTTCTTGTAATATTCAATGTCAAAGAGAAATTTATTGTATTATATTACTAAAGGAACTGGTACATATGATAATATGGTTGACTAGTTGAATTCAGTCTGTATTGAAATTACACACAGAAGAATCTTACTGTAAAATTTTCTGTTGCTCTTCCTCCACGTCCACCTCTTTTTTGTGGTAATGGTGTCTGTGTTGAAAGAACTAGAACAGATTGCTTCATCAATTCTTATGGGTCATTATTCTCCTCAGTTATTTGAACCTCTTTGGATCCTCCTGCTAACTTATGATAGCAAGTTATCTCAGCGAATCAAATCAGTTCCTCTGTTCTTTCCTGCTATTCACATCAGCTGAATTTTCTTCTGAAAATCATTTCCATATGCCAAGTTTTTCTGCTTAGTATGATGCTGGACTATAGCCCTTCCTGGGTAAATTTAATTTCTGCTTTTAGAACATAAATCTTGCATTTTTTGCACACTGGAAGCAAATGCGGATTCTGAGTGCACAGAGAATGCAAAATTCAGACCCTAGATAGTAGCTCCAATACCTCTTCCTCTTTTGTCGTGATATATTCTTGCCTAGATCTTGGAGGCCTGAGTCTACTCCCAAATACACCCTTGTGACTTACAGTAGGTATAAACGATGTAGAACATGGTTCTATTTATACTCTTTTGCCTTGCAATAGAATTTCATATCTTCACACACCACCACATCTGCACACACACCTATTCTTAAATTAGCCCAAGCCTGGTTAGTTTGAGTATCTAGTTTAAAATGCATAAAGTGTATGTACGCCAAAATTCTGTTAAAAATTGAAGCTTTTGAATTTTATGTAAATGTCCAGTTTATATACCTGGTTTAAATATTTCGCTGTAGGTGTATACTCTTTGATGCTAATAGAACTTTAAAAAATCTACACTTAGGAGTAATATATTTAATTTGTACTACATTATATATATTTTATATATAGCATAAAGTATACAGTAACCTTTAAGTACATAACATGCTTATCTGTATGAAATGATAAAATATATTTTCAGCACAGAATAAATTTTAATAACTGTGTTGTAAAACCCTGGAAAATAGAGACTATCACAGAAATGCTGACACAACAGAAAATGTAGCAGGATTAGTAAGGTACATAAAACAGCTGAAAATTCTAGAAATTTAATCTTTTGGAGACAAGCCTGCTTGTCCTACACCATACACCAGACATAAAGGGGCACTGTATGGAATGATAACTGTAAGAAAGAAGTATTTTTGTTTATGTTCTATCTTACGTATATTCTATAGGCTAATACAAATATTTAGGAAGAATTTCATTATGACATATTGAAAATGTTTTTACCTAGTTGTTTTTCTTTCCATTTAATTGTATTTATTTATTTGGCAGTATCAGGAAAAATAATAATAAAATAATAAAATTTTAAGTAACTAGAGTTAAAAATAAAAGTTCATTTATCGTACTTCCAAGAAAGTTAATGGGATGTTTTTCATATAATTTCAGGATGATTTTGTATACGTTTTAACTTTATTATTTCAGAGCAGACTGCATTTTTTACTCTCATCTGAGCAGAGTTCCTGTTACAGCTGCATAAAGAAAATTATCCTTTGATCTCCAGGAACAAAGAAAGCATCAAAGTTCACACTCTCTCTTTTAACATACAATGTAAAGTTTTCTATCAGGATTAGCATTTTTTTACTTGCTTTTCCACTAGGACTAGACATCACCCATCGGGTGTAATCCTAAGAAATTGTAAGACTCCTAGCATGCAGAACTATGTAACAGGAGAATTTGAATATCTGTTTTCTGGTGCTTCTTCTTCAATGCACCACAAGCTGGGTGAGGATCATTCAGTCTTGCCAAGAACCTGTCTCTTGAAGCAGAATCCAGATGAAAGAGGCTTTTGCCAGCTGTGCCATGAAGCAGCAGAGTTGTTTTGCATATGCTCCTCCTCTGCCTATTTTGTCTATCTTGTGTATTTAGACTTAAAACACCTTAGGGCAGAGGATGGCACTGTCTGCCTCTAGAAGTGAAGTGGGACTCCTGGCTATGGTGGACAGAATATGAGTAAGAGCATAGTCAAACATGGTTAATGACTAACCCAGAGCTCACAAAGGTGTGAGTATTGCACAGCTAGCACATGTCAGAGTTGAGGTCTGATTGATTGCTATTTTTAGAGTGCATGCAGAGCTTGTGAACAGCTTTAACCTTCATGAATTTCTTGTTCGTTCTCTTTGAATTGAAATGTCTCCATATAAAGTCAAAATCAAAGCCAAGAATTCAGACAGGGAACAATGTTCAACATCAGTATTTCAATCCACAATGATGCTTTTTACAGGAAAATCAGACAACTAAAAGCTGTAAATACACATTGTACAAAAAGTATGTATTATTCAAAACTAATCTACCTCAGGGCAAACTGAATCTCTTACTGGATCAACTAGAAGGACAATTCAGTTGCTCACAAATAGACACTTAGTGTTATGTTAGATTGCTTAGGCCATTCCACCCACTCATCTCCCATAATAAAATGACACAGGTTGCTTGAAGGATATGTGTTTCCCCTTCCAAGCCCTTCAGACATCTCAGATACCTTAGCTGATCCCATATGACACCAAAGTCTGGTGCTGAGCTAAAGGATTCCTGTACTGAAGTCCTAGCTCTGTCTTAACTATAATGGAGTTTATACTCTAAGTTAATGCATAGACACCTAAAATTAGGGCACATTGAATCCTACTCTGTCTGTCAACATCTAAAATCACTTACCAAAAGAATCAAACCACAGAATTTGGTGCAACTTTTTGTAGGAAAATCAGGCAGCTAACTTGCATTGTTGTGAATTTTAGTATTTGTATTAATCCATTCAAAAATGTCTGTGTGGACATGTGGGTGGAATCTGGTCAAATATGTCCATTTAATAACATGCAGCTCTGCATAAAGGTTTGCAGAACAGCTTTACAGAGGTTTTTAATTGTGTTAGTTGGTATCGGCTTCACTCATATTTCCAAAAGCAAGCCCTAGAGCATCTTAAGTTTCCCTAGGTTATATCACCTGGCCTTCAGTTGAAAGTCCACAAGGGTACTGATGTATTATGGTTCCTGTGTCACATCTTTCAGCCCCATACAGACATCTCATAAATCTCAGACATTCACAAATGGCATTAAATGCTTATATGTCACCACCTGAATAAAGACTGAAGTCTTCAGTAACTATAAGGAAAACCTGGGCACCTTGTCTACATGCAGACATACAGACTTATATAACTCAGTCTGAAATTTCATACAACTACTAGTTTTATTCATTGCTCATAAAGCCATGTCCATGTCATTTCTGGGCTGAAACCAAAAAGCCAAAATGCCAGAGGAATACTAAGAGTCCAGGTTCTACAAGAAAAGTTTTATAGTGGCTCTCAGAAACACTGAAACCAGGGAGACAGCTGCAGAAACTGTGTCAAGAGAAGGTTCTTGGAATGGTAGCTTTTTTAAAGGAAATGGACACCTCCAAGTTTTGCTGAAATTATCTTCCCCATAAAGCTGTTACAAAAATCTATCTTTCACAAGTTCTGTCTTAGTCCATTCTGAATGAAATGCCCAGCTAAAGAAAGCAGAACAAATAATTGGGCTACAACATCATTACACTTGATTTCTTCTTGCCTACAGGGCCAGATTACCTATAATTGTTCTCTTTTGTTATGGATACAGTTTTCTTCACAATAAAATTGCAGTCACAGCTGGGACAAGTGTTTTAGCTGTGGGTAGGAATGTGAGGATTTCTGCTTCTGAGAGATTTGTGCCTACTGCCAGGTAGACTGCAACTGCTTTTCAAGACACTAAGCTATTTTTTTAATTATCTGTGCAAAAGCTGATCTAGGAAAATATGAAGGGGCATACAATGGAGTCTTTGTAGGCTCTCCTGGATTTCATGTCAACTACCTGTGTGTCTTTGTCTTAGAAGCCCCTTCCAATCTTCTGCTTTGAAGAATTAAACTGCAATTAGAAATGCTTTGTTACATCTGGGTAGATTTAGCTTTACAGTCACAATGTGATATCTCATAGAAGAGTTATAAATACGTTTTCCGCACTGGCAGCCTCACTTTGCCTGTTAGGGCCACAAAAGATAACCATTGCTACACTTCATAAACTCTCTACAGGAAGGGGATTCTTTCTGATCCTCCATAACTACCACCCTACCTCTTCTTGTCCACTGTTGAATTTAAGGGCATGGGAAGTGAAAGATAATAACACGTAATTGAAGTCAGACACAAAAAACAATAATTTCAGTTTCTTTGGACTTTCGTACTTAGACATTTCTGAATTATTTTATTTCTGGACATTGTGTTGTCTGCCTCAACATGAATTGTACTCAAGTAAGCTTTTCAGTAAACTGTACATTCTTCAATGGGCAATTTTAAGTTCTTACATAAGCAAAATTCCTCTTAGAAGTTAGAGGATTTTTGCACCTTGGCAAGAGTAAATTCCTTAAAGCAATATTGCACATAAAACAAAAGACCTATTTCCCATTCAAACATGGTGTGGTAGGTGTTTCTCATGTGATATGCAGAATCATTCCATATTGTGCTTATTTTTTTAAAAAGGTATTAATGATGACAGGTTTTCATCTATCAGACTCAGCAACAACAATTTGGACCTTGTTACACCATGATATGAAAATATTTAGTTCCATCCTTTTTAATAGAATGCCAGCTTTCCTTCTCAACTTTTATTAAGTTATAGAAATGAAAAATAAACAGTAAGGGATTAAATGAATAATTTTACACACCATTATAACTTGAAAAGATGAAAGTCTACTTTTATCACTGATGTGTTCCTTAGAATTTACTTGGTTCTATTAATTAAATACATCGTTTTCTGCAATCAGTGGTGAGGGCGAATTCTCACATATTTGCATAAAGAAGTTTGGAGCTGCTTTGTCTCATAGTGAAAAAAAATATGCAGAAGAAATTCTCACTATTTGCAAAGGAATGAGTTTATCTGTACTTTGGTATATCGAAGGATTTTGCAAAGCATCTTCACATTAAAATAAGTCTCAAAATCAAATGCTTATAAGATGATATAAGGAATTTTAAGGCATTTAAACTAAGCAGTAAAAACATTTCAAAACATCAAAGCAAGAAGCTTTTATAATGTGCTGCTATTTTATTTTCTTTGTCATCTTTGTGTGAATATTTTAATTTAATAGTTAAGATACATGATCAAAGTTTCTGATAGTCCAAGCAGACATCATGTATGTTCATTTTATAACTGGATTTTATGAAAAATCTTATCACAGCTGTATCTACTATCTGAGCTGCTATTTCACAGCAAGCATATTAGAACACAGCTCATTCCCTTGCAAATGAGTTTTCACTGGATTTGCTGGTAGCTAGGCACTTCTCTTGGCTTTTTAAAACTGTGAGGATTGGATGACCTGGACACAGCTATAATAAATATATGGAACAAGAGACATGGATAAAATAAGCTATGAGAGAAGATGTACATATTCACTTTAGCAAGAATTGTAACATCATCAATAATTAATATTTCTGACTGAATGGATAATTTTACAGGTCTAGAACATGCTGATATTTTTTTTGTGCTGCACACATATGTACTCCTTGAGGAGTACTAAGACATGTATTGTCTTACTGATAGTGCAACACACAATACAGTTTGAAACCAAATCAAGATAGAAAGAAAATAGAATGAATATTCATCTCCCAACAGTCTGTTGGTGCATCTTCCTATGCTAGGGAATGGTCCTGTCAACTTTTCTAATAATAGAAAATTTCTGTGTAGCCTTTTGTTTTGTGAACATCATGGCAAGGTTTAATATTCAACAACCCAAACATTACTTAAACATCAGGACACCTGACATTTCTGGGACTGCTTCATCAGTCCTGGAAGACAACAAAACAGGAATTGGCGTATCTCAGCACTAGGCACCTAAATTACTGAGGAGAATGAAACTTCTCCTAATGGTTGTTGTAGGGCAGCAACAATTTTGTTTTTCCTAGCAATATTACAGGGAATGTAGGAAAACCAGCCATTTGACTTAGGAAATTCAGAGAGACACCTCAGATTCTGCTGAACTGGAATTGTACTGTTTTCATCTGACATTTTTCAAATCACCAATTAGTCTTCCGTAGAATAAATACAATAACAGACCGAGATTATTGAAGTATTCGTTGCATAATACATTTCTCGGACCTTCTTGGAAGGTCATTTTTATCTCATCATATGTTTCAAAATTCAGTCACGTACTACTGTAAAAGACCCTGACTCTCTCTGCTGGATATGCAAGTACTTTTACAGCTAAACATGTTTTCATACGCTTTTTTTCATCTGTGGCTCTCAAGGTGTTCTAAAAAGGAAATAAAGAGCCCATCCTCTCTCTTAGACATGCCATCACAATAGAATTCAATCTTAAACTAGTTGTCTTACACTATCTTTAGGTTTGTCTCAGTATTGCCACATTTTTTTCAATTCTCATGGCTTCTGAACTGGAAAGCTATTTCAATCTTGAAATTTAGGAATAAGCTGAAAGTAAAAATATATGCAAAATTTTATTGTTCAAATTTTTCCTTTTATTATTTATGAGAAGAACAATAGAGAGGAAAAAAATCACTCTTTCTTTCTCTTTCTTTCTTTCTCTCTTTCTTTCTTTCTTTCTTTCTTTCTTTCTGTTGATTCTCTCATATATATGAGATTCTCTCTTATATATGAATCTGACTGTTTAAATTTTCACCTGACCTGAAGGAAATCAATGACTTTCTTTTAACATTATGTTTTTAAAACTTCAGGCTGCATTGCAAGAAGTGCCACAAAAGACAGAATCTTAAATGTAGAGCAATATCATATCTCTGTCAATAAATACAAATTCAAGTCCATTCACCATGTAGGTCTAGCCTGCGTGTAAGGAGTGTCCCGTGTTCATGCAGCTGTGGTGGACACTTCAGCTGTCCCCTTTTTAAAGGCCCTGGGGTCACTAAGCAGCCATGCATTTCTTTCAAAAATTGTGTAGTAGAAGCACATACTTGACTACTGCTTCACTTCCAAAAGGACATAGGCCTTCAATCATAGCCTTCCAGTATAGTATCCTGGCGGTACAATACTAACAGAATATTGTCTCACGAGATGTGAGCTAGGTGAGTGTGGACAATCTTTAGTCACTCCACTGACTATTATATTGGGCTAACAGCAGCACAAGGATAGATAAAGTTTCAGGAATAAATTCCTTACTTCAGAGTAAATTTCTCCTAAAAATACCAAATAAAAAATAGCATAGAATGCTTAGAATGGTTATCTTTTTATTTAAATAATCTATTTACAGAAAAAAAAAAACAAAACAATTGAATAATACTGCAGCTTAAATTTTTTCGAAGGAAAATATGTAGAATAACACAACAAGGTAATTGTACCAAATAAAAAGGCACTTTGCAGTAAAATAATCTACATGAACACTTATGTTTGAATGCTGCACAGGGTCTCCATTGCTTTCTAATTAGTAACCAGTCCTTTCTGGTATTTTTGTTACATAGTTAGAATTTAAAGTCTTGTAGGAATACTGGAAAAGAATTAGAAAATGGAAGATTATATCTGAAGGGTTAACCAGATAATCATAAAACACCTGCTTATTCTACATCTGCCTGTCAGTTCTTAAAGATAGTTTTTAAAGAACAGAAGAGAAATCGGTACTATATAGCAGCTTATAAAGTAACAGCATGGTTATACAGCAATTATATAAGTAAATTTGACAACAATTGTCTACCATGAACATGAAAGGTCAACACATTCAGTGTGGTCTCCAAAATGAATGCCTATGATTTTTGTTCATTAAAATAATCCAATTTCTCTTCAGCTGAGAAACAAACATTACCTTATACACAAAGCAGTAAGTTCAGATGTCTTAAAAGCTCTGTGACTTACTTTGACTTCCTCTGGCTGAGCAGAAAATTATCAATGCAGATTCAGGAGACATCTTTCAGACTTTGAAAGGAAAAACGCTGGTCAGGGAATGGGTATTTCTTCTCATTTTTATATGGCTGCCAAGAAAATGTTTCCTTCCTCTGGAGAGCTTTTCTGAGGTCAAGAGTTCCCATTCCTTCTTTTGAACCTATCCTTCCTGTACTTGCATGTTAAAACCTGATGTCAGCATCTTAAAATACCCTGACATTTTCCCATGGGTAAGTAGTAGGAAACTTTATTTCTAAGCATCTAAGGACATCTCAGAAGAATGTGGGGTTAAGGCTAATCAAAATCAATAAAATTCTAATAACCATGATGAGAAAAATGGAAAAAATGCATCCCTCCGACAGACTCATTCATATTGCAGAAATCAGAAAAGCTTTTGTATTTATGACTTGGTTCATAATCACGTTTAAATACAGTCAATTGTCCCTTAGTGGAAGTTCTGTTAAACACTCTTTTGGACAAGTTTGTCATTATCTGAATTGAAGTGTGACCAGATACTGAAACATGTTTAATACTTTGGATACGTTCCTGCTGAAGGAAGATTTTGGACCCTAAGATTCACTGATTTACAGTATGCATAGTGTTTGCTGTGACACAAGTTCCCTTTACAACAAGTGTGCTGTAGTGAGCACCCATAAAACCATGTTGGTAATGATCACTGGGTAGGATTATCTGACTCTGAGATATCTGCATCTGAAATAGTCACTTCCTTTCAAATCCAAAGAGGTCAGCTACTCAATACGACCAGTGGCGTCCAGAGCACAGTTCACCTCTTTCTACATGCACCCTGATTGTTGAGGACTCAGGATGACCTACAAGGAGGTATTGAGGGAAGAGACATTGTTTAGTCTGATGAAGAAGATGGAGGAGACGCTAAGAATGTAAGAACTTCAGAGGAACTGTGAAGACAGCAGAAACACACACAACTCAGCAGCAGTAGATAATATAGCAAGTAGCAATCAGACAATATAGCAAAGAGCAAACAGTAGCCACAGTTTGATGATGCAGCCGTTTATGCAGTGTTTAGCTGGAGATATTGTAAAGAAGATGGTGGAACAGGTGATTAAACAAAGAGATTACAAACATATTTTCTGGGGATGAACAGGTCTGACAAATGATGCAACATATATATTAATGCTTTCTAGGAGGAGATGTTACCTGCTGCTTTGTAGCATCTCATCCTGAGAGTCTCGGTGTTGAAAGGAAACTCAGTGTGGTGACACCCCAACATGAATTTTTGACTTCTTTTTCTCTCAAGTGCTTACAAGCATTTTACATCTATCAGCCCTTTTTACATACTGCAAACACAAGGTTTGGTGCCTTCTGTCAGTTTAGTCTTAAGACGGGGTGCATGATGTTATGAGCACCACAAAGGGATCTGGGTAAATTTCTGATATGTCTTCCTAACTGCTTTGTTATAGTGTGAATATTTTCATCAGAGATATTTCCCATCTGCATCCACAAATGATTTTCAGAGATCAGGTTATATCTGTGGGTGAATCAGATACATAATGTCTTACGAGAAATATGTCTATTATCACTATAATAGAAAATATAGTCACAGTGAGCAGTTAATGAAAATTCATTCTATTATACTTGTTACTGTCCATAGGCAAGCTTAGGCTTATTTTTAAAAATGGAATATTCACAAGAAAAAGTCATTGTATGCACAGAGATAGTATTTAGTCCACAGATTATAGCTAAAAAGCTTGCTTAAAGGATTTATTGTCAAAAAATCAAGCTGCATTTCTAACTTTGATTGAACACAATTCAGATTGTGATGCCTAACAAGGATACTGATAGCCCCTGAACATGGAGAAAATACAAACTGCTTGATGTCACTTTTTGCTTCTCCTGTGCTGATTCTAACACAAATGAGTTGCCATTCAGGGTCTAGTTCCTAATTTAGATTTTCACTCATAGCAGTAATTACACTGATAAAGGAAATATAAATTGTTGTCTACCACTATCATTTGTAGTTCATCTGGACATATTATGTCCTGCTGTACACTGAGGATGAAGTTGAGTCACACTACATCAGCCTCTGGAGATTGCCTGTAAATTCACAGGGAGCAGATAGAGTCTAATTACTTCTGTTCCTCCTTCAGGAGTGCAGTGAGTCCAAAAGGTCTCTCCAGTTGCAATCACTTTTTACAACAATGGCACAATGACACAATAGAGTGGAATACACGATATGAAAGGAAAGTGCTTTTGTACTGACTGTCTCTGGAGAAGGTGATCCCTATTTAAAAATTTTCCATATTGATATGTAAATATGAGCTACCACCAAGTGCATCATGACATACACTCAAAATATCAGGAATGAATGCTACTGTGGATGTAGAAATGATATTTTAAATTATTCTAATGTATGCATTTTATTATCTTGTTTTCAAATAAGGTAAGAAATAATACAAATCAGAAGATTTAATGCAAAATTCAGTAAGAAAAGAAGACCGTATAATAATTTGATGTCAAAATTGAAATCAGATTTTTTACTCTCTCCACAGAGAGCTTAAAAAACTGCAGATTGTGAGGAACAGCCGTTTTAACAGTGAACTTTTATTGTGTGTTCTCCCAAACACACACATTTGCTTTATCCCAAGACAGCTTAACAGCTTTTGCCTAAATGTCTCTGCATTCAAAACTATAAGGCTAAGTATAGAAAATATTCACCTGAAAGAGACTTTGCATTTTTTTAGAACACAAGAAAACAAACGTTAGGAGGAAAGCCCTTCTCCGGCTTTAAGGCCACTTCAGTTTCAGTTTGTATTGGCTGCTGTGTAGCAATAGTAATCATATCATATCATTAATGACATTAATGCTAATGTTAATAGTAACAGGTGTAAGAAGATCACAGTTCTTGCTACTTCTTTATTAGGTACTTTGATGAAAAGCTTAGACCTCAGGCAACACCTGGTAAAATGTGAAGCATACCATTCATGTACCAGGTAATTAAGGTGCTTGGGCTTTATGAGAGCACCAGGGCACATTTATCTAAAACTGGTTTTTAAAATGCGTTCTCACATACACAGTTTCTCAGGGGCTTCATCTTAAACCCACAGAGAGGAATGAGTAGAAAGAAACAGGAACATCAGGATCACCCTCTGGATCAGAATTCAGATGCCACTCGCCCAGGCTTTAAACAGGCCATGCAAAAAGATGTTGCGAAGAAAAGTTCAAAGACCTTTAAGCAGGCAAATTTAAGGTTAATTTGCTGCTGCACAAGTCTCCTCCTGATCAAAAATAATTAGAAGTGGGCTTCAAACTTCCAACATGAGGCTTAATAACACTTCCACATAATTTTAGTTAGCATTAACAAGGATAATGGGATATTCTGCATATCGACAAACCTGTCAAATCGTGTTGAAATGCTACTAATTCCTGGCCTCAGTTACTTCCTCTCACCCTAATTTACACTGCGTAAATACATGCTGTATTTGCAAAAGACTGACTGATTTCAAAAGGATAGAGCCTTCCATGAATTTTCTCTTTTCCAAGATCCAGTATATACTCTCACCACCATCCTTATTAATCCCTCTAACTGCTGCCTTCATCTCCTCTGCTTATTGGACCTCTAATTAATTAATCACTAATATTCTTTATTCCCTTGCTTATGGAAGCATTTCAATGAATTGGCAATTTGGCATTTCACAGAGAATGTTTTTAGCTGTCAACAACTACTTCATGAACTATTTAGAATCTCAGTCACCTATTTTGACAGCATGGCACTGAAAGTTGTTTCTTGTCTCATTTTCTCTCACAGTGTAACTGTAGCTTTCAAAGAAGGCAAGGTATTGTATGCGGTATTCATTATCACCTGATAATTACAGGCTAATTACGTCTTTGAATTATTTGTTTTCTTATAATGACAGATAGGAAAATATTGATTGCAGTTTTCCTCAGCATACAGGGACAACAGTATGAAAAAGTTGTGGTTTTCATCACCTAGTCATGGCACACAGCAAAAAGAAAAGCTCAGTATTGATACCAGTTCTCTATGTACATCTGACTAATCTTTTCTAATCCTTTTTCAGTTTAATTTTCTAGTTAAGTGGCTCTGAGATACTAAGCTGGGACATGAAAATCGTGGGAATTTTTCTGAGAAAAAAATAATGCATTTTATGCTGATACTGCACTTTACACAGTACTACAAAATAACAACAAAGAACATTTTCTTTGAAGAATAAACATCTGAAAGGCATATGAAACTGTAGTGAGATTTTTGATCAAAGCTGCAGACTCCCAAAGCAATGGCTCTTTTCTGCTTCTCAGTGGGGAAAGCTAAGTACCATGACTCTTACCAAAACTTCCCTTCACATTGACTAATCCTGAAATGTTTGGAAATTTACCCACTTCAGTGCATATGGGACACGATGCTTCAATACCCTATACCAGGCAATACCAACGCACGACCTACCAGATTTTAGCCCAAATCCCTTTTTCACATGAACTCCAAAGGAATTCTCAGCAGATATATTAATGTAAGGTTTCCACCTTAAAAGACAGGCAAACCACAGGTTGCCTTTTGACCAGACTCAAATGGGAAAACATACATCCAATTGCTACCTCCAACAGAGATCCCAGAAGCAACTTTAAGTGCAAAAAAAAAAAAAAAAAAAAAAATTCTTGTCAATGAATGAATATATGCTTCCTTATTAGGGAAAAAAAAATTATTACATTTAATAGTCCACATATTTCTCTTTATACTTCTCTTTTCTTGTCTGTCTGTACTTCTGCCTTGTCTACATTTCAAGCAGGTTATTCCAAAGAAAGATTTAATCAGTTTGGGGGTGGGAAAATAAAGAAACTGATGAGACTGCTGTCTAAAAAAAGTCCCTTAGTATTCTCTAGATACCTAATATAGACACTGAATAAAAGTAGAGAAAACACAACCTTGCATTAGGATGTCTTTCAGGTCACTGGAACCCACTCAGAGGAAAAGGAAGAGGTAAAAAGTGATTTTCATTTGCTCATAGCAGCACAATTGGGCTAATAATAACATTATGTGATTAGTAGAACAGTTTGCTGTAGACATAAATCAGTATGCACTGCTGGATGGCTGCCCAATGTTTGGAGGATTTCACTAACAAGGGCATTGCTCTTGTCCAACTGTTATAGTCACGCTTCAAGCCACAAAGGGTTTGAAAGAGATCTTTTAAGGCCCTGTAAGGGTCACTGCGAATTGATTTCTGTAACATCTTTGATCAAAAAAATAGTCTGAGAAATATGACAAATGAAGTTTTCTAGGCTAAACACCTCTACTGATATCTCCTCCTTTAGTACATGGTGTCTTTGATCCCTGCCAATGCAGAACCTGAGCATCTGAGACAGAGAAGAAAAATAATATATTCAACAGTAACTCTAAAGGGGTAAAGAAGGTAACTCTTCCTTTTTAATTTTCTTTTTATTCTAAACTATCCTCTTGAAATGATTCATTCATAACACAGCAATCAGACCAGACAGTTGGTTTAATATAGAGTAGATTTAGAGTGTTTTCTGACCTTAGCTATAAAATCTATACATTTGAAGAGACGTAAGTAAAGATAGTGAGGGTGACCTGGTTCATTAGTTATTCTTTTCCTTCTGTAAGAAAATTAAATTTCAAAAGAAAATCTCTGCTTTATTTTTAGCTAACATTTTCTTGTCAAAGGAAATGTCACTATTTATATTTTATCCCCTGCTCTTCACTTGTAATTATCTGGGCTCTAACTCTTGTGCATCAAATCATGATAATGAAAATACATTCAACTAGAAAACACTTAAAAAATCACGAACATAGCTAGCATTAGTATCAACAGTGATACTGTTTTCAAGAATTGATACTTCTATGTATCTTGTCATTTGGGCCTGGTACAACCTGGTAATATCTTAACTATATTAATAAAGGATAAATGAAGACCCTCAAAGGAAAGTGTTAATTGTACATAACTAACTGAAGCAGTGTGGGGACACTTTCTGAAAGTATTAACAGTCCTCTCTAAAGGCATGTATCTCCATTACTTGTGCCAAACAATGTCTATTGCATCAATAAACTGGTGAAGTTGTTTCCGGTACTGTTGCAGTTGCTGTTATTCATAAATTAATTCACTACTTTTTGTTGTTGTTGTTGCCCATACATACAAAATTATTTGAAATTGGGGGCGGGCAGAGGGGGGGATAATAAAATAAAATTTAAAAAAAAAAAAAAAAAGAAGCTAATTTAATCTTAATCTGGGGCGGGGGGAGTAAGTTTAGAAAATTGTTGTTTTCTAAGCATAGACCTAAAAAGTAACATCCACTTTGCAAAGGAAAATCAGTCCAACTACCCAATGAAGCACAAGGAGAAAAAAAACTCCTCACTTCCACACCTTTATTTCTTAAGTGTTTTTGTCACTGCATATACAAGTGTGTGGCAATAGCAGTCTTGTATATCCACAAAATAAAAAGAACTGTATGAAATTGAGTATCAAAAGAGGAGGTGCTGGAACAAATTGGAAAATTAAATGCTGACTAGTCACTAGGACTGGAAAATCTTAAATTAAGAGTTCTGAAGAAATTTAAGAATGAAAAAGATGAGCTGCTGGCAAGAATACATAATGTCTCTGAGAAAACTGCTCTATACAACGTCTGGAATTCAGCAAATGTTTTGCTCAGCTTTAATACAGCTACAACAGTTATATTTGGCATTTCCTATTTCCATGACCTAGCTTCAGTTCCAGAGTGAAAACTGTGTGAGATGACAATAAAAGATATACTTAAGAAATGCCTTGAGGAGTAAAAATTAAGCATACAACTACAATAGCTTCCATAAGGAAGAAGGAAGTCTTGTGCTTCACTATTCTTTTAGAACTTGTAAGTGTGACAACAGGGTAGAGGATGAAGGAGAAACAATCTATTTCAGCAGGATGTTCTAAAAGCTTTTGATAAATTCTCTTGAAAGATACTATTAAGGAAATCAAGCAGGAAAGTACTAGCAAGAATCAAAACTATTCAAAACAAAACTAAACATTTACAAACAAATGATGGGCTTTCAATGTGAAAATTTATACTGGTCTGCTTCTGAGACAGCTGAGCTAGCTTATGCTTTATAATGATCTGTAAAGTGGTTGTATAATAAAATGACGGAATTTTCAGATTTTCTGCAATATTTAAATTAGCTTTAAATAGGATTAATATATTTTCCAACTGTTACACAAATCTTACTTGAATTAGCAGAATATTTCCTCATCCTCCTTTTCTTCTCTATTTCTATCCTTGACTCACCTCCTCATAGACATTAGTCAAAGATATGAGGTGGAACATGCCAAACTCCTACCATGTACTGGCACATTTCCATCAGATGCCATGGAAGAGGAATGAGGAACTAAGGCATTGGAAGAGGAGAGGAGTGGGATTTTTTTCATACAGACTGGGAAGTCTCGGCCTTGGGACAGTGGTCAGTAATATACTCTGAATTGTGTGTTTTTATCCAGTAAGACTGAAAATCCAAGCTCCCTGCCTCTGTACACACATAATTTTACAATTCACATTTTGCGATGAGAGTGGTAAAACACTAACACAGGTTGCTCAGAGAGGTGGTAGATGCCCCATGCCTGGAGACATTCAAGGCCAGGCTTGATGTCCCAGGACGGGGCTCTGAGCAACCTGATCTAGTTGAAGATGTACCTGCTCATTGCAGGGGGATTGGACTAGATGACCTTTGAAGGTCCCTTACAACCCAAGCTATTATGTGATTCTGTGATTCTATGATTTCACTTTCTTGCTTGGTACAATGAAATCTGACATGAGACTAAACCCAGCACAATAACACACAAGAAATCTGAGGCCCAATGTATAAGTCCTAGAAGAAAAAGGATAGAAGTCAAATCCTGCCAGGTGGCTAGGTAAACTCTCAGATGCTGTAGGAAACCTTATGCACACCATAACTCATTTCTAAGAGTGTTGATCAATATTTAGATTTATCAGACTTCAAAATTTTAACTATAGCTAGGTAGTGGTTGTCTGTATGACTGTATGTTTCCTTCCCTGACACTCTTCTTTCTATGCCTCCTAGTTATTCACTTGTTAAGTATGGGTTTTATTTAAACGTCATCCTGCAGATCTATCTTCAAGAGGGAGCTCCATTAATTTTCATACAACTTGCTCAGGCAGAGGTCAGTGTCAATGATAAAGTTTGGTTTGTAAGTTCTCTGTAGCACTCTATCTCTTGTCATAGATTTATAAAGTAACAAGAACAATAGAAGTTATTGTAGTATAAATATAATGCGAATCAAGGAAGAGATATGCTTCAATTGTAATCTAAAAAAAACAGTTTCTACTAGTCACTTTCTATATTTATGCACATTTCAGTATGTGTTTTGCCCCCTTTACTAATTTTTTGTGAAGCTGAAAATACAGTATGCAGCACCTTCAGAAAAGGAGCTAAAATTCAAGGGCCAACACCAGATTTACTCCTTGAGCTGAATAGTACGGCAACTGTTACACAAAGAATTCAGTCTCAAATTGTCAAAGCACTGTTGAGAATGCATATTGTATGAACTGTTTTACAATAACTGCTATAATATCCTTTCCAGACCTAGGAAGCAATTTGTTTTGCTTAGTGGGTATCTGAACTCCAAGCTCAGAATTTATCAAACCCATGTACAATGGAAATAAAGTAATGTTTTAGAGTGACTCAGTGAACTATTCCTATTCAGATTTTTTAATTCCCTTATGCCAGTGCAAATACCTTTCTGTCATTCCCTCAAGGAAAAGAATTGGGCCAAAAACATTAACTGTCCTTTGTGATACACAATACAAGATTGGATGAAACTTGACTTATGATGAGAGTAGCACTATGATTTCTGTCTCATGTTTTTCTCCTTTTAATGTACTTTTTCTTACTTTAATTTCTTTTTTTTTCTTACATTTCATAAATAAAAAGTGCAAGTGCTCACATTTTTTAACATATTTTTAGAGAGGTACCTGTGGCATAGGTCAAAGGTTGCATCTAGACACTAGATCCAAAAAATAGCCCGGGCATCTGTCCTCTGTTTAGACATCTAACCCCAATTTAAAACTTCAAAACTGTTAATTTTCTTTTCCACTATTGTAGAAAAGTTGCCAGAACATTGCAGTTCATACCATATGTTTATATATATATTGCAGCAGGGTTGTCCAGAGGGAGAGTGTTCAGTACCCTAATCACCATGCTCAGTATCACCACCCACTTGCTGTCTCATTTAATATTTGAGTAGCTGCATCAAGGAGAAATAGATTCAGATTCACTCTGTCCACCTCTCTGAAATGCCCTGTAAGGGAATCCTTGGTGTAGTCTCTTGCAAGGTCAGACAGCCACATTGAAAATCCTACTCAGAACAAAAACACAAATCTTCTCCTACATCTTTTCCACTAGTTTCTCACATTTCTCCTTTGTATGAGCTTCCTACCTACCTCCAGTAAATAGTTCACCTTTGTGAATTTCAAGCAAGGCTCTGGGAGCTATAAAGTTTAAGCCTTGCAGTGTCTTCTCCAACTTCTCACTACTTATTTCTCAGGTCAATGCTTTTGTCACATCTTTTTGGTGCCAGTCAGAGGTGCCCATCTCCTGGTGTGTTACAACAGGGATACAGAGGCCTGACTCCAGACCATGGATTCTATTAAAACCTACTCATAGAACACAGTGGTGTTTTGGTGAGGAGCCTATGCTAAATCTGCCAGGCCGTACCTGCTATTGCTTTCCCAACTGCCTGCTGGACCTCTCAGGGGCTGCTTTCCTTCTTGCCCCAGCACACCTGTTAAGCAAAAGCACACACTCCAGGTTTGCCCCAGGCTGCAGTCAGGAGACCCCCAGGCTGATAGCTTCGCCATAGAAGCCATGAGACTCTCCCAGGACCCATAGTGAAGACACAGCCTGCCATGCCAAGCCTCATCACACATGTACATCCAACTGGCATCACCCTCTAATTTAAACTTCTCACTTCTACACTATCGTATTTTTTTTTCCCCCTGTAACTTAGCAGCAACTTAAAAGTCATCCTTTACATTGCCTGGGTTCTGTTTAAGTATCACTGACAGGAAATTGTAGTATCTGGACTGTCAGGAAATGTAAACAGGCAAAAACGTTCTGAAGCCAGGGAGAATCTGCCAGCTTTCACCTGCAGAGAAATAAACTTCTGATCTTTAGTCCCTCCATTCCCCATGAGTATACACGGTAAGGTAATTATGCATTTTGTGCCTAATGGCTCAGTGCTATCTATAACAGGGATTTCCAGGAAGAAAAGCGATCTATCTTTCATAACTCTGGTGAGCTCTGCTCAGTGTTGAACTGTGATAGCCTGCTTCATTTTCCTCCTCTGGCCTAATTTTATGTATTTTACTAATCCTTCTTAATTTAAATTTACTTCAGGCTAACAAAGGAAATTATATTATTTTAGCTGCATGGCCTTCTGCCTCTCTTTTTTGCACTTCATTTTTCACACATCTTAAAGAACACTTCTCTTAAAGGATATTGCAGACACGAGAATAAATTCACAGACAAATTCAAGGTCTTGGCTCAAATGTGGGTTACATAGACCCTTTCTGCATGACGGCAAATTGCATGTCACAAATGCAGTAAGATTTCAGGTTACACAGGCTCTGCACCTGTGGGTGGTGAAGACTATGGACTGCTCTCTGCAGAAACAGTGAATTAACCCTTTCCTTGGACAGACAGGGATGTTTGTATGAAGCACTTAATAGATGCAAACTCTCTTTAGTTCTTTCAAGGTTACTGCACATGCCAGAGACAGGTTGAGGGCAAATGATACGAATAACAGGTAAGTAAGATGAGTTCAGGTTCTTGTTTGTAAAGCAGGAATGAAGGTGTGGATGCCTGAACCATTTGAGGCAGACCACATGTATATTAAAGAGAGTATAGAAGAAAAATACAGACAGAAAAAAGAAATGGTGAATTGAAAAACAAGTGGACCTGGGGTGGAGTGAATGTCCCAGCTCTCATATTTTGCTGCCACCCTGTAAATCCTCACTGAGGCAATAGATGAAAACAGTTGGTGTTTTCCATTCTTTGACAATGAATTCTTCACGCCCTGCTCTGATGGGATGGCACCCTACTGGCATAGGAGATGTAATTTTCACCAACAGAGGTAAATTGGCCCCTGCAGCTTGCCCTTTATATGCTATATATGATTTACTTAGGTTTTATTAACTAGAATAGCAGTTATTACAGCTTGATAATGTTCACTGCCAAAACCAGAACGTCTCACAGCAGTGGGGCTGTTGAAACACAGATCTACAATCATTTCATCTCTTAAGCTTTACTGTTAATATTTTGACCAAAGAGACTATTTCTCTGAAATATAAGAAAGGGTTGATGAACTCAGAAATCTAATTACAATGGTGTGTGAAGCAACAACAAAACATGTTTTTGCTGTGACTTCTAGGCTGCAGGTGGCATTGTACCTTTCAAAAGACAACCAAGAATTGATATTTTTCACAAAGCTCATTTCTATTCCAATCTGTACTACCCTAACTCCACAGTTTTAATTGGCTTTCCATCTGCGGAATATAGACTTTACTTCCTAACCTGCCAAGCCTGGACTATGAACAACCTTCTTCATTAATGTCAGTTGCCATTCAGGGCTACAGGTGACATTGATTAATTGTCCAATTAGTTTAATTATAAGGAGAAAAAAATGTGCAAAGCAACAAATGTATCAGGAATGTTTAATGTACAGTAGACATGTAGCCAAAGAAGAATATAAAGAGTTTTGTAGATCAGTAAAAACAGAAGAAACAGAATTTTTTTCACTTTTTTCTCATCACTCCATGAGTACAAAAAAAAAAAAAAAGAAGTTACCACAGACCTCTGCAAACACTTGAGAATAATTTTGGGAAAATGTTTTAAGCATTGATAATTTGTGAAAAATCTCTCAACAACACTATAAAATGTATATTTTAAAATTATTTTTGAGTTAAAAGCTGTCATGAAGATGCCTCATTTTGGTGTCTTTCTTATCTATTTATTTTCTTTAAATGTTGGTGATCTTTATGCTCATTAAAAGATTGTGATGTTCCTTTAGTAACACTGCAGGACATACAGATTCTGTGATTTTCACAATTTTGTTGATAATTGTAACCAGGAGGAAGTCACAGCTCAGAGACTTGTTTGTGTCTTGCGCTAGACTTTTTTAAACTTTGATAGAAAAAGCAAAGCTCTTATCTATGGTAAGAAAATACCACCTAAGACAAGTCTAAAATTCTTTCCATTAACTCGAGTAATTAGAAGTTGGAAAATCTTCAGCAAACTTCTTGTACTCAATCTAAACTGAAAAATAAGCACAGAAGCTAGTGGTGCTCAAAAAGGTGTAAAGAAACAGAACCGACAGTGCCCACTGATGACGAGAACATACAGATGTGCTCCTGGCACTATCTGCTAAGCAGAGACAGGAGCTCTACGCAACTCCATATGGCACGGCAATAACTCCAGTACCATATGTCTACACTGCTAAACACTCAACACACAATGTTTTTAAGGCAACACACTGTGCACATCGTGGGGGTTCAGCCTTGCATAACTTACATGGATCACACTGCTCAGTAGTGAACACGGGATAATAACTACGTGACCAGTGCCACGTACAAGAGTTCGCATGGTACAAACTTCTGGTACCTTCAGTGAGCACAGAAGTGAAAAAAGCCATGACGAACCTCTCAGACACACTTCAGTTCAGCAGCTGGTTTCACAGGGCTTATACCCATATCACAAAAAGTGCAAAAAATGCACTGACACCTGAAATTCAGCTGACGATTCACACAGGACCTGCAGATCTGACCTACCTCCCAAGTCAAAATCAAATCCCCGAACATGTAACTCATCTCAGCCAAGAGGCACTTTCCACTATAACAACTTCCTACAGAGGCATCCAGTTTGTACTCCCCGTGAATCACCCTTTGGTGATCCCTTGGTCTCTCTGAAGCTGACAGCAAAGTTGAGTCAGGGGCTTACTCATTGACTTCAGCTGCATTGGCTCAAAATCTGCAAGTCATATTTCCACTGTCATTTGGCTCTGTTTTGCAATGCAAAATGTCCCCCTACTTTAATTTCTGGAACCAAAAATGCTCAGCACTTCCAAGAATATGTTATAGAAGTCATATTGCCTAGCTGCCTAGCTGTTAAATATATATGTATTTATATATGAAAAAAACCAAACAACAACAGCAACAAAAAAAAAAAAAAAAAAACCACACACAAAAAGAAGCAGCAGCTGTATTTAGAATCAGTGCAGCCACTGTGACAAATCATTTGATAGGAAGAGTCTGAAAATGTTTGAATGCACTAAGTTTGCCATTGAATCAGTAAAATGGTCAGTGTTTTAATCATGGGAGGAATTTTCTGTCTTTCAAATGCATTATCCATTTGTATCAAAGCTCCAAATATCATAAGTAAAACGATTTATAATCTATAGAGAACTAAACTGTAAATCAGATCTAGAAAAAAAGGAGAAAACTCCAAGCTGGTATTCTACTATTCTATGAAAATTCACTGCATTTAAGGTACCTTGTGTTGGTTTTATGTAGTCTTTGTATTGACCAATTTACAGATCAAAATTATATTCTAATATGTAATTCAATTGCTAGTATTTCTACATTGTCACTCAGAATATTTATACATAATCATTTTACTGCAAAAGGTTGTTGAAAACAGCATCTGATTCCATCCACAAGCACAGAGATAATTGTGTTAGGTTCAAATTAACCATGACAGAATATGATTTGATCAAAATTGTAACTGTTCCTCTTTAAAAAAATTATGCAAAGATGAAAAGCTTGTCTTGCTAAGATCTATGAGCATTTTATATTTTATTTCTTATAATCTAAACATGTCATAGGAACCTTTTTTTTTTTTTAATTGAGAGTGAAATCCTGAATGTGGTCTAAGGCATTTGTTGAGCGTCTAGGTTTTCAGTAAAAGATTAAGTATCTAAGAATAGGATCTAAGAATTTCACCTGTGTAGTTGGTAATCTGAGAAAGTACCAACTTCAGTACATAAAAAAATCTGCCTTTAAATCACCTTAATTTGGTTTCAAAGAAGAGCCCTTTTTGGGTTTTCATGCTTCAAGCTTCAGTACATAGGCTAATCTAGTTTTCCTCATTATGATCTGGGCAGAACTTGTTCTTTTCCTTCAAAATGTGAACACTGGAAGTGAACACATTAGTAGCCCTATGCCTCCTATATCCTAATCTGTTTCATGCATTATTCTTGCACCTTATCCAGAAAAGGATGAAACATATCTTTCTGAAGAGTATCTTAATCCCCAGGCTGTACACCAGATTTGGGGTAGATCTTTTTATCATTGTACTCGCAACAGTTTCAGCATGTGGTAAGGAATTCAAAAATCTCTGGGCTGCTGAGAGAAAGAAGTATGGACACGAATGGTGAGTAGTAGTTAGGACCATCACATGGAGATGGAAAAGATGATCCTTTGATCTTAGACTTCAGATGCCTATAACAGGTCATGATACATTATCTTGGTTTACAGTGACGTAAAGCATAGTAAAGAATCATAAAAAGGTAACAGATTAAGTAGCTGAATTTTAAGTTAGGACACTCTGCACTAAACAAAAGCAATTGTAAAAAGTTCAATCCAGAGCTTCTTGGACATACAAAGCCTCTCAAAGTCTAGCAGTATTAATGACCAGCATCTATTCCATGGTAACACACATCAAAAAAAAAAAAAAAAAACACTTTAAATACTCAAATGTAAAGCCTGAGAAGACAAGTAGGTTAAATTTGTACATATATATATGTATATAAATACACATGCACATTTAAAAAAGGCACACAGATACACTCAAAAGTAAAACAATATATTTTAGAAGTAAGTAGAAAACTGGACACACATACGGATAAAAGAAGTGCAGACAGTGATTTTCTGTCAGGAAATGTCCCTGTTTTAAAGGAACTTTTATTAAGTAAGGTTTTAGGGAAACCTCGTCAGGATTTATCTGTTTTAAGCAGTATATTTTAGAGTTCTCTTCTGCACAGTCAGGTAAAATACAAGAACAACTCATTTGTCAAGTGAAGCCACCTTGAGTACCCCTTCTGAACTTTATATACTGTGCTTTAATCCTAAATATAAGGAAAAATTACCGACTATAGTGTTCTAGAATCCAAAGGAAACTTACTAAGTATTATGAGAACAACTTAATTTGGTATTCTTACCAAACACACTCTGGAAAAAAAAAGTAAAAAATAATTTAAAGTGGAAAAAGTCCTGCACCACGTGTAAATCATTTCTGTCCATGCCCATACACTCTACAGAGACAAGGGAGAATTGCCTTAAGGAGGAAAATCCATCATAAAATAGCTAGAAATAATGAGGAAAGAAGTTGACAGAAGCCATAGAGAAAAATAAAATTATTTAAGTGTTATATCCAGATCACCTGGTAACCAAGACAATGCCAGCTATTTAGAAACAGTACCAGAGTAATGTAACTGCAGTTTCAAATTGTCCATCCAGCATGAACATACATAGTTTCCCAGAACTGAACAATCAGATGTCTGAAGATGCAATGACAGGAGAGTGATGCTGGTTCATCTTTACATTTCACTGCTGTGGATTAAGATCGAGGCAAAGATAATGAAGGCAGGAGGTTGTTCATTATACTGACAGGGGAAAAAAAAAAAAAGTAGCAACAATCATATTACCACCATTTCTTTTTCTAGTTTTAAATATTTGTCCATCCAAAAGTTAAAACTGTCCTCTCTCCCAAACTGGGTTTGAAAAGAAAGGACAAAAAATAAAACACCTGTACATATCATACATCTTAAAACTCCTTATCCTCCATATTTACTGAAACTTTTCCCTGTATGGCTCAGTATTTTGGTCAACGATCCACAAAATAAATGAACAGACATAGAATATTTTCACTGAAGTTCCCAAATAATAAGGCCTGAGTGGATACGTAGGGAATAGTGACCAGGCAAAATCACTTTGACTTGGATTGACTGGAAAGACCAGTTAGCAGTAAGTACCCATGACTGTGCTGTCATCTAAAGGGACTTCAATGGGATAGAGAAATGGGGTAAGAGGAACCTTACCAAGCTTATCAACGGGAAATGCAAAAATCATTCTTACAGGTACTCAAGACCCAACTGGACATGGTCCTGAGCAACTTGATGTATCACAGAATCACAGAATCACAGAATGTCAGGGACTGGAAGAGACCTCAAAAGATCGTATAGTCCAGTGCCCCTTCCAGAGCAGGAACACCTAGATGAGGTTACACAGGAAGGCGTCCAGGTGGGTCTTGAATGCCCCCAGAGTAGGAGACTCCACAACCCTCCTGGGCAGCCTGTTCCAGTGTTCTGTTACACTTACTGAGAAGAAGTTTCTTCTCAAATTTAAGTGGAACCTCTTGTGGTCCAGTTTGAACCTATTACCCCTTGTCCTACTGTTGGTTGTCACCAAGAAGAGCTTGGCTCCAATTCTCATGACACTCACCCTTTATATATTTGTAAACATTAATAAGGTCACCCCTCAATCTCCTCTTCTCCAAGCTAAAGAGACCAAGCTACCTCAGCCTTTCCTCACATGAGAGATGCTCCACTCCCTTAATCATCTTTGGTGTCCTGCACTGGGCTCTCTAAATCAGTTCCCTGTCCTTCTTGAACTGAGGGGCCCAGAGCTGGACACAATATTCCAGATGTGGTCTCACCAGGCACAGGGAAGGAGAACCTCTCTCGACCTACTAACAACTCCCATTCTAATACACCCCAGGATGCCATTGGCCCTCCTGACCACAAGGGCATAGTGCTGGCTCATGGTCATCCTGCTGCCCACCAGGACCTCCAGGTCCCTCTCCCCTACACTGCTCTCTAATAGGTCATTCCCCAACTTATACTGGAACCTGGGGTTGTTCCTACCCAGATGCAAGACTCTACACTTTTCCTTGTTATATTTCATTAAATTTTTCCCTGCCCAACTCTCCAGCCTGTCCAGTTCTCGCTAGACGGCAGCACAGCCTTCTGGTGTGTCAGCCAGTCCTCCCAGCTTGGTGTCATCAGCAAGCTTGCTGATAGTACACTCTATTCCCCCATCCAAATCGTTGACAAATATATTGAATAATATAGGCCCCAGTACTGACCCCTGAGGCACTCCACTAGATACAGGCCTCCAACTAGACTCCACCCCATTGACCATGACTCTCTGGTTTCTTTCCTTCAGCCAGTTCGCAGTCCACCTTCCAGACCACACTCCCTCAGTTTAGCTGTAAGGATGCTGTGGGAGATTGTGTCAAATGCCTTACTGAAGTCAAGGTAGACCACATCCACCTCTCTGCCATCATCCATCCACCTTGTTATGTCCTCATAAAAGTCAATGAGGTTGGTCAAGCATGACTTCCCCTTGGTGAAGCCATGTTGACTGCCCCTAATGACCCTCTTATCCCTGATATGTAGCTGACCTTCCTTTGAGCAGGGGGTTTAGACTGCATGATCTTCATAGGCACTTTCTAGCCTCAGCTAGTTGGTAATTCTGTGAATCTTTGAATTGAATAGAAATCCAATCATGAAAATCTTTAGATGAAGCAAAGGAATACCAAAAATCCTCTAGATAAAAGTTGAAGACAGATGAAGTCAGATCAAAACTGAAGAGTGTTCCTATTTCAGGGGTAATGAGAAGATAGTCTGTGCTATAGACATGGCCAGACGAAGCAGTCACAATTTTCTTTTCAGTCCAGGCTGTTTCTAATGGGCTTCTACTCATCATGAGGAGCAAATGCAACACTTCAAGCAATAATATATAGCCCTCTGCCTCTCCTCCCCGCTGTCATGAACCCACAGAGGAAACTCACTGACTGTAACTAAAAGATGCAAATTAAAAATAGCAGTTATTGTTCATTAAAAATTACTTATGTTAACAACTGAACCTGAATGTGGCCAAATATCTTCTGACTTCCAAGCTGTTTAAATCTAATTTTTTTCTCAGCTTCCTTATCTGTAATGTTTTAAGTATGTGGGGTAAGATCAGAAGAAGAAACATGAACATCAGCTTTCTACTACTTCACCGTCACGTCTTGGTGGATCTTGCTTTCATGGCAGGAGTCTGAGAGCTGTCAGAGTTGTCTACTCCACACATGCCGTACAGCCAAAATATGCTATTGTAGTGCATTTTTTTTTCAGCTCACTCATTTAGGGCTGGAGTATTTGAACAGTATATTGCTGTAATAAGTTACACTGAAACTTTCTCTGTTTTTACAGTTCTTCAGAGAACTATATGAATTGGAAGTAGTTACCTTTATACTTGTTGGCTGACATTTTGCTTTTACTTATTCCTTGTAGTGATGTGGCTGATGAAATACAGGGTCAGAGCCTCAAACGATATAAATCAGTACCACTGAGGTGATCCAGCCCAGGATTTCTGGCTGGAATACCAAGAGTCCTGAAGTCATACTTTTCTTTGACATACTACACCAACGTAGCCACTGAATTCAGGTGAACTTAATTCTTATTTATAGCATTGTAAGGCCAGAATTTGCTCTATTATTTATATTTTTTAAAAATGTTTCATAATGATGGATCCTATATGTGATGAAAAGTTATTTTTCTTGCTTGGGAAAAAAAAAGAAAAATAAAGAATATTTGTGCATAATACATGCAGTTGAACACAATATACTGGGCAGTAAAAAAATCTTTTCTATTGATCAATTAATTAATTATTAACAAATAAAATTAAAAAAAAAAGAGACAGTAGTAAAAATATTGCAAGTGTACATTTTTATAAATTTAATCTCTGTCTTATAAAAGTTGGGAATGATAATTAGTTTCACACAGTGGTGGTCTGTTTTTCTAGTGTGTTAATGACCTCCTTGAATTATCACCTTCAGTTTTGCCACTAGCCTTTAAGTACACTGAGTCATTATTGACTTGGAACTACCATGTTAATAGAATATTCACACGTTTTAAATAACCCAAGCAGGCACTAAACAAGTTAAGATTACCATGCTTGAAGCCAATATTCCTGCAATCAGTAACCAACAAGCAGTTTGAGCAAGTTTTGCATTCCTAGCAGCAGTCAAGTTTCAATCTAAAGATCAGCCAGGAATTGTTCCCCATGGACCCCTAAAGCCCAGTCTATACCAAGCAGTGAGAACCAGGGGCATCTCACAGCCTTGCAGGAGAGGGGGGTCAGGGCATCATCTCTGTAACGGGGGCAGTGAGACCCAGCCTAAGGGACAGGCACTGAAGCGGTTTGCAAAAAAGGGCAACACAGCAGGCAGATGCAGAGAGAATCCCAAGACAGGCAGCTAAATGCGACACATGAAGATGCACCGAACATCAATATCTTCATATGTGTGGCTTAACTATGTTTTGACATATGGCTTCTATTATATATCTGCTGTCTGCCACTAACATAAATGGACATGAGGTTCGTTGTGACCTCTGACAACACTGGGTGAGTACTTAACCCTAAAACTGTAAATCTAAACTGCCTCCATAACTCCTTTCCCATCAATATCACCTACTACACATACCAGTTTACCTCTTATGAAAACTACCCCTTCCTTGCAACAGGTTAAAAATGTCATCAGTGACATAGTCCAAACTTTTAACACCAGTGTTATATGGGAATAAAATTAAAGGTATTTTAAAAGCAACCTCCTTAAGGATTATTTTTACCTAGCAGTTATTCTGCCCAATTTATTCCAAATCGTATTGTCTACTTGATCTTGAATTGAATATCAACAAATATCAACTGAATATCAACAAAGGATGTTAAATTCATGGTCAGTGAAAACAACTAATAAAAGGATTTTATGAGACTAGGAATTGGAGTACAACTCTAATGTATCCACTTAAGCTAAATTCAGTTTGCTGTGAGAAGTGATAAGTTTGTTGTACATGAAAATAATAAAAAATAAAAATTAAAAGTTGTGAGGAGGATTTTGAAAGAAACTTCACTGTAAGTGCTGATATTTACTCTGATTTCTTGGAACTGATCATTCAGCTAGGAAATGGTAGCAGATTCATAATCAGTATTTCTATGAATCCAAATTTGTGTGACGTATTAGTTCTGAGCAAGATAGATGAGATAGTTGTTGGGAGATAGCATTTAAAATTAAGGACCATAAGTGATTATTTTTCTTAATTGAAAAAATGCTATGAAGCTTATTACAGCCAACTGGTACACCAGGATTAACTCATCCAAATAATCAAGAGGTAATCACATAGAAGATAAGTAGCATATAAAAACGCAATTTTAATTGTGGTCTACTCTCCTTGAATTAGTTGGCAATAAACTCATTGGGAGATGGTGCCTGATGCCTATTATCTAAATCTTCTCATTACTTCCCCAAACATATAACTGATGAACAAAACTTTCCATGCTTTTTAGTTTGCATAGGAAGATAATATTTAAAAATATACCTTAAAAATATAGATATAGTATCTCCTCTGTACATTTTCCTGTTTTGCTTTAAATTAAAGGCTTTTACATTGTTTTTTGGAGTTCTGCATGTACCCTGGTGTGTTCCACAGGTTGGGCTTCACAGTGACACCATCACCCTGGCACAAGGCAGAAGATCATTGACAGAAGAGGAATTGAATCCACGTTTATTCCCCTCCAAAATATATAATACTACTAGGATAGCACAGGGTATGTGTCGCTAGAATAACATGAGACTTATTAATAGAAAATCAGAGATGTCCTCAGGAATTTTTCCTCATGCTTTGTTTTGAGATGTGCTGACACTGTTCTACCATAAGAACAGCACATGAAACCGCTGGAGCCCTGGGGAGGGGACACGTTGCCTTGCATCATGGGTTACCTTTGTGCTGCTGTGAACTGTGTGTACCACTGATTTAAATGTTACTAAAATATTAACAGTATATCATATATATGAACATATAAATATATTGATATATACTAAAACATAAATTAATATATTAATATTATATACTATAATGTATTGGCTTCAATCTAAAGTCTTTGATGCTGTAAGTGAGCGTTAGTGGACAAGGAAATAAAGATACTGGTCCAGGAGTACTGAAACAGCGGGGGGAATCATGAATAAATAACCATCAGAGGAAAAGAAACACCTTACCCAGCTCTGTTGAATGGACTTCTGAGGTGTGGGACTCAAATGACTATTGAAAATAGCCACGTAAACATCAAGTAGGTATAAGATTTTTAGTCCTATTCAATCAATACCTTGCAATTATAAGGTTCAAGTCTAACTGGCTAGGATGCCTAGATGTTGGTTATGATTTATTTTGCTTCCATTTAGTTACTTTGATTTTCTCTCCGTTTTCCATTACTTCTGTCAAATAAACTCTGGTTTATTTAATCTAATCCTAATTGGTGGCTGTTTAATAAAGAACAACCATTGGCAGAAGGTTCCTGAGAGAGAAGAGCTGCTCCAAGACTACAGAAGAGGTTGGCTGTGGACAGCGAGTGCTTAGGGGAGGCAGCTGGCTGTGCCAACAGGGGATGGGGTCAAAAAGGAAAACCCCAGTGATAAGGGAAGAAAGCAGACCCAGAGCTGCAGAATTCTTTGTCCATAAACTGACGGGCTGAAAAATTCAGATGTCAAATGAGTTTAGTTCATTGCCAGGACCGAATTTGGCCCCAGTGGTAAGCAGATCCTGGCACAAAATGCAAACAGAATATAAAGATCACATTAAAACAAAAACAAGCAAACAAACAAACAGTCACTGGATTTGAGGAGTATTTTTATCACAAGCTAAATGTTGCAATGATTCACATACTGCTGCTACTTCTTAGGTCTGTTGCAAACTATTACTGAGATTAATCAGTATGGCTGCTAGGTGAAAAGGAAGCATAAGCCTTGATTATAAGCATTTAAGCCCTGCACTTTCATGAAACAGGGGTTTACAATGTATTTTGCCTAAACATTGATTTTGCAGGTTAATTCTTATTCTCTCATTTTGATCCTCTGTTCTGGAGTGGCTGTGCAGTCATGACAATTTTTGCAGTAGAACCTTGCAGAAACAGGAGCCCTTGTTCCTGATTTAGGCTTCGGTGTGCTTCACTGAGTAAATGAGGCCCTGACCGAATTAATTACATTCACTGGGAAGCTCAACATGCTACCAATGTCTCTGTAATTATTCAGTATGCTGAGTGTTATCATAGCAGCCATGTGGATCCATTATCAATTTGCTCCTCTAAATACTGCTGATCTAACCACTAGAATAGCTGCAACTCATGCTCCCGAGGAATAACAGAAATAATAGTTTAATTCCTCATCTCTTTTTTAATTTTTCATGCTCCCAATCCATAGGCTGTTTCTCTCATAACCATTTACTAGCTTGTGCATAAGTCTCCATGCCTAAGTTATTTCTTATGGTTTATATATCATTTGTATATATATATAAAAAAAAAACCAAACATATAAAGGAGACAGTCAAATTACCTTACAAATACTATTTTTCTGCAAAAAGACCTCTTTCATTTAGGCATATTTGCAAAGTAATATTAATATTTTGTGATTACTAAAGGTTGTACAGACAGTCAAAGAAACAAGCCTAAACAAAGGAGAAAAACATGGGAAAAATAGGGTTGGATAGAGGTATTTAAGCTATGGATAGATAGCTTATCCATTCTTCATTTTGTTTACTCCTTTTTCACAATGCCTGATTAGTCCCTGACTCGCATTATATGGTTACAGTTACTGACAGCAACAATGATTGGCATTTCTTCTCCAGGAGACTAATGAATAGCAAAAATGAATAATCCTTTGCATGTATGGTCATTCTTGTTAGCATTGCTAGTAGGAGTACCAAAAAAAGATTCAGACATCCCAGAAATATTTGAGCAAACACAAATGCTTACCCATCTAAATGTTCAGAAAAAGAGGAATAACAATAGAACATGAAAATTGAAGTGATTGATGTGCTCACAAACACTGTTTTGCAGTATTCATGCTATTCTATTCAGACCCATTCGCTTTACCTAGGATCACTGTGTAGCTGCATTTTTAAAGAAGTGAACTTCATGCTTTAATCTTTTCTGTCAAAAAATGTCTCAATCTTATTACTTACTCTAAGAACTAATTTGAAATTATTCTCACTCAGCCGTACTATTATAGAAACACCGAAGACAGAACTCAAAAAACACTGTCTGTGCAGGTTTGCCAGAAATCCCCTTTTGTCACTCGCTTTTCAGATACAGCTACAGAAGTAATCAGAACTAAGAATTGCTGAGGGTCAGCCTTTCCATTTGATTAAAGATTTTGCAGTGTGAGGGACAGAATTTTTGCTGGTGTAAACAGCTGTAAATCATTTATTTGGCTTTGGTGATTACTGCCAAACTTACCTGAATCATCCATCTCCAGTAGGTAAAACAAGCAGAATTGAAACTGAAAATCCAGTTTTGAACTGGGAGATCCAATGAGGTTATATATAGTGCACATGCATACAGAAAGAGAAAAAAATGTATGTACTATAATGCATATTCTATCTGTACATACATTTATCCTGTTATTCTGTTGAAGTTATTTTTTTCTCAAGGTACTGAGGAAAAAAAATTCCTAAAAACATCCTTCCTAAAAATAGCAATTATTATAAAAAGGAACATCATAGAGAATTAAGATGGTTTGTTGCTGCTATTAAAGGAGTTATTAACATAAGTAAATTAATGAAAAATGAAATCTCTTTCTTGGCTACTTCCTACTTAATGTACTTTATACCTAAAAGAGTGAGTTGTTCTGGAATAGCAGTCCTTTTAAGGTGAAGCACAATCCTTCACTGCAGAAAGCTTTTTTTTTTTTTTTTTTATAGAAATGCTGAAAAGGAAACCTCAATAGGACATTCATTCCTTTCATTTCTTCTACTATTTTATCTTCCGGCCTATCTTATTGTACACATACTTATTTGATGAACCTCAGCTGGGCCAAGACACGATATAGATACATTTCTGATAGCACTATGAGGACAAAAGTCCCAATTTTAATTAAAGCTTAACCAAGCCTCCTTCCTAGAATACATGATAGTTAAAATGATTGCTGGTTTTATTTTCTCTTTGGGAAACATACTGAATTTTAAGGACACTGCTCATTTCATGTTTTCTCAGAATCTTCACAGCCTGTTATCCCACCAGGCCAAATGTTAAACAGTGTTAACTCAATGTTTGGTTAAACTGGAGCTGAAAATTCTGTAGTAGAAGCTGGCAAGGGACAAGAAGGGTTACATGAAGGGTTTCTACAGGTCTACCAGCAGCAAAAAAAAGATGAGGGGAAATATGGGATTGCTGCTAAATGAAGCTGGGGACCTGTGACAAGTGACCTACATCTGATGGGAACAGGGAGTAAAGATGATGGAGACAGGTTCTTTTCAGTGGTGTCCAGTGACAGGACAAGAGACAACAGGCACAACCTCAAACATGGTAAATTTCATTTAAAGATTAGCAGGATTTTTTTCACTCTGAGGGTGGTTAAGCACTTGAATGGTTTTCTCAGAGTGGCTGTGAAGTCTCCATCCTTGGAGATATTCAAACACAGGGTGGAAACAGTCCTGAGCAACCTGCTCTAGATGATCCTGCTTTGAGCAGGGCATGAGATGGATGATCTCCAGTCTCAGCTGTTGTGTGATTCTGTGAGGTTATTGTCCCTCTGCTCGGGTGTTAGGAGGCATTGTTGGAGTGGTCCATTATTAGGTCAAGCAAAACTACTTAGGTTGTTTAAATCTGATCTTTACTGACTGTCTACCTCAGGCAGAGCTGGACACTAGCAGCACAGGTGAAAACAAAAAGTTACAGACAGTAATACTAGCCCAACTGTTTGCAAAATAAATCATTACTATCTGTTTCTGTGTCAAAAGGAACATAACTTAACTGAATAGAAGCTGGTTGAAGCTACTGGGCAGTCAATGATGTTCTTCTGGTGAGAAATACTGCAGAGGAGTTGAGATCCTGTCTGAAAGTTGACTCTACCTTTGTGTAACATCTCAAAACCAGATTACAATCTGTGCCTTAAGAAAAAAACCTGCTTTTAGAGAGAGATAAGATATATGATCTAACAGGAATTTTCCAACTCCAGCTCCTTGGTTCTTGGATAGATAATGTATTATCTATGTTGGATAGATAGAGGTCGAAGGTAGTCAGACAAAAAAGTGTAGAAAACAATGCTTTTTCCTAACTGCTGTCTTTAAGATGTATTAAAATAAAATAAATAAATATATTAAAATATCTAAGTGAAATTTATGTAACACATTTGCCTCAGGCTGTAAGTGATAGCGGCTACATTGCCTTCCTTCTCATTTAAGTGGTAGAAAAGAGCAGGAATGATTATTCAGTACAAAAGTAGAAGAAGAAGTGATTTTAATATGCTTCAGCACACCTCATGCCCGATTTCTATAGATGTGCAAGTGGTCTTGAACTGATGAGAAAGAACATGACTGCTACATTAATCATCTGGAGACATACACTAATTTATAAATGCTTCTCTCCCCTTCAGCTTTCTGCCGAGTTTGAGTTTTGCAAATAGAATGGAAAATGGAACTAAGTGTAACAAGCAAGCTACAGGGAATGCTTTTATTAAATTAATTTTAAAAGAAATATTTCCACACCCACAGCTTTTCTTTTACATTTCCTCTGTCTATTTTTCTTGTGTCTTTAAAGGTGCATTTTAAAAGGTATTTATCATCCTGGTAGTTAATCTTCTTTCTTTTGAACGCCCTCTTGTCTGTCACTAAAATTTACAGTCTTGATGATACTTTCTGCAGTTGGATTACAGAGATCATTCAGTTTCTTCCTTTTCCTGATGTCAACTCCGAAATGAGGAAATAAGATTAAAGGCTGTTCTTCCTTTTCACCATTCTATTCTCTTTTTCATTCAGGTAAACATGAAATTTAAAAGCTATCTGCTCATTACATCAATTCTATGGGTTTAGGCAGTGAGGCAGATGCATTTTGTGCATTTATACATTGCTTTAACCAGTATGAACACAAGGGAAGTGTTGAAGAGTTTTAGACCATAATTGCCTTGATGTATTCTTGACACACTTGGGCTGATCCACCTGGAGAGAAGACTTCTGATCTACTGGCCTGGTTCCTCTCATGCTGGAGGTCGATCCACTTTATGTTGTCTCAATTGTGGCAGATTGCCATCCTACCCACATTGCATTCACACTATGGAAATTTGCTGCTTTTAATTGACTCTTTCTTGATTAACAAGGGTATTTGTGAGATTATAATTTAAAATTTCATCTTAATCCTAACTAGTAAAAAAAAATGTCATTTTTTTTTTATGAGCTCATGTTCTGTTTCCCAGGGAAAGAATCTTGAGGTTTAGTGATAAAAGTCTTACACAACTGAGAAAAACAGGTCCCTCTGCCCAGGCATTACCCCAGGACCATTGCAGAAGTGAGTGATCACCTCCTGGTTTTGTCATGCTGCTTCCTGCACCCTTACTGGCTCTTCTCCTCACCTGCAGCAAAGGTAGCCAAGACACCCTGCGTCTCTCTTGGTTTCAGGCTGCTCAGCAGCAGCCAACACCTGAAAGCTAAGAAACAGCCTGGAAAAAAAATTGAGAAGGTGGTTTGTACTTCCTTCTGTGCAAAAATGTAGTGATGTCGAAATAATGAAAAGGCAAACATGAAATAAATCTATGGAAGAGGTAGGAAGAAGAGGAGTGATAGATTAGGAAACAGAAATTTGGAAACATTGAGGGAGATAATGACAGGAAGAAAAAAAGGCAGAAAAAATATAGGAGAGATGTAGGTGTTCTGTTTCTCTTAACTTGAAGACAAACATTTCTGTCAAAATGTTTCATATATTGCTAGGGAAACTTCTGAAACTTCACCGAAGATCTTAAAGAGGTGACCAAACATGAATGAGATCAATTTCCTGGTATTGTTATCAGTCAGGAATCCTCAGTAAGGGCCATGGAGTTGGAACAGTGAAAGTCTAGGCAAAATGTTCAACGGAATACAGAAGCTTTAAGACTTAAATGAAGCTCTCTATCAAGAGCCCTGACCTTAAATAAATTTTACTGACCTCAGAATAATGGTTTTTGGTTTATACTTCTAGCTCTGGTATCAATATCTGGAATTAATCTGGAACAGATTTGTAGTCTCTCCCTCGGTTTTCTAGTATCCTTTCAAGGCTGTGATGTTTGGATAAAAATAGAAATGCTCTTTTAGGAGCACATCCAAACTCTTGTCAGTAGGGATTATCATAGAGACAAATGTGCATTCAAAAGTCTTATTCAAGTTCATGAATGGTGCTCTTTAGATTTTTTTTTCTGAACTGAAGTATATGCCAAAAAACTCCAAATGTATTCAATTTTATCCTTCACCCCCTTGCCAAGTTATGTTGTCCAGATTTTTGTTTTAATAGCGCCTCCCTAAAAAAAAAAAAAAAAAGAGGGGAGGGAGGAGGAATTTAATTAACTTTTATTTAATTATTAACCTGAATTGAACCTAAAGAAAATTAAAAAAAACCCACAGAATTTCTAACTCACTCCTGGGGAAAAAAGAAAACAAAACAAAACATACAACAAAAACAACAAAACACACACACACACACAAAAAAAAAAAAAAAAGAAAACCAACACACCCCACACTAAGTCATAATTTTCTTGGCTTTACCTTTACATGTCATCTCAGGAATGCTACCATATTTTTTCTGTCCTTTGAACAAAACTATACTGTGTTCTAATTCTGAACATTACCATTACCAAAGCAACTGCTTTGGTTCCCAAGCACAGTGTAGTCTGAATTCCCCACTGGACTTGTGGCATGATTTCTCACCTAGGAATGTCATTCAGTGATTTCAAAGCCTTGCTATGTACAATATCATTAATAAAAGAATGGCATGAATCAACACCATTACAATGAACCTTGTGAGCTGAGCTCCAGAGGGGATTGTTTCACAGAAGCTGAATTTCCAGCAAACCACACACTGCATCTCTAGAACACATCAAGCAATGTAAAGATAAAAATAATAAATAAATGTTTGGATTTTTTAAGTTTAGCAGAACCACATTAAAAATACATTGTATAGAACTATTCATTCTAAAAAGCCAGTGATAGATGGCACCAGGTTCTATAATTTCTATTCATTTTTGTGGAAAATGTTAGCAATTTTCCTATTGCATGGTGTTTTCATTATTAAGTTAAAGAGCCATGATTGGTTTATTACTGCAGAAAAAAACGTCATCTGTCTTTGTGATTGCAGTAACACCGAGAGATGTCAAAGATGTATAAACATAATACTACCATTTACTAATGTCCACCTCAGACATTCATTGTATGACTGTAATTTCTTTCATCTTGTAGTTCTTGAAATTATAAGTGTGAAAACCACCAAGTAAATGAAATAAGAAGGAACAATAGCTGTGAAAATCAGTTTGTTGATTTAGCTGTCCTTTTGCTGCAGACAGCATAAATGGAAAAATCTGTAGTGTAACTGCTGTATGAGTCTCATCTACTGAAACACTTTATTGGTAAGAGAAGGGCTTGCTTAGTTGATTTTTGTAACACCCAAGGCCCAGGAAGAAGAATGTTAGCAATCACCCTTGCCCGTAATATTTGTGATATTGGCTATGGAGCACACTGACAGTGCTCAAGCATTTATAGCATTTGGTACACTTCACTTCAAGCATTTCACATGTCTTCAGTGATATACGTGAAGACCATGCTTGAATATAACCTCTTTGACTTATTTTTTTCTCATTATTTTTTCTTTAATTTAGCATTTGCATAGCACCTCAGATGCAGCAATGATGAAACCCAGAAATGTTTCCGTGAAGAACCATGACACAGTAGGATTAGTTTCCAGCTAGGAATGGGTACAGATGGTATCACTCTGAAAAGAAAGCTCAGTTTTATTTTCTCTCTCCTTTATATGCACACTCACCTGCATAGTGGAATGTTGAGGTGAGGATTCCCATGACAAATGTAGCTAGATCGGTGATCATGGGAACATATTTCTCACTGTAGTCCCAGGACCAGATGCATGCATGTTTGAAATCATGTATCACAAAGTCATTTTTTGTCTTGCCTAATACCAAGAAATGCTGGCACATGCCTATAATTTGGCTCTGCAATTACTTTTCAAAATACTCTACCTTCCTGCAGTGCTTGAATTCCCTCTGCAGACAGGCTGATACTTTATGTGGCTTGTTTATTTGTTTTTCACTCTCATGCTCATTTTGAAATGGCCACTATTAATTTTGCATTTGTTGTGAAGTTATGATTCCTTTATAACTCACTTTATGGTGCTATCATTTTGTGGGTATATTTCCTCTGATTCATGTAGTTGCTGTTTCCTTTATTTCCTCATACTTAATATTCTAAGTGCAGATATTATCAGTGGTGCAATCTGTGCCTGTCAAGCACTACAGTGAGGACATAGATAGATGTCAGTCATTTAATTTGAATATTTATCATGTAAAATGACAACTGATGAAGAACACAAATGAAGCAGATAATACACAAAGAAGTGAAGACAAATTTGAGTAAGACTAGCAGTGTTTTGAAATTATCTCAATATTATGAAAGATAATCTGCAAAACAGAAAAAAAATAGTGCACATGCACGTATTTCAAGTTCTACACATTTTATACATACATATATATGTGCGTGCATATATATATATGGTATTTAAAAGAGAGAGGGCAATATTCCTGGATTACAATGAAATGTTTGTATTTGTGTATAGAATAAGCGTAATAAAAATGCCTCCTAAATCTAGATGGTTTCAATTTCGCTGCTGAAATTCTGGTAGGCTTAAAAACAGCGATATTAACACAGGCAATGGTTTTCATGGTGTGCTCTGCTACATCAGGGAGAGCTACCTATAGCTATCACTGGTTGAAAGTAAGATAAAGATCCCTATTTTCTAAATAGGAATCCCTACCTTCAGTGAATTACGATTCCCAGCTCCACTGGAAAAAAAAGTGCTAAATTCTGCCAGATATGGGGGGAGGTCAATTCAATGGAAATTGCTCAGACTGGGGGAGGAAGGATTAGAATTTGACCCCATCTTACTTAAAAGATGCAATTTTAAAATAACTATTGGAGACTGATAATTCAGCAATTACTTTATCAAGACCAAATAGTCTTCATTTAAACATATACATTCTCTTTTATCAGGCTTACCCCAAGTCTGTGATTTGCCTTGCATTACCTATCTGTCCTTAAGATTTGGTTTGCTTCTTAGGCCAGTACAACCTGACTTTTGAAATGTTAAAGTTTAAAACTTCCAAAGGTTAACGATCATTTTCTGAATCCCCTTCTAAATATCAAATAAAGTTCCTTGAAGTCAGCTGTGCCAAATATTATTTCTTCTTTTTTACAGGCGAATCACTTGGAAGGAGGAAAGTTCTTGACAGGGATATTTTGGAGGAAGGAAATATTTAGTAGAAGAAAGCTGTCAACATAAGGGGAGATAATTTAACCACATATGCAGCTGCAAGATGAGAAAGTAAAGTCCAAAAGCATCAGGCAGTGGTATACAAGATTTAGGATGTCTCCTATAGTTTAAACATTTAGATTATATTCAACAGAGGCAGAATTCCTTCAAGGAGGTGCAAAAATTGTTTTCAGGGGATAAAGCCCATAGCAGGAAAATCTAGAATGGAAAAATCTGCACTGTTTACTTCTTGGAATTTCTTTTGTTGTCAATTCCCAGCTCCTGCAGAAAACCAGGAGCTTTGATTTTTCAGAGCAACAGATTGCCTTAAATCTGTGTAGGTTTGGAAGTATCCAGAAAATAAGTTATTTCACTAGCTACAGGGTATCTCTGCTTTCTTTGCTTCTTCCTAGACTCCCTCCTTTCTGGTGAAAGCATCATAAGTAGAATTCAAAGGAACCCAAATATTGGATATTCCTTGGCTCATCTACAAAAGCCCTGGGCTGGAAGAAAAGCAAAGAACCAAAGGCAGATCTGTGGGCAGATCAATCAGGCAAAGGCTTAGGTAAACCACTTCCAGGAAATCAATATTTCAGGGCCTATCACTGTTTCATGTTACTTAAAGCAGAGCTGGTTTATCCAAAAACCTTAATTGCAATGACAAATGAAAATAGCAGATTAATTGATATGAACCCTACTCTGTATTCCTTGAAAAAGGGTCTTTTATTAGTTTGGGGAATACGGAAGGAAGCACTATTCAGCCTGTAAGTAATTATTGTGACAGTTCTTATTTACTATTTTCATTTCTCAACTTTTTATTCAAACTCATTTTATAGCCCAATAAAGTTTGATAAAACTGTATTCAGTGCTTTATCTAAATATTGATCAGCATGTTTATAGGGAAATTACTATGGCTTCTGCTTGAACAGCAAGAAGTAATAAATTAAACATTTGAAAAAGAAACTTTGCATGCTGAGAGTCCCATTTTATTTTATGATATGTAATCCATTACTTTTCTAAAATTAATTTGCATAAATGTACCTAGTATTTTTATCATTTATCTGCAGTTCTACTAGAGTCTGATATACATTATATATGTTTTTAGCGGATAAGCAAAATAACAGTAGCAATTACTATACATTAGTTTGAGTGGAAACAAAGGTGAGGAAGGCTCTACCTAGTTAAGCGAAATTCAAGCCTGATACAACTCAAAGAAAATGGACTTGACATTTTCAGTCTGGTAACTAATGTCAGGACTGACTTCATTTTGTCAAAGTCTTATTCCTGTTAGTCTCCATCCCACAGCTTTGTTCTTAAATTCTTGTTCATGTCTGTGGTTCATTGAGAAAGCATCACTCATACACAAAAAAAATTGAGTACTGTTGACCAGGACATATTTTCTTTCTTCCTTCACAGTAAAGGATAGATAAGAAAAGGCATTCAGAAACACTGAAATACCGTATTACATCCACATTTTTCATTAACCATATGTGACTTAAATATACATTTTGGTATTATATGCCTGGGTCTGAAAATCTTCTCCCAAGAATGTAAGGGATGTGTTTGACTCTTCAATAAAATAAAATACATTTCATAGATATTTTCTTCATTTGAAGCACTGTTTTTCAAACTTGACTTTATTAGAAACTCCAGAATGTGGGAATTACCTATCTGCAATATCATTGCTGCACATAGAAGTCCCTGTAGAATTCAGTGTGTAAGGTGGAGTAACCATTTTTTCATTACTCTTGTAGATCTTTTAATTCTGAACTTTTAGTGTAAATGTATGCCAGTGGTAAGGTCACTGTTATATTAAATAGTTCAGTGATGCGATCTAAGCTTTTGTACATTCTAGGGCTAACTGCGTGAAGAACATGGTAAGATGTCCTCTGCACATAAATTAGTCTTTTTAAAGATCTGTGGCATTGACTATTTAAAGCATTAAACTAATCCTATCTATAAGCAAAGCAAGCAATGAACAAAAAGAAGCCTTCTGAAATATTTTTACTCCAAGTTTGTTTAAATATAAAAATTAAAAAATCTGTTTAGGGAGACTGGTGCAAACTATTCTACTAACCTGCCTATAAACTGTTTAGATTTAGAATTTGAGTACTCTTCTAGGTATTTTCTTTCACATATAAAAATCATATCAATTGGTTCATTTGCACTTTACAAAGCTTCCTCTGCTCTACTAATATATGCTATAAATAATTTAGAGCAACACTGGGTATATAGACGTGTTGTGTGTTTTCCCCTTGGAAACTAATAAGCTATTTTTCTTACCTTACTCCCTCTTCATTGCAGATATCCTGGTTATATTATGCAGCAAATATTTCACCTGAAATCAGAAATTAAAACCAGCAATTTTAAATTGGTAAGCAAAACTTCAGATAGACATATCATTTGTCTTTCCACTCATGAACTGGACAAGACATTTAGGTGAATCTAGCATCTTCGAAGTCCTCACAATGTTGTTACCCACTTTCTGCAGACTCATGAAGATAGAAGGGACCACGGGAGATCTGAACTGACCTTCTATGTAGCAGTAGCTGTTGTATTCCAGTGGAGTCCAGCATTGCATCACCTGTGTTGGGTAATGCAGGCAATTTTGAGCAGTATTCCTCTTGTGACATCAAGAGACAGCAGCTCTTCATCACTTCAACATTTTGTTCCACTGGTTAACCATCCTGACTGTTAAAAATGAGTAGCTTATTCCTAATATGAATTCGGTTTTTAACTGCTAGCCATCATTTCTTGTTTCTGTCTTTCTCTACTAGATTAAAGAGCCCTTTGTATATTCTTCCCCTGAAGGAACCTAATTTACACTAGTTATGTTGTCTCAGTCATTTTATCAATTAACTAGGCAGAGTGAGTTCCATAAGACATGCTCTATAATTTGTGACCCTCTTATAGATCTGCAATTTTTCAGCAAACTCAGAAAAGTATTTTCCTGTAGGTGTTTAATTCAGTGAACCAAGCGGTGGACATGAAACCAAAATGCGGTCATCAGTCCCACAGACCTCGTGTCCTGACACAAGCCAAGAGCTGGGTGCAGAGACAGAGGGAAGTGCAAGGAGCCAGTGGGAAAATTCAGCCAGTGCAATGAGCAGTTACCTCAGCACACCCAGATACTAAGTGTTGACAAGCTTTTTGTCGGCGTCCTGGCAAAGGAATGCTTTAATGAGCGATTTGAGGGAAGATAATGATGCAACTTCACAGGTGCTTACAGCGAGCTTCACCCAAGCATAAGTAATTAGCACTGATAATACTTACTATCTGCCATGGGCATGGAGGTTTTAAAGGGGGTCTGAACGAGCTAGCTTGGGTACCCTAGGCAGCAGACAGACAATAGTGTGACAGTATAGTGCTGCAAACAAACCCAGCTCCTCCACAGTTAATTAGCCAGGCTGCAGTATCACATTACGCTGTTTCCAGGACTTGAAGCGTTATTCAGAAGTAGCAGAGCCAAGTCTCCACGTGGCAGTGCACTGGTGCTGTGTGGACGTTCCCTGAAATGCCTGTAGGTTATGGACAGTGAAATACAGTAGGATTGTTTTATTTACTGTCCTCTGCATCTGGAAGTTTCTTGATAATCCATTACCTTTCCTGGGTCATATTTAAGAATGGGAAATAGCATATTGATTTTGTCATGCAAGTGGAGAAATGTGAACCTGTCAACATAGATGGTCACTCCATCCAGCAGGCTGTTCCTCCATCTCTCTGCCAGCTATAATGTGCTGAAAAAAATAGTTTTATTGGAGGGACAGATAAAACTAATTTGGACAATTAATCAACATTCGGTCTGGCTGTAACAGTTCAACTGCGTGTAATAAAATTGCTTTTTCTTTTTACCCATAAATGTTCCCTTCTAGTCTGAAAGTAAATCATTTTGTCAGTAAGCTCTTTTCAAGCCAGTATCAAAATCTTACACTAATATGATTTTAAACTGTCTTGTGGGAATTTCTTTTCTAAATAAATGTTTTGCATTTTGGATTGTTCTGTATCCAGCCTATGTCTTTATGTTGAAATGTCATGGCACACCACTCTCCCTGTCTGCTGATTCACGAAGATGAAGCCAGGCTCTTCTCGGTGACAACAAACGGTAGGACATGGGTTCAAATTGGAACACAAGAGGTTCCACTTAAATGTGAGAAGAAACTTCTTCTCAGTAAAGGTATCAGAACACTGGAACAGGCTGCCCAGGGAGGTTGTGGAGTCTCCTACTCTGAGGTCATTCAAGACCCGCCTGGACACAGTCCTGTGTAACCTCATCCAAGTGTTCCTGCTCCAACAGGGGGTTTGGACTAGAAGATCTCTTGAGGTCCCTTCCAATCCCTAGCATTCCGTGATTCTATGATTTTGTGATTCTGTGATTCCAAACTATATCAAAATTCAGTCACTAAACAACACAGAAGTTTGGAAAATTTCACATAAAAGCCTGGATCTCTTGGTGCAGTTTGGAGTCTTCTCTGATTTCTACACAAAAACATGATCTTACAAAAATGACTGTTGTCCTTGCTGTGTCTGAGTAGCTTTTTTTTTGAGCTCTTGAGCTACCTCTGCAGACAAGACAAAATCTTAGGATGTTATCCCTGGAGGGTTACCCTTTGTATTCACATGATTTTCAAACCTGAGCTCAGAGACTCCTGAGAGCTCCTCAGTCTTGTTACTTCAAGGATAAAGGACTGGGCCTGATCTCACAGTAGGAAGAGGCAGAGATAAGACCCCTACAAGGGCTGGCCTACTGCTCTTCTGTCATAGAGGCACAAAAGGAGAAGCAGAAGCAAAACATATCGCTTCTGAAATACCTCTCCCTTCCCTTGCAGCCACACAGCTACTCCAAACTGCATAAACCCTCTTCAAATGGCAACACCTGAGATATGCATGGTTTCCAGAGGTCCATCAGAAACAGTCGAGCAGTGGGCTGTGGTCATACTTCCATCCCCCCAGAAGGCCACCTGACCTGAGCAACTCCCTGTTTTCCCTATACCTTCAGCCAGCTCTGCCTACATTTGTATGGCATGAAAATGCTACCTTTTATCTATGTCACTGAAATGTTTGTCAGAGCTAAATCCGAACTTGGGGAGATAAGAGGAAATACCAGCAGCCCCTAATGTGAAAGACTCACTTTAAAGTCTTGGACTTCTGATTTCTTGGAAATTGAGGACTGAACTGTCAGTAGGTATTTTCCGAAGGAATAGTACAGATCTTCCTCCCATATACAGTAGGATTGCTCTCTGTCTTGAAATCCAGTGTCTCTTTGCTCGGAGAGAACACCTTTACCTTTTGGTTGATACTGAATATTTTTGGCTCCTGGACCTCACGAGCCTACACAGCTCTTGTGAGATGGTGTATTAGAAAACAGACAGTAAAAGGCAACCATGTGCAGCTTTTTGAGGACAACATAGTAGCGCAGATTAGTGAACTATTTCAGTTTTCACACAAACAGTTTTAGCGCCAAACTGAGCCTTTGAGAAAGGGAAGGGGAGGGAAGGGAAGGGAAGGGAAGGGAAGGGAAGGGGAAGGGGAAGGGGAAGGGGAAGGGGAAGGGGAAGGGGAAGGGGAAGGGGAAGGAGAAGGGGAAGGGGAAAGGGGAAGGGAAAGGGGGAGGGAAGGGGGAAAGGAAGGGAAAGGGAAGGGGAAGGGAAGGGAAAGAGAAAGGGAAGGGAAGGGGGAAGGGAAAGGGAAGGGGAGGGGGAAGGGAAAGGGAAGGGAAAGAGAAGGGAAAGAGAAAGGGAAGGGAAGTGGGAAGGGAAGGGGAAGGGGCAGGGGAAGGGGAAGGGGAAGCGGAAGGGGAAGGGGAAGGGGAAGGGAAGGAAAGGGAAAGGGAAAGGGAAAGAGAAAGGGAAAGGGAAAGGGAAAGGGAAAGGGAAAGGGAAATGTTGTTTTACTCAGCTTAACATTTCTAGTTCTGAAGATTAGATGCTTATTTTTTTACTACACCCTCCTTCTGACTTAGAAACCGCCACTGTAACCACATTATTCTGTCCTTATCATCTGAGATACAGAGACTGATGAGAGATAAGGTAAGTAATCTGGCTGGCCAAAGCATAGTTTTAATTTTCATAAAATAATTAGAGCAAGATATTAAAATATAAAGAATACTACTCATTAATGAGAATGGTAGAACAATAGTCTATCTCTCTGCATGACTGTGACACTAGATTGATTTTTAGGGGAAAAAAAACAGCTTTCTCTTTACAATAGTTTAGGTCATCATCTACTCCTAACTTATATATTGTCCCTAGGGAGCATTTTCTTGGCTGGTATTGCTTATTTATACTTCAAAATTTTGCCTATTAGCAGAGTGTCATCTCTTTAAATCAAGACCTACTATCTATTTAAATCAAGGGTCATTCTTCCATATTTGCTGATAGAAAGAAACAGTAGAGAAAAAACTCTGAACTTCCTGCAGCTAATGAGGAGACTTAAAGGATGTGCTTAGAGTATGGCTTTGGCCAGGCCATCTAACCTCATCCCCACTGTCACAAAAATCCCTTTGCTTTCAGTGTAAATACTGCTGATTAAGGAGAGAAGAACTTGTCTACTGATCCATTTAATATCTTTCAGATCCATATCCTCTGTCCCTTAATCTATCACTTTTTTAAGTGACAACACTACTTACCATCTTATCTATTATACATAGTACCTACTGACGGAAATTTTCCACAAAACAGACTGAACTTGAAGAACGTGGGCATTAATGAAAAGAAAAAATATAGAAAAGTCTGAAATTGAGAGCTGAGCTAGGGAATTGGAGCTCCCTAGTTTTAACCAGCTCAGAGGTCTGTTTTCTTTTATTTACTTCTTGAAAACATTTTACATTGGCTGTACTTTGTTTTCCAGCTGTCAGAGTTAGAAATAAATCTAGTTTATCCCTGGTGTTTTCGTACTTTTAGTTGAAACTACTTCGTATTAGACATTTTTAAATCTAGAGCATGTTATTTTTTTAGCATTCAAACTGAATATAGAAAGCTGAATGAAAACATTTTAATGCATTTCATCTGTGCAAAGTTAACTGACTGCAAACATACAAACTGTAATAAGTTTAAAAAAATCTTTTTCTAAATCAAATTTACTTTCCTCAAAAGCGTACTTGAAAATGAAAGCAGAAGGCCTTTTCTTCAGCATTTTAAATTGTGCTGTTGCTTTCAATCAGCTGTGACTTTCCCTGAAGGTAAGGTGCCAGTTTACACTGAATGTAATACTTCAATCTTCAGAACCTCTGGTATTAGCATGAGTTGAAGAGACGAGTAGGCAGGAATTGTTTCCTTTTTGGACATTAACTTGCAAGGATTTGTCTCTTTTTGCCACACTGACAAGAGGGAATCTTTTTCCTCTCTATTTTCTTTGAGAAAAAAAAAAAAAAAAACAGATCCTTGAAATCCCCGCTAAGGAGGATGCCAGCAGCAAGATGGAAGAAGGCAGAACAGTGTGAAAACTGTGTGCAACACCAAAACAACAGTGAAGCTTAATTCTTTACTACCTTTAGCAGGAAATTAATTCTAGGAAGTAAGGTTGCTTTTCTTATGGTCAGTTTCCTAGGTTTCACAGACAGCTTGGATGGGATGAAAACCAGACAATCTAGAGGAAATGCAAGAAACCACAGAGAAAACACAATGGCAGGGAATTTCCAATTTGCTGCAGAGGGTAGCTAGTTAGTTAAGCTGATGATGATAGGACTGCAGAGTTTGTGTCCTGACCCCTTCAAATTTCTTCCTGAAAGAAAGTAAAGAACTGCTAATATTGCTATGACTACCACCCCTAATATAACATTATACATCTGTTTTTTGGGTGGATTTTTGTTTCCCAGGAGGATATAATTTTACCAAACATAATGAAGAATTCAAACTTCACAAACTGATTTTTACAAAATCACAATCCTAATGTGCTCTCTGTTACAGAGCTGTATGAGGGTTAAAATTGTTCTACTTAATTTAAAAATGGAAAAAAGCTATTCATTTCTCTGGTTCCTCCATATAACATTTAAAATTGTTGTCTACAGAAAGGTTTCTACTTCTTCAGAAAAATTTAGTTTTAAATGCACTGTGTGCTCACTGGGGAAAAATTACACAGCCTAATAGACCTTGCTATATTCGGTTCTCATATTCGCCTTTCTGTATAGCCAAGTTAATGTGTGTATTTTGTTGTCGCTTTCTGTCGACTCCCTTGTTACTCCATTATTCTTTCCACTTATATTTCAACATTTTCAAGAAATAAAAATATTGAGAAAAAACAGTTTGCAAAGCTAAAGGAAAAGTTCAACTTCAGTTTCAAAGGCCATTTTTACCCTTCTTGACTGTTTTACAATTTTCTAGGACTTTTTTTAAAAAAAAAAAAATCTATCATATTTGGTAACTTCTATGCTGACATTTCTTTGATCATATAATCCATGAGGTAATTTTAGACATAAGTTATCCAATTGCATATAACATCACTCTAGATTCTGAAATGTAGGATTAAAGGGAGGCAGCTGTATCACCACCTGCAAATATGACATTAAAAGAAAACAGTGACTCCGTGTTATCAGCTCCTACCAATGATCTGTAACTGCATTAGATGTTTATTAGATTTGGTTAGTAAACAATGTAGATAATTTTAAAAGGTTGTGTGAAAACTGTAAAAATTAGCCCAAGTTATTAAATCAGATCCAGATCCTGAAGAAATCTCTGGTAGTTTTGGGACATTTGATATCTGACTGAGATCCACTAAGTAGAATTATTATGTTAGCGATTCATCAGAGTATAATCTCTGAGACAGAGTTCTCTCCAGTCATTGTTTGTCATTGTAGTATGGTATAAGGAGTGGAGGTTGAAAAAGAGGAGTGAGTTGAGAAATAGTGGAATAGAAGAGGAATAATTTGGCAATTAAGAGCATGAATTTAAAAACTTAAAGATATTGAAACTCTTCAGGAATACAGCAGATGACTGAAAATGTTCAAGCAAGACAACTGTATCTTTGCAAAGGCAAGGGGAAACCCTGAAAAGAAAAATGGAATAAAGCAGGTTTTCTCATTTTAATATTGCAAAGTATGAGTTTAATGTATCAATAGTTAAATTAGAAAGATCAAGATAGTTAGCATATTATGTTACTGAAATTTAACAGGCATCGTAATCCAAGAAGTTAATAATTTAGTACAAATTTGAGAATGTAGAGGCAAATACACTGTTCTGAAAGACTTCACAAATATTTAATCTGAGATTAGGCTGTAACAGGTAACAGAAACCTGGGAAAACCTGTAAGAAATATGCAAGTAAGAAAAAAAATAACATTAGATTGACCAGAAGAAATCAGAAAACTAAAAAGATGCCAATACAAAACCTAATCAGAATAAGAGATCAAGAAGATTAATTGAAAGTACAGCTTTAGTGATGCTTAACTTTTCAGCAGAACCACTATACTCAGGGGAAGCTAAAATTTGATGTAAAAGTACTGAAACTATCTAAAGAAAAAAAGATATATATATATATAAAAAAAAAGTAATAGTGCATGTTTCAAAAACATTCTTTGGTTATTCTGAAAATTACAGAAATTAGAGAAGTACTAATTCCGTATACTTCCATCTCTCACAGACAAGTTAACATGATATCTAAAACTACAAGTTAAAGCATAGTCTTATTTACAGGTGTGGATAGGAAATGTTCAGGAAAATCACAAGAAGAATTCTTTCTATTGAGGGAAAATAAAGGCCAAAAAAAATCCTGAAAAGACACTTTGAATTGCTGCAGGAGATGGAGCACATATTGCAGGGCTAAAAGCACATCAGACCCTAAATCTCACTGAGAGGTTATAGTGCAGAGGCAGAGGGCTGAAAAGATGGAAAGTAAAAATGACAAAGGAAAAGTGCGACTAGTGAAACTACAGAACAGCAAAGGTGTCACAGGAGAATTTAGGGGTAGAGCAGCCACAAGGACAAAGCCACAGGACTCTATGCCATAAAATTTAAATTTCTTTCTTAACCAGGATGGTTATAGTGGATGAGTAGCACTTTTTGTTCTACAACACACACACGCTTGTGCACGTGCCACAGAGATACACCCCCAGCAGCCAAGGCCTTGGGTCCAGCTGTGAATGTCACAGCAGCCTCGGGGCAGTAGGACTCCCGACATCTGGACCAAGTGCCTGAGCCTGGCTGGTGTCCTGGATTTTGTACAGTGCTTCCACCTTGGGCTCAGCCTTCTGTGGTTGTGCTGGACTCCTCAGGAGGTATTCCTATAAAGGGGCTGTTGGTTTACCTTTATATTTCTTTCTAGCTTAGATCATCAGCCTAAGTTCCCAAAAGTCTCACTGATCTGTCACCTCAGGAAAAATACCTTTGACCTTCTCTATATTTAAAGTCAACTAGTTGTTTCTGTGTTGGTTTCTCTCACCTTAAATGTGTTACAAGGATGTAGCATTCTTAAGAACCCCTTTTTGTTTCTTGGTATCTTCTCCACATACACCTAAACAATTAAATGTATGCAAACAGAGTTCAGATGTTCTGGATAAGGCTCCTGTATAGCAATTATTTGTGCTTGGTTATCTGCTCAGTACATACCATAATCATCATAATGGTTAAGAGCTGGGCAGCTGTAGTCAAGGACTCAAGTCATTTGTGATTTCATGTGGACTTCAGTACATCACACAAAGGAAAAAAAATGTGTTCTTAGCAAGTGAAGAAGTTATATAAATAAAATACTAACATAATAGCGACTCTTTTAAAAATTACATTCAGATCACAGTGAGATTCAAAAATGTTGTACATATTGCATGTAAGAACAATGAAATTTATAAGTGTTCCACAGTTCACATTGAGGTTTTTTTATGTGCTGGAAAATACATATTGATTTTGGATTATGATTCCCACTTAGCAGAAGGATAAAGAATAAAACCCACAACTCTTACAAATTTGATTTCATGTATAAATCAATATTTGCAAGATATGACATGAGCCACAGTAATGACATATTAGAAACAAGTTTTAACACTTTGCAAAGGTTTATTAGTATAGGTTTATTTTTTTTCAGGTCCAAGACAGACATAGTCAAATTGAAAAAACCTATCAAAACTATTTGAGGAATTCTTAAAAGCCTACTATAATAGCTCTGATCTGTACTTGGTCCGGGTAAGTTATAGGACAGTATCTCTTGTATCTAACTTCTCTATGGTCTTGTGTTATTTAGAAAAGGGGAAGGGGAAGGGGAAGGGGAAGGGGAAGGGGAAGGGGAAGGGGAAGGGGAAAGGAGGGGAGGGGAGGGGAGGGGAGGGGAGGGGAGAGGAGAGGAGAGGAGAGGAGAGGAGAGGAGAGGAGAGGAGAGGAGAGGAGAGGAGAGGAGAGGAGAGGAGAGGAGAGGAGAGGAGAGGAGAGGAGAGGAGAGGAGAGGAGAGGAGAGGAGAGGAGAGGAGAGGAGAGGAGAGGAGAGGAGGGGAGGGGAGGGGAGGGGAGGGGAGGGGAGGGGAGGGGAGGGGAGGGGAGGGGAGGGGAGGGGAGGGGAAAGGAAGGGAAAGGAAGGGAAAGGAAAGGAAAGGAAAGGAAAGGAAGGGAAAGGAAAGGAAAGGAAAGGAAAGGAAAGGAAAGGAAAGGAAAGGAAAGGAAAGGAAAGGAAAGGAAAGGAAAGGAAAGGAAAGGAAAGGAAAGGAAAGGAAAGGAAAGGAAAGGAAAGGAAAGGAAAGGAAAGGAAAGGAAAGGAAAAATTTAGATCAGTACTATTAAAAGTATGAGTATTGTGAATTCCTAATAAGCATAATAAAAACAACAAACAGAAAGGTCAAATAGGTTAAATGTGTCGTGACAGAGCTATCTGACAATGTGCATTCACACACATAAAATGTGGCCTGTTTTCCATGAAGCTGCCCCTTTTTGTTTGTGGTTAGACACTTGTTCCTGATCTAAGAGTGAAACAGGAAAAACAGAGCCAAGGTGAAGAAGTTCAGACAGAAGGGCACCGTGTGGACCAGGTGTTACTGAGGGAAAGGTCTAAGCAGTGTAGTGCAGGGACCAAGTGCAGCTCTGTAGAGACAAATACATACGGTGCCTCCGAGATCTCAAAGATATAAGGTACCAACTCATAGAGTGGTTGAAAATACAGGTACATATTATGTGTACACTTTATACGTATTATATGTGTACATTTCTTTCCTCTGGAAGGGGGACTTCTGAGATTATGTGCCCCTGAAGAAACTCCAAGCATTTTGATTTGAAAAAGTCCTGCAGTCTGGCAGGCTGGAACACCAAGATCTCTCCCTGAACCACAAGGGCTACCCTTACTTCCACATAAGTTTATTTATCAAAACAAGTTTAGACTCACAGACTTCAGCTATCACCCTCTAAGAACCTTTTTCTGACTGCATCATCTTCTTGTGTGGTGGTGGTTATACTGATATGTAGCCTGATGGGTGGGTGACCGGGCCTTGTGCAGTACTTCTAGTCTGTGCCTTCCTTGTTCACCAGACCAGAATTAGAAAAACAGATTAATATTTCTGAAGAGAGAGCAGAATTGCTTTCAATTTTCAACTTAAAGTCCTGTCTCTTAATAAGATTTATATGGAAAATATGTTTGTAATATTAAAACATTATAAAATACAGGAATTTGTGATTTTTTCTAATTGTCCGCAAAGTAGTCATTTTTTAACAATGGATATAGAATCAAAGACAATTAAAATGAACTATCATTATTTTATCGTAACAGCAGTAAAACAAATCAGGAGACTCAAAATATATGCAAGCAATACATGGAGCAGAAATACAGATCCCTGGCATAACTGTTAGACTGTATCAGAAATGGAACTGGAGGGACACACTAGAGGTGTAACACCCTGCCAGCACCCATGGTGTGCAGCCATGCTCTCCAGGAATTTTGCTTTCACAGCATACCACCTCCTGCACATGAGGGTAGGCAGAGAAAAGGTGAGACAAATGGTCAAAATGAGGAGAAAGGCTTCTGTTAGAGCAAATGTGAAACTTTCTATTTGCTCAGTTGCTCTGGTCATAGTCTTGAACTTCTAGCTCTGGGTACATTGATGCTAAAACAAAGACAGGAAAGTCTAATTTTCTCCCTCAGAATTTGTGCTACTTCAACCTGTATTTGCTAACTGAGGTGCTTAAGGTGACCCCAGAGAAACCTGACTTTCCCAAGCTTATATAGAGGATGCTGAAGAGGCTGATGTTTCTAAAGCTAAAAGCTAAGCATGGAGTAACTTGTGCTTCATGTCCTCAGCTACTGAATTATTTCTGAGTAGTACTGAACTGAGAGTTGAAGAGGTCAAGGTTTGAGAAACCTGAAATAGCTTAAATTATCTGCTGACAAGTCTAGTTTTACTTGAAGTGCAAGCAAGGGTACTATATACAATGCAGGAGCTATACCAGGCCTTCAGCTTTTATATGCTGTAATTTCCTGAAAGTAAGGACCATTCAAATATCCATACACAAGGTGGGTTTTTTTAATCTTTTAAAAAGTTCTATTGTTAGGCCTAAAATTGTTCAGAAATGTTTTTCCTTTAAGCAATTTCTAATGCCTGTCACTATGATTTAAAGTCTTCTACAGAATCTCTCACATAAGGTATGGCTGCCTAAATTACTTTGGACCTAATTTTAGATAAACTGCTATAGCAAGTGTTGAATAAATGCATGAGTAAGCAAAGAAAAGCAAAACAGATATTTAACATTTGTGACTGGTGTTATCTTTCCAGAGTATTTGAATAGAAGTAGTTTAGGTTTGTTAATTAGGTTCCACACAAAAAATTCATGTTCGAAGACATTACATTGCATTCATCATCTCTCTAAAAAGCTTGTCACTGCATTACCACTGGCTAAAAAAACAACCTATCACAGATCAATGCCAGATGCATTTCTCTATAAGACACTTTTTCATCCCTTGGCAGAATAATGGCCAGTACGAGGGGAGCTCTCAGGACGAACAAACATTTAAGCTGAGACTACTGAGACCATTTTGCAGGGGAAAAAAAAAAGCCATTCAAATTTAAAAAAAAAAAAAAAACACCTTACTCAATAGCTATATATATTGAAATTGTACCTGTGAGGTGCTCGGTGGTCTTCTGTGCTGGTCTTTTTGTTAATAAACTTTGAGGGGACTGTTCTGTGGCAACAGTGTTGTTCAGTCTGTTCTGTTAAACAAACAAACAAACAAAACAATGACACACACACAAAAAAAACCCCCCACACACAATGCAGCAATAATAAAATGATCTGATATTAAATCTTTTAATTTGAGGAAGGAGAGGAAGAACCAAGCAAGTGCACAGAAATATTAAACTTTGATATCTTTACACACTCAGAGGTTCCCTGAACTCTCAACCTGAGTTAGTTATTAGATATTCAGCCCAACGCTCCTATGCCATAAAAAAATTACATTCCTAGACCAAGCACATGTCCCATAACAGGAAATTATAAAGGACTCTTTGCTTTAGTTACAGGGTCACAGATAGATATTATTTTCCTTATTTTCATTGTCAGTTTCATTTCAACCTTTATTTTATCCAGTCAGAACCATAAGAACCACATCATTTGTACTGGAAATCACACAACATCCCACTTTATCTATCTTTCACCAACTGCTGAAAATTGGTTTTTAGAACTATCATTCTGCTTGGCCAAATCCCTTTGAAATCAATGGGATTTTCAGACCACAGTGGCTGACAGATAGGGCCCCTAATCAATAGGGAGGGCAAATTTTGAATACAGATTCAAAGTACAAATACCATAGGTCACAAGATGAACAATATTAAATACTCTACATCAGGTATTTTTTTCATGTATCAAACGTACCTAAAAAATCAATTAAAAGAAAAAAACCTGCCTTCTATAAATAAACAACAGCTGCATTTCCTGTCTAAGCCATGTCACTCATTTGGCTGAATTACACTGCGGTTCAGCTCACATTGTACAAATACAGATGGGTCACGGGAGTGACACAAACCTCACCTTGTAACTCCTTGTCATGAGCTGGTTTCTGTTCATTATCAATTTAAGCCTTCAGATGGCAACTCTGGATCAGCAAGGCTGGGGGAAGGTGCAGCCATGTCCTTTCAGCCAGTCACATACAGAGAGAAATAGCTCAGCAGGGGAGGCCTAAACTCTACACTGAGAGAAGACTGGTTTCATTTACAGATTGTTGTCACAGTACCTCTGCAAATACCCCTAATGCCAAATGGTGTCCCAGTAACACTGTTCCTCTTTTGGAGTGTCCCCCTGGTTGTTCTGACTGCAGTGCAGTGGGGATGCAACAGAAACACTCTCGCTGGCAGGTTACCTCCAGTAATGTGGATGACCAGGATCAACAACAACTCTGCTCAAGGCAGCCAAGATCATGCAGCTTGTACTTCACAATGCCGTGGAGAATGCCATGGCCCAGTGACTCATAGACACCTTGGAGCTATTAGGGTCATACTCAAACTCATCAGGTTCTAGCCAAAGGTTCTCTAGGGTGATCAGTCTTCTGCAGTCTCCCAGCTGGGGAAACTATTGCTGTTCTTGCACATACCAAAAATACAAAATAGACCATCCAACTGGGATTTTCCTTAGCACCAGAATGGGAATAAAGGTCACACCACTGGATGACCAGTGATGTGCAGCTGGTTTTTTAGAAGTAGGAAAATGTAAATCTTGCAAACAGCAGCCCATTTACTTTGTTCTTTTTATTAATAAGACATTGAGATCAATGATGAATTTCACCTCTCACAGAAATAGTTATCATGGGAGTCTATAGTGGACAAGAAAGCATGCCTCCTGGGTACTTTAGATCTCTAACGTATTTCCAAAGCATATATCAGATTGTACAAATGTTGCTTAGCCACACAAAAGATCCAGTTACAGCAATCATTGACTTGTGGATTCCAACCTGCTGTCCCATGATACGTAGTAATAATTTTTTCCAAGCTCCTGAGAGACATTACTACCAAACTCTGGATCAAGGTAAAGTCTCCCTGCCAGAGTGATACAAGTTGCTGACAGTACAACCAAAGCAGCCTTTTATTTCTTGTAAATAGTTGCCATATAAGTTGGAACAACCCCATGATCCCACCAGGGAAGCAAGTGATGTGCATCCATAATGCTGTGTCCTTCAGAGGTATGGATGTAGGAGCGGTGCCCCTGGCCATCCAGCCAAGCCCTGGGAATTTCAGAGAACATCTCATCCCAGACTATGGCTGTTGAGGATCTGAACCATCTGGGGCTCTCACCTTGACCAAGCTTTGGAACAAGTTCTAAGAGCAACAAAGACAGCTGGCACATGGTTTTTATGAAGTTGTATGGTAGATATACACAAGGATTGCACATGGAACAGAGAAGGAGGGTGAAAGATATGTGCTATGGCAAGGCATGTGGACAGGAAGCATCCTTAAGAGTGTTCCTGAAAGTAAGTATGACTTAAGTTTTCCATGAGCATACTGGCAGACTGCAGTGCACATGCTGATGGATATTCCCACACCTAATGCTCTCAGAGTAGGACAGCATAGTACCCATGGCAAATCCCACCTGTATAGGAGTCATGCTCCAGTAGATTAAGGCACTTTGTGATCAGAGTGTGCTGGTGTCACAGAACATTTCACTCTCAGCATTGCCATAGGGGGTGTGCCAAAATGAGCACTCATATAAGAAAAGACTTTCTCTGACAAGCTGATCCAATTCGCCTCGGGTGATTGGGGTCTGATTCATCACTTTCTGCTGCTCTGCTCTACCTTTTTCACAGAACAGCTTTAACTTAAAACAATATAATTCCACAGGGAAAATCAGTGCAATACAGAAATAAATCAAGCGCTCTATATTTACTTAAAGACCAACAGACTCAGCCAACAAAATCTAGAGTGGTTCTGCTGAAGTCAGTGGAGTTATGCTGATTTACACTAGCTCAAGCTCTGCTCTAATATTTTAGAAATAATGGTCTAAATCCTTTTATTGAAATGAGTATGCTAGAATTTTCCTCTGGTTAGTTTAAAATATTGAAAATCAGTAATCAAGTTGTTGATTGGTATGCTACTAATCCAGAGGCACAGTAGTGCAGAGACTGCATGCTATGTGGCTGCAGTTTGTGTATGTGTGAACACAGCAACTTGGGAAAAGTATTTCAGAGCAGAGACAGAACAGGTGGTAAATGAAGCAAAACTACCCTATGGCAATCCCTCATCATGCATCTCTCACTTTGGCAAATTCCAGAGTGAATGTTGCATACGGATTTTGCCCTCTGGAGCATGAGATCCCATTTTCATTGTTCGTTTATGTGTTGACTATTTGGTTCATTGGTTGTTTTGTTTGTTTGTTTGGGTTTTTTTCCTTACTTTCAATAAGTATTTCTTATGGCTCAGGTGTTTAATAAAATATAGGAAAAAATGTGCAAGTATGAAACTGAGGGTTCAATGAATTTCATATTCTTTTGTCACTTTAATGTCTCTTGGTTTAGCTTAATTCCTGAGCAGGAGACACTTTAAGTCGTAGGCAGATACACATACACTTTTTCAAACTCTGTAGGTGAGCTACTTTTGCACAGAGATGGGAGAACTAACGATGAACTATCCAGCCTATTTTTCTCTGCTCTGTATTCCTTAAATCCCTATGTTTTATGAGGACCATTATTACCAAATTAGTGCACAGTCTCTAACAATGCATTAGACACTTTACAGAAATTCTAACGATATTCAGAGATAGTATACAATCTCAGGCATACTATCTGCAAATACTCATGCATGGGGATAAATTTAGATGGCTGAGTTCAGTTCTTTCAAACTCAATGGGATAACTTATGTGAGCAAATTAACTCATAAATGAAAGTTCTTTGCAGTGTTAAATTTTGAATTTAATCTCACAAGTGAAATGCTGACCTCTTAAAGTCAAATAAAGTACTGGCGACACTAATTTTGGTGGTAATTTTACCCCAATGGCAACAGATGGACAAGTCCAGGTGATAGAAATGCTAAAGAAAATAAATTTAAGAAGACAACAAGAAGGTAAATTCAGTGGTTAGCTGAGGCATGTGATGGTTATGATGATCCAGTTAAACCCAGTTAAATGTTCCATTGTTGTTTCTCTTCTTAAGGAAACATACATTACAACACAATGATAGGAGAAGATAAAGAAGGCAAAAGAGTCTTTAGTAAGGGGTCTTTTGTACCTTTTAACACCAGTAGGAAGGAAGACCTGCAATTTGTGAGAAGTCAGTGCCAATTGAACTAGAGCAGGGAAGCAATTCTAAGGATAAGGAGGCATCACTAAAATGCCTTAATCATGAGTAATTATAGAAACGACTTGCTTATGTATGTCAGAGAAATCTAAATCACTCTACTAGCTTCAGTCAAACTGTGCTGATTAAGCAACAAGGGATCAACCTACTGGATCACAACCATTTAATTTTTTCATGGTTTTATGGGATACATTTCAATTATTATTTTCATATTTAGAATTTTAAATGCATTCAAAACCTGAGTTGACTGAGCAGACCTAGAAGATGGGTTTGGAAGAATTAGTAACACAGACCATATTTTGATCCCATGAGATCTGAAATGCTTAGAAATCTGCTCTTGTGCCCATTTTGTTCTCAGGAGAAGAAATAGGGCATTAAAATCTCTGAAGCTGGTGAATGCCTGTCTTGTCTCTCACAGTTAGACTCAACTTGGCATATCTACAATTCATGCCTGAGTGTAAACTCATAGTAATTTTTTTATATTGTACATTTACAATGCAAAATTATGATTGCTGCATGCTGCATTTCAATTTACCTTGATTCAGTAAGACACAACATATGGCCATATTATACATTAACTGCTGTAAAGTGATACTGCTGAGGAGGTGCACTACGTGGAAAATGTTTGTCTACCATCACAGAGATCCAGTCCACCAGACGCCATATCAAATACTTTATGCTTAGTGCTTTGACATATGGATGGATTTTTGTATGAGCTTGGGATAAAGACACATTAGCAATGAGGGGCTTCTGTAGTAGGTTCTGCTGTGTACTACGGAGGGTCAGAGCAGTGGGAAAATATATCTTAAAGAGGTAAAATGAGAACTAGGAAGAACAAACAAGGTTGCTGTGATATGCACATTTTTAAGTACTCCACTATCTGTCTTCTTTTGTCTTTAAACAATGCTTATTTCTATATTTTTCTTTCTTTTCATTCTCTAGTTGTTGTTACCCTAGATTTAATTTCATTGTTTCTATGTGGTCTTTGCAGCTTTCCCAAGTAGACTGTAAATCAAAATAAGGTCATGATGAACTCTTCCACTCTTTAAATCCACAGGGAGCTAAGTGCAGTTTTTCAACCCCAAACGCATTGGGATAGGCTCCAGTCTTGAGTCTGGTCCCACTCTACTTTCACCAAGAGAAGTTTGTTGTTAAGAACAGGAATATACCACTAATGACTTTCTGGAAGCACATTGTTGACACTGCCTAGTCCTCTATCTAGAGACTTTACATTTGCTAAACACCAACAGAATGCTTGATTCTGAAAAAGCATGTTTTTCCCTGGTTAAAATGTTAGGAGAGACAGTCCTGTGAGTCATGCCTTAGCATGACTGTACCGTGCTGACTTAGTTCTCTGAACAGGTTATTGGAGGGGGGAAAATACTTTTCTCTCTTACCCTCCCGACCCATCCAAAAAAACCAAGCCATGTATAAACTAACATCCAAACCCTACAGTTCTGATGAAGTGAGAAAGGAAAATAGAAGAAAACAAACAAAAAAACCTGATCAATATACCACAACCAAAAGTTAAACCACTCCTTTTATCCTCAGTTCTATGGGTGCAGGTGTACATATTAGAGGATAATCTTCAATTGTTCCCTTCTTTGACAGGCTGATATGTGTGAGGATTTAGACTGCAGAGAATGAAAATGTCACATGTACCTCTAGGTTTTTTTTGTATAGCTGAGTTTGATGTGACTTGGCGGCTCACAGGGCTGGTTTAGAATTATCATAGTCATGTTCAATACCTGACCTCCCGAGGACTAGCTGGTGGCCCAATACCACAAAGTATCCTGTCTGCTCTCTCTTTTACTGCTGCCTGTCAGCACGAAACTAGTAGAAAAAATTATATGTGAAGAAATTTTTAAAATAGTTTATTTGCTTATGATTTTTCTATTTATTAAGTGTCAGCAAGCAATAAAAACAAAAGAATTAAAACTTTATTTTGTAAGGAAAAAGAAGGATATTTCTTATTGATGTTCAGCTTTAATTACTAGTTTATATTGATATGCACTGACATGTCATTTTTTATTCTTAATGAGCATGACCTATATTTTACTCCAAGTTAATAAAGTATTCTTGTTAGGACAAAAAAGGAGTGGTCATTGCTTTAGCCAGATCTAATTTACTACACTTACGATAAGTCTCACATACATGACTAGTAGAAGAATACATCCTTTAATAAGCCCTGGATTCATGTGTAATTATAACTTTCCAGATTTTGAGTCTTATTTATATCATGCCTCTAGCACAAACCAGAGCTTCAGTCCTGCAAACATATGCCCATGCCTCACTTTACATAACCTCACAAGTGCCTAAATTTACACAGCTAAACTGTGCCACCGAGAGCAATTTTTCTGAGAGCAAAATTAAATGTATCCATCAGTATTTTGGGGACCAGAATTTCTGAGAATCAATCTAAGAATGAATTCAACAGTGAATGTATGATATCTAAAAAGCAGAACAGTATTTTTAGAAAAGTTGCTTGAGCTATTGTGCAAAAGGCAGGCTCAAAGAATCTTATCTCATGAAGCATTGCTGACAAAGATCATCCAACAACATTAGGTAGAGGAGTCTGCAGGGATGAAGTACTGTGATTACAAAAAGAGGAAGAGGGGACAAAGAAAAAGACAGGACAAATCAAATGTGTTATGTTTGGCAAATTGTTTGGAAGCGAGCCATCTTTTCCTTACTGTCACTGCTGGAATAAATGCAAGATGCTTTCATCTGCAACAGTGTTTTCAAGTTTGCAAAAAAAAATTTCCCCACACAGTTGCCAAAATTATTATTTAGGAAGGAAATTGAGGAAACAGCAATAGCACAATTGTAACTGTTCACTCTGCACTTACAAATAACAACTATCTAATTACCATCACTGAGTTTAAACAGAGCAGAGGCTTTTTAAACAAAGAGGTCCAGCTTCATCACTGGTGATTGCTGGCCTTGCAAGCCTACTTGCCAAGCTCCACTCCTCTCCCTAGGGTCATAGCCAGATGATTTATTTATGCACAGCTTGTTTGTACAACTGGAGGTGCTGAGCTGTTAAAAATTACAGATAAACATTTGAAGGTTTAAATTATGGACATTTCCTCTAAGGTACTGTAGGTATAGTTTGTGTAAGCTGATTTTCAAAGCTACAGACATCTTCTGCTGAGTGTATAGTGGAGCCACATGTTTCCATCCTATTTCTGCCTGTAAAATTTTTTTGTGTTTGGACAACAAAGTATCTTCTGCCAAGACAGTGTACCTGGAGCAATGCATCCTTCCCCAAAGTTGATTATCTCCCCTTAGGTAAGCAGTAGCCAAAAGCTTTTAGCATCCAAAGGTTATTTGGGGATTAGTATGAAACAAATCTCTGTCTGAATGAAATTCTAAAAGACGGCTATCCATACAGTAGAAGTCATCATTCCTGAACATTTTTCAGGAACTGAGGCATAGATCTTATATTTTTTAAAAAGCTGCTTTTTTCAGCAGTTGATAATATTGTGGTCATTACTTTCAAGAACCACCTACTCCACAAGATAGGTGACAAAAAATGTGCTGAATGTGTCTTATCATTAAAAACAGTAAAACTTTTTTGTGGACAGGTTCATCTAACTATTTCCAGGTATTACTGATTTTAGAGCCTGCTCATCATCCAAGCTTTCTTTTCCATCCAAGGTGAGTAGCGATACTGAGAAGCCTCCAAAAATTGTTAAAAAAAAAAGCTTGACATTCCACAGGAAAAAAGAAAGTTCATAGTACTCATAGAGTGACTTTGATTTTAATATTTAATTATGAATTTGGTGATTCAGGTGGAGGCATTTGTCTTTAAAAGGCCTGGGTCTCATTCATTTTGGCGTTACTTACTTTCCCTACCACATTATCTTAGATCATGGGATGTTTTGTGCTAAACAATGAAAATAGTTTTTTCACATTAAGTTGCTTATTTTCTGTTAGATGGTATGGCTTCTCTTTTGTCTGTGAAATGTTACACTCTGTGTCTTCACATGGATGGAAAAGATGCCACTAGGAGGAAAATATTGACTCTTATCTCTGCAAATATGTTTCAAAATATTGGTCCTTTGACAGATGTACAGCTGAACTAAATTAATATTTCTGATAGAGAAAGCTCCAAACTCAATACCAGAAATGTTTACTAAAATAAGAACGTCTACACTTTTGCAAAATTTAGCCTAAAATCTTATGCATTTGGAAAGACTGGACTTTTCTACCATGAAGGTGCATAGGGGTCTGACCAGAAAAACCTATGGGTTGTTTGCTAAATCCCTGAGAAAGCCTATTGACAATGCAATGAGAGAAAAACTACTCTACTGTTGGATGTAACATGGTTGTTGCATTGCTAAGTGAAAAAAGTCCATAGCCAACAGTTTAACACATTTCCTGGAAATTATACTGGATAGAACTAAATTAATTCAGTCCTCAGTTTTTAATTGTATCAGTCAGAAGTAGTCCCACAGTGAAACAATAATTTTGGATTCTACTTCCTGAATGATTCCATAATGCCACAATTGGGTGTCTTGCCAGACATCCAGTGCTTACTTGGGATATCCAAAATATCCAGAGATGCCTACATGGCTTAGATACAATAATCTTCATCAATCACTGATTTTAAAATAGTGCCACACTAATAACCCACCCTGATTTTGACAATTTCTTTTAAGCTACTTATTTATGGTAAAATGATTGCCTGTGGAAACTGCGGAGCATCAGCTTTTACAAGTTATTTCAAATATCTTGTGAAGATTGGCACTAAATATAAAAGATGATTGCTACAAATTCTTTCTTAATGATAGCCTGTCTTCAGAATAGAAACAAACCAGGGTTCATATGGGTGGCTCTGTCTTACAATTGTTTATACTAGCATTTTTTCAATATATTTACATGGAGCAATAAAATGAAACTTGCTGCAGTGTCTAATTTTGATTAAAGAGCTGGTGATTGTCATGAAATAGGAATAACCTGAAATTGAAATGACCCTTTCAATAGACTGTAACTCTTCAGAAAAAGACGGTTCTGTTTGCAACACTACTTTTCTCTCTTAATCTGAGGACTTCATTGCTACTCTACATAAAGAGACCTCTTTATAGTAAAGCAAAGCCTGTAATTACTTATTGGTGATTTGCAATCAAGGAGCTTTTCCACAATTTCTTTTCTCAGTATAGAACTGACCAGAGAATGAAAATTCCATTTCACAACATTTTTTTTTTAGGTTTTTAACATCTATATTCCTTCCTAATTCTAAGAAAAATCTATTCTACAAACATTTTTAGAAAAAAAAATTAGTTATTCAGACTGACATTGATTCAGTGCTTCAAAATTCTTTGTTTCGTCATCTGTAGCTCTTTACTTTGAACTGACACAAAAAAATCACAAAATCTTCACATAAAATCCCATGTAAAATAACCGTGTGGCTGTAAAATCTCATATTGTTATTCTTTTCCCATCTTCCTCCTCCACTCTGTCCCCAAGACAAAAATCAAACATTCTACCGAAGAAAAGGGCTGGTCAGAATTTTTGGGTGAAATGTTTCATTCCAGTAAAAGGCTGAATATTGAACAGGAAAATTTTAATGTTGAACAGTATTTTTTTTTCCCTAATCTTACAGTATTTTATGAGACAAATCTCTATGTATGAGCCAGTTTAACAGAATATACTACAGCTTTTAAGCTGTTTTCCTTCACACAAAATGTACCCTAGGAATAAATACTGGGACCAATGCCTTTCAGCATCTTCATTAATCACCTGGATGATGGAACAGAGTACACTCTTAGAAAGTCCACAGATTATACAAACTGAGAGGAGTCCTGGTATGCCAGAGGGTCATGCTGCCACCCAGTGGGACCTCAACAGGCTGAAGAAATGGGCTGACAGGAACCTCATTAATTCATCAAGGAGTCATGCATAGCCTTGCACCTGGACAGGAATAACCCCAGGTACTAGAACAGACTGAGGGCAGAAAGTTTGAAAGCCACTTTGAAGAAAAAGCCCTAGGACTCCAGGTGGACACCAAGCTGACCATGATCCAGCTGTATGCCCTAGTGACAAAGGAAACCAAGAGCCTCCTGGACTCCATTAAGAGGAATGTTGACAACAGGTTGAAGGAAGTGATCCTTCTACTCTCATCATCTCTGGTGAGATGCACCTGGAGTGCTGGGTCCAGTTTTGAGCTCCACAGTACATGAGAGGCATGAGTTCAGTCAAGGGCTTCCAGGATACTTAAGGGATGGCGGCATCACTCCTGTGAGGAAAGTCTGAGAGAGCTGGGACTGTTCAGCCTGGAGAAGAGAAGGCTCAGGGGGATCTTACCAATGTGTATAAATTCTGGACAAAGGCAAGTAAATAGGACACAGACTCTTCACAGTGGTGCCCAGTGATAGGACAAAAGGTGGTGGGCACAAACTGAAACATGCGAAATTCCATTTAAACATAACAAGAAACTCTTTCATCCATATGGTGGTTGAACAATGACACAGGTTTCCCATAGAGGTTGTGAAGTCTCCATCGTTGGAGATACTCACTGACCAGACACCATCCTGAGCATCCTACTCTAAGTCATTAATCTTTGAGCAGAGGAGTTGGACCAGATCATCTCTGGAGATCCCATACAGCTTCATCCATTGCGTTATTCCATGAAAATGAACTAGGTTGTGTGTCAAATGTGAAGTCAAGTGCATTATTGTGTGAATGTCTCCTAACAAAAGAAAAACCTGCAAAAACAAGCCCTCTTTCTTTTAATATGTGACTTGTCTGTTTTCCCTGCTGATCTTCAGAATTGTACTCTTTGTTGAAGATTCAGTTTATGAATGTTGCCCCCTGTGAATCAAGAACATGTGTTTTCATCTAAATGACAGGCTGTTATTTAGACTTTCTCAATTAGCTGACCTGTTGCTTCTAACTCTGTAATATCAGCAGAGAAATATTTAGAATGGAGCCATGGGGCAGTGAGACAGACCCTTTTGCAATCAGTTCACCCAGGAGCTGTCATCTGAAGTCAATCCACTGGCTTTATAAAGTGCATGCAATCTCAGAATTGTTTCCTCAGAGGATGCTGCATCTAGCAAACAAATTAGAATGAAGCTTATTCACCTGTGAGCCATTATAACAACAGTGACAGCTAGTAGGGCAAGAAACATACAGCCAATTTAATCTGCAACTAACAGGCTAAATCTATTTGGCATGAGAAAGAGAGAGAAAAACAAACATACAAAATCCAAGAGGTAAATATTAAAGACAGAAACCTCTCTTTGGAAAATCTTTTCTTTCTCTGTCTCTGAGAAAAGTACCCATTTATAATTCTGGTGGGGTTTTGTTTGTTTGTTGGTTTTTCTTTCCTCCCCGCCCTGTGCTGACTAAATTAATTTCTAGCAATGCCTGAGGAGCATCAACTCTCCTTCTTTATTTGCAGGACATCAACGTGCATGTAGGTTCCCTCTAGGCTACCTGGAGGGAAAAGGCAGTGGCCTGTGCAATAAGCAGACATCCACAGAAATACTTTAAGCCTTTGTGATCCTCCTGGGGGGAAAAAAAGCTTCAGGCTTCTTCAGCCTAGAAGAAGAGCAGAGAGGTAGATAGCTTCAAGCCTTAGTAGCTCTGTGTTAAATACCACATAGAAAGGGAGATGCTCTGAGAACTGCCAAGTGAAAAATACCGGGAAGGACAAAAAATCATTGGGAGAACTGCTTGAATTTGTATTTGTCCTGGATTATAATCATATGGCTAGTCATGATGACATATTGCTATTTTCTACAGACTGTTACAGAAATTTTGACTAGCATCTAGCAGTTCTATCACCCACATAACTCTACAGATATGCTTCCAAACCTTCCTCTTCAGATCTTAACCACTCTAATTCCTCTGGTTAAAAGTCTCCAAACACTGTTTTACCGTTATCTCTGGGTAACATGATTGATTTATAATGCAAAACAGGGTGTGTTGCTTCAGGGATGAACCAGTTAAGTATATTCTATTCCATATTAGATGGGTGAAGAAGACAATCATCTATGACATGTGATCTGCTTTGGTACATAACTTTTTTGCAAAAAGGTACACATTACCTATCTGTATCCTGTCATCCATCCAGCAGAGCAGGAATGTTCAATTTCATTTCACTTTCCCTGGCTGTTCTCAGACATAAGTGTTACAAAATACGAGGTGCATAATTGCATTTTCCTTGTTTTAGTGGCATTTCTTGTCTCATACTGACATCAATGGCTGAACATAGCTACAGCGAGAGAGACAGTGAGAGCTTGATACTGAGAAAACTGGTCTCAAAACAAAGAGGAATCATGGAAGGCATGCTTTGGAGCTAAATCACTCCCTCACAGACTGATGCATGGGAACCAGTCATGAGAAGGGGAAGGTTACAGTTAACATTTCTGTTTAAGAAGCTCCTAAGTGTTTCAATGCACTCTGGACATTACCTTTTAAAAGTCTTTATTTTCTCTATCTGTCATTTCACTTACAAGAACCAAATTAAATGTCCCATGATTCATCTCAGTACTACTCCCATAAAAAGGGATCACTCTGGAGTGACATAAGACTTTTTGATTTCTATTCCCTCTGTACCTGTTTTCTAATGAACTGTATATTCTTTCTCTGAGATGCTGTAGTGTGTTTTCAGATACAATTTTCTAGCTTCTGGAAAGGAAAACATCCCAACTGATTTGGTCTGGGCTACCCCGTTGTTGGGGCAACTAAGCCCCATGCAGCTGCTCACTCACTCCCCCACAATGGGATGGAGGAGAGACTCAGAACAGTAAAAGTGAGAAAATTCATGGACTGAGATAAAGACAGTTCAAAAGGTAAAGCCAAAGCCACACACACAAGCAAAGCAAACCAAGGAATTCATTCACCATTTCCCATGGGCAGGCACATGTTCAGCCACCTCCAGGAAAGCCAGGCATAACAATTGCTTGGCAAAACAAACACCATAACTCCAAACATCCTTCCATTCCTTCTTCCCCCAACTTTTATATACAGAGCAAGACATCATATAGTATAGAATATCCCTTTGGCTAGTTGGAGTCAGCTGTCCCAGCTGTGTCTCATATCAAACTTTCATTCACTCCCCTCCTCCTCGTTGACATGCCGGTTATGGGAAGCTGAAAAGTCCTTGACTGCTTAGCAAGAACTAAAACATCAGTGTGTTATCAACATTATTTCCATTTTAAATCCAAAACACAGCACTGTACTAACTAATAGGAATAAAATTAATTCTATTCCAGCTGAAACCAGGACACCTATGATCCCACCTGCACCACTAGGTACTTCTGCTGTCTCACTGTGACTTTGATTCATTCTTTGCTGGCTTTTCCTGGTATCTTGCATTGTTTCCAAACAACTTCTAATATATATCATGTTGAATAACAACTTTTTTTTATTATAGTGATTGTGTATATCTCCATTTTTCTGTCTCATACTACATTTGTTACTATCTAGAGTGCAGGCTTTTTGAGGAATGTTACGGGAAACATTTAATTTACCTCATTTTAGATTCATTTGTGTTTTGTTCAGATCATGTCCCTGAGCTCCCACTGGATATGTTGCTGATATACTCCTGTGGCAACCTGTTTCTACTATACCTCTTTGTACTTCTGTCGCCTTGCATGAAAATGCTAATAACATCTGAGTGAAACCTCTAAGTTTTGACAGTATAGCAAACTCCTTTAAGTCAAACTAAATTTCTACTCAGTTATGTTCCTCAAAAACTATCTACAGTTTTAAATCAAACAATGTAATTTAGAAATAAACTTGTGCCCAATAGTAATAACTGAGAAAATACATATCTTCTTTTTGACTAATAGATACAAATTACCTCTCATTCTAAACCTGATTTTAATACTAATATTGGTAACACGCCACTGAGATGAACTCCCCGCTCATGAAGTGTTATCATTGCAGACATCTGGCAAATTGGTTGTTAACTTCTAAAACAATTGATATGCCTTTTATTATTACAATATTCAGTTTCAACAAAAGAGTACCCATTTCCCAGTGATGAACCACTTTAATGATTTTATGTAGAAATACAGCTAATGAAAAATAATGACAAGGGACTTCTGAATTCAGTTTTTTATTCTGCATTCCAGCAGTATTCATTACAATATCACAAAATTATGTCTCATGAAGATGACACACAGGTACACTTCAATCTTTGTTTCAGGCCGTTTGCCATAAATAGGAAAAATTATCCTAGTATCTGGAGAATGTCCTACAATGCTTGGGTTGTCCAGCAAATGGAAGCGTTAGAATAATTTATTCTTTCTATTGCATTTGTCATATGCATTAGCTGAATAATTCATCTTTCCCAGCTACTGTTCTCTCTTGATATGAGCATCCAAATGAGGAAATGAGAGCCCTAACTTAGGTTAAATTTTAAAATCAGACTAGTAATACTTCCAGGTTTAAGAACATGCATAAAATAAAAGAAGTAAAACTGGAACCTCTTATTATTGCTGTCACTCTATTATATTCATTTCTTGAACACCAGCATATGGCAATTATAAAAAAGACAATGAAATTTAGTAATATAGAAATGTTCATGCTTGATCAGCTCAGTGGTCTATTCAGCACAATATCTTGTCTTTATTAGCAGTTAATGACAGATGTTTCCAAAGAAAGTAAGAGGACTCTGTGATTCTGTAATCTGTTTACCAGACATGTTTTTCCCATAAGTTCCTTCATTTAAGAGGTGTCATGGTTTAACCCCAGGCACCAAGTAAGCTCCACGCAGCCACTCACTCATTCCCCCGCAATGGGATGGAGAGAGAATCAGAGGACTAAAAGTGAGAAAACTCATGGGTTGAGATAAAGACAGTTTAATAAGTCAAGCAAAAGCCCCACATGCAAGCAAAGCAAAACAAGGAATTCGTTCACCACTTCCCATGGGCAGGCAGATGTTCAATCACCTTCAGGAAAGCAGGGCTCCATCACACACAGCAGGTACTTGGGAAGGCAAACACCATCACTCCAAATGTCCCCCCTTCCTTCTTCTTCTCCTCAAAATATATACTGAGCTTGATGTCATATGGTATGGAATATCCCTTTGGTCAGTTGGGGTGAACTGTCTTTGCCATGTCCCCTCCCAGCTTCTTGTGCACCTGGCACTGTGTGAGAAACTGAAAAGTCCTTGACTATTTAACTACAAATAACGTCATTGTGTTATCAACATTAGTATCATATTAAATATTAAAGCACTATACCAGGTACTAGGAAGAAAATTAACTGTATCTCAGCTGAAACCAGGACAAGGGGTTAGATTATATACTGAAGTGTGAATGCTTATCTCTCTTTTCTACCCTATAGTATCTGTCACAACATTGAAAATGATTCAACATTCATAGAGGGTAGAGATGTCAACAACTTGATTGCTTTTCAAGCATAGATAAGAGCCAGGTTTTGATCCCTGTTCCCAAGCCACCCTATCTTTTGTGCTATGATTTTTTTTTTATTTTATTTTACTTTTTTTAGTGTAAAACAACTGATGGCAACTCACAAGATGCGAGAACAACTTCATTGCAGTGTGCACCAGTCTGACACTTTCCAGGTTCGGATTAGATTACCTAAACTTTTCTTAATATACTTAATGTGTACTTTTCTTATTATAATTATGTCACCATTTATTGCAAGGCAACAATAAACCACGGCAGATGCTCTCTGTCAACCCCCTGCTCTCCCCACTAAGGAAAGGGAATAGGAGGAAAAGGGAGGGAGACTTACAAGTTGAAAAATTAAAAATGCTTTACTAATACTACTAATTAATAGAGAAAATAATGCAAAATATATAAAACCAATATTTAATTTCCCCTTGGAGAGCAGCGACAGCCCACAGTAGAGCTTCCATTGTTCCAGTGGCTGCAGGGCAGGCACCTGGAAGTCCTGGGCTGGATTCCACAGTAAACCGGAACTGGATTCAGGGATGCACAGACTGGAACTACATTTAAGATCACGGACACAACAGGCAGGGCCCTCTTCAGATGCTGACCGTGGTCAAAGACAGCAAGACCCTCACAATCTCCCACTTTCATATGGTGGATGGCATGTATGGATTGGAATACTTAGTTGGTCAATTTTGGTCACAGAACTGTCCCCCCTCCTTGCAAGTACACCCCTTTCACTTACAGGACCTGTAAAATTTATCAGCAACCTTAGCTTTTGGTGTCAATAAGTATAAACCTGTGTCTCTTCTGCATACCATTGCTACCCTTATCAGCTCCAGAGAAAACAGTATCTGAAAAACATACAGCCAACTTCAGAAAAGTTCTTAAATTTAGAAAAGAACTTAGCTGAAAGAAAAATTCACAGAAAGAGGACTGGTCTTGTTTTAAACAAAACCAGAACATTTACTTTGTTGATAGATTTTAAATGCACAGTTAATTTCCAATAACTATATTGACAATCTCAGAGAAAGCAATCCTCACATGAATCAGTTTCTATATGGAAATGCTCTGATTCTAATATGCAGGAAAAGACATCAACTGGTATTTATTCCACCTGTACCATGTTTGGTTTGGTTTGGTTTGGTTTTGTTGTTGTTGGTGGTGGTGGTGGTTGACTGGTTTTTGTTGGGTTTTTTTGTTGTTTGTTTTTTGTTTTTTGTTTTGTTTTTGGTTTTTTTTGTTTTTTTTTTTTTTTTCCAGTAGGTAGGTCATAATTAGCCTTTCTATTTATTTCACCCAATTTATCTGATTCCTACATACGGTTTAGTGATCTGCTCTGTCTTGGATGACATCCACATAATTTCAAGGTAGAGAGACATTGACCACTTTCTAGTCCCACAGGATGGTAGCTGATGTTAATGAGCACTTTAAACATTTTCCTTATTAGGTCACTATTTAGTCTGTATTTTTTTCAAAACTCTGTGAAACATTCAGTCTTGGGAACTTACAACTGAATTTAGAAATTTGGTCCAGCATGTCTCACTAGAGACCTTGGAGGACTCTAAACACTGAGAGGAGGAAAAAAAAGCCCTGCATGATGATAAAGTCCAGCACTTTGCTGAATGGACTTGTAAATGCAATAAAACCTGAAAAAAAGTACTTCTGGAAAGTATGCAATTTGTCTGTGCTCTAGGAAGCATGCAATACAGTCCATGAGCAGTGTAAGTGGCACACTGTTCCGCGGTGAAACAATAATGTTAAGAATATCACAGCAATCTGGTGGGGGTCCTAGAAAAAATGTTATGGGAGAGTAGTGAATTGAAAAGAAGAAAAATCTCGCGAACAATAGAGAGAAATCATAGTGAATTCTCTCTTGCAACACAATATAGATGAAATCCTGATTTGGGGGAGCTTGAAAAGAGTTATGTTTTTTATGGGAGGCCTCAGACTGTAAATGTAATTTCCTAGGACACATAGTATAACTGCATATGCAATTTATTCAATACATAGCCTTTAAGCAAGAATATTTCTGTGCATAAAGATAAGTATAGGTTGCTTATTTTCATGTTGAACAAATCATCATCTATGTTACATTCAATTGTAATAGTAATTTAAGTGTTATTTTACTGTAACATCAGTAACAAGAAGTCTGTGTTGAAAAACATTAATAAGCCAATTATTTTTCTTTACTTTGTCAAATTAATTGACAGAATTCTATTTTGAATAATGCAGTAATTAAAGTTTAGTTGATACAGGGCAACATTACCATAAAGGCAGTTTTCTATATTTGCTGTGACAGAACATAAGAATAACAAAATTAAAATGTGCAATAAATGTCATCCGTTACTCTTTTAATACCATCACCCTATCCTGCCAACTAGCAAGTCCACTAACACTAGATCTTAAATCACACATAAGCTGAAGCAAATAGCCTCAAGTCTAACCCATAACAGCTATATGCAATAAATTCTATTAAACTATATCATGTTTCTCTGAGGATAAATATCACCACACCATGAATCTTTTACTAAATAGACATTTCAAAATTGCCAGGAAGAAGTCAACATTCCGAATCAGTCAGGACTACATTAGGAATTGTGATACAGTTCATTACTTGTGAGATGTTACACAGTATTAGGGACTTCCACAGGCTTAATTTGACATGAAGCCATCAAACTGTGTAAAATAAATTATAAGAAAACAAACTTCAAATACATTTACCTTCCAAACAGATCAGAATTTTGCAAACATATTTTCTTCCTGCAAAAATGGAATATGTTGACAGATGTATCAACATTAAATGCCTAGTTTTTCTTAGTCGTATAACTCACAATTAAATGTGAAGAAAACAAAAACTAAAACATCTTAGTATAGCAATTATTGCTACTGAAATATTCCAAAACTCCTGAATAATTTTTTCTGTGCCAAGCTTATACTAAAAGAGCACAAACTATGTGTTGCAAGTTTTTTGGAGAATTTTGTCTTTTCTGATGTCCGTAAATTACTGGTAGGAATTCAGAACATTTCAGTCTTCATATAAATGTATTTTAGCCTTTGAATTGCTTGCAAGCTATGTTTATGTTTGCAGCATTTTGTTCACTGAAGCTTACATTCAAGGTTTCTTTTCTATAAACTTTTAAAGTATTAACTATCCTCCGAGTATGTACAAAACCATATTAGAGGAACTTTTCAGGTCAAAATGTCTCACTTTTTTTGTTCTCCAGTTTCAGAAAAGGACCATCATAGGTGTCATCTTCAGTACTCACTGAAAGACCAAAAGATAAACGTAGGACATATAGACACAGAAATACCAAAAATATATTGTGAGACAGATCTTTGTCATCTACAAAGAGAGATACAAGGACAATAAACAAAGCCAAAGCCTTCCATAACCTCTGTGGTTGGACACAGATATCACCTCTGTGTATTAGGTGAGTAAACGGTACTCCTGACATACAGAGGAAGGAACAGAAAGATGAAAAGTAACCTTCTGTTCTTAAGAGCTGAAAAGAGATCATTATAGTTCAGGTCATGCACCTAGCTCTTTATCTATAAAATCTTATCAATTCTTCAATCACCCAGACTTTATTCTTGTCCATTGCACCCCTCCTTTTGTTTCAGTTCATGTCCCAGTTCTGCAAAAACTTACAAAACCGTGCTGAATGTTAAACCTTCTCAGGAGTCTCAAACACCTCAGTGGCTCTCTGATCCCAGAAGTGAAATACCTTTTTGATCTTCTCAAGCCTGACACTATAAACTTACACAGTCTGAGGCAGGAGCTTCATTTATGCTTCAGTCTGACTGTTGCCATAGCTGACCAAAATAAGTAACACATAACAGTGTATGATATCATTTAAAAATACAACTTGTCGAATCAGGTGTTGGAGACTTGTACTTGAGGTGCAGAAGATTAAAACACCCCAAAATAGGTTTTCCTGTTGAGCTTGTGTCATGGGACCAAGCGTGTCATTTTTCTGTAATGTATAAAAGGGGCAGGGAAGGGGCAGTCTGGGGGTCAACAGGGCACAGGGTTGCCTGCAACACAGCTCAGGCTATTTGATTCTGTTGAAATCTGTTGCAAACTTCCCATAGCTTTCAGCAGTCTGGGATTTCACCTCCTGAATTAATGGGAACAGAATGAAAACAAAGTGCCCTGCCAGAATCACCCAACTCCTATCTGCACATCTGACTTGCTGTAGTATGGAAATGAATTAAAGGATTTTTTTTATTATTTTTCAGATAGACTCTGTGGGAGCTACACGTCATTCTGAGGTGGAATTGCTTGTACATGATTTGTAACTTCTCCTTTTGGTGTCATTTGAAGGATAACAGATTCCTGAAGGTAGTCTTTTTATATTTATTAATGTCTCCTTTTCCTCTTCTACAAGGTAGTACTCTTTTGGAATAAAGAGTACCTGCTTAGGGAAGACAATCTTTATTGTTATTTCTGATTTACTATGGCAATGGATACACAGTAGTAATGGAAAAGAAACTTTCCCCACTTCACCTTCTGCCAGCATTAGACTTGATTAGGCTTCTCTGTATGTACATACCTGACTTTTGGAAAAGGAATGAACCATTCATTGAAGAAATGAGGGGATCTGCCTGCGATAGCTTGTTAACCTACCATACACTTTAATAACTCATCAGAGAGCTGATGGACAACAGGATTAGCTGTGTAAATGGGCTAAAGAAAGGAAATGGAAGCCAAGTGCAAGGACAGGTACCAAGATCCATGCTTAGAAGGAACAATCAACCCTGTGTATGCAAGACTTTGCAAAATAGATGAAGTAGCTTTTCTGCAGAAATGTGCCTGGTTACTCTGTGAAAATTAGTAGCAACAACATTGTTCTGTCGAAAAAAGGATAAAAGTCAACCTGGAGCATACAAACAAGAGCATACTTTATACAGATGATAGAGAAGGTAAACTTTCTCATTCATTCAGCATTGATAGGACTACCACTGAAATCTTATGACCAATTTTGGGCACCACTTTTCCAGATAGACATGTACTAATTTGGAAGGAGGTCCAAGGCAGATGAAGAGTGGTAATCTAAAAATACAAGTATTAAGGAATGTTTGAAGAAACTTTTCCTGTTAATTCTACAAGAGAAAAGTGAGGAGTTGTAGAACGCCATTCATCAAATTTGTGAGAAGCTGTGGAAACTAAGTAGTCTGTTCTCCGTACCTGTGAGAGGACAAGAAGTAATTGGTGACAAGAGAGATTTGGGTTAGTTTTTCAGAAAGGTTTTCTGCTCAGAAGATTGATTCACCACTGGTTCAATCCTGTGAACTTTCCATTGCTGGCAGTTTTTGAGGGCTCGTATTAGGCATCTGTCCAGCATGACAGAACAAGCATGAGAAACTTGGAAAAAACTCTCATGGTCCATTTCAGCGTAATTTCATAAAAGTATTCATTTGTTTCACTTTTTAAATTGCGTTTTATTGCAATTCTGCAAAACTTGAATAAATAATATTAGTTAAAAAGTCACAGGCTGAAGCCATAGTCCAGCAAAACAAATGTAGAAAAGTGTTTGTACTTCATTAAGTAAAATGCCCAGGTGCTAACGAGACCTACATTTGACAAAAATACTGTAAAATCAGAATCAAGTAGTGATGATAGTGCAGCTGATGGATTGGAAAACAAATATGAGTAGCAACTTTGTTTATGTTAGATGAACAATGACTCAATTACGTCCCTATTACTATCCTTGAATAAATTACTAGTGAGGAATAGAGCCAGAGGCAATAATAGGGATTTGTGTGGGGATATTAGTATATTATAATTCTATAATGTTAGGATTCTGTGTTTACTATTTTGTGTTTTTCGACAGCATGACATCCAAAATACAGTATAGTTAGAGACCGTCTTGTTCTACACCGTATTTAAAATATCATTCTCCCCACAAACAATAGGTTTTTAAACTGGAGAAGGGGACACAATGTCATCTTCACTTTGCATGGAAAAATTAAAAAAAAATAATCTGTAAGACCTATTCATTTACCTGCTTTTCAAGCAGGACCTTGAAAGAAATGTTCTTGCATTTTCAAAGCCTACACTTGCAAGCAAACTGATATTGTCTAAAATATAATAATAAAAAACAGCATTGACTAATTATTACTATGGTTTGCAAGCTGGGAGATATTTTACATTCTTAGTTGTCACACAAATGCTTTATTGTAGTACCATAGACATTTTACACAGCTCTTGCAAATATGTCTATCAAAAATGAAATCTCACAAGCCACTTAATGCATTTAATTTTAGCTTGCAAAGTGGAGCATGAAACACCAGATTTGAAGTATTTGAGAAATACACAGCCTCTTAGTTTGAAACACCATTGTCAGTTCTGTCATCAAAAGCATGAATTTAAAGTTTGAAAGAGTTTGAAGTGGCTGAAAAGTTGAACTTCACATCTGAGCCTCATCAAATATTGACAGCCACTGCAAAAAACATATGTGCTACTCTTCAGTAGATAGTATGTATTCCCATTGAACATGTGTTGTGAAATTAATTTGAAAGTAAATCATATGGACAACAATAATAAAAACAAATTAAGTATTAATACATATACTTTTCCAAAGGTTCTAACTTGGAATTATTTTTTATATTTTTTAATGCAAAATATTCCAAACCTCTGATGATTAACACACATTATCACCTAACATTTTACCAAGAGTATTCTAATGTGCTCTTAGCTTTCATTTTCACCATAATTATTGCAAATTTCAAATAATTTACGTAATAATTGGTGTTATAATTCACATTGGAATAAACAATGTCACAAAGTACAAATAGGTATATTTTTGTTATTTTAGTAATGATAAATGAAGCATTTGGCATTGATATATGTTCCTCTTTACTTAATACTTGACTGGATATACTAAGGTATTAGGTCTAAAAGGAAAAGACAGGTGTAGAGGTGTACAAATGCAACCAGTGTTAACTTGATACTGCTTCTGAGTTTTGTATTCAAAATATGCATCTCAGAAAGAGAACATTCTGTCCAGTCATATTTTATCTTTTTATAATGGCAAAAAATGTCTCAGCTGTGTCCTTTGCTTCCAAGTTTTATATGATGTATTGAAGTTATTAATGGACTACAGTGCAAGAAAAAAAAAATACTATTAAAGAGGGCATAGCCAGCAAACCGGAAAACAGGACTACTCTTTACACTGTTCTGGCTGTGAAAAAGCTCCTGGATGGAAGCAGGAAGCTTGAACTCAGAGAAGATGCTTCACCAAGAGTGTGAGGTGCCTGTGGAACCTCCTGGTATTGGCAGCAAACATCAACCAAAACAAAGGAAAAAATAATGCTCTTCTGGAGCCCAGAAAGAAGATTTACTTCAGTCCAGAAAACTACTGAAAGCTTTCAGATAGGAAAGTGTGAGAAAAAGACCAGTGCATGGAGAACATAGCATCTGTGGGAGATTCATAGATTTTTTTAGTGTTCTGTTTAATATGTGACCTAACAGATCTGGTTTTAATCTGTTCATACCATCATTTCCTTTTCTCTTTTCATACCATTAATTGTACTCTAGCAAAATAGAGTGTTAGAACTTTTTTTTTGTATCTTTTGGCAACTCACATCAACAAAACAGGCATGGCTCCAGCCTAGGGGTCTGTGCCAACAGCTGTTTGAGCCACAGCCTGGCTTTCCTGGGGACCCTCATTGCCTCAGCAAAACATGTCCGTCTCCCCTGGCTCAGGAGGAATAGTCTCTCTCCTAAACATTAAAAGTCATTAGTCAGATCCCTAAATTAACAGAATACTTCAGGAATTATGCAGTTGAAAAGGAAAAATATGTCTCATTATGCTGCCTGTAATCCCACAGGGTGCACTTGTGCTACATCTTTAGTTTTATCTTGCATTCTATATTTTCTTTTTTTTTCTTTTTTTTTTTTTTATTATTTTTTATTTTGGCAGCTATATCTCTAAGAAACTTCAGCTTAAAATCAAATTGCAAGAATTATCAGTCCTATGTAATTCTGAATCCAATTGCTCAGGACCCAAATCTCCCATTAAAGAAATCCTATTCCATGTGCAAAATAACCACAGGATTTCTCAAAACCTGTTTTTGCCCACTGTGTATTTTAAAGAGCAGTTCTATTCAGAATGGTACACAACAACATGTCTTCTCCCCATGTGCATACAATGTCACTTCTGCTCCCTTCAGTGAAGAAAATAAGTGTCTAACACTTTTATTTCTACTGGCCCTGAAAAACTAACCCCTCTGGAACAGATAACATGTGACTTCTGATAACCTGGGCAATCACAAATTATTGACCCAGTTTTTACTGAGTGACTAAATGATCATGGAAATATAAGTCTATTAAGATAAAGGAATATTTAGAAGAAAATATATAATCTTTTTTATAGTTTTTGTTGGAAAAAAAGTAATTGTATTTTACTCAATTTTTGAGATTAGACTGAGTTTGCAGGACACAAAGCTGAAAGAAAAACTTTGGTTTTCTCCCGGTTAAAATGAGCACTTTCAATTGGGAACCAATTCAAAGACAATAAATGCAGAACATTTTGATGCTATTTCTACAAAAATGCATTTCCAGACTGGAACTACACTTTGAAGTCAAATTTGTCAAAACATGTCAAGAAAGCAATGAAATACCAATGGAATATGTGCAGCAGAAACTGAGGCGAGCCAGATCCTTCCATTAAGCTACCCTCACAGTTTCTACCTCTCCCCTGCTCAGAGAGTGACAGGAGATTACTGAGATTCAGGACTGACAACCCTCCTTACCTAGGGCAACTCCTGGGCATGGTTTATCTTGGTTTACTGCTCAGGAATACAAACAGCAAAGTGAGAAAGGCCATTTCATGCATGCTGTTCCTCTGACTATGGTACTGCTGAAGGAAACAACTCTATTGATCGTCCCATAGTTGATATTATTAAGTGTACAAGATAGCCTTTGTTTGCATACTTGTTTCTCCTGTTGTTTGCTGTTTCCTAACAAGCTCTGGAGGTCTTTTATAAGTAAGTTCTGTTATTGAAATAATGGGCTACAATGAAGGGGAAAAAAAAAAAAAAGCCCTGAAAAAAAATACTGCAGATATGATTGGTTTACAGTTGTGATAGAAAAAAAATTATAGAGAGAGTTAGATGTAGATTAAACTAGTTTACAGTTCATCACAATTATGTTCAACAACTACTTAAACATCTAAGAGTATATTTTAATCTTATCGCCTTTGAAATATATAAATACATTCTTAAGAACAGACTCATAATGTCATTTTTTATTTTCTAAAATCCAGAGGTGTTTTCTTTTAGTTTTATTAAAACATAACTAAAGTCACCCAAATAAAGGAGTGTTTAACACATTACAAGCTTCCTCTGCTCACTTGAGACAAATTAAAGCTTAAATAAGTGCAATTTTATGCTTTAACATTCCTACTTCTAGAACAGCTAAAAGAAAAGGAGGAAAAATCCCCTTCTCAATATTAGGATTGATATGAGTTCTGGAGGGAAGCACAGAAAAGACCTGTGTGTCCAGTCTTCATAGAGAAAGATTCAGGAAAATAATTATGTGAAGCAGATTTCATAAGTATATAATGCACTTCATTGTATGATTTCAATTCTGTTTTTTAAAAATACATTCTGTTGAATAATAAAAATAATAAATGCTACCAATTGTTATAAAAGAGATTGTTAGTTATGGATCATCTCTTTTGTACCCTTCATGTGAGAGGAAAAGAAGTGGTTTATAGAGGAGAAGGCAGAGCATAACCTATCTCAACACTTAGAATTAAAAGACAGTCCTACATCAGTCATCAAGACAGAAATGAGGAACAGACGACAAGAGAAAGGGATGAATCCTGCTTATGAATTCCAGGTTCAGTCAGAAATGTAGAGGTCTTTGCCTGGAAGCCCAAAGCTTGATTGGGAGCAGAAGGCCATCCACCCACTCCACCAGTCAGGAATCGTGGAGGTGAGGGAACTGGAAGCTCCCTGAGCTACCCACCAGCTTCAAGTGGCATCCAGACCTGCATGTGGTATACCTCACTCTCTCCCACTATCTGAGAAGAGGGAAGGCAATGTACAGTGAGAGGAAGAAAACCATCTCATCACACAACCTGGGTTTAAAAATTCAGTCTTGGGCTGTACTTTCTCTGTTTATACTGCAGCTGTAAGCATGGTAAGTGTTATGGTTCATTCCTCTTCTGTCACAATGACTGCCTCCTGGACAGCCTCAAGCACATCGCTGACATGAGTGCCCTTATCCTGGGCCTGCCGGACCTTGCACAAGGGGTTCTCTGGCAAAGCTTGTCACAGAATTCAGAAGTCTGGAAAACAGGAGGGTCAGAAGTCTAGTCTGAAGGGTCGTCATCAGATCATTCCTTTAGAGACATCCTAGAAGTAATCTCTTATTCCCAGATCCTGCCCCATCACTTTATTTCCCATCTTGCCTTCCCCTAAAGGAAGGAGGTTTGTATAAATATGCATTTATGCACAAATCCAGACTTAGGACATTTGCTACAAGTTCCTTTAGTAATGTTATTCACACATAGACTCAGTGCTGGATGAGAAAACAAAGCACAAAAGGCTTCTCAGTGCTGGTCGCAGGAGCAGATTTCTGTAGGCAAATGTTCATGACTGCTATACAGGTGTCCTGCACTGTAGATTTAAAGAGTGACATGAATAAAGTGAAGTGTTCTTATTCAATATTCTCACAGATCTGTGGGAAAATAAATGACAATACTATTTACTTTGCATATAGTTTTGAAATGATCGCCCTAGCTGATATTTCATCTTTTTACTTATGGAAAACTTGGTTTCATGCATTTCAGTGGGAGCAGAGAAGAGTCCCACTAGAAGTATACAAAGGTCCCGTAAATTCTAGCTAGAAGCTGAAAACACTGGTATTGTTAGTTTTAAGAAAGATTCTTACCTGCTTTGATCAGATTATTCTTGCTGCTAACTGTATGTATCAGATGGGCTATATTACATTTTTTGAATGCAAATATTTGCAGTTTACTTCACATTGGACTTCTTTCAAACAATTTTAAAATGTTAATATTCTCTCACCTCATTCCACACTTGTCTTTGAAATTATCACGCTGTGAATCTCACACCATTATCTGCAAGATACTGTACAAATACTGAAAATTAAATATAAGACACCTTTTGCATTGCAGAGTATCTAGGTCAGAAAGAAAGGGAAAAAAATATGAATTCTCAGATATTAACTGAATCTGGATATAAAAATATGACATCTCTCTAATGTAATATGTCATTGTATAGCAAGATGTCGTATCAGTAACCTTCTGTTGTCTGTGATAATAGAAATCATTGCACCTCTTATATTATTTAAGACTATAACAGAGTTAAAACAGAGTTAAATGCAGCGGGAAGGAAATTGCCTGCATATGTTGATAACACATGGGTCTTCTGTATTTGCTATATTTTAACTTTTTTACAAAATAATTCAATCATGTGTCCAACATAAACTAACAGTTGGTATAACAGCATGGATTTTAAATTCAGCCCAGACACACAGTAAAGTGTCTGAAATAAAAAACCTCAATGAACTATAGAATTACCTTAACAAAAGGATCCAAATGAAAATATGGTATTTCTGGGTTTTGAATACATGTTAAAGATAAATATGTGAGAATAAGGACAACAAATCATGAGTGGTTACCCTGTCTCTATTGTATTCACCACTGCATAAATTGTGTGAATATAAATTCGTGTATGCAGCCATTGCTGTCTGCATCTTTCTAGCTGTAGTTGCACAGTAAATCAAGCTGTAATCCTGCTGAAATTGGGCAACTCATGCCAAGTACTTCAACAGGGTCATAACTTGCTGATCTTTAGAACGGACCAAATGGGTCACTTAAAGCAAGTCTGCTACATTTGCATTTCAAAGGGGTATGTCTGGTGAAGGGAAAATGAGAGGCAGCAACAAGGTTCTGGACTTTGTTCTCAGGACTTATCCAACAGAAATTTCATGTAAGAGATATATCACTGTGGAGAGCTAGGTATGAAAGCTCAATGATTCTTCTTCCTAGGTCAGTGTTAAAACCACAAGGTAAAAGAACCTCATCAGGCACTAGCTCTCTTGCTGTCTTCTTTGGTTGTGCATGTCCCATGGTATCCAGGCTGCCCCAAGAAGGAGGCCTCATTAACCCCCTGCAGACTCAGGCTGTGACAACTGCACATCCATCTGCCTTTGGTCCAATCAAGCTGTAGGTCTGTTTCTTTCTTTCATATCTACCTGACCATTATATAAAAGTAAGCAACACGAGCAAAATCATATTCTTTGTAAATGCTAGGAGGCTGCGCTAACCTGATTCAACCTGTCTCAGAGCTGGGCTTCCGTGAGAAACTCTGGGTCATTCTCCTGAACAGGCACAATAGAAACGATTGTCTTATATTAGCTGCAAGAAAACTTTCAGAGGAAGAAATGAAGTATGTATTTAACACAGGCAGGGCCAGGCATTTTTTAATATAGTATCTCTCTGATACATAGGGGGTTTTTGAACAACAGATTCACAATACTTCTGAACTCTCATTTTGAAATAACAATACTCTCAAAATAAAGTGCTGTGTATCCTAACAAATATAATCTATTTATAATTTGCATTTCATAAGGATTTTTTATTTCCTTAAAACTTTTTAAAGTATATACAAAGATACACATTTTTTAAGACACAAAATCACGTTTCTCCTTCCTTTGTGCATCATGATGAAACACTCATGTAATTATTGTGACAAAGAGGGCCAGGTATCGATAACGACTATCCAGAGACATGTTCAGTCCTACTGGACATGGTGAGATCTGTGGTACTTCCTTTTTCCCTCCAGCTTCATCCCTTGTGTTACCACATATGTAGAAATAAAGTCCATAAACAAAGATAAGTTAGAGCAACCAGAAAGTGATCTGTATGCTAGCAGTACCAGTTCTCAGGCACACCGCTGCCAGATTAACTGTTCCACAAAGTGGTTCCTATTTTTCACAAACAAGCATGTTAAGATTACATAAATAATTCTGCTGGCCTTGTATAAGAGTGGTGCTAGATCCATGTGATGGTAACCTCTTTCTGTGGTGGCACCTTCACCTGATCTTGTCATTAGCCAAGAGGCTCAGTTGTGCGAGGCTCAGTAGCTGAAGACAATTTTTTCTTAAGAAGAATATAAAATATAAGAAATTAGAGAAGATATTACACATGAAATAAGAACAAAATTTTAAGAAACTGCATGTATTCTAGCCAATACATTTATCTGTAAGAAAACCCAACCCATCTGATTAGCTTCTCTATATTGTCTTCACATGTAATAGTTTTTTTTAAAACCATTATACACGCTTTGATGCTGAAGACAATGTAGTTGTATGCATTTTCTTTCCATTCACATTACATTCATATATCAAAATAAACTTTACATTCTAAAGGAAAAGAGCTGTGCATGCCCACAGTCGGATAACAAAGTAACCCTAGAGTCTTAGTTGATTGAAAGCTGTCTCTATACAGAAGTAAATTGTTTTTTTTTAAATGCCAAAACTTCTTTAGAAAACTTAATAAGATCCACTGAAAACTGTGGGCTAGATTGCATACTTGCTTATATTCACGTAATTTCAACAAAAGCAAAGAACTAAATGTACTGCTTCCACAAGAGACAATTTTGCATGATTTGCCCTGTATCTTTTTTTTCCTCTAATAGATTCTGGGGCAGAGGTGGAGAGGAACTGAAAAAAGCGAAAAACACTTGATAAAACCAAGTAGTTTCATAAGCATTATGTCAGCCTAGGGCTGTTCCTGGCATCTGCTAATTCAACTAACTCACACTGAAGCCTTCTGCTCAGGGAGGTCACTAATGTGAGCCTTACTTCTCTCTCTTCAGATACTTATTTTCAGAAACTTCTTGGAAATTACTCTGTATTTCACTATCAAAGGTATTGGGAATCAGTCAAGATACTGAAAAATTATTTGGGCAGGAAGTTGCCATAAAGGCACACAGTACATTCACAATTTTTTTTATGTCACTTAGAATCCAGGCAAAAAAACCCAGAGGTGATCCATTGTGCAAATTTCTGATGTTCACTGCTGCCTCTATTAAATCTTACTTTTTGATCAATTTAATAATTTTTATAGAACTCCATATTCAATGTTCTTCCTTTAGAAAAGGGCAGCAGAAAATTTATGGAAAATAAAGATATGCTGAGTTCAGTTTTCTTATATAGAGGAGGAATTATTAGTCTTCTGTCATATAAATTAGAACTAGACTGAATGTTTAATTAAAAAAAAAAAAATTGCAAAGAGAAAAGCACTCATATTGCTCTGCTCCAGAGATATTTGATATAGAGTTTATATGAGAAAGAAAATTCAAGGAAGATCATAATCTTTGATCTGGTTTCACCAAAGGTTTCGTTTTCATTTCAACTTTGCAATGCTCTGAGTTTGTTTGGCTATAGCAGCAACACACAGAACACACATTAACCACATGGAAACTTTCATCTTTTTGATGAACAAAACATATTCTCTTTGTTTCTCTTTCTCGCATCATTGACAACAGGCTTTTGTGTCCAACTGTGATAATGTCCTGTGTTCAGAACATACACGTCTCTGTATGAATCTAACAACAGGCAATTGACATCTTGATGGCTTTCTTGTCCTCCATAAGGGGATAAACAAACATATGCATATGTAGCCCATGCTTAAATGGAGAGAAAAGCTTGTTCTGACTAGCAAGGCTTTCATACACCTGTTACATTTAATACATATGTCAGTCACAATCTGTTAAAGGTACTCTTTTTTTCCCTTCCTTGTGCTTTAAACAAGACACAAATAAAGTGCTAAGAAGCTCAAACATTGCAGAGGTAGAAAAACATGTGTTAATGGCTATACATCAAGGCCTGGGGTTTCGGCATAAAAACCACATTAGAGCAGAATGAGATCTAAATCAATGGATTGTTCTGTTTCCTAGCTGCTTGCATTATTCATACAACACTGCAATGAATTCGTATTACTTTATTTGTGGTGACCTAACAAAGCTGTGACAAAGCACTAATTGCTTTAAAATATTGTGATTAAATATTCAGTTGGGAATTGCTGTTGAAATTAACCTTAGTTTTAAAGAAGTCTTTGTCCTCGTATCTTTTTGATCTCCTGATTGATATGCAATCATCCCTTAATTGTGGGTAATTTTCTGAGTTATTGCCTGTATTAAAAATACTCCTTTTATATTTGTTCAACTACCCTGATGAGTAGATAACATCAAAAAAAAAATAAAGAAGACAAAGCTTCTAAATTTAATTCTTTTGGAATTTTTTTATGGAGTGCAACTTGTGTCTGCAAACGGACCCACTGTGTACAAGTCCTTTTTTAGCTATTTTGTTTCTTATTTTGAAAGAAACTAAATGAATTAAACCCTCTTGGCCTTTTTCTGAAAAGCACTGTGTTCAGTCTGGGGAATATTTTGAGACCTTCTCCTTTGTTGCCAGCTAATTAGTGGACACGACCACAGAAATTTACTCTGCTTTTCTACAGCCACTTGACTGGAAATGTTTTGGATGGCAGATCATGACTGGTTCTTTTTCTTACATAGGGAGGTTTCCAGTTCTACTCTGATGCAAATGCAGCAGTTCTCATGACATCCTTATTCCTCCCAACAACCCAGTTCATAATTCATTTTGTTTTATCTTGCAGTCAGGAGATTGCCTGAAGGAAATCTAAATGGAAGAGACAAGAAACCTGGGTTAAATAAATGTTTTGTCTATATACATATCAAGATATACCAAAATTATATGATTTCTGAACCAGAATATTGTTATCAAATGAGGTTTTGGCTTACTCTGCTAATGTATGAAGTTATGAAAAGTAATGTGATACCTAATTGATTTAGTAAAGTATGTGAAGAATGGTTTTGCTCTAAAATGTAATCTTAAACCGAGACAAAAGTGGAACAATTATTCTGCTTAATTTGTTTTCTTTTTATCTCTGATGTGCTGAGTTGTGTGACTGCACCAGCTGATATGCAGAAAAGTGGGAATACACTCAGCACTCTAACTGAGGAGAGTGAAGGTCTTGCTGACTGCTGGGTTAGAGTAATAACAATGAGCTGAAACCTAGCCAGGAGTGTTCCCATTTCAACTGACCACAAAATAAAACTTAAACTATAGAAAATTGTTGTATAGGCTTGAGTGAAGCTACTTCGTTTTGTGGAAGCAGCCCCTATCAGATAGAGAATAGACCCAAACAACATGTTTAAAGCTTAATAGTTGGAGGCAGATAGATAAAACTTTTTAAAAAGCAAGGCTGTCCCTTTTGGCACCTAAGTATGCATGAATGGAGATCCACTTTGACTCTCAACAGAGGTCTTTGTCTTCCTACCAGCTTCCATGAAAATTTTCTGAGCCACTATGCATGGTAAGAAATATTTGTTCTGGGTTACATGCTCTGTTATTATCCTGATCTAAAGGTTTCATGTGATTTTACCGTAGGTGGACGACTACCAACTCTCTGAATGAGTCCTTAAAGCTACCGAAGATCCTGAGCACAACCAATGTCAGCAGTGACAGAGTCTGACTCTCTCATGATATACTTGTAATCAGAGCACATCCAAAGGAAGTAGTTTACCTGTATTCTGGGCATAGCCCTCCTAGGCATGCTTCAAACCGAATTGCTGGCCCAAAGCCCTGCATCACAGTAATTCAGAATGAGAACGTTTGACATTTTCTGCTAATGTGGAGCCACTCTGCCGTCAAGAAAGTAAAGAAAATTCATGGGACCAAACAGAGCAAGCTAAAACCAACCTAACTCCAGTATAATGATTAGAGTAACACCCTACTCTTCTGGGCTCTGCTCCCAGGACATTCTGTATCATCGTTTCTTCCAAAAATGTCAGAGAATTATGCTGTCACTGTATGAAAATGACCACTCAAGACAAAGAGGTAGAGAACCTTCTGCTCAGTCCTGGGCAAGTAGACTACAAGGTTAGTTAGAAAAGGATAAAAGCAAGGAGCTACCACAAAGTTTGGAGTTTTGTCTGTTTATTTGCTTAAGATCAAAATCTATGCTTAGTCCTTTAAAAGGAGACATGTGTGGCCTGGGTGCTGAAAAGAAGCATGTGTCTGACATTTTCCTCCACAGGTAAATGAGAGAGTTAGCCCCCTGCTTTGGATGCAGTATGTGATTTGCATCACATATTTTTCTCCTGTGTCTTTCCAATGACATGTATTTTAGGATGTCTGGATGTTCCTAGTACCAGGTGCTCAAATTTAGATATATGTGTGTCTGAGTCAGGCCTATTAAAACTGTCCCAGGAATACTTGCACATCTCTTTAGGTGAAGATTTCCAGAATACCTAAGACAAGAAGCAGGTCTTTTTTACAGTCTATTAAATACTACCATTATGTGAATATGCTTTATGTAAATGAAATTTGAGTGACGGATTCTATTTCTCAGCAAGTTGCTAGTAGAGGTGAGTTTCCCTTTTATCCTTAGCCAAACTGAGCCTTCCAATCTTTTGTGGCAAGCTCTAAAATTATAACCACTTATTTAGAAACACTGAATGCTTTTCAAGTGACAATGTCTACTATTTTTCTTCTGTTAATGGAAGAAAGGAGTATCACTCACTTCTCTGTTACCCCTAGCAAACTCTAAACTTCCTAATCTATACTATTTCTATAAACTAATATGCATGAGACAGGAGTATATGTGTATTGACTGCTACCTAGACTTTCAGGATAGAAAGTCACAGTGCCCACAAAGAATAACAAATTCATTCAAGAAGTGCCAACATTCTGCAGAACAAAATAAGTCAGTGTGATGCCAAATAGTAAAGCTTAGCTCTACCGTTCACAAGCAGAGTCCAGTAGTTTAACTATTTGTATGATGTGATTTACTTGACACAAAATATCTTTTAAAGAGGTAATCAAATAATGGTTAGGGTTAGATGTCCTGTTTTCAAATAGTACGTATTTTAATCAGGTGAAATTCAGCTGAATGTTTCTCGATTATTACACAGCCCAAATCCTAAGGATAATTAAAGTGTGTCTCAAAATAAGAATCATTCTTAGTAGAAAGAGAAATATTTGTTTCAAACTGCTTGTTTTTCTTGCAAGTTTAGTATTACAACTTTGCAAATTCTCTCAAACTTCTGACACTCATGCCTCTTTTTTTCTTGACTTTTTTCTTACCAGATATTTGGGATTTGGGCGAACATTTTCATAGAATCACAGAATGTTAGGGATTGGAAGGGACCTCAAAAGATCACCTAGTCCAATCCCCCTGTCAGAGCAGGAACACCTACATGAGGTTACACAGCAATGTGTCCAGGCAGGTTTTGAATGTCTCCAGAGTAGGAGACTCCACAATCTCCCTGGGAAGCCTGTTCCAGTGTTCTGTTACCCTCATTGAGAAGAAGTTTCTTCTCAAATTGAAGTGGAACCTCTTGTGTTCCAGTTTGAACCCATTACCCCTTGTCCTGCCATTGGCTGTCACCAAATTTTAATGCTAAAAATTCTAGAAGTCAAAATACATTAACTTGAGAACCTAGAAAGATCATTTTGTAAATTATTCTGGATCCTGAGTGTTTCTTCGCAGAAATCTTAAATGTAGTCTATATTTTATAAATGTTGAAAACACCCAGGTGTGTTCAAAAGTGAACTTGTGTTCTAGAGTTACTACTTAATCTTAAATATATGCAAATTAGTTTTTAAAGGTGGAAAGATAAATTATAGGTGACAATTATTTTATATTCAGGTTTATGAAGTAAGTAAAGATAGTAGTATTTAATTTTAGACTTCTTCTTGTCTACACATTCACTCTTACTTGAGCATAGATACATTTAACATCTGTGACAAGCTAAATACAGCTTTAGATAAGCTAAAGCCTAAACATGTCAGGAATCTCAGAATAGGAAACAAGTTACTGTGACTGAGCCATGCAGTTCTGAGGATTGTCTCCACCAATCTCCTATGTTCTTCTGCCTTTATAATGGCCCTTTTATGCTGGTTCATAATTTATATACCGTATTGCTTAAGGCTTAACCATCTTTTGACCTAGTTATTTTTGAGCAGAAGAAGGGGGTCCACACATGAATGGACATTAAAGGAATTTAACATTGTAGCAGGAGAAGCATGAACAAAAAGCCTAGTGGAAGAATGATGAGGTCAGAGAAGAGACAGAGAAGGAATAGTTGAATAATAGTTGAAGTCCATATTTTCTGCCATTCGTGACACATTGCAGAAAAAATGGGTTTGTTTCTGAATAGTTCTGTTTTTATAAAAGGGACTGTTCTCTGCCAGTTTTTCACACAGTTTATTTCTTGATTTAAAAAAAAAGATGGAAAACTACCTTCTCCAATAAATATGAGGAATTCATTATGTCACCCACTGCTATTTGTACACAGTTACAAATGATTAATTTAAGAGAGATAATATGTTCAGTCTTAAGGGTTTGGGTTGCATGAGCATGTTTAACTCAGTGGTGCCATCACTGAATATTTCAGAGGCATTCTGGCTGTTAAAATTAATAGAAGAACTTACAAAGATTGTCTAGGCAATTAGTCTGGTAGGCAGTATCTCTCCATGGCTAACATATTATAAAGATATATGTCTGATCTGTCTATATGTTGCAGTTTTCTACTCTAGCAAACATATTGAGACAGAAGCTTGACCCACCCTCAGTAAAAACACAGAACTTTTATTTCAAGAGAGAGTTCTAATTGTCAGTCAGACTTTTGCAGGACAAACCTACTTGTCCCTCTTTAAGTTCACCATCTCACTTTAGTCATTATTTGGCCCCCAGCTATCACAGAGTGAATGAGATCATGATACCAAGATACTAAAAAGCATGGAACAACTACGGCTTTGTTTTCTGGAAAAGTTCTAGAGGGACATACCTTTTTTCCTGGTGGCACTGTAGGCTGGATTAAACTGGAAGTCATCATTGCTGTCTTTCCCTAAATTTTTCTCAACACTCCCATCTACAAATCTATAAAAGCTAGTACACATATAAACTAAGTAGGCACAGTAGGTTTTTAATAGCAAACAATCTATTTACATTGTTAAATGTGTGTGTGTGAACAAAAAGTTAACTGTAAATCACAGAACTTGAATAAAGGGACAAGTTCTAGATAGCGCTTGGCACAATAGTTAGTAGTTGAGAAAAAAAAAAAAAACAACCACAAAACCACACACACATAAAGTAGACCTACCTCTCTCTCTCAGCACATCATTGTCTGTAGCCTCTCCTTTAAAGTATTAATATTACCTTTTACAGCTACTGCACAGGTTTGGGTAGATGATGATGCATGCCCATGAGGGTGTGTCCATGGACAGGTCATGTATTCCTTTCTTGTGAATCCTGATGTCCAGTTTCAGCTCAAGTGGCATTATGTTTCCTGAGCTGGCTTTTTATTTTCTTTGCATTTCAGTGTTGGTTTGGTTTGCTGCCTGCTTTGGGATTTATTTGCATTTTCTTAATATTGTGCCTGGATATCCTACACTGTTGATTTTTCATAAATAATTTTTCAGCTAAATTCCCTAGTGTATGAATACTTGGGCAATAAATAGAGATAGCAACTTCAAAGCAGAGATTTTAATTGTAAATGAATACACAAAATTGATTATCTCAAGGGGTTAGTGATATAGTGCTTTAATGTTGTGCTCCCATTATTTCATCACCTAAGATCTGATTCACTTCTTGGAAGTGACTATCCCAATTGTAAATAAAAGTTGCCAAGGGCAAGTAGCCCACAAATGTAAGCATTTCAGTTGCACGCCTAACATTATATGGATGAAATCCAAGATCCAGGCCTCAGAGTTTGTCTCATAGGTCAGAATAACATCTCATCTTCAGATGAGAGTTATGTTGTCTTCACGTAATCTTGTACCTCTTCCCTCTGTAAACCATGGATCAATTACTATGGGGCTAATGTGTCAGTTCAAGGCGTTATGATTGATTTGTCTTGGCTCTTGTCCCCATCTGAGGTGAATGAATTCATACTACGAGGTTTGAATGATTAGCAAAATTCACTAGCAGGAATAAATGAAAATTGATTAATTATTTTCATAGTTGCTGACTTGAGGTGGTTAGAATTAATAGACCTATGCCCTGTTAACTCTGTGAATAGGTATGGGAGTAGACATATTGTTATCAAGTTCAAGAGGAAAGATTTCATCTCAATGACTTTTCTAATTTCCTAAATTCAAATTAGCTGAACTATCAGTTAGGATTTTCCAGGAGAAAAAAAAAAAAAAAAAAAAAGGAAAGTGTAAATAAATTCTAAATGGGTTTATTAAGCATTCATTCCAATGTGTAGTTCTGATTCTTAACCTTAATGCAATAAATAGATAACAGTCCTGGTCTTGCAAGACATTTATACTTTTAAGGTTGATGAAATAATAATAACATATGCTGGGAAGTTAACTCACTACATAAAGGCTTCTTTAGCTCCCATTGATGCAAAACAATGATATCTAATCATGTTTCCATCTAGAAAAAAAACAACATCACAAAACCAACAAACTAACTACATTACTAACATATTTATTACAATAACTGCAGTGCTATAGTGTAATGAATGGAATCTGTATCACATGCATCTACGAAAGTCTGTGACCAAGGAAAAATATTTGGTCCATGCAGATAAAAATGAACTATTCACCATTAGGAAGTAGAAAAGTATTTAAAGGAGTCCTTGGTTAGTCTTCAGATTTGATTTCTAAGCCTGCCTGTAGGATATTAATCTAACTAACTACAACAAGCAATGTTACTGCCTTTTGATATTACATCACTAGAAGCCTACAGTGAAATCATGGAGGATTTAATTGAGTGGAATCACAGAAGATCCTACATAACAGTAAGACAGATTTACCCATATTAATATAAGTATTGAAAATTCTGCAGGTTTATACAAACAGCTGACATCATTGCGTAGTAACTTTAAGGTTGGCAAGAATAAGGACACATTCACACTTTGGGAGTTCTGAATTTGCCATTAATAAACAGCACTCATCCTTTGATGAAACCAACATAAAACTCAAATGCGTAAAGATTTCCTGAGTCACACACCACAGCTGCTGTCACAAACACATTGGGCCTAGCATGCTATAATCATAAAGCTTACAAAAGCTTTAAAAAGAAATGTTCACATCAAAATTTGAAATATCTTCATCATCATAATCCTTAAGTAACATTATATTATTATGGAAAAGAATCTTCAGGAATGTTTGCAGAGCCTTAATTCTATATACCTTCTTTTAATAAAACATTTTGCTGCTGTGGTGTTTCTTCATTAACAAACCTTTGTCTACCATTTTTTTTTTCCTCAGCATTTATTTTCTCCTCTCTTCTGATGTTACTTTAACGAGGAGAAGAACCTAGTAATGGCAGACTCTGTCAACAAAAATATTAATTCTTAACTGTTTATAAGTGTCCAGTCATCCTGGAGAGGTAAGGTTCAGTTTAAGGCATCTAAAATTAGTGACCTGCACGCAGGTGACTAAATGAGCAGCGGGTAGCTCTGGATATTATCTGTCCAAATCCTGGGCACAGTTCATTTGTTTAAATGGTGCATCTCATACCAGTTGAGATGTCCTTTCACTGTAGATGTCCCTGGGTGACTCTCTGGAGGGGCACAAGTCTACCAGTTTGCTTATTGTATTGGCATCCCCATGTGAGATATTTTGAAAAATCTGAAATAACACCAAATACCCATGTTTATGTGCCTGATTTCAGTTCGAGGTGACTCACTCTCCATTGTGTCTTAATAGGCACAGCCACTCATTGAACAAGAGGTTCAGTGCTTGATCCAGTTTTCTCTGAAATAGATATCTAAATTCGGGTGCCTAAATGTGGGCATTTATTGTCCGTCTTAAACACCACGAGGTACGTGACACACCTTGACGGACTAGTTTATATGACAGGGAACCTGTGGGAAACCACTACCCTTCTAGAGGGACAGCTAAAAGTCAGGTGGTTTATGCTTGACAACCGAATCTGGGCATCTTACATGAGCTCTAGAAATCAAATAAGAGTCTTAGATTGAACCCAAGCTTGCTGCATCCCCTCATCTTCATTTTTCTTTTTTCTGCTTTTTTCTGTTCTCGCTATAGCTGTTCTAGATACTGCCACAAAAGACAATAAAAAACGTTTCCATAAATACATAGGCAACAAAAGGAGGGCTAAGGAGAATCTCCACCCTTTATTGCATTGGTGTCAAACTCATTTTCACTGGGGGCCACATCAGCCTCGCAGTTGCCTTCAAAGGGCCAAATGTGATTTTAGGACTGTATAAATGTAACTACTCCTACTATCCCTGCTACCCTGGCTTGTATCAGCAATAGTGTAGCCAGCAAGACTAGGGAAGTGATTGTACCCCTGTACTCAGTGCTGGTGAGGCCCCACCTCGAATCCTGTGTTCAAATTTGGGTCCCTCGCTGGAGAGAGTTCAGAGAAGAGTAACAAAGCTGATGAGGGGTCTGGAGCATAAGTCATATGAGAAACAGTTGAAAGATCTGAGGTTCTTTAGCCTGGAGTAAAGGAGGCTGAGGGGAGATGTTATCACGGTCTACAACTATCTAAAAGGAAGTTATAGCAAGGTGGGTGTCAGTCTCTACCCCCTAGTAGCAAGCGATAGGACAGGAAGAAATGACCTCAGATTTATTCACCAAAAAGGTTGTCAAGCATTAGAACAGGCTGGCCAAGGAATTGGTTGAGTCACCATCCCTGGAGGTATTTAAAAGATGTGTAGAAGACATGGTTTAGTAGTGGACATGGCAGTGCTAGGTTAATGGTTGGACTTGATATTAAACGTCTTTTCCAACATAAATGATTCTCTGATTCTATGATTCTGAAATGTTCATAGAATTATACAAAACCAGTACAGTGTATTATGCCAAAACCAGGTTTACCAGGGAGACAAGGCAGGTGCTTGATCTTCTGACAGGGTCTAATTAGACACTTCCTCTAAGTAATATGATAAGGGAAAGAAAACAGTACTGTACAACACTTGCAAGTTCACAGCTTCAGCCAGATCTACGTATCTGCTTTTGTCCTGCTTTAATCTCCACACAATTTTGCACAACAAGAGAGAATCACAGAATCATAGAATATTTTGGGTTGGAAGGGACCTTTCAAGGTCATATAGTCTATGCCCCCTGCAGTTAGCAGGGACATCTTCAACTAGATCAGGTTACTCAGAGCCCAGTCTGGTCCACAGTCTGAGAGTTCAACTGCTCTCCCTCCTGGGAGAGCTTTTTCTTAACCACTTCCTTCAGAGCTTAGAGAAGAGAGATCTGTATTGCAGCATTGGTTGATTCAAGAAAATCTGAACTACTATCATGATACGTGCACAGTTGTAAACATCTTATCTAGGTCTTGAAGCAAAACCAGACCTCCTGAAGTCCTTTGAGGGGTTTTATGTGTTGATTTGCCATGTCAGTAAGCACTTGCTTTGTCCAGAGTTCGAGTAGGCAAGAAACACCAAAGGGAATCCCTAGCCGCAGTTTGCACAGTGCTATCCTGGCACTCCTAAGACCAGCTGCTGAGATGGCTTCTCATTTGATTTAGCAAAGTTAGTATAACAACACTGTAGTGGTTTTATATGTTAAAAATGCAATCACATGCAATAAAAAACTCTGCAAATTTAGTGTTCTGAAAAAAATGAAATTGTGCACAACATAATTTGCTCAGGTTATTTCTAAACAGCAATATAGCTGGAATTCATTTGATTCATCACAAATGAGTGCACAAATTTCAAGATAAGTTATTCTCCAAAAAAACTAAGTCCTGATTAGTGTTATCCTTTAGGTAGTGAGGTATAAGGTGGAAAAAACACATACCTGCATGTCTTATAGCTTCTGGGTTACTGGAAGGTATCTTTGCAGATTTTACTGTAAAAAAAAAAAAAATTGAAATAGCTGGTGTATGTTAACACAAAGAAAATGCCCAATCTCTTTTCTCAAATGTCATTGGTTCAGTAAAGGAGAAAAAACTGTCATAGTCGTTCGAAAGTATGTGTTGGATCCTGAAATAATCCTGCCACTGAAATAAAATGTTTCTAATGACTTGGACACATAGTTTAATCTCTCTAGTTCACATTTTTATTTGTAAAATTAAGATAACAATAAATTGCTTTCTTTAGTGGGAATAGTATAAGGATTGGATAGTTTATATATATACAGTATTTGATTATGTAGAATTCTGTGTAAGTGGCAAGTAGTATCAATATTTCTTAAAACAGCAACATGTTTATATTTATGTATTGTCTTCTGTATCTTCAAATAAAGCAGAAAAGCATTGTGTATGGAAAACATGTAGAACATAATTTCAAAACCAAAGTCAAAGCCAACAAGAAAACAAGTGCCATAAATTATGGCAGAAATAAATGAGTATGCTAAATGGAACATAATTAGCTTTGACTTATTTTATCCATACATATTATCCTTGACAAGACAAGCTGATTGTACAAGCTGAGGTTTGAGACCTGTTTTCTTTGTCAGGAAGCTGTGTTTCATTTCGGAGAAATCAGCTGAAACTTCAGCATTAAGCCAAAAATCTCTGTATTGAAATAGACTTTTTCTGGAATGGGTTTGTCAAATCATTCAGCAATGTCAAAACTCTTCCAGTCACATCCATTGTAAAACTCCTAATGACTTCAACAGGTGCAAAATTCTTGAATAACATGAAGCACAAGTGAAAAAGTTGCTCTATCAAATTGCTGTGTGACAGGTTTCTTTTTGTACAATAATTTCTGCTCTAGCATCTCCAAAATTAATATAATTAGTTTCTCATAAGGCTCTGTGTTAATAATCTCCTGTAACATGCTCTCTAATGCTGAAGACAAACAAAATACACTACAGTAGTGTGCGTCTCTAAAGGAGGCTAGTGCCAGCCTGCTTAGGGCTTTACAGAAAGTCATTTCTACCTTGAATGATGTCTCAAAAGAGCAGGAAGCTGTTAAAGCTGTTAAAGATACTGAAGTACAGGGGTCATCCTCTTGTATCAGTTGAATGAGCAGAATACTGTGTGCTACATCATCAAAAACCTCTGAACAGCCTTCCTGTTCAGGAGACACAGGTACAGGCCATTTTACAGCAGATTAACCTGAACTTAGTGATGGCATGGAAAACTGTAACTGCGTGCTTCAGAAAGGGAAACGTCACCATGCAAACCAACTTACCACAGCTGCCTGAAGGTCAAAGCTGATGGATCCAGAAAAACTCTGAGCTGTCAAGACACCCAAAGCAATTGCATCTCCCTACCATCTCCCTCTAATAACTGTAATATCAATCACAGCTCCCATCTATCTGTCCTGTACAATCAAGTACTACTACTACTACTACAAGTACTACTACTACTAATATCTTTGCATATTTACAGAGAGACAAAGACAGATAGCTGACATTCAGCGTACTATCTCAGGTGAGAAAGCAAACGTAATATTGCTGCTTCCGAGAAAAGAATATGTAAAATTGTGCATCATAGCGATGCAGGTGATATTACAACCACAGAAAAGTCTCAAGTTTTCTTATTAGTGTATTTTTTATGTATACATAGGCATACAGACAAACACAGACACTCACAAAAGTATTTGGCAGCTGCTTTAAACAGATGGAGTCCTATAGATCTCCAGGGGAAGAGCCTGTGGAAACACAGGCAAGATACATATTACCATCCTTAAAATGCTCTGTGAAAGTAAGAAACTACTGAAGAGAACTCTTATCCTCATGTCCAAACTGAGTCATAGCTCCCATATAAGCCAGAAGTACCTTAGGGTCAGATAAAGACAAGCATAATCTTTTAACATGTGGTCAGCTGCACAACCAAAAATGTTACTGCAGATTCTGGGAAACAACCACATCAGAAAACTGATATTCTGGAAACTGAATGCATCAGATTATTTTTGAAAGCTGATTTTACAAGCAGTATTCTTAAAACCTTCCATGACGGAAGAGATTTTTACTTAGAAAGGGAAACAAAGCTCCCATACGCTCATTTTTTGACTAATCCAGGAGAAAACAGACAAACAAACAAACAAACAATCCAGTACCTTCGAAGAAGGATTGATCCTCAGGCAAAACAAAATCATAGCGGGAAACACTGACATTGCTGACTTTTAATATGCATTTAATTCTCTCCATTCAGTCTCAAAAGTTCTATTTCTGAGCTTTTGTTTTGCAACTGTATCTCTGTGAATCCAAAGTAAAGTGGCTTTCAAGTTCAAGGAAACCACCAACGTGGATTATAACATCTACACAGAAATACACATTTGCATAACAATGTATCTATCTTGCTATAGTCCTAGTTAAGAAATATTTTTTTCCTTGGAAGGTGGTTCAGAAAGTTATGCCATCAAAATATAATAAGAGTTGGATTCCTTTTTTCAAGTTTAGTAACTGAATGCAAACAGATTTCAGAGGAATTTCCTGATTGTACAAAAGTCAGCAGCGTCATGGAAAGACAATCCATATTAGAGATATAGATCATAGCTTCTAGAAAAGTAACTAATAGTACGGCAAATGTCTTCAAGCTGTCAGTAAACGTACCTTAGAGGATTCTGAAGGGATCTAAAAGGTTTTGAAGATTGGATATCATAATTTAGGTAGGATAATTTGTCCCCTTTGTCATTTAAAAAGTGCTATTTATCCAAACCTATTTGTCTACTTTATATAAAACCTTCTTCCAGATTTCTCTGGAAAAAAAGCTGCATTAGGTAGGTAAGTCAGGAACAACTCTGTTTTGCTATGTTTTATTCACCTTACTCCATTTTTTGAATTGTTTCAAGTAATCTCGGCAAATATTTAATTCTGTGTCTCATTTCCACCACTTAACTGCTTTATGATTAGTCTTTAAACGTTTAGAACTTGGTTCAGTTACTTGCCCAGAAATCTATAGTGCCACCTAAGACACCTGAGGATATCCAGAGTCTCCACATAGAAATGGCAAATAAAACACATGGTTTACAGGAGGAGACCAATTCCCTCTGGAGCCCTAGCTGAAGGCTGAGCACGATACTACTATACTATATGTATACATGTGGACAACTGATTCAAGTGCAGAGGGTATATCAGACATACCCACTTCATTTGACATTCTTTGCTCTGGGTCCTGGCTTGGACATACAGATTTAATTTCTCTGTCTGCCTACAAAAAATTCTTGCATGACCTCAAGAGAAGTCCCTTCTTCCAACTCGTCTTTAATTCCTCATGAATTCAGGAGAGGCAAACAATATTTTTTCGTCATCTGCCTTGTACGGACACATGCCCAAAAGCATTTAGAAGTGAACTCTCCATACATATTTCAGTGGAAGTTTAAGTTTCCTACAAGAAACTGAGCACCCTGAATCAGTACTTAGTGCAGCTATGACATTAATGTAGGGAGCTGTATATGAGCACCAACAGTCCTGTCAACGTATCCTGCACATATACTGTATTGTATAATGGTCACAAAAGCAAAAAGACCTTCTTAGTTCATTCACTCTTCTACTCTTTCCTATCCCAGAAATCCATCGTTTTGGATACAGGCCAGTGTATTTGCACAGTGCTCATGTTCTTGTCCAGGGACAGTATACACAAATAAAATATGAATATAAATAAAATATAAATCATGTTAAAAAGGTTAATTCTAGCCAAAATTCCACAGGTTTATGAAGTTAAAAGAAGACACAAGAAAGTTATGAGCCTTGCAGAAAGCAAAGTGAATATGGTATTACTCTCGAAAGAGATGTTTTAGCCTCTTAACAGAGAGCAACATATTTTTTTATAAGGGGTGCAGTTGGATAAGTGGCTATAGAAAGCATTGCTTGCTGCTGCCAGGCACAGCAACTGTCTGCACTTTGGCCCAGCTGGACCTCACCCACTCGATTCCAAACTAGCTACCTAGCTCATTGTCTGAGGTAACCAGGACGCATTACTCCCTGGAGTGCCCAGTCTACTTAACAGTTCCAACATTATAAGCCCGCATGACTTGTATAGGCTATACGCTTAAGTCTCTAAAGAAAAGATGCATGATTTTTTTTCCCTCATGTGGTCTCCTTGAACCCTATGGCTTTCTATCTGATTGTGCACCGTGCTTGTGGTGTGCCTTAAACAACAATCTAGACAGTGCTTTTGTCTTCCAAGTCTTCCAGTGTTAAGTGGGAATGTATTAAAGAATGCATCTGCAATATGTTTAAAACCCGATTTCAAAAAAAAAAATTTAATTAGCTATCTCTCTGCTAACAAAACACAAATGCTTAAAAGCAAGGACATGAATAGATACCATCACAAACTGTCCACCTCTACCTCAGAAATTAATGCGTATCTCTCATTAAGTGTAATGAAATGCATATTTCATTATCGTACACTGACCTTAACACTGACCCACAGAAAGATGGGTATTATTAGATGGGGGTTTTTGCTATCTTGATTTCAGTCACAGAATATTTTCTTTAAAGAAAAGCTGTTACATGGACAACACTAGCAGCTAATTATCTATTGATAGTAAAATGCCATGGCAAGATACTTGTGATACATTAAGAAACCGTGTATATCCTCAAGCAAGGGCAGAAGAATGGTTCTAGTTCACCCAAGATTTACGGCTGAATTCTGCCCACTGGCTTTAATTGTCTCACATAGATGCTACAATCAATACTTGAAATGCCCTTGTCTGGTCCTCGCAAGATGACTCTGATTACCTAAATTATCTGCCTATTGTTCCTACACTCAGAATATAGTCTACAGAAATAAATTAAAAGAGTAGGAAGCCTTGCAGAGTGAATCAGAGTAGGATCATCTATTTTGCCTTGTAATCAAAGTCTTCCCACCCAAGCCCTTTGTGCAGTTGCACCAGCAGGTCTGCTGAAGAGATGAGCCTTCACTGACCTTCATAGCTATGAGTGAGCACAAGGGTTCCTGGCCGCAGGCAGGTCACCAAAAACTGCCTTCCACAGAGCACCTGGGGAGTTCACTGCAAGCTCTCTCCTCCACCTTTGGGAAAAGGGTTGGAACCACTTTCTCTTTAAAATGTTACCACTTACCACTTTTGCAAGTGATGACTGGAGCACTGAGAAGTCTAGCTCAGTACAGTCAGGTAACACATGTTAAGACACTTTTGAAAGTCCTGGGCACCTCTGCAGGGTAAGCAATGTTAGCATGGGTAAGAAATCAGGTGTTCACAGGACTCAAACGTGTATTTTGACAAACAGTCTGTGTAGTTGCACTTTTGTTCATTTTTCATAAAGGCTATGCAGTATTTACTGCAGAGCTGCTGGCAAACGTATAATATTTTACATACGTATTTCACTTTGGTTTGCAGTTGAAATGTTGTTTTGCAATAAACTGCCTCTGCTGTTGGTGAGAGCAATACAAGAGTACTGAAGCTGGTAGAAATACCTGTCGCTTAACTAAATTTGTGAATTTGTCTCTTTATTTTCATAGAAAAACAGGTCGAACTTGTTTGTTTATTCTTGAGGCAGCACCAATTTTAGATTATTCCTAACTATTCTTTTATTTGTTCTTAATTGCTTGGGATTTCAAAATGTATGACAGCTGCTGGCCTCACTGTTTTCCCTAGTAACAAAGAGGAGACATTAAATATTGTGTTTGTTTGTGTATCTGGCATTTTAGAAGGTAGAGAGTTTCCTTTTATTTATTATTTTATTTAGATAAACAAAATAAAACTTGACATACATCTTTGCTATTTTCTTTATTCTTTTATTTAGACAGATAAAATAAAAGCTGACATATGTTTTGGTTTATCAGTATTATAAATATTACCCATGTTCTGGAAGCACTTGAAGTTGCCACAGTGATATGAAAGCACTCCAGCCCTAGCTGCTGTATAATATACTAAAATACACTCCCTACTGCCAGAAGACTCCTATGACCTAAAGACAGAAGGAAATAGGGAAAGGTTAGGCAGAGACATTTTGTGTTGCTTAGATAGTGTTGCCTCATTTCAACACTCACTCTCTATATATGCAGAACAGAGTATAGTTGGAATATCTTAATCTTTGCACTCTTATTTGCTTCCTAGTTTTCATTTTCATGCCGAGTTATCTGTAGCAGAATGTGTCTAGGAGGGGTGGAAAAATGTGGGTGTGAGTTATTAATACTCTATGCGAGTAGGACAGTACTAGGGGAGTGAGAGGGAGGAAGGCACAGAGTGTGAAGAGCACAGACTTGAGAAGAACAAGGGGGTCATTTGGCTGAAGTACTGTTTGATAAACAACAGCACATGGTTCCATGACAGCATGAAAATGTAAGACAAACATCTCCCTGGATGTACTAAAACTGTTCCTAATACTGTACAGTGCGTCAACTCCACTGTCCACCACCAGCTATCTTCCTCTCTCCAGTGTTGGTGAGGCACATTCTGCATCTCTTCTCTCACTCTTTCCCAGACTTCACATTTAGCTAACTTTGTGTCTGGACTGTTTCTAATATATTCATTTTTAATGCTCCTCTGTATTAAAAGTCTCTTCATACATAGCTTCTGTCCTCTTTTTCTTTTTTTTTTCCATCATTTCAACCCCATTTCTTCACAATTCTCATTTAATTTGTGACAGTGCTTTTGTTGGTTCATAATTTCTAAACTTTAATACCTAAACCCTGCTTCTGATCTTATGTCCACATGTATCACATGTCCACAAACCTAGACCAGGAAGGTTGTAGTTAACCTGTTCTTTATATTCCTACTAATTTAACTGTTACCTCTGACAAAAATTTGGAATTTGTTCTCGTAAGATCAAAAGAATATGACAAAATCACCATAATTAAATCAAATGACAATTCTCTCTCTTTGATCCTGGTTCAGCAAAGTCCTTGCACCATACTTAACATTTAGCCTGAGCATAAATTTCATTAAAATCAAGCACGTGCTTAAGGCCCTAAAATAAGCTCTCCTGGCAACAGACATCTGTAACTAGTTAGAAACATTTAACCATCCATAACTATCTTTCTGCACTGTGCTTCTGCTTCTATTGCTGCATTATCAATCTTCATTCCTGTCTCTTTGTGCCTGGACAGAAATTGCCTTGGTTCTTGAAAATCTAACTCACTCAAATTTATTCCTATTCCCTTCCCTTCCTCCTTTCTGAGCATGTAGAAATCTTTCGTTTCTATCAGCAAACCTCATTGAAAAGCAAACCAAACACACATCCTCTGTGTGTCACAGTGACTTTGAGTCCTCTTTCCTCTGTCTTCTGTAACTTTTTACCCTGGAAATTCCACATGCCCTGGTGGGAAATGTGCACAGCGCATGATTTTCACCTTTTCAGTTTCAGGTTATTAAGCAAGTTATTCTGTGGGTCTCATTAATGGCTTCAACGTCTGAAATATAAGCTTTCAAACCATGACAAGCTTTTGAAAATACTGGTTTGCAATTGTTTTTTAACTTATTTTTTTTTCTTGGATTGTTTCTTATTGTAATTAGCAGTCTTCTTAGATATAGTAAACCCCCTCCAGTAATAATATCTCCTCACCACTGCAGATTTTTCTTATAAAGTTTCAAGCTCTAATTTCCTTTTGGCTGGATTTTTTGTTTTGGTTTTTGGTTTTGTTTTGTTTTGTTGTTGTTGTTGTGTTGGTTTGGTTTGAGGTTTTCTAGATATCTCAGTAAACTGTCTTCCATACCTAGGATCTCATGTCTGTCTCCAAAGAGGATTACTAGCAATGGTAACTCAATTTTTTTTTTGGTCTGCATGAATTCTCTAAAATGTGTTTATAGTAAAGCTACAGATGAATTTTCAACTACCTCTTATATTTTAATCCTTCCCTCCTATTCTATCACTATCCACAACCAAACTTATTTTAATGACACATTCGAATTTCAGGGCAGATGTTGTTAACCAGGGGATGAGTTTTGCTGAGATTTACCAGGTGACTGACGAGGTAGATTTCTTGACAAACAGGATCAGGGTGTAGGACATGGAGTCAGTGGTTGGATTCGAAGCCAGTAGTTCAGCTTCATGGCTTTGGTTGCAAGTCAGCAGAAAGATTCTCTTCTATGAGTTTCCACCTTGGCCAACTTCAATGCACACGTGGTGAGATGGTGCAATGGGAGTGTTAGATGTTTGTGTTAATGTAGGTGTAATAAGCCTATTCACACAAGTACTTAAGAAGAAAGTAAGCATGTAGTCCTAACACAGGAATTTGTATTTTTTTTTAATCACTTTGTCTCAGATCCTTGAACATATTTGTCATCCTAAATTTCAATTAAAATCAGGTAAATCGTTTGATGAAATAAATGTCTGTTACACCCATAAATATCATTTAATTCTGGAGTTTTGATCTTTCGGAGGTCTTTTTACTGGCCTCCACAGAGGTCAATGAAACTAATGAAAAAATTAACATCAATTATTTCAAGTCAGGCCTGAAATGGAGAACCTCAGATTTCCCGGTTTCATGGTATCAGAACTAAACGAATCCCTTTCATCTAAATATAGCTCTCCCTCCACCATCTTCATATGTAAAATTCAGAAGCTTAACTCCACCACTGGTATCAGTGAGATGCTTTTCCCAAGCGACTTTCAGAAAAAGCCATCAGAAATTGTTGCTGAATGTCATTTTCAATATCACCATTGCAGCTTCTGTCCACTGCAGATTAAAAGTATCTTTCAAGCACCACTTTGAATTAAATAAATCACAGTAACATTCCAGCTACCCCATAATCTCTACTGGAAGACTTTCCCGGCATATTTAGACTACAAATGTATTTCTATCGGCACCATGGAAGTCAAGAGACTGTTAAATGTCTTTACTATAACAAGACTCCTGAGGAGAATGAAAGCTTTTAATTTTTAGCAATCTCTTTACAGAGTATAGTATTACTGTGGGAGGAATATTTTCCTTTTAGGGCTATACAAATCCAAGTTGGTAATAAAACAATCTTTTATTCTTAATATTAAATATTCACTATTATTCAGTTTTATTTAAAAATCTCTTCTCTGTGGAATATGTTGTTCAAAATGTCTAAAGTGATAATTTTTATAATTAATACCATTATGGTATTTCAGTTTATATATTAATGAAGAAAGAGTTAGTGATTAGCAGCTATATCTCTTAAATATTAGAAACCAGGAAGTGCTTATGCTGAATGTAGCATGTTCCATTGTTTAATATCTATTGTTTTTTTCCCATTTACAACTCTCTAAAACAATATATATCGCCTCTTTAGTACCTCTATTGCACAGAGTTTGGCGACGCAAATACTCTATTTAAAGTATAAAGTAGGCACTGCTGGGAGGACATAACACATGAACAAAAAAGATCAAGTGTTAGAGCCAGGATTCATGCCTCCAGCTTCAGGCAGTCACTGTTACCGTTCTATATCGTAAATGTAGAGAGAGAAGCAACTCATGAAAGATTCATGCCTTTGGCAGTCTAAGTCACCCTTTGCAGGTGACTAACTTGCACCGTGGGGCAGTTTTATACAGATATTTAATCATTTAAGCCCATAACCTAACAGGCATTTAAGCCCTTACCTTCCATTGCAATAAATTCAGCAAAGGCACCTTGGTCTGTCTCCCAGTGTCCAGCGGAACTTTCAGAAGCAACCAGGTACCTTGGATAGGATTCAACCCATCTAACTTCAAGTGTGTCTGGTATAAGCATCTATAGCTGACCTGAGCATACAGATTCTGATTACAACAAATTGATGAAAATAATCAACAAACTCAGTGAAGATTACAGTGTTGTTCCTCTGATCAGATGTAGATGCTTGATCTAGAGTGAGCTGTAGGCACCTTGAGCAGTGATACATGAAAGTCAGCAGAGCTGAACACATATCCATAATTTGAATCAAAGTTCACATAGAATTTACCTTCCAGTTAGACAAGACACTGCTAGATGCATCTTTAGGCATCTGAATACCTTTAAGAAATTGGTCTTCACAGCCCAGTTAGACTATAAGTGGAAAACCTCCTCCATTTCAATGGAAATTGGGTCAGATTCTGAAGGCAGCTCACACTGAATAGTTCCAAGTATCAGTCACTCTGTACTGTTATGCCCAAAGTAAGCCTGGTCATACGAGCATGCAGAGAGGCAATGTTTGAGGCAAAATTAAGCTGCATTTGCCTCTCAGCCTTCTCAAATGTGAGATGTAGTAAAGTAAATCCTTATTTGGTCTTACTCCTGTTTCTAGACAGGAGTGACTTTATGGCTACCTAGCAGCATTCTCATTAATGCAGGGCAGAGTTTCTATGTATTACTTGTCTTCTGCATCAATTTTTCATTTGCAGTTTATTCACAGAACTCTTTACCTGTGCCCTTGAAGAGTCATCTTCTTCAAATGACTGAACTGATTGCATTACACAAAGTACATCAGTAAAATATTTTTGGGAAGTAAAACAAGATTTTACTCTTTTCAAACTGTTCCTAATGTTCATAATGTTGGATTCATCACTGGGTAGAAATGCAGCATGCTAGCAGCATGATTATGGCACTGGGTATCCCTTTGAAAAATCCTACATTATGAAACATGAAATTGGTTAATTGTGGACAAAATAAGGCTAGAAATGAAGTGCCCGCTTTTTAGTAGAAGTTAATTAACTGACACCTGCATTGGGTATAGTATATATTCTCTATCATTCTTTATAGTAAAATTAGCTGTCTTTCTCAAAGATGTGCAGTGCCTAGATCAGAAGTTGCAGCCTTGATGTATCTATTACTTGGTGAAATTATGTCTTCCATTACAAGTCAGGATGTCTGACTACTGTGGTCCTTTCTGCCTTTAATGTCTGAAGCTTTTTTCTCATCTTGACCTTGAACCAAAGTCCAACAAATTCAGTGGGAAACTATCTTGTGATTTCAAAGGACGTCTCCCTGCAAACTGGCTATAAAGTGCAAACTCACTTTTCAGGATTCCTGATGGCTGGGACAGAAAAATAGGGTTTCTTTTACCCTTGGAAATGGGATTTGCTTAATGGAACAGAGGCTTTTTTTATCTGCATATGCATTAATTTTACACAGACATCTTTCAGGATTGCTGCCTGTTACAGAATATTACAGCACTATGTAGGTTGTTCAGTGAAAAGTTCAAATTAACATAAGAGAAGGAAAATTGATTTCTGGATATTATTTTAGTGTTGTATTCTCAAAGTTAAATGAATAGGGGTGTATTGTATATAATCACGTATGTGGATAAATTTCCTGTCATCCTCAGCCCAGAAGTCATCTTACTGTAGATATGAAGACTGGCTTAGGAAAGCAAGGAGGATTTGGCCTTTAGATTACTTTGGGCTTATTATCTTGAGGAGGAAACGTAGAATGTAGTTAATTATAGTTGTTTCTCATTATGTTACTCATTAATAAATAACTCTTTCCCATGCTCAGATGGCTATCTTGCTGAGAAAGGTATGTACTCTATTTACATCTAAATTATGATGTTGAATCATTTCAATGGGCTGCGTATGTCATTCCTCAAACTTTAGTCACCATGTGACCTCCCTAGGGCTCTCAGGTTGGTACATTCAAGATTAATTAGACACTGGCTCCTTATTAGGAAGCTATTTAAGAATATGCATTTAATTATTGTGAATTACTACAGGAATTAATATAATCTGACCTTATTATCAATACAAGTTAACTAAGTGGTGTCTGGTTTACCTCAGCATAAGGTACTCAAACACAGTATTTTTATGGACATTGTTCAGGTAATGACACTAAGTCAAACCCACATACAGAAAGGGCCAAAGTTTCTAACAATGCTCTTCTGCTTTGGGGAGCACAATCTGCACACACATATATGCATTTGGACCTCAGTTAAGAGTAGTAGACAACAGAAACAAGTGCATAAGCCTATGCTTGTTGTTCACTTTGTATGCACAGCAGTTGTCCAAACAAACTGGCATGTTCAAAAGTATCCTTACAAGTGCTGAGAAAACACTTGTGGTTTTACTGGGTACCCTTCAGGGTTCCCATAGGTAGCTTTGTGTTTTTTCTGAATACAAATGGCTACATTCAGCTTGCACACGATCAAATGAAGTGATACTATGAGAGGGCTCTCATTAATTTTAATAAGATTAATTTCTGAGTAACATGCAACTCCATGAGTATGACGGTGACCATACCTCGTTCAAAGATACTGCTGTAGGCTGCTCCACTGTATCACTGCATATTAGATTTTCTGACTTACATGACCTGGGTTTGTGTTTTATATTACTTTTATTTTATGCTAGCAGCTTTTCACATGTAGTAGTACCAGAGGGAATATTCTTACTTTCTCTGGAGATTCAAAGAAATTTGACTTCTAGTTCTTCCATCACTTCTTAGTGTGACAGAGATAATACTTGCATTTTACAGATAGTCCTAGGACAGACAGTATTTGGGGTATGCAATGTTTTAATTCCGTCTCCTTTGTATTCCTGTTGCTCCTACTGCCATTCATGGCAATGTCCCTTTTTGTGTTAATTTGTTGTGAGTTGGTGGGGGGGGGACAGAGGGGGGGATCTTAACTGACATCTGGTGAGACTTTATTTCCACAGATAAAACAGCTTTGCTGTTGTCCGTGGGGAACATCTTGACAATACACATCAAAGCTGATGTAATTTCCATGTTCCATTAACATTTTTCTTTAACTGTGAAGATGTAAAACAGAGTTATGTGACTAGCATGAAGGCAATGCCATAAAGTTCTCTGTGACATCATGCTTTACATCACAGGCAATGCCTACCTGACCAGAGGCACTGTATGTACAGCTCTAATAACAGAACAAGATTTGATACTCAGCCAAAAGAATACCAACAAATTAGTCTTATATGTGATTTTTTTCCAAGCCATCTTTTAGCCTGAGGAGTTATGTAAAACTGTGCCCCTAAAGGCAGGGAACCAATAGGGCTGTAAACAAGAAACTTGAAGGGATACAGAAATTTGAATAAAACCACATTAGATGATGCCTAAGTATCTGCATTTCACTCATTTAAATATCATCTAATATGCTGCTAATCCTATATCTATTGTCTAGTTATCACATGGTTTTGTTTCTTGGGTATCCTTTCTTTACTGTCTGCATGGAACATTCTCACTTTCCTTATACTTAACCCCTAGACTTACTTCTGTTACTAAATTCAAACCAGCTCTAGGTCTGGTCTCAAAGAAATAAGGTCATAGTATAAGCAAAATGAATGCAGCCAAGTTACAAGCATGTCCCACATATCACCTGTAGGCATCTCTTACTTGCCACCATACAAATCAGTTTTGTCACTCCAAGCCACTCCACTCTGAACACAACCGTAGTACTGGTTAAACAACAACTCCAGAAGTGACAGCAACCTACAAGTATGAGGGTCCTTACCCAGAAAACACAGAGGAATTATGGTAATATTATCATGAACGGATAGTAGAGAATTCATTTACAGTGAATTATAAACGGCCTAAATAATTTACTTTTTAACAGTCTTCTTACCTCTGACTCTTCGACTGCATTCAAGGCTGCCAATGCATTGCCTTGGAAGACAGACATACCAAAAATTACAATAATCTAGTCTAAGGAGGTCATGAGAACATGTATCTAATGAATATAGGGTAATAATTACAGCCTATTTAATTACCTCTGAGATAAAGCAGGAACTTTAATTTTTTTTATAATTGATGTTGCTGACATCTTTGTACCTTTTACATGTATTAGTTGTAAAATCAGCCACGTTAATGTCGAAGTTGATAAAAATGTCACAAAGTAAAACAAAGATAATGGATCAGAAGAGTCTTTAAATGTCAAATAAGCAGAAAGGTATTGACAGATAGATACTTCACTACCTTTATGCTACACATGAGCGCTGCAATACATGTACAACATGAGTGAGAAGGTGAATCAGGAGCTCCTGGTTGAAATACTGTCAAGTTTTTGTTTGGTCAGATTTTCTCAATGTAATTCTAATTTTTATACTTGCCTTAGGACATTATCATGAAAGCAGGTGTATTAGACTAGACACTTAATGGAAGAATCCACGTTATTATACAGACATCCATGTTAAAATATCGGATAGCTTCAGGCCCCAAACGTGGTAAACTTGTAATTACATGGCAACTATATTCAGGTAAATTGGCTTATTGAAGTTTTATATCTGCCTCACTGGGAATTTGGAAAATAGTCCCTTTAACAATTGAAAAAAGAAAAAAAGATCTGGCTCAATAACGTTCTTTTTCTCATACAGAACGTTGCTTAGTCTTTCTCCATGGACTGATCCTGCATCTCTGCAACCAAAGACAGTTTTACAGCCAATGAGAGTTTAACTTCACTGGGAATAGGAGAAGGTCCTCTGTGCCCAATAGACCTTGAAATTAACACAACTTCTTTATATTTTTGCCTTTTTTCAACTAATCTCAGTGTGAGCACAGATTGCAAAGAGGTCTTTGCTGTCAGCTCGCTCTGCCCCTGCTGTATCTTCAACAGCAGAGAACAAACAGAGCTGAAGATAAGTCCCACACAGACAAGAGAGTTTATTGTGGATCATTGGTTGGGCAGTTTTTGAGAGTCATGTTTGCATTTGTCAGTTATTTAGTATCCCTTCCTTCCTCCCATCTTAGGCAATAACTTTGTGGCCAGAGATATGGCCTGTGAGTCCAAAGGACACTATGAGATAGCCTTGCAGACCTCAGCTCTTGGTGCAGTGGGATGTCTGATGGTGGGCTGAGGAGTCAGATAGTTTTTCTCCTAGCACACAGCACTGAGATTACCAAGAAGCAGAATCTCAGAGAGCAACAGCCCTCTTCTTACACCATAGTCCAAGGTCTTCTCCCCATAACAGGGATGTCCAGGCACCAGGGAAAAAGGTGATGTTTGAGGGAGAGACATAAGACAAAAGTCTAATGCAGATATCCCACTAAAGTTGTATAGGTGTATTCATTGTAGAATAAGGGCATTTATGTATACTTTTTCTGCCTTAATTTAGGCTAAAAATTCTTTGAAAATATCTCTGTCTGCATTAGTTTACCACCAAGTGTTACTACATTTCTTCATGCATATTTTAACTCTATCATTCATGCCCTGTTATAAAAACAACAAATTATGAATATTTATTATTTGTAGGATCATTTGACAGATAATAGCTGAAGTAAATCATCCTGCTGCCTTTTTAACCAAAACACAAAAGGATACAGACAAACATACAATACCCTGTATAAAAATACCCGCTCAAAACCAGACTCGACCATATTTTTTGTTAGTAGAACATAAAAAATAACTTTCTTCCTCATGAAATCCTTTTAAAACTACAGCAATAATTTATAATTTTGACTCCATCATACTAATAGATTGTTTTTCTTACATTTTTACATATTAATTCTAGAAATTTAATTCATTTATGCATATATAAGAGAAAACACAAAGTTTCTCTTGATGCAGTTGATAGTCATTCAGGATTTGTTATTTCACACAAGATTTAGCTACAGAGCTCTCTCCATCTCAACAAAAGAAGAACACTGATTCAGAAATGTAATGTGCACATGTAGCAGTGAAAACTGGGCAAACAGGCAAATAGGGCACTGGTGTTACCTACCAAAAAAAAGAAAAACCAAACCAAAAAAGAAACCACAGCAGTTCAAGAGGGTAGAAGTAATAACTTGTTTTTCTTCTGCTTCTTTGATCTTGGATTACACCGATGACAACAACCAGTCACAGGAAAGAAAAACAAGGTCATCCCTAAGGGATACAGCATAAAAAGTGAGAGCATTATGCACTTTCACCCCTTTTAGCAGACTGTTGTGACACAGCAGTTTTCAAAACTCTAAGATAATAATAATAGAAAGAAACCATACAAACTCCTCATTTACTTTAGTAATATTGTATAACTGATCTAAGAAGTGACACTTGAAGTATTATTTAGCTGGTTGCAATCCAGCACTTCAAAGTGTTTTTCTATGTTCCTGCAGAGCATTGATGACAACATTTTGACACAGGTTGTGGAGAAGCCAACAAGGAGAAGTGTGCTTTTGGACCTTGTACTAACAAAGAAGAACTGGCTGGAGATGTAAAACTTGGGGGCAGTCTTGGCTGCAGTGACCATGAGATGGTAGAGTTCAGGATCCTACAGTTGGTCAAATGAATCCATCCATATACCTGAATCCAAGGCACAGCTTGGCTTCTGGAAACCTATGGCAACAGAAAATTTATGTTTCAGTATGTTCAACATGCTGTCTCAGTCTACTCAGTTAGGCTTACATGTTCCATGACACAGAAAGTGGCCGAGGAGCAGCAGTTGACCATGGCTGGAGCTAATTTTCTAAATATTTAACTAAGACATATCTAAGCTTATAATTAATAAAAATATAAAACTTACGTGTAAAATGTCACGTTGATTACTACACTTGTAAGTATTAGGAGACTGACTGCATCATGCCTAGCAGTTGAGTTATTGAGGTGCATACAGGACACAAGCAAGCAAGTCAGGAATAGAAAAAGATTTGGAGACAGACACCAAATGGGGAGGAATTGCAACCAAACCCTGCCAGCTACCACAATACAGAAGGAGCTTATACTGTTGCTCTGTAATACGAACACCTTACCTCTGTCTTGCACCTCATCAGCACTGGGAAGCGGAAAGAAGGTTCACAACACATTTGTCAAAAAGCTGTTCTATTTGTAAATTCCACTGTTGTTACCTTGATTTCATACACCAAAACATGTGCTGTCTTCTTCATCTTACTCAACATTTTGGACACTTATCACACCTGCTCTTTGCTTTTAGCCTAGTAAGCCTCATCCTAAGCAAGATATCTAAACCAGACAGATCACCTGAGTCCGATTTCCTTCAGTTACTACAGAGACAAGAATTGTGCCTCAGATTTTAGGGTCTGCTTCACAAATATGTAAAAAGAAGGAATCTTGATTTTTTTCACTACCAAAATAAAATCTTTGCTATCATAGCTTCAACCATTGTAAATTGTTAATTTTCTTCAAAGGTAAAATTGTTGGAAGAAGTGCTACATAACCATGTTGTCTTTAGTCTTGTATCTTGCCATCTACAAATACTTGGAGATAAGTACGTACATATTTTCCTGGACAGGAATGCTTTCCTGAATCATGACCTTAACAGTTACACAGAAAAAAGACCTGACTATGAGGAGCATTTTGCATTTCATTGAAAAGAAGCCACCACTGGAATGGAAGAGAAAGTCATCCAGCCATATACAATGCCATTATCCAGTAGCTCATGGTTGTAGGTACATAACTTCTCACTCAGATGGAATTCTCAGAGGCAATTTGATGTAAATAGAATACAGTTTTCTGATACAGAATTTAACAGCTGTCTTTGCTATAGCATTTTGATTTGCTTTGCTTTCTCTACTAAAGTGAACAAAATGTGTTGAAAATCTACATATTAGTGCCACAGAAATGTATTTTTCTTGGCATCCCATTTCCTGTTTCCTTCTTTCCCAAGTTTGCTGTTCTCAGCTTCCCAAGACCAGCAATCCCCCAGCTGCATCTGATAATTCTCATCTCAACAACAACAAAAGAGAAAAAAGAAAAACTCTCTGCAAAAAAATATACTCATTTTCATGCCAAATTTAAAAGAAAAATAAGTAAATGAACAGCTGGACTACAGTAAATGATTTTTGACTAGTTAAATGGAATTTTATATACAGTCTTCTATAAGTATTTCCTCCACACCTGCAGCAACCCCTTTTCCCTCCATCTCCTATTCCATTCTGCCTGAAGATGATGATAACATGGGATCCTGACTCATCAGTTAATCTGGAAAAAATCCTAAATTGCAAGAAGCACAGTTAATTCTACTTTTTAATTTGGTGTCTTCCTCCTCTTCTTTTTATTTATTATAAAAAGCCAAAGATCTAGTGACTCTTTATATCAGTATAATGAAGAATTTTGCCATGGGAAAACAGTTTATTTTTCAAGATCACTACAAAACAAACTTTTAGTGTAAAATAGGTTATTTTTTATTTATTTTATTGGAACTCAAAAGGTTTTTTTCCTATATAAGAGTTGGGGTCAAGGAAAGGCGGTGCCTGTTTAGTTGAAACGTGTCCATAAGGAAGCATTTGTTAAAAGTTCACATCTCCCCCCCCAAAAAACCCTACCAAAAAACACTATGAGTTACATTATTTCAGCAACTGCCTAACTATGCACAGTTTGGTGCTCTCACTGAGAGCTTTGAAATACATTCTAGATACTTCTACAGCCCCTGTTGTATTACAACAAAGAATCCAACATTTTTCTCCCCAGTGAACCTAGAAATAAACATTGAGATTGCTTAGGCTCCACTCATTTAAATATTTTAAAATGTAAAAATAAGATTAAGTGGATTTTGGAATTATGCAAAACAATAGTAGACCTTTAAAGGAAACATTGCTCTAAATTTTCATATCATATAACAATGTATTATAAAAGAAGATTAATAGATTATTAAAAAAAAAAAATTAAAGCTTTATTTACCTAAAAAAGCTTGACAGAATCAATTACCACAAGCCATGGGCAGCATGTACTTTAAGCAATGATCAATGTTGGTATTCATTGAAAATAAAGCTGATGCAACCTATACTTTTTTTTTTCTGCACACTCTGTCACAATATTACTTGATGAGTATTGTTACTTTAGTTGATTATTAAATGAGACTGGTATATCACCTCCCCTAATTGAACAATTTATCAAGAATGTTTGCCTTTTAGAATGAACATTCTAAAGGATGGACAGAAAACAGAGTCAGTAAAAACTACTTACCTTGTAGGAAACAAATAATACAAGTTTTCATCAAACAAACAGGAACCAATGGATGTGTACTTATCTTCAAATGCCATTTGACTGACTGACATTTCTTCTGGTTTCATTATTCATGTGTCAGGAAGTAAATAAGTGAGTTTTATAGACTTCATGTTAATTTATTCTGGCAACATTGCTTTCTGGAGTATTATAGTAAAGTTTGTACTGAAGGATGATGAAAACTCTGCCCTCCCCCACTCATTCAATCTCTAAAACTCAGACACCTTGGTTTCTTCAATACTTTTCCTGTGATTTCAAAAGATGGAAATTTATTGCAGTGCAGTAGATATGAGAGTGCATGTACATGTCTGAATTACATACATAATATTTTAATCACATTTTCAGACCTGACAACATTGGTAGGAAAATTCACAGCAGAAATTCTGATATAGACTTTGTTAAAACCACTGGTGGAACCAAGTGGGCCTATCTCTACAATGGTTCAGCACCTTGAGTTACAAAACTTCTGAAAACAGGTAACAAAACTTAACTTACTTCTTGTTGTTTTGTTTGTTTGCTTGTTTTTGTGGTTTGGGTGTTTATTTCATTGTTTGTGTTTTTCTACAGCATGAGAGTAATTCTGACATCAAAAGTCTCCTGCCAACAGTGGAAGTGCTGGCAACTATATTTAACAAACCTGGTATCTTTTGGTTTTGATTTAGCCCCTAGCAGTTATTCTTTCCTGTTGTTTGCAGTTCTTTTTGTATTGGAAAGAAGAAAGGAATTCAGCTGTTTTGTGTACAAAAAAGAAAGGAGATGGTGAAAACCATACAAGTTGTCTCATGTCAAACATAAGGGCAGGAGGAAGCAGGTGGCAGGAATCCCATTTGTTTCAATGGGGCTTGATTGCAGCTGACCCAAAAAAGAGTTTGCGCTGTTTCAGCTCACCAGCAAGATCTGCCTAAACATGACTTGGATGCTGCTGAAAAGCTGGCAAGTTATGAAAGGGCCTCCCAACTGTGGCACACCACTTGGTTCTCTTTATTTCTTTGTTCTCTCCAGGTGTTTTCCAGGACAGGTTTTGTTGTTTCATTGATTGGAATGTTGTTTTTTGTTGGCTTGATTGCCTTACTTTATGACAGTCTACCTTTGGAAAAAGTTAAATTGCTTTTTGAAAATACAAGAGGGACTAGAAGCGAAAAGAACTTTTGGGACATGAGAAGTCACCTTATGTGAAGATTCTTTTCTTTTCAATGTCAAGGTTTTGCCCCATTGTTTGGCATGTCTAGGGCAGCTTCCACCACAGTTTCCTCCCACAATGATGTGTAAGTCATTCCCAGTCATTAACGATTTCAGAGGGAAAAGACTGGTTTGGACAAAAGTTGAATTTTGTAAATTTGAAAAGATACCAAACTTGATTAAATATATAAAAACATCAGTAATGTCATTGTTGCCTTGCCAGCAGAGTGAAAGCAAGGTTACGGTTAGGGTTCTGAGAGCCACAAAGCCTACAGCTCCAGGGACACTGGGGCTGCAAAAACATGCCAAGGGGAGCACAGCACTGCACCTACATTTCTCCCTCCACACCTTTCTCATCTGTGCCACCCATGTGTGTGGGTAGCTGAGATGAATGACCAAGCTGCCATTAGGGCCATGGTTATGGTTTGTTGTTGTTGTTTCATGCCAGAACATGACAAATCTTAAAAGATAATCTTTCCAGAACATGACAAATCTTAAAAGATAATCTTTCCTTGACTTCAGTTATTTTATTTGAATTACACTTGTATCAGCATCAGGTTCCAGCCTTATTCACTACCAGCTGAATCAATTACCTTTCCTGATAAAACAATTTTCCAATGTTTCAGGTTTTAAAATATGTGATTTCACCAAGGCAACAGTCACTGACTTCATAGCAAGAACCTTTTTTAAATTATTACACACCCCATTCGCCTTCTCTATAAAGAAAAGCAATTTAGTGAGAGTAAGTTGGTTAAATTAGAGCAGTAGGTGCATCAGACACTGGTAGAACTCTTTAAATGCTGTGTTATGAATCAGGGTAAATGTATGCATACTGGATAATTGTCTTTAAGTCAGAGATAATATAAACATGCAACACAGCGATGTTTATAAGGAAAATTATCAGCTGTTTCTCCTAAAAATGCTCCTTATCCAGTTGGGAAAAAAAGTGTCTCCTGCAGCACTCAATCAAACTTGTCTAAGCAGAAGAGGCAAATTTTGTTTATTTTTTAAAAGATTCTTTGCACCTGACATGTCTCCCTCCTCCTCTGAAGTGGAAGTTAAAGATCACTGATGAGCCTAAGAAGCAATATTAAAATTTGCAGCAATGTGCATGGCCAAGCAGTGGAGCCGGTTGCCCAGAGATGCTGTACAGTCTTCATCCATGGATCTAATACATGACCTAACTGGCTAAAGCGTGAGGAACCTAGTGTGACTTCATAGCTGACCCTGCTTTGAGCAGGAGATCGGACTGCAGATTTCCCTCAGGTCCCTTCCAGCCTGAATTATCCTGTAATGCTATGATTATATTACCTATATTTTTCTAGACAAGGTTCATTTTTCTAGGGAATAAATGATTTTCTAAGAAAGATGATAGCCTTCACTAAAAAGGTACTTTCAGACAGTTCCCTGGTGTTGACCTCACACTCTCACACAGTTGCTTTTGCTCTTTTGGTCACAGCAGATTACCTCTCATCTTGTCATAGAAGTTTTTGAACATGCTTGAAGACATCCTTCTTTTAGTGTTTCAAATATCGGGGATGACTGAACTACTCAGAAGATAGCTCAGTTCTCCACTGGGAGGTAGATCCCTTATACCTGACAGCAACAAAAATTACAAGACTGTCCCTAGCAGCCCCACAAGTAATTGGCACCCCCAAATCCCGGATGGGGTAGGACACCTCATCAAAGTGAAACATAGGTAATCCTTGCATTGTCTGATGCCCTGCTCCTTACTAAGCAAGACTTTTGAGCAGGGCAGAGATTGCTCTGCTTTGCTACACATCCAGTGAATTACCTTTTGCTTCTCCCTGGCTGAAATTGCTCTAGAAACATGAGTCAAAGTGATGCCATGTACAGCCGATAAAAAAGTGGTACCATGTCATTTTTCAGTTCTGGCTGCTTTCTCAAGATTTATACAGGCATCCAAAGATTAGTCAAATAATTGTTCAGGACAGCCCCCAGCCTTGGAATTGGAAGCCAATAAAGCAGGAAAATCTTTGATTTTGTTTACAAATCAGAAAACATTCTCTGCATTTTTCTGAGGCAGCACCTCTGCAGTTGGCAAAGAAACAGTTTATCCCATCTGAAGTGCTGGCTTTGACAGTGCTTTGTCAGCCACTTCATCTCTTGATATCAAACCTTGCATCAGAAACAGCAGCACTAAGAAAAAAGCTGATGTCTCTATTTCTTTTGCAAACCAGAGGATCCAGTGTCAGATGCAACAGCTGTTTAATCTTAGTTCTAGAAAGATTTTTGCTCTCTGTCTTTTGAAATACTAGGTTTTACCATGATTTCCTGTTTTCTCTATGTGCCATAACCCGTACTGTGATTTTAACTAAAAAGGTTATGGGAGAATCAAAAATGTGGTTCAAGTCTGGGTAATGACATATCTTTTCTGACTCTTTCTGTGTCTGGATCTGAAATTTGTGTTGACACAGATAATAAGTACTTTCTTCGTTAAAACAAATTTCTCTTATGATGGCTTTTCTTTACCAGGAGACAGCTGTTACTTAGGTATCTGTCTGATAGATAGGTATCTATACTGTCAACATTTTAGTCTCAAATCCTGCATACTGCTACTGTCTAGAGGTGGCTAAAAGATGCTGTCTAGAGGTGCCCAAAGCTCTGCAGGAGCTTATACTTCTCACATAAAACTTCCCCAGCGACTTTCTGTTCCAGAAGGGTTGACTACAGAAAAAAAGACAGCTATTAGCAGTTTTGAGTTTTACAAGACTCAATTTCACTGGGCAGCTGCAGATTTTGGGGAGCTATTTCATACTAGAAACACTTCTTTAAGTATTTCCAAAAAAAATATTCTCAGAACTTCCATTCCTGAGGGTTAAAGAAAAAGATGAAATGAAAGAACCTATTCCAGTTTGATTTGGCTTGAGCGCTTTTTTTCTTTTTTCTCTCTGAGTAGCTTTCTCTACTTTCTCAGTAGTACTGATGTGTCAGAAAGTGCAGCAGGCAGAGACATCACTGAGCTCACAGCTTTGACACCTGGAAAGCCCACAGTCTACCAACCTACATGAAGAAAAGATCAACATTTGGGCACATTTACCAAAACTGGGACAAAATCCCAGCCTCAGAGAAGCTGTTTGTAACCCCAAGGTGAGTTTTCCATTGCACAAGCTAACCTGAACAAAACAAGCCATCTAGGCACTCTGTTCACTGCTGTGTACATCTCCAGCCAGCACCTAGTCTATAATTGTACATAACAATCTGTCCACTGAAAAGTGACATGTGTTCTTTCTTAACTCATGGAGACTCACCTATTCCGGATAGCAAACACATACCTTGAAAATGTCATATATTCACAAGCCAAATTCTCCACCAGAAGTACAGATCAGTATAACTGATTTGCACAAAAACACTATTCCTCCCTTTGTTGTTAGTTTTAAGCTGTCAACAAACAGAAAAATTAAACTAAAATTGTAATGTTAGCACTCAGTTCACTATCAAGAGAGTCATTCAGCTTGGCCATTTCCAATTTCATTTCTAATAAGGATATTTGATTTACTGTATTTTAGACTGCTCTGGCTCATTTCGTTTGTGTGCCAGCAACAATCACAAGTAGCTTTGAAAGCAACAGCAATATAAAGAAGTATAAATGCGATCTGCACCCAGAATATTTGCTTACATCATTTTTCTACACACTAGTATGTTGCATTTGGGAAGTTCTCATTTTTTATTAATCCCACAAAAGGATATTGAGGTGCACCTACCTTAGTCCTTTAGTTCACAACAGGAAGAGACCTGTAAAGCAAAACTCATGAGTATCTCCCCTTATTCTGCTGAGTTCACATGGCTGAACAGTCTCAGAGTATACAGCCTGACTCTTGCTAAACTGGAAGGTACAACCCCAGAGGTACCTCACAGTTTATCGCCTTCCACTTCACAGGGCCAGACGGGTTACCATTCAAAGGGTCACCCCACCCCTCCTCCTTCCTTTCTACTTCCTCAAAATGTGCATAATGTGGATGTCATGTCCCCAGCACAAAACCATAAAGATCTAATCTATGGGTCTGTATCACTTACTGAGAGACACAGCCTCAGCCAATTTGCCTTTAGCATCTGGCAAATGGGAGGATGAGCAAACAAAATAGCAACAAAGTCACCAAAATGCTGTAAAATAGATTGGAAAAGAGAGAAAATTTCATCTCTGAAGTGCCATTTACTATAAGCTGTTGTGTTGGTTTTTTTTTTCCTGTCTGCATCAGCAGCAGTTTTGCAATTAAGGCATATGCCTTTCTCAGACAATTATTTGGGGTATTATTAAAAGCATTATTATTGTTGTTGTTGTTAATAATAATTATTGCTTGGGTGGCTGTTAAACTCTTTGAACTGTCTGCCAAGCCTCCTTATTGGGGAAAAACAAAACAAAACAAAAAAGGCATTTTGAAGGTGCAGTTTCTTTGAACTGATCTCTGGAGTTTTGATTTGGTGGTGAACATATTCATCTGAACTTACTGAAAAATGAGCTCTCATTCTGTGCAAAGCATGTTGTTAGTGCATAAAGATATTTATTTTGCTGTATTAGTTACCCAGAACAAGAGGACAAGGAAATTAGATGGTCTCACCATGTTTAATAATACCAAGCTTTATTGGATATTAAAACTTAAGCCTCCGTGGGACTGTGAAATTTTATGGCATTTTTAATATATGTGGGAAAAGATACAGTTTATACTTGAATATTGCCAGAAGTGTGTGACACATATACACATGTTGGTGTAGGGTTTTTCTGAAGTGATGAGCATTGGTTAATAGGGCTATAGTTTTTCACCAGTAAACGAATTTTTTTCCTGTCATCAAGGCCAAACTGCAGAGAATGGGCTGTATCTATGACTGCAGGTTCACTTGGATTTAGATGAAGGTGGCCATGTACAACAGCCTCACAGAAATAGCTCCAGGAGCTCTCAGGAAGTGTTTAGAAATAAGTTGGCCACCATGGGCCAAAAGGAGACTGGAGACGAAGAACACATAGTCACACTGCAATGCTTGGGAACTGTCACAAATATTGTTTAATCCACCAGTGTAGTCATAATCTAAGCATCTGGCTACCTCTTTGATTACATTAAATAATAACTGTCATCTTCCAGATTTTACTATAGATAAAACCCTAATGGAAAGATGTGTAAAGGCATAAACAGATATTAAAGTGCATAGGATTTTACTGAAGTGCTCAAATTCTGTACTCAGAAGATGTTAAAGAAAGCCCAACAGAAGTAATCACAATCCTAATTCAAGCCTGGTAGAGGCTGGAGGTCTGAGTGTCCTAGACTTTATCTCCTGAGCCAGTTGTCAACATACTTTTGAAGATTCGTCCTGAAGCGCATAGTTAACAGAGCAGGGAAGGACAGACACTATATGTCTATATATTTGTAGGTCCCAATATGTATTTAAAACCTTGACCCTAAATGACTTATATACCTGCAAGTTTGATGAGACAGCTTGATGAGAGGGTTTAGTGACGCTAAACCCTGAACATACTTCATCCCACAACCAAAATCTGTCACGATTTCTGAAATGTCAGTTATATTCATTGAGCAGGTGGAGCTGGTTGGGGTTTGATGAGAAAGTAAATTTCTAGGCAACACACAATATTGCATTCTGGGAAGTGTTTTATAACTTATGGCCTCTTTTTACACTCCGTAGAAATCAAAAATTTTTTAAAAATTCAGAAAATAAATTCATTACTAAATAACAGTATTTATTTGGTGCTATTAACCCACTGTATTTATGTAGGAAGAAATGGATTTTTTAAGCTTGGTTTTATTTACTGTGAGGTGAATTTTTTAAAACATATGATGAACATGAGAAATCTTACAATGAGAGGGACCTTTAACAGATTGGCTTGTTAGGTCTTGGACAAGGGTCTTGGTCCTGTAAATGGGCTCCATGCTGGTGTGTTACTGTAAGACCCAACAATGGTGCAATCTCTTAGTAATTTCCCTACTCACAGTAGGTCTCACAGGCTACAACAAAAATGTGTTCTAGGGTAAAGGTGTTGACGGAAAGTTTCTATTCTGTAGAGCTTCCCAGTTTTCTGAGCTTGCAAGTGAGGCCGTAGGGCATGTCTAGCCCAAGTCACAGCATGGTGTTGAGTTCTCCTGTCTGGCATGGGAAACACCAGGGCATACAGGAGGAGATGGTGCGTGAGCCCATGCTGATGTAGCCAGCTGACTGAGCCAGAGAGGCTGCCCTAGGGCTCAGTGACACAGAGGCCGGTGACCGCTGCCACCACCAACTGGGATCTCCACAGCATGCTTCATCATATGGTGAACATGCCCATGCACATGTGTGAGTGAGGGATGTAAAAGCAGTGCTGAAGCTCTGTCCTAATTTACATCTGAAGCCTGCAGGGTCTGGGAACAGGCCACTATAAATTATGCAGATGTTCTAGACAATTAGCAACCTGAGGAATTAACTGGAAAATGATGCAGTCTCATTCCTGAAGAAATATAATTGTTGAACCTTTGGAGAAGGTACAGTAAGACTGAAATGAAAGCTCCTCTCTCCAAAGTTTGGAGCATGATGAAATTTATGGGAACATGAGACTTTGAAGTCATAAACGTAGCCTAGATCCTCCTTCAGTTTTAGTTGCAATGGAGCAATGCTGATTCATGTTAATTTATTTCTGATTCTAGAAATGTAACTTCTTTAAAATTCGCTGCAAGATCATATTTTTCACAAAACCGATAGTTGCATGAGAAATAGGCCAAGCCACAGGCATGTAGGACAAGCAAAACAAATCTGGCATATATGTGGGGAACTTAATAGGAGGTTTCACTCTGCAGATCTGTTTTGAAGCTGAGAGTTGTCCTGAATATTTTTAGAAGAAGCAATCTCTGAGACTGTCTCAGCTTACACACAAAAAAAGAAAAAATACTTCAGAAAAAAAAAAATAAATAAAATGCTGCATCACTTGATCAGCCTGCTCTTCAGTCATTTACAGGGACAAAAGCATCAGGGAGAGAAGAGACAGCCTTAGCTGATGCAGTCTCTTCTGAAAAGCTGCTACTGCAGCTTTTTCAGATGCTGGGGCTGTGGCTGCTGGTGACAGTGAAGGTGACTGAGGAGGGGCTAAAAATATGAATGCCCAGGGGAACACACTAAGCACTTGCTCTGTCTGTTGCTCCAGGGAAGCTAACATTAGTACTAATTGATTCAAATGCTCATGCTGAAAGTGAATGAGATTGAGAGCTGGACAGCATGAGGCAAAGTATCCAGTCAGAGCCCACCAAAATCAGCTGAACCTTTGTTTTGGGGGTAAAACATAGATTTGCGTTGGGGGCATGGATCAGGATGGAAGTGGAAATAGATGTTGAGGAAAGAGGGAGGAAGTGTAGAGGGACAGCTCTGGGTATGGTTCCTCACCAGCTAAACCACAGAAACAGCCTTCAGGGACAGAGGGTTGACAGCCAGATTACATGTTCAGGGAAGATCCGTATAGCCACTTCCCTTTCTTAGAAAGGTGGGACTTTCACTTTCTTAGAAGAGAAAGAAAAGGCAGTGTTCCCTCAGAGTCACTTCATGAATTTGAGGTACCCATGCAGGCAGACAATATGAAAAAGAACCAGATCTGAAGAGGCATTTCCAGATGAGAAGTGCTGAATGCTAGCTGCCTTATTGAGAAAACACAGTAATTTAACGTGTTTTTGACCTCCTACTCTCATAGAAAACAAGCCTGGGACTCCTTTTACAAGACAGGATCAATTCCTAACAGATGTTTAAGTCCCTTTTAAAAAAAACTCAATAGGTGGAGATTTGATTTACCTGCACGTTCCAATGTTTCAGTACTCTTGGAGTAGATCAGATCTTTTCTAATACGTAATCTGAAAATCATGGTCAGTATTTTTCATCTGGTCACTCATGAACAGAAAATAGAGTTTTTAGCAGTTTAAAATTAAATGGATTCTTCTGTTCTTCTTCAGAGGACTCTTTTTCATATTTGGAATAACCTTCTCTTCTGACATGGCTTGCCAGGCTGACAACCATGAAAGTCCAGCTAGAACAGCTTTCATGCAGCTATATTTGAGAAAAGAAGAAAGATAAAGCACAAGGAGTATATCATCAGGAAGAACACATATCGTATCTAAATGGACAATCATAATCTGCCCTTTTTTTCCTGGACTTCCCGAGGGTTCATCTTCTAGGGATTAGAAGAGCAGGGCTGATTTATCAAGTCCAACAGGAGTGTGTAGAGAACTGTGAAGACTTGCTTGTGGTAAGGCAAAAACACTGTAAGTATCAGGTTTACAAGTCACTCAGCAGCAACATAGATCTCCAGCTTCATTGAACAATTGGAGTTCAGACTGCTGAGAGTACAAAGGTGGAAGAACTGCAGCCACCAAAACAGCCTCAGTGAAGACAGTGACCATTAGGAATCAAAAATGCCCATTTTTGCAAGTAGCAGCCAGCGCTACCTCAATACAATTAACACTCAGACAAACCTGATTCAATGTAAACTCTCACTTTGCGGCAGTGAAGGTGGAAGATGCTGACTTTCTAATCAAGTAGTGAATAAACCATGGATTGTTGATTCAATCAAAATTCAAATTCGCTCGCCCATGGGCTTGGGAAATTCATCACAAGCAGACGATAATTTGCAGGAACTTCTAAGACAAGGAAAGGTGTTTTTTGAGTCAATTAACTCAAATCTGTTTTAGAAATAGTTTATGTTTCCATCACAGAAAACCTCTTTTGGAAGGGCAGAGGAAAAAAATACGCAGAGAAACAATATTCCAAAAAGTGATACAAAAGTGGGATGCAGCTGCCTAAGTAATGCATGGAAGATGAATTAGCATATAATAAATTCCATTGATAAATTCTTCATGCATATCATTAAAGATAAGACAGAGTTATTTGCATACCATTAATGGTGGACAAAATTTCAAATCAAGGGCTGGTTTCATCAAAGGCATAACAGGTAGATAGATTTCCATATAATTAATGCATTTCTATTCATTAAATTCTGCAACTAGAGAAATAATGAGTAGTGGAAATGCTCATTATCAGATACTGATATTTATAGAAAACCACCACATTGTGGGGAAAAAAAAATATAGCCCAAATCAATATTTATGAAGGACTGTTTCTCTATAAATGGAGAAAAGCTTTGCTTTTTTGTCATGTGGTCTTTGTTAAATTATCCACTTCTGCATTTTAATCAACATAAATGCACTATGTTTGTTAATAACCAAGTAGAAAAGGTGATCTACTCATTATTCCTTTGGGGAATTCGCTCCCATGTTGAATAACTGCAGTTCCCAAAACAGCACATATACATTCTCTCCTGTATTTACTCTTTTCTTTGGTGTTCATGAAACTGAAAATGCTATTTAGTTCATGCAGAAAAAAAAGAAAAAAAAAAAGCTGTGACACTAATAAAAGGAGAATAGAGAGAAATATTTTCAGGTAGAAAAAAGGATTTGACCAGATCAAGCTTGATTTTTAAAATATTTTTCCTGGAAAAAATGTGATTGAAAGTGACCTTTAGGTAACTATTATCATCCAAAATGAAAACAAGATTATTCAATTAATACTTTATACAGTACAAAAATGTTGGGCCATATCATGGGATTTTAAAGCTTATATTCAATACACACAGATTTAATATTCATGCAAGTAAATCCTGTGGGTGCAGAGTAAAACACAAACCATGGTATTTAATGAGATTCCCTATCTGAAAAATGTAGTTATGGCAAAACTCTCTCTCCTTTACAAGAAATCTAATATTTGATTTAGGTTAATGATGCCTCTTCCCAAATTAATCTTGTGTCTTTAATTATTCAAATCTTCAGCATCACTGAAACCATTCTAATTATTCCCATTGCTCAGTGGTATTAGCAAAAATTATGCTTAAATTTAAAATCACTTTAATGGGGGCCATATTATTCTCACGCTCATTTGACTATTTAAGATTTCACCTCTGAGACAAAAAAGGTTGACTGCAGCCAACATCTCCTTTATTAAAATTATCATCTTTGCATTTTTACCAGTAACTTAATAAGAAGCAAAGTAGACCACTCTTATTAGATTCTCTCCCCACCTTTCAACTAGTAAATCCCACCCCTCATATTATCTCCTCATTTATGCTTTTTAAAGTTTTATGATACTAATATTCTTTTGTGATCTGTTCAGTTTATCAACTGGCAAGGTTTTAGGCCCCTTTTCCAGTGAATTGCCATTGAGAAATGAAGATTGCTGTTTATTTCAGGTAAATAAAATAACATGCAAGACTGCCATATTGAGTTATATTTGTTTCCACTGTTATTTCAAGATGTCAGAATATACTGTGTAAATATAAGTTCTGGATGCAGTAAAAGGATACTCAGAAAAATAAGGGAATAAAATATTTTAGAAAAGTTCCCATTACTTTATACTTAATGTATTCATTTTTATCATCTGAAGAGTGCATGAATTTTAAGACATGGAATCTTCTTTTAGCGTGTTTCATTTTATTTAGCATTTTTGTCTCATTTGGGGACCTACTGCTGTTTTCAAAAGTCAGGTTCTGTTCTAATTTCCTTTGTATATTGGAAGGTACAGATAACAACTCCCAGTACTGAGTCATCCAAAACTTGATTCTGATCACAGTCAGGCTGAAGACCTTCCTATACATTGTGGCATTGTTCTGGCAATCCAAGACAGACCTCCATAACCTCAGGACTTATTTGCTGGGTTGAGGATGGACCTGACTGTTTACAAGTGAAATATTTACCAGTACAATAAAAAACTAAGCAGTTTTTTCGTGAAAGCAAAGGCTAAAATGGAAAGTCCTCTTGATCAGTGGGGAGCCCATGGCTTCCATTCTAGGTGATAGATTCAAAAGCCAAGCAGGTTTAGTGTGGCCAGTCTGGACTTGCCAACACAGGTAATACAGCTCATACATTTGCTGTCTTTCTGCTATGTATTGTTTTAAATACTGCTATGTATTGTTTTAAATATGGGCACACATGCCTTGGCACCTCAAGACACAAGTTAGATACCATCACCCTGGGAAGACATGAACTATTGTCTGTTACTTGCTTCAAAACAAGAACCAGAAAAATATTGTGTCTGTGGGTTGGACATTTCACAGCCACAGATTCCTCCTCACTTCCTCTCTTTCTCATTTCCTCACAGATTGCTCTTTGGAAAACATCCACTCTGCAGTCTCTCATGCACTTAGCTTACATTTCGAGACAGGCTAGTGAACCCATTTCAACCCCTCTAATCATGTGCCCTGTTATGTCAAGCTGAACAGAAGGAACATGGAGTTTTCCTTCCTCTGGGTTCACTTCACAGAGAGGAACCCTAGTGGGAGTGCCAGTTGGCATCATTATGATTGAATTTTCAGTAATTGCATCATTATGTGCATTTCCACAGTATCTGGTATTCTGCAAATGAATTAGAAACACATTAGGGTTCAACAAAAGGAGCAATACCCTCCTCTCCTTGCCTCATAATAACATCTTTCTTAAATAGATTAAATCCTTTCTTAAATAGGTCAAATCAAGATAATAACTTTCTTAGGGAGCGTTGCCTGGAATAATCAGATTTCTCAGGGGAAGATACTGATAATTAAATATATCAGGGCTGGACCTCTATCTGACATTCACAGATACTAGTTCTGTAGCTGAAACCTATTGGAGTAGAGATAATTAAGCAGGTTTCTCAGGTACATCAATTCATTTTAAAAAATATTTCATTTGTCTGGAGCTTCACTGCAAGGCTGTTTTGTTTTGCACTGTTTGTTTGTTTTAAAGATAAAACAGATATTATTGACAAATAACTTTGCCAGTTCTGAATTTGTTTATTAATCACACATTAAAAATCACCTGGCATTTGAGAGCTTAGAAAACATGCAGTGTTGATATGAATGAGGAATGGGTAGTGCTCAGAACAAACTTTGGACTATTAAAAAAAAATATATCACCAGTGCAGTTGAAATAGCAGTGCTGCTGCCATAAAATGAGTCATATCATCTGAGAGTTGGCCCCAAAATATTTGGAAGTACCTAAAAAATCAGATATGAACCCTTTCCTGGATTATTATTACCTTGCAGCTGGCTACAACACACTTATTGACCCTTGGATCTCTAATGTGGCAATGCCTGATCTGATACTCATTTAAAACTACTTCTCATACAGTTCTTAAATGTGGACTATTGATTTGATGGACTATAATAACAGTCTTCCCTGTCTTGTCGATGCATATATATGGGCTTCTAAGAGAATTATGGATCCTTTAAACTCTAATAGAACTTGCATACTTATGAACTCTTTCAAATATACACTATTGACCTGTATGTCTGACTTTATATGTGAATTATTCTTAGGAAACCTTTAAAACATTAATTATTGACAACTAAATACATCACTGTAGAACCTCTGGAGATCTCAGCCTCTTCTGTCAGAACAGCTGCCTTGAATGCACGCTTAGAGACTCTCATTTAGGTCTCATGTCAATTTTTCAGCAGAAATCTTAAGTATAGGACAACTCCTGCCTACTCAAGATTTGTGTTCTCTCAGTATTTTAATGCACTGTCACATACAAGTGTTTGGTGGAGCTCAGCACACTAAAAATAAGTCAGATACGATCTCAGGAAATCACACACTACCAACTTTTCCTTCCATATGAATGACTCACAACAAAGCAAAACAAAAATTCAATGGGCCTAATAATCATAAGAAATGATGAGACAGTTATATACACACATGGGCTAACAGTGAGCATTCAAATATACAGTCATGTTCCCCTAGCAGGGAAACTTAGGTAGGGCTTAGTCCTTTAGGATCTCACAGGGAGTCTACTGTGTAAACTGTTTTGGTTGCTTATCCTCACAGCTGGCTCGGCTGGGCCAGTACTTGCAAAGCCATTCACCCAAAGTATGGGTTTTGATGCAAAAGGCTAGAAAAAGAGACTTCTCTAAAAATTGTACTTAAGACAATTACTGTTATTCTACAGATCAGAAACATCATGTATTTTGTTACTGGGCTTTCAGGACTTTTTTGGTCCAAATTTTCTTCAAATGAATGTTACTGGAGTCAACTCATTTCAGCAGCAACACATAAACCAGTTCTTTACAAATTATTTCCTAAGTATCGAAATTTAATGCCAGTTTCAAAAAGATTCAGTACTTCACACAAAACCCCTGAGCATTAGGTTCCATTTGAATTCCCTTGTCAATATGGATTTTCAGTCGAAAAAAACACACAACCATTCCTAATATTCACATGTTTTCGGGAAAAAAAAAAAAAAGTCAACTCTGACAGCTTTTTGTTTAAGGAAAAAATCAAAGTAAAATCTTTTGATAATGTCTATGTTTGTTAAATGAAATGTTTCACTTTATACTTCAAAGTGACTTTTGGGAAATTATATTGTTTTTATTGAAAACAAAACACAGAAGAGCTGCATGATTAACTTCTGAATGAAATAGTTTCAATTTTTCTGAAATTCACTGTGTCGAGCCAAAAAATTTTGAAATCTTATTTTATGGGGAAAATTCAAATTTGTTTTGTTCAGGTTTTGGACATTTACCCTCTCTAATGAAATGTAATTGTTATCTATCACTAACACTTTTTTGTTTAGTGTAACACAAATCTACTCACCAATGTGCAAAGCACTGTTCATCCAATGAAGTGCATAGCAGAAAAAGTAGACCATTTTTTTTCTTTCAGTCTCACATCCACAAATGTATGCAACCGCCCTGACTAGAGCTATTCTCTAATTTTTGCACATGCAATCCTCATTATAAACTCCACCTTCATGAATAACACCTCCATTCAACTTAATGATTGTGAAGAGTTATTTACCTCAGAATTGGGTCCATGAAGATAGCAGGCTGAACAGCATTTTGAGAGCTATCTAACCCATAAAACACAAAGTACTTTTCCTCTCCACACAATACATTTCCTTTACTCATCCATACTCAGGGGCAGCTCCCTGAACTAATGCACACTGTCCTGACCTCTCACTTGAGACTGAAGAATAAATTTAAAAATTTAATGTTGTGCAAAACAGTGCAAAAGGAAGCAAAGCTCACTTTGCATTAAACAGTTGTCATTGCCCTCACTCAGAACATGACAGCTCTGTGCCTGGTTGTTCCCTTTTCTGCCTGAAGAATTTTGAAATCTCTGAGGAGAACATCTTAAGCACTCTGTCAACACACTGGCAGTCCTTCTTAAGGGAGAGCCCCACTCACTTGAGGTTTCCCCAGCAGCTCTTTCACCTTGCACTGACCTCAGAGATTCACTGGAGAACCTGTTATAAACAGTCACCTTTGCAAGGACTTGTGCCTCAACTCCAATGATTTTATCTTTGGATTTTTTGTTATAAACTGTATAAACTGTTCTTGGATTAGGGACTGAGGTGAGGTCTCCCAACTCCCACATGAGAGTTCTATTCCTTAGAGTACTGCAAGAACCTTCTGGTTCAGTGATCTAGATACAACCACACCCCGCTAAGCAGAGAGATTAGAAGAAAGTGACCATCTCTAAGCAGTCATTGATATCCAAACATGCTGGTTGGTCCAGTTTCTGGAGAAGTTTATGTCATTTTAGAAAGAGAAGGACTTGTCCCATCTCTCCCAGAACTCCTTTGATCTTAGGGAACCACTTCATATTGTATACAACACAACTGTTCTGTATAAAAAGGCCTTGCTTTGAAAGAAAGTAGCAGCTGTATTTGCAAATAATTTAGGAGTTCTCCCTTTCTTTTTAAAGACTTTTAAACACATGTAACAGAAAGAAAATATATTATCCCTTTAATCTCTTATTAAATGTGGGAGAGCTGAAGCATTTTAGATCTTTCCAGTAAATATAACCCATTTCAGTCAAATCCCAAAGCTAAGGTCTTTAAGCTTTTGTTATGACACCTAAGATATGCACATAATTTTACAGAGAGTAAAGAAACAGTATCTGCTCCAAACAGCGTGAAGTCCAGCAAATTTCTGTGCAAGACAGTGTCTCAAAAGAGAGAGAAGACAGTCTGCATTAGAGTTTTTCACTTGTAACTTACAGGTGGCAGAATACGGGGTCAAACCTTTCATGGAGGGAAGCTCTTATTTCAATGTAGGGAAAAAATCTGGGAGAGAGATGCCCTGGGGTGAAAACAGAACCAAAGAGTGTAGTTTGTGCTGAGGTGCTGGCAATGTAGCTCCACCTTCAGCAGCACGATGAGTCTGTGCCAGTATCAGCAATAGAGAACTGGTGGGCAAGCCTAGCCCAGTGTTCTGGAAACTTAGAGGGTCCTGGAGGGAAAGGAGCTATAGCTTCACTAGCCATCTTCCCAGCACATGGCATCTGGAAAGTGATAGGAAAAAGTATGAAGCAATGGAGAAAAAAAAAAAAAACAAAAAAACAAAAAACCAAAGAGAGCTTGCAGGAGTTTCCTGCAGCATGTTCACCGAGTGCTGGGCAGACACATGCCTTTGTACATGGGATCCCAAGTCACTGCTACAACTAACTTACATTTTAACTCAAATTACTATGAACTCTTACCTTCTTCCCTGTTATTTTTCAGCAGACAATAGTGTACTGTAAATCCCTAATTGTGTACATAAGTAATAGCAATCTATCTGTAAGGCATTTCCTGGGGATTAATGGCCAGCTGGGAAGAATCTGATGGCCTGAGGTGCAGCCAGAGGCTATTAAATGTACTTGATCATTTAACCACTTGGATGCTGCTGAGCATATGGTGTCCGTGGGGTAGGATGCAATATCAGATGCTTCCCCCTGTAACAGACAAATCATTCTGAGTCAACAAAGAGCTGGGGCCAGTACTTTAAAGAAATGCTGCTGCATCTCCCACAGCAGCACTGAAGCTGTGACAGAGCACAATAAAGATCCACCGAAAATGCCCTGTGCCATACTCATTACTGCTGTCATAAAATTAAAATGCGGGGTAGGGGAATAAGTATAGTAGACCACAGTTACATTGAAGTGAATAGGGAATAGCACCATTAAAGCCAAGGCAGTTTCACTACACTGAAATCAGAATCAACCATTGTTGATTTGCTCAGCTGATATTATATTTTTGTAATCGGTAGTACGTGTGCCTATCTGTCACAGTCATGAGTGTTGTTGTTCTGGGATTTGTGCACAGAATAAAAGTCTGGTCCATGCCCCAGAGAATTTACAGTACAGTTTTAACCATTCTTTGGTGAACATCTCTAAATAATTAATTCTCTTGAATCTACATTGGCCATTTTAGTTTACCTGAATTATCTTACAGCACTCTACCTAGCTGATAATCATCATTACCTTTTAGAGCAAAATGCAACCACCAGTAAGTTTGCTCCATGGAGCTTTGAATAGCTGGAATGTTAAAGAGCTTATTAAAGAACAAATTACCAACAGAAAATTGTATTCCCCACTATTGCTTATCTTAGGAAAGTGGGAAAAAAAAAAAAAAAAAACAACAAACCACTGTGAAATAACAATGCAGGAAAACAGAATATTTGCTTTTCTAATGCTTGAGTTTAGGGGGAAGGGAGGGGGGGCAAGGTCATATAATTAAGCTTCTAATGTTTCCCCAGGAATATTTAGATCTGAAGTTAGCACAGGAGACAACAAGCTAAATTCTGATCACAGCTGACATCATTTGAAATCCTCAACATCTCCACTGAACTCAGTGTAGCCATTCTGGATTTGCACAGGTGATAACTGGGTGATAATCTGGTCCCTATATACATGGGTTTCCTACATGACATTTCAGAAAATTTATAAAAGCTTTTTCACAGAAAGATTAAAGACCCCAGGGTATCTCTATTTCACAAGTCAAAGCCCACACTGTTTCTGGATTCAGAACTTATCTGACATAAATTCAGCCTTGGAGCAAATATCTATAGCTGCATTATGAAACTTTGTAAGTGACAGGGAGGTTAAGGGTCGATAGCGATTCTGCCATTACAAACAAAGAGAAACTGCATGATTTGCTATTGAATGATTTTAATAATTTTTCAAAAGGACGCTGCTTTAAATTCATTACTTTTCAAATTCCTCTGAATGTTAGCATGTTAACGACAAAAGCATTCCTGAAAACAAAAACAGAATTGTAGTTCTGGTTTTGTTATATTTGTGCCTCAGAAGAATTATTATCAATTTAGGGTCAGCTGTGTTCATACAGCCAGAGGTAAAGTTCCTACTGTTTGCTATGGTGCACACATGGATCTTAGTTTCTTTGATTTCAGTTAATGATCAAGCTCATAGCTGTGAGGACCTTGCTGTGATTGTATGCTCTGTAGCCATAATCAGAGCTTCAGCCTGGGCCTGGCACTGTAGGAAAAGGCCAAAAGGGTAGAAAAGGTGTTTGTATTCCTCCATGCTCTACCTATGCAGGGACCTACCAGATCATCAGCTCTGCATCCACGCACTGAACCTGTCCACTGGGCCATGATGAGGATAAGCCCATCTCTCCTCACACTGCCTGCCTTGAGAGAACGATGGTCTCTCCTGGAGATGTCGAAGGTGTTGTCATGCAGCAAACTTCTTTAAACCTTCTGGTTAACTTAGGAGTGTCTACTTCCAAGCATGTGCTCTGTACTGTGTCCTCACTACAAGTCATGCCTAATCTGTCACCATAAAACCCATCCATTTCCTAGGCACGGGAACTGTGAACGTCCTTACAACTGTTCTTTCTTTCAGGGCTTTTTATCACTTTGGGGATATGTAATAAAGTCAGTGAATTATTCAATTTATTTTATTTTAAGCAGATCTTTTTTGTCTCCTCAGAGTTGCATTATATTTGAGGTAAGCAGCTGCTGCTGAGAGACCTACACTTTGACTCTCTGACCTGGTATTAACATACTGGAGAAACTGTTAAAGGTTATATAGCCTCAGTCTCTCCTAGTGATTTTATCCTATAGTATTTCAGAGAGTTATTGTTAAAACTTACAAAATTGCAGTTACTGCAATAGAATTGAAAGAATTAGTAGACTGGAAAATGGAGGGCAGCTATCTCACCCAAAAAGAGAAAGTGAAATATTGTGTGGTTTCACTTTGCCAGTTTGTTTTCTGTTTGCAGGTTGTTGGTTTTTTTCTTTCTAATTTTCCTAATGAACCTACACCTGCTGTCTCAATTCTACAGAGGTTCAAAGAAAATTGCAGTTTTCCTACTATATGCTGACCTGATACTGTGTTTTAAGTCTAGTCACTGCGTGTGAAATGGTAACTGAAATCACCATAAATTAATTGCTCTGTTTCGAGGAAGTACAGAGAAAAATTAGAATTGGGTATAACAGAATGCAGAACAACTCATGAAAAAAGGGGCAGGTATGCATACTAGGTAGCCCCCACCTCTCTCTTTTGTCAGGAGAATTATTCATTGGCAAAGAAAATTTACATTCTTAAATTAGTTCTCATGGCTATATTGTGCTTCACCAGTTATCTTAGACATAGTCCTGATGTCACAGGTACTTACACATATGCTTAGTTTTACTCATAGGAATGGTTTCAAGTGGCTTTAATAAGGACATTCCAGGAATATACTTTTTATGCTGGAGAGTGTACAACTGTGTTTTAGAGCTTGCCAGACTGGGCCCACAGTTATAAGCCGTGATTTTCTTTCACTGAAGCAGAGAAGACAGGTTCAACCTACCTCACCTTACCTAGAAAAGCCCTGATCACCAGAGGTGCTTACATAGGGATATGAGATGATGTTTCTGTTACTGTCTTCTGTATGACACACAATAAAATTTTATTCTGCAGAAAGCAGTCATGAAGAGTATTTTTTTATATATATTTCGTCCCACCATGGATTCTTCAGACACTGTACTTGCCATCTGTGACCACTTGCCACCCTGCCTCATGCCTACCTGGAAAAAGGCTGTGGCTGTTTACAGTTTCACCATCTTCTGCCTGGCAAATACTGCCATCTCAGAGATCTATCCTGTGATTTCCTCCAATAAAAGCTAGTGGAACTGTGAAATGAATTCAGACACAGAAGTAAGTTACATGTATAAATTAACTTGATTCATCATAATAAGGCTGACAGAGGACTGCTAAAATTGGCCTCCTCAAACCAGCAATTAAAGATTTATTCTGTGCACAAACACACTTATTAAAGTATTATGCAAAGTATTCACATTTTACTGATTATCATGATAGATTACATTACAAATGTTTAGGCTAAAATACCCACCACAGACACAAAGACTGGATTAGTTAATCATATTGCTGGACTTGTACAGATTAATCTCCTGCCACGGTTTTATTTGGAAGTGTAAGACTAAATTTCCATATCAAAACTTCAATTTTCCTGAGCACAACAATTAACTGTGAAACATGGAGGACAATCATATCCCTTCCTTTTCCTTTGCTCTGTATTTTTTTCACATCTGCGTCTGAACAAAAACAAATAAGCAAACAAAAAAAATCGCATTGATTCAGGAGAAATGTGTAGATTTTCATGAGGAATATACAGAGTGTTAAGACAAAAACTTTGATGAGATCTGAAATAGGACAGTCCAGGTCAAAGGAACATTTTGAATAAATAGATGGCTGACTGAATTTTAATAATGACGGAGGAGGTGAGAAGAAATTGAATAAGAGAGAAAAAGATACGGAAGTATTAAAAAAAATCCTTAATTTAACCGTGACTTTACCATTGTAAAATAATCCCACTTTCTCCTACCCAAGGTCGATGACCCATTGTCATTTTTCTGTTGGCTTCCCTTCCTGGAGTAGTGCAGATTTGTCCTCCAGATAAGGAGGACCACAAAGGGGCCTGGAGTTGTAACTGTATCCTCAAGACTAGGGGTGGGTCAGTGCTGCATGGACATGTATCATCTCCTTGGGCAGGACATTTGAAGAATATGCGTGTTTTAGGTCATCTGCAACTAGTTCTCCCACATTGCACCACTTGAGATGTGTGGGAGGAAGCAGGTCCAGGTGAGCAGCTCTTACTCAGGGGAGTCAAAGAGGCAGAGTCTCTTCTTGGGGCTCTCTCCATGCAAGGTGAGGCCTCAAACTCCACATATATAAAATAAATAAATAAATAACATCCAACTTACATTCAATTACATGATTTTGGTGCAAAAGTAGAGAGGATGTTATTAGGCTACTCACAAATTACATGCTTGCATTCAGATGGATAGCATAAACAGGGGACTTGGATCCGGCAGTGAATGCTGAACAGTGTTTTCTTAGCTTGCGGCAATCTCTCTGCCTAATGTTTTGTGGTATTTCCTCCGAAATGCTAACAATTAATACCCAGTATTTTTTCCTTTTTGCTTGCACTTCCGAATCTGTGAAATAAATGAAATGTGACCCATGAATTCAGCCAACGAAACAGGAACACATGCTGTTTGTGGTTTTCGTTAACACTCTTGTCACTTATTAGGATTTAGCACAACTGATGATCTCAGGTTGCATTTCTTAACATAGTAACTTTTACACTACAGTCTGCAAGCACTTTTCTGGTAACCTTCCTTTCTTAAAATGGGCACTACAAATGCAGTGGGAAAAAATTGATGTGCCTATTCTTTTACCTATTCTCTTCTAAAATGTTTCTCCTTTATAATACATCCCTTTTCCTCCTGCATTCGTCTCACAACCACTGCTTTCAAGAACAATAGGCTTTTTAAAACTTGAGGAGTCTTTTGTTTATATGGGGTTTTTAATCCTATTTCGAATATATCATAATTTCTTCCTGTAACTGAAATAAAAGATACAGAGATTGAGAGGTGTCATTCTGCAGCTCACAGTTATAACTCAGCAATTAAATCACCTTAATTTTAAAGTAGGGCAAATTATATGAGAGAAAAATCACATAAAAGACAGGAGAATGCTTTTTTTAAATTTTTTTCAGAAAAAGTTTAGGTACCAAATAAAGCAGTAGATTTGCGGAAAATAAAACATGCCTGATGTTAGTTTCTTCTGAGAACCATGCCAGCCAAAAATGCTGCACTGATTTTTTAGAGTTGGTTTTAGAGTTTTCATTATCAATGCCACTTGTATTTCATTTCCTGCTAATTAAAAATTGTATTGTATATTGAATTTATACTAGTAGCACAAGGAACAATAATTAAAAGTAACTAAGTTTAATCAAGCAAATAAATGACAACCTCTACTCTGGATCGTATCACAACTTCCAAAATTCACTTTGTATAGATTAGGGAAGGTATTGTTGTTGACTTGAGTTTTGGAACAGGTGGAGTGGTTTTGTTTTTGTTTTTCAGAAAGGCTGATTCTGCATTTAAAAGGAAAGCACTTCAAACTACCAAACAGTTCAGTGCAAGCTGCACTGTCTTCTGAAAAGTATTTAATGCCTTGTATTTTAAAAAACTCTATTTGAGACGTTTACTCCCAAGTACTGCACCTAAATCCAGACAGAAACAGGATGGAGTCCTGAGAAAGGCATGTTCTGAGTGTATTTGCCTGCTTAATTTGCTCAGCTACAGGTGAACTTGCTCTATACACACACAAACCTGTGCAAGTATAAGCCAATCTATCTCAAGAGTTGAACATTCGCTTTGAGTGCTCTGCTCAAACGAATGTGCTCTGTCATGGAGCCATGGCCTCAGCAGAAAATGACAGCTATGGGCATCTTGTGGTAGATGAATGATGCTACTGAAATTCAGTAATCCATTAGAAAAATTCAATGGGAATTATTCATACTGCTGTTCAACCCTCAGCCCTTCATCAGTTTGGTATTTTAGCTTTAAAAATGCCTAATGAAGGAGAAGATTAGGGAAACAGTGAATCATTACCCCTGTTCTGCTGTGTAGAGCCTCAGTAGGACATGTATCACTGACTGTACCTTGGTATAGCAAAAGCAAAACAATTTTCAGTCTTTCCAAAGCTATCAAGAATACACATTGGTACTTCTATAACTTTTATTATTTAGATTTAACATTGTAGTAGAACCTGGTGACATTAAAGATTAGAATCCCAAAGTGTTCTGCATTGTAACAAATACACTGTAGGAGACAGTCCTTTTCTCGACTGGCAATCTAAGAAGTCTCAACAAAAAATAGTATAAAGGGAAAACAGACATTGAAGGGTCTCATCCGTGCTCATGGAAGTTAGGAGGTCTATGGCAGAACCAAGAGATTCTCAGGTCTCCATGCTATTGATGGTGTACCTTTTCAAAATTCTTCAAATACTATTTTGTATCTTCCTTCAAAGCTCCTGGGTTCATCTCAGACTTTAAAGAGAAAGCCTGGGAAGTAAGAGGGTTAAGCCATCAGTCTCACTGTACACATGGCTCCATCAGCTCTTACTGTTTCCACGGACACACTAGTTAACTCCTTGACTTTTTCTTGATGGAGTCTTATTAGAAGGTTCTTTCAGAGGAAACTGGAAAGGTGACAAGGGAGGGAAGTTCATACCAGGGAAGTACAGGTTCTGTGAAATCCAGTGGAGACTACTGATTTTATAGGAGGTGCTTATGCCTCCAAGAAATAGATAGAATTTCTTTTATCTGTTCTAAATATGTTTATATTCTACTTTTAATCTTTTTTCTGTTCTGCCAAAGTATTTGATATGAGTGTTTGAGCTCTCAATTAGCTGTGTAAAATAAGAGATTATCTTGTCATCTCATTTTTAATCTCTTTTGATTCTGTAAATTGCAAAGGCAAAAGAAGTAGTACCTGAAGTAAGCTCCTGGCAGTGGCTACAGACTTTTATGGCCCATGTTCACAGCTATACACACTCTCTGATTTCTCCACTGTCATCATTTACAGCATCAAAGGGACAGTTAGTTCGCTTCTGCTCTGTTAAAAAAATCAAAGCAAGTTCATTAAATTATATATACATGTACTTGACAGTTTGTTTTAGATGTCTTACTTTAATACCCAGTGGAAAGTAGCTTGCTTTGGTGTAGTTGTCACTTAATGTGCTCCAAAAAATGAAACGGATATGTTTATATAAAATTATTTTTTGCATCTCAGGCTGAAATGTCTCATTCCCCAAATGGGGAAAAAAGTGAACCCTTCAGATCACTTTGCAAAACAAATGAAATCTCACTAATGCCTATTTCATTCCTAGAGCAAGACATGATTTACAAGGCCTTAGATCAATAGCCTTCCAGGACACACAACTCATTTGTCTACTTTGAAGAGCCATTAGAAGTAAAGGGAAAGTGCAAGTAATTGAAGGTTCTCCATGGTCAAAACTAAATTAAGGTACATCTGCTGAAGATAAAAAAAAAATGCTAGGAGCTGCTTCTGAGCTTTTAGTATGAGCATACTAAAGTAAAAAATCTCAGTCTCAGACAAACCAAACTGCAGTCCCGACTGCCTCAAGTCTCACATTAACATGGTCTTTGAAATCAAAACAGGACTCAAGATGTAAGAGGTTTTTTTACTGAAGTAGGATGAACCACCACCATGGACCTGGGCATCTCAGTTTAGTTACTCTGATTGTATATCTTTTTATTAAATCACAGATTTTTCTGGTTACTATAAGCATTCATACCTAATTTTTTTTTAAAAGGTAATAATTTTCTATTACATATTATAGCAGGAATGTTTTCATATCCTATTGCCTCACTTCTGCAAGGAAGTCATTCATGTTCAGTTCTTGTAGTAACATTGTAAAACTAATATTTGGCCATTCAGTTTCAAATTTAAAATGAATCCTCAGAATGATTCATGTCTCAGATAAAAAGTTACTTTTCTTCAAGAAGAAAAATACTAGTATAGAGGTCAGTACCTAAAATAATTTTATTTGCACAGTAAGATCAAAGACTGAGATTTTACATTTATATACAGAGTAACAACAACACCTGAATTTTCTTACGTATTGTAATAATTTTTTGTCAGAGATTTTTTCTTTCATCAGCCACCTACCTTCCCTGTTGTTATTTCTTGCCTGTAATATTTGCTTCTCATGGTAGTATGAGGAAACTCCCTTGGGAATCCATTCTGACCAAGGCCCACTTTAGCAGCTTGTAGGAAAAGAGGAAATAAAAGGACAAGGGTTAGAAATCGAAAGTTTCTAAAACTTAGGACAATTCACAAATTTAACAAGACTGTGATTTTTTTGTTGGAATTATACCCCATCCATGAGCAAAAGTAAAAAGTATAGTAGGAAGGTTAAACTTGATATATGGAGAAAAGGCTCTAGAAATAAATGACAGGGGACTTTTTATGTTCTAAAAACAGATCGCAGGAGTTGAAGTGCTGCAGGTAATATTATCTAATTGACAACTGATTATCTAAGTACTTGAAAAATCTACACTGTAATTTATGTTATTTTCAGAAATGCTGTGGTTTGTAAGAGTCTGAGAAGGTTAATGGTCTAAGCTAAAATTCTTAAGCAGTTTAATCCCAAGGCAGAATACAAAAAAATTAACCTATTCCCTACCTCCAACTGGTAACGTGTATCTCATAACCTACTGGTTACTCTGTTCCTTCCCCACTATCCTCCCAAGTCGTCTTCAGCCATTCTGGCCACATCAGTTCTAGTGAGCCCGCTGGCCAGGACACAGCCTCAAGCATTGCCCTGCAAATGCCAGTATCACTTTGCTTTTAAGGACACTTCTTGGCACAACTTTCACAAGTACTTTCCTCAAAACCGCACTTTCCTCAAAACCATACTTTCTAAGGCAAGGGATAATACTGATCACAAACTGCTCCCAGGAAGCAGTTTGGGTGAGATTTGCTTGCTTTAGGGAAAGAGAGCTTACCAGTATAATACTGATTATGTCTCTTGCACTCAGGGCCCAGGAAAAGGTCCTGGACCAATTTCCTCAGCTGCTGTCTCAAAAGGCCAAAAAAGAATGAAACTGGTGACATTGAATGATGAGATGAGGGAGTCCCAAACTGCTTCTGTGAGCTCCACTCTTTCCGCTAAGACGCGTTCTCTCTGCTGACATTTTTGCCAAAATAAGGAATGGTTATAACATGAATACTTCATTTCACCTGTCAAAACAAGCAGTGTTTTACACTCTGCACAATGCCTATTTAAATAGTAAATAAAAGTGTTTAACAATTCAGCACAACATCAATGCACACCTCTACTTAACAAAAATCAGAAAGTACAGAGCAACAGTGCAGTCCTGCACCATAGGTAATCCCACATCCAACATAATTTGCTTTATCTCTTTGAATGAAAGCATTAAATGGCATATGAAGAACGGGAAGACCATGTCCTCATTAAGCAGCAAAAGCTAGTGAGTAGGTGACACTTAACCTGTGTGTTACTACTCTAGCCACTTTATGTATATATAGTAGAAGCAGAAATTGTCCCTCTACTCTATGGGCTCCTTTGGAATATTTTCCACTTTTTTCTCTGCCCTACCTTCCCTTCAGCTGTATGTCCACAGTTGGAGTGGGCTGTTTGCTGTTCTCCTTGAACACTTCAGGATGGAAACTTGCATTTGTATTGCTTTGTGAACAGTGGTGAGTTGTTGCAAGCAATTCTGTCATCAGCCAGCAGAAGAGGGAGACAGAAAAACTACTTCCAAGGGTATCCCCTGACTGCATATGTTAGTGTTCAGACACTTACACTAGGTCTCTGAAGTCCTGAAACAGCACTCTGAGCATGAAGAAGGGTACCATCTCCTCAGCCTTACCGCTAATTCAACTCAATTTTAGAGCAACAAACTCTCCCACCGTTTAGGGCTATGGGACTGAGGATCCATAGCAGTGAGTACCCCTTGCCAAGCAGACAGTAGCAATGAAGCTTGAGTCTCAGCTTTGTTGGGCATACTGAGACAGGCAGGACTAGGTGGTGAAATGGGAGGAACCGAGTCAATGAGAGTCACAATACCACACTAGGTCAGTCACAGCTTTAGCCCCCTGCTTCCTCACAAACACACACGTTTTGTGCATCTATATAGATCTCTAGTTATTACAAAATAACAGTGGTTTAATTGAATAGAGTTTACAGGAAACTGAAACATGCCCTAACAGGCTGGTTATGTGTGCTCTAGGGACCTTGGATAACTAGGATTTCCTAAGAAAGCAAGGCATCAGGATAATTGCATGACTTTTAATGGAACGTTGGTCAAGAAGAATTGACTTTGACTATTTTTAATACTCTTTCGGCTGGAGCTGGAGACTATTTCTCAGTGCAGGTTTGAAGTTAAAACAAATCTATTTGTATTGTCTACGAATATCTGTCAACAAAAGATTTTAGAATCGATAAAAAACTGTATTTCATCTCTTAAAAATTTCAAACACAGCAGATGAACATTAAAATCTGAAACACCCAACAGTTCTTACGAAGGCACATGTAACAGTTTTTGGATTTTAGTAAATCAGGTTGTTTACTGATTTAGACTCTTAACTTTTAATTATTGGAACTCATTAGTAGTAAGAATACTGTCATTTAACAGTGCTGTTTTCGAATAACAATGAAAACAGTTCTTTTAAAAAGACAGTTTTTTTCTGCTGTTCCACTGCCTACAACTGCGGTCATAGCTATAGCTCATAGTCAATATTAACCAGTTAAGCAAAAGATTTATTGCATGATAAATTAACATACTTACCACAGTAACAGTATTTTGCCTAGTTCCAAAATGCCTGAATTAATTCATGCCCTTTGGGTACCAACATTTTTTAAATTTACTGTACCTGTTGCCTACAGATCAATAAACATTCCAGTAATGCATGTGATTGTTGATTGTGACTGATATGATTTTAACCACTGTGATAAATATGAAATAGAGTCACCATAAGAATAATGAAAATGTAATGAAATTCAAGCAGACTTGTAATAAAGGAAGGGTAGTAAATGCCAGAAGAGTATTCCTATTAGATGTCAAAAATAGTGTCATATAAAAGAGGCAAATTTAAATGCTTTAGCATTACTGTAATTTCAATGCTGAAAATGAAATGAGATTGCTAACAGCAGTTACTGCTGGAGGGTAGAAGACGGTTAATTAATTTAAGCTAGCTAACAGTGATCTTGGAAGTTCACCTGGTGTCCAGTCTTGTTTCCACTCAAGCCAGTGACAGCAAGATGAAGCTTTGATGAGGTTCCAAATATCAGTGTGATGTTTGCTCAGTTCTAAGAAAGGAAATTATCAAAGCCATAGGACATTCTAGCCATCTCCAAAGCCTGTGTTTTCCTCATAGCTAGCCTGAGCATGTAGGAATTATTCGCATTACAGCATTGTTAATTACTACTATGTAAAAAACATTTTCAGCAAAATCATACTGTTATTGTAAATGAGATTTTTGACTAATTGAATTTCCTCAAATAGTTTTGTTTCCATGGAGATGCATTACTTTTAACAAAATAAAAACCTCTAAAAGCGGAAAGCTTTCTCGGACATCCCTGCACGTCCCAGTTCTTCACCAGCCACAGTTGCCAGCAGACACAATGCAGTTTACCAGCAGGACAGACTGTGATGCCTGTGGGAGGTAGAGCAGAGATCCCAGCCTGAGGTTTTCATGAGGGGACTGGGCACCTGAGCCACTGATTCAGTAGTTCCCAGGAGATGGTGTGGTGGGTTTCACTGGCAAAATCAGTTTTCCAGGACTTTGGTGTTAGGGTTGGTGTTGTTCGCTTGGGGAGGAGGTGGGGGACGAGGGAGATGAGCTGGTTTGGGTTGGTTTATGTTTGGTTTGGGTTTTTTTGTTTTGGTTGTTGTTTGATTTTGTTTGTTTTATTTTGTTTGTTTGTTTGTTTTTGGTTTGTGGTTTGTTTGGTTTTTGTTTGTGGTTTATTTGTTTTGTTTCCAAAGCTTCAACATTTTCTATGGAAACATGTTGACCAAGGAAAAGAAATATTATTTTATAATTGTAGCTATAATTTTCTGGTCTCTTTTAATAGAGTATTTATCTAATACCACAGTGTTAGGACAGTTCTCAGCCACTAATTTGGGGTCCACACTACCTCACAGAATCAGCAAGAAATCCCTTTGAGTTTAATGAAGAACATTATTCAAAACTGTTACCATCAATCCTCTGCTGGAAGACAGTCCAAAAAGACATTGCTCTAAATGCTGGCACACTTAGACTATTTTCACTTGCAACTTATCTCTCTTTAAAACCATTCATTCCTGGTTTTAAACAGGTTTTCCCCTTCCCTACTCCTTGCCTTCATCCTGAAGTAGTAACAGTAACATCCTCTGCTTAGTGGTTTAAACATCCAAGATCTTTCAGTCTCCCTAGCATAGGTTTCTCCATTCCTCGGATCACCCCAATAGCTCTTCTCCATATCTGTCCCAGTTTCAGTTTATTCCTTATACAAGTTTCCCAGGTAGGACAACTGCTTCCCTTTGCACCTTGCCCTCCAAGTTTTCTTTCCAAATCACACTCTCTGCTTACTGTACTAATTTTGTTATTACTCCCTTAGCAAAAAAAAACACAAACAAACAAACAAAACCCCACACCTTGTTCTCTTTATATCTGTATATAATTTCATTTCTATTAAACCATATCTCAGAGTCTTTGAGTTCTTCATATGTCACATGTCTCTCCTCTGCATGAAAGATATCTCTGAGCTTCACACCATCAACAAATTTCATCAACACGCTGACACTTTTGACACTTCTTGTTTTTTTGACACTTTTGGTGGCAAGGACATTTTGAAAAAAATAAAACTCAATTCCACAAAGAACTTTTAAATTACTACACTGGCAATTTCCTATAAACCTGACAGTTTTTCTGTCAGTGTAACTTATTCTCATCTTCTTTTAGCCAGTTCATTTAATGTGTTACAATTCTCATAGTAACTCCCATCTTCAACCTCTTAACTCATAATTTCCCATGTGTCACTGTGTCGAGTGTTTTCTTAAAGTCCAAAAAAGATGTGATCTACTGCATTTTTTTTGTCTAGAAAAACAGCTCTCATCTAAAGAAATCTATCAAGAAAATCTGGTGCATTCTCTGTTTGGTAAACCTCAGTGGCATTTTTCCATTAACACTGTGCTTACATTTCCTATCATTTCTTCCTTTTTCCTAAACAGGACCGCATGCATTTGTTACTCCCTAGTCATCTATTCTACCTGTCCTTACTGAACAGGTTGGCTAAAAATGTCTGATCGCAAATCTGTGATTTGACACTTTTATTATCAAATACTTTATTGACTGCTTTTAAGGCATAGAGTTAACCTTTTTTCTCTTTTTCTGTTGAGTGCTTGCGGAAAAACAGGGTAAATCCATTAGCACCACTACAGTCAAGATTTTTCCTTCTTTAGTGGCTCAATGTATATTTATTATTCATTATTTCTTAGTGAAAGAGGGATTGTTAAAGGATTGTGCTAGGATAATTAAGTAAAATAGGATCATATTAACTTGTTCTGCTTTGGGATATAAGTTTAGAATTCAGGCTGAGATTTGGAACTGCTTTAGCTAAAATTGAGTAGCTTACAAATTCAGGCAGGAAAAAATAATGAAGATCCAATGCCAGTTTTCAGTAAGTGTACCACTTCGAGACTGCTGTGCCTAAAAAGATTCCTTGCTTACTGGCATGTCCTCAACCCTGGAGATTAGAGCTCTTCACCTCCTTCCATGGAATGTCTGATTTAGAACAGAACAAACAGACATTTTGACCAGTTACTTAATTGTGGTGTTTGATTATTTCTGTTTTAGAAAAGCCTTTTCAATTCTGATGGCTTCAAGAGGTCCTATGGGCCCCAAACATCTCTCTTCCTCTTTTCTTCCTCAGAGATTTATCCTTACTTAGTGCTCTGGCTTGTGCTGAGCATCTGAACTCCATAAGTCTCACCTCCCTAATTGTCAGAGCAGAATGAATAGAAGTAAAGCTATTTTATAAATTTTGATCATTTTAGTTGCATGTCTGTGAGTCCTTCAGCTGGAAAATACCAGTTGTACATTTACTGAAAAGCAAAATTGAAATCTATGCTACACCTAGCTCTACGATTGAAAGCTAGAGGGCTTTTTTGTTGAATATATTTTCCCTGAAATATGCAGAGCTTCTACCATCTCAAAGACTTTCCTTTATAGGTTAGTCTGTAGTTCCAAAAATATGTGGTCTTTTTACTTTGTGGTAACTGTCTTATCATCCAGATGAAAGTTCATAATGTTGAACAGATCAAGTGGATCTAAAATAACCTCTAAAAGGAACATCTCTCAGAGAAGTAGATCTAAGATCTGTTTTGAGAACTTGTTCAAAATCCTCCATCCAAAAGCTCTAGGCTAATCTTCTGACAAATTCTGTCACAAACCAATAATTCTGATTCTTTTCAGAGTCGTTAGCTTCAAGGTGAAGTGGGAATTTGACATCATATGAGTACATTAATTCCTTTTTCTATGTCATTATGTAACACCATACCCTACAAGTATTTTCCCATCAACAACTTTTTTCTTTATTTTTTTTGGCAATAAACATTTTTTCCCCTTATATCATAGAGCAGTTTATCAATTGATATATAACTTTCCCAAGGCCACCTGAGAAGTACAATAGATATTTTCGTATTTTATACATTCTGCTTTCAGTAATACTTGAGTAATCTATCTCCTTCACTTTATTTACAGGGTTTATTCCATATTCTTAAAATTTGAATAGGGTGAAAATACATATAGGTACATTTTTATCAGTAAAATAAACAAGTTAATGAAATGTTTATGAAATGTACATTAAGAAGACCAAGAAGATAAACATTTCCTTGCCACTGCTCCTCTGCTTTTACCTCAGAATAAGTGAGTGGGCAGTTCAAGACGGAAAAATTCTGCTTGCAGCTAGAAGTCTGAAACCCTCTTTGAAATTAATGAAAGTTTTTCACACATATATTAGACCAGAATTCTGGCCACAGAGTTTTAAAATGAAAATGACCTATTTATTTATCTAATCCACATTTCGTTCAGAGTTAAAGACTTAGAGGTTTGCCCGTACCATAAAGTTGCATCACTCTCTAGCAATACCTTTCTGTTCAAAAAAAAAAAAAAAACAAAAAAAAAACATATGATCATACAGCTATTCTGCTGTGGATAGCTCCTGTTACATCACAGAGAAAGACTGTATTTCTACAAAATCTTTATAACAGTTTGAGTACATTGTCTGTGGTTATAAGAGTGTGACTATCTAAGTTTAACAGGAAAAAGTCATAACCTTAACTCAGTACTTTTACTGAGAAAAACTTATGCTTAAATCAGGGTTACAATCATTAATTTTAAGCCAATCTCGTTGTTGAACCTGTTACACAGCTAATTCAGAGTAAGGTCCTAGGCATTTAGCTTATCAGATGCTGGTCTGAATAGACATTGTTTCTATGGGCAGAGGTAAGGGATGTTGGAATAATAACTTGTGTGGTTGCAGAAACACATTTTTTATCCCCATATTTTATTTGTCATAAAATATTTTTAAAGATGAGATCTAAAAAAACTGAATAGTCTCAGCGACTGGCAATGCTGTTCAAAGGCCATATGCCCAGCAGATGAGAGTTTGACCACATCCTTTTTTTTATTTCTGCATCAGCTACCCCATGCTCACAGAAAAGCAATCTATTTCCCATCCCAGTAGAAATGTGATGATCTTGTACATACACCAAGCAGAAAGACATCCATTTCACTGAAGGTAGTTCCATAGAAATGCATTAGTTAGCTTTCCTACAGTGTCCCATCACCAAAATAAAGTGATAATATGCATAAAAATGAGGAAAAGGTTTAGCAATACTTTATAACTCTTTGCAGAAATGACTGACAAAAATGGTTGTAGTACTGAATATCAGTACTGCAGTATATCAGCAGGGATATGAAATATCTTAGTCCTGTATTTTTTTCTCACTTTGAGGGCAAGCATTCTGCATTTCTAAAAGTTAATTAATTCATTATAAAAAGGAAGTTAGGAAGCAAAAGTTTAAGTGAGTCTACAATCATTCCCAGAAATCTGCATAGAGTAAAGGTGGAAGGAAGCTTATTTTGAAATTGCTTCAAAGAAAATATAGGATAGTATCATGTAAAAAATCTTGAAGTCTCACTGATTTTAGATAGCTCCACTTTGGTCATACTTGAAAAGGGCAGACAAATATTTAAGGAAAAATATTTCAGAAGCACTTTACAGAGTGTTTCTACTTGAGCCAATGAAAAAAAAAAGATTCCCCCACACCAACCAAAACTGAGAAGGGAGCCACCCTCCCTAGTATGTTCAGAGAGATAGATTAATCATAGCAAATGCCGTAGTGATCAATGACTCTTAGCTGTGTCAGAACAAAGTTCAGTAATACTCACTGGGTACCTGAGTTTCCATCCTTTTCACTTTGAGACCACAGATCGTTAGTTTTAATGCTTTTATTGTTCAAGCTATTACGTAAGAAGTCAATTCCCTGGTCATTTAGCACTTCACAAGTCAAAAAGACTGTGATCAAGAGAACGTACAGCTCTAAACACTGAGATTATCACAGAATCAATTAAGGTCAAGGATGTTATATTTTCAGTGTTATTGAAAAATGGTTAATGTATATAAATCAAATGATAATGGAAAAAATATGCTGTACACATACAATCCAATAAGTCAGTGATGACACTTCTTTTACAATTTCCACATTGTATTCCTCATTAATTACTATCAATTATCTTCAAATCTTGCCATATCTTTGCATCTTACAGAGTATAAAAGAACTATTGGAAGATTTTTTAATAAATCTTAAAGGACAAGAATAATGCACACGCTAACTAGGTGTGTCACTGTGGCAGAAATTATCAGCTTTCTTAAAGTTGCAGAAGATATGTTATTTTACTGGAGAATGTCTCAATACACAGACACATTTGCAGTAGAGATTCTAATAGTGGCAATTAAGCAGAATTAAGCATGTAAAAAAACACTGAGCACTAAAAAACTGTCTGATTTCATAAATTCACTTACCATCCATGCTGATTGAGGATATCCTAGGGAAGGCAGACGGCCATTCCAGAAGCCATGTAAAACAGCAGTTCCCAGAGAGAAGAAAAATACATATTTATATAAGCTCATGAAATGATAAGGAGTGTGCCACTTTCCAGCATTTGCCAGTTCACACCATGCACATTGCAAGAGTACAGCTGCTGTGTGTGTAAAAGGACAATAGGAACTACATTACAAATTCATTTGCAAGGTTAAATTACAAAACCCAAAAATGAAGTCTGCATAAAGCTGGTTTACAAAGCAGTGATACTTGCATGTTCTGGCAGGGTTTCCATCCTCATCCAGATTTTGAAGTGGTTAACTTCCCTTCAAAACCTGAAAGTTGTTCTCATCCTTCCACCAGCGAATAAGTCAAATGGGTTCTTCAAACCAGGCTAGAAATACTTCATAAAAGTGTCCTGCTTGTGAATCCGAGGGAATGTCAGGAAGATGTGCCAGGTGAGGTTTAGGTCAGACAGTAGGAAAAGGTTCTTCACCCAGAGAGTGGTGGAGCACTGGAACAGGCTCCCCAGGGAGGTGTCACGACTGGACAAGCCCTCAGACACATGGTGTGAACTGTGGAGTTGTCATATGCAGGGACAGGAGTTGGACTTGGTGATCCTTGTGGGTCCCTTCCAACTCAGGACAGTCTATGATTCTGTGATTCTATGAGCCTTGGCAGTGAACACAATGACACTGATTGCAGAGCGACAGCCACAAAGTTCCCACTAGAAACCCTTTACTTATTTTTAGAAACCCCTCACAAATTATTGTGCTGATCCTGTGACTGGAATCAGGTTCGAACTTTTCTATTCAACTTTTTAAAAGCAAAACGACTGTAGATAAAGACAACCAGGAGTCAGACCGACCCCTGCAGAAAAACTTGGCAAACACAGGAAATACTTTTTGCCTATGTATTGAGATTGTGAGTGGATGTATTTTACTTCTTGGTAAAATATCAAAAATAATATTATGGTACAAAATTATGTTGTAACCTCATATGACATCCACAGTTTTAAGCAAAGTTCTCAGGTCATGTGGGCATTAGCTTCCAAAACACACTTTTTTATTCCTTCCCCATATAGAAAGCAGATGCATGAAATGAGCCTCTGACCGACTTACATTTTGGTTGGTTGGTTCGTTGATGAAATGATCAAACTACATAAAGAAGGGAAACACTGTCATGTGAAAGGTTTAATTTTGTCAGAAAACACTGTTTTCTATCCAAAGAATAAAAAATCCCACAACATATCAGCTCCCAAACAAATTTCTGTTTTCTAGCTGGCTTGATTTCAGGTGGATTTATATATTTCAGAGTCAAACACATTGTAAACATTCTGGGGAGGAAAAAAAAAAAGGATTAATGTTCTGTCAAGAAGTGGCTTGTTGTGTCACATGACATCCACACACTATTCTACAGTTTATTCGTTTTCTTTTTTTTCTTTTGGCAGCAAAAATACAGGAAACACTTTCAAAAATCATGTATAGAACAGGCTAGATAAAACTGATGCCTTTTGTTGCTGTTGATGACAAATACAGTGTTTCAAATACGTAACAAATTATTAAAAAAATCAAATAAGAAGGAAATGATAGTGAAGTCTGAAGAAAAATACAGATGCTGCAGTAAAAGGGTTGAAAGAAGACATGATTTGGGAGTTACATGCGATTACCTGTGTTTATATACATTAAATTGAAAATTCACTATTTTCTGACTTCTATAAATCAGACAGGATTTATTTATTGGGAATTTTAATGATGAATTTACAGACCTTTAGTCACACATAGATTTTAAGTTGCTATTGTACTTCTCTTTGTGATAGATTTTCCATATGATATGAACCAAATAGAAAATAAATCAATGCCTTCTCAATGTATTCATTCTGCCTTGTAATTAGTATTTACAATCTAGTGATTATTCTCTTACAGTCCAAAAAAACATAATGGCAAACATCAAATGTTTAACAATTTGTATGCACTACTCCTTGCTACTGTGTTCATCTCTAGTGTAGAATTTCGCATTCTAAGCTGGATGGTTAATGGTTCAGATTGTTTTCCCTTACATTTTTGTTCATTGTCTTCTGTTCTTCAGTCACAAAAATTCTTTAATGCTTTTTTTCCCTGCTTAAGCAAATATTAACTTGTCAGGTTGTACCTAAATTTCACCAAGCTTTTGCTACTGCACATAGTTTTAAGGAAAAGCTTTGATGATTAAAATGTGTTTCTCCTGGGAAATGAATATTACAAACACAGAGTAATGTATTCCAACAGCGAATAATGAATAGCTAATAAAAGATATTAAACAAGTAGGATGTCAAAAATGTGTTTTAGCTATCATTAAAAGATCACACCGTCTTCTCTTTCTCTGTTACATAAGTAGCCTGTAGCTAACAGCAAAACTTGATAATAGCACCTTTAGACATCAAGACATTCTACAATCGGTTCCATCTCTTTAAGACAATAATGAAATCCTAAGGAGTACTAAAGGTTTCTTTGAGTGGTACTGTAATAATCAAATGTATTTGTGCTTAAAATTACTTATTCTGTGTTTTCACAGAGAAGGTACAATATTCCAATTCTTAAATGAACATTTATTTTGTATCTATATAATCCTATATTCTATGCAGCTAAAACTGTTAAGGACTGTGAAAGCAAGAAATGGTCCCTAGAATCTCACCCCTGAGAAGCTACAACTAGGCTCTCCATGTCTTCTTCTTCAGAAGGAAACCACTTCTGAAAGAAATTTTAACTGAACCTTCAGATCCCTTCTATTGGGATGCTGCCACCCACCTATCTTTGCCCCCATCACTATGATCTTTTGCACAGGAAAAGTTTCTGATTTCAGTGCGTAACAGAGACCCTCAAGAGAACATTTTGCAACACAATGAAAAAGTACATGTAAGCCAGAATACAGCAGAACTGATGTAAGCCTGTTTAGTTACCGGCTTGTCAGAAACTGCACTGGATTCATCTCCTGATTTTAGTACTGAGTATTCATCTCTAACAATATTTTTATAAGGTATCTGTTAAGCTACTAATAATCCAGCTCCTTTTTATTAGGAAAACAACAGTTAACAGACTACATATTGGTGTGTGCTTTACACCACAACAGAGTAGTTAAAGCATCTACTGAGATGCAGGGGAACCTAGGCTGTTTCCTTCATCACCCAATGGAATATAAATCTGTATCTACAAAAGATTCCATAGTCACTAGAATATCAGCTATTCTTAGTGAGGTACTAACTGAAGTTGATCTCTTTTGCGTGGTGAAAAAAAAGATTCATTCAGTTAAAGAGGCACACAGAAAGAGAACTTGAGAGATGTCCCCAGGCTTCATCCATTTTACAGAGATGACAGGTATTCATACAGAGAACCCCATCACCTTTTCTGATAGTTTATTGGGGTCTTCCTGTGAGTTACTGTTAGGCCTCCTCCCCTGTTGTTTTCTAGTCATCCTCCTAGATACCACAGTTCAGAAAACTTTGTCTTGAAAGAGTCAGCAGCAATCAGTGCTCTTTGCTGCTCTCACTCTGTCTGGGGAAAGGATGGCTTGTGGACCTTGGCAACAGGTTTGACCTTGTCCCAGATACACTCCTCTGACTCCCTGGACTAAGACTGCCTGAATCAATTCTGGGATGGAACGGTCCTGCCCTGGGACCGGCTCTGTCTGGAAAGGTCCCACACATCCTAGTACAATGCCATAGCTCAAGAATTCTTTGCCACTTGATATGCTAAAGGAAAAACATTACCTCAAATATTACTAAAACTAACAATTACTTCTGTCCACTTGCCTTGCATTTTACTGCTATGAACTTCAATGAAATCTTATTAATAATTAATAGAGCAGAAAAAATAACAGAAATATTATTAATACATATTTATACCCCGTATCTTTGAATAATTTCAGGTACATGCATTATCATAACAAAGCTATGAAGTTCTTTAGTAAAAATGTAAGGAAAAGAGTACTGTATGAGAACTTCAGATTAAGGTCATGTTTTTTAGCTCAGACAAAACAATTCACAGATGTCACTGGTAACCAGAACACATTTCAGTGGCTCCACAATAATGAACTACTCAGGTTGGACAAAACATCTGTTTAAGAAGCACTGCAATTTAGCAATACCATTCAGAATAAGGATCCAAAAGAAAGTGTTATCTCCATCTCCAGCTACAGGCTAGAAGATTGATGCAAAACAGATATTCGAATTGAAATGAAATGAATGGCAACTACACTGCACTCTCCAGAGAGCAGAGAAGACCTACTTGAGAAAGCTTTGGACTAGGATCAAATCCTAGTAGAAATCTAGAGACAGTAGTTTGGTAGGTGGACAGAATATAAAACCTGTAGAAGATGAAGGGGGAAAAACAGAGGCAATAGGTTGCATGGTGATCTTAATGCTGCAGGAACAGACAGAAAAAGCATTGGTCTGTTTAGTTTAATAACAGTCTCTCTAGGGGAGACCTTTAAATTGGGGTCTGAGTATAACTGTGATGTCTAAGGGAGAAGTTGAATCAGATCTCTGTCATGACTTTGGTTTCTTTCAGACTTTATTCTCCTGAAGATGCAGAGTACACAATCTCCCTTCACATCTGTTGAACTCATTGGCCTAAACTGGGCCCTAGAAAAAGAGGCAAAACCAAACCCTGGGAACCTTTTAACTGTGAAGCTTATATATAACAAAAATCTTGTAGGAATTCTGCTTTTATATGATTGTAAACCTTGAAAACTATCTCAGAGACAAAGACCAACACAGCCTCTTCACTGCTCATGTAGTCTCAAACACCAGACAAACCCCTGAAATCCGATAACATATCGATTTAGTTTGAGACAACTTGCCTGCAATTTCTTGCACTCAGTTTTGACACATCTGGAGCTTCTGAATGATGAAGAAAAAATTCCTGACCAATACTAGAACAGTTTTAAAAACTCAGGGAAACATTTCTGCTTCTGAACTTCCAGCTCTGCTGTGGAGCTTCCTCCCAACAAAGCTCGTCATCCTTTCCCAATTGCCAATTCTAACAAGACCATACATCAAGGAAGAAAATAAGGAAGTCTTCTGAAATTCATTAGTAATTACCATACAAAAGTAGAAATTGCCAAGACTAATAAGTCCCAACAATCATTCATTGATCTAGCAGTGTTTGAGCATGTATGAAAACTTTTTGATGTTTGTAACTTGAAAGTTTTCAGAATGGTATCTCTCAAGAAATATTAATCAAGTGTATGTATAATTTAAGTCAGAGCTTCAAAGCTTCTGTATCTGCAGAAAGCACTTCACTTGAACAGGAGCATTTATGAGACATTTGAATTATTCCTACAGTGCAAATGGACAAAATGAAAACAAAAGGAAAAGGTGAAGTAGAGGAAGAACCGAATAGGATTTGTAACAGAAGAAATTAATTAGAATATTCTGATGAAAGGCAAAATATTATTTGCAGTTATCATACAGTGTTATATATATAATCTATTACATCAATATATTAATCAATACATTAGCATACTGCTGTGATAATTGCCACGTTTGAATATACTGACTTGTGTAAGAATGTTTTACTATGGCCTTGTTTGCATTATCTCTTTCCCCAAATCAACACTCGATATGTCTGTGGTAGTTTGGCATGATCCTGATTTTTACGTTGTCTGAAACAAGGATTGTGCTTATTTTCTTCATTTGTTTGGCCTCTAAAATGGCAGCACTGGAAACCCCGTCAGTACAGATAATTCGTGGTTGACTAATTAGAGCAGAGATATGGTTAATAAGGTTCTGTGCAGTACAGAGCTGTAAACATCCTATGATTCGATAGGGAATCTGATCTGTTGCTCAAAGGAGGCTGACAAAGTAAAAAGAAGAGTTGTAAGTTAATAGTAATTCATATGGAAAGATCAAAATAGGGGGATTTCTGCTCTCTGCCTAGAATTACATCAAAGAGCAGAAACTAAAACTGTACAAACTGTGTAGAAAATACAAAAGTATTTATTTAAACTTGGTTCAAAATAGCTCACACTGAACATTTTGCATGAGACAAAATCTCTCAAAAGATCAGGAAAAGAGCAAAACTTAGACTGCTATGAGAGCCATGTAATGAAGGGAAATGCTGTAAAGGAAATCTGTTTTCACTCTTATGACCACTGGAACATAGATGTCTGGTAAGCAATAATTACTTGGAAATAACTGATGGGTTGAATATGTGTTCTGAATATGCAACACAGTGGATAAGCCAATGAAAGAACACTAATTTTCTTTTTTCTAAAGCTGAGGTACACTGCATGGTCCAATGTATTAACCTATATTTTCTTTGTGTTGCACTTCTTCCCAGTAATTTCTTCCCAGAGAAACACGAGTCTTAATTACAAATATTGTTTCAACAGCTTACACAAGTTAGCAAAAAGCCCTAGCTGATCTTTTTTGTTCATTTTGGTTTGTTTTTTATAAACACAATATCCTTTTCTTTTCTTGTTTTTATTGTATGATGTTTCAAACTGCTACCAACTCATTTAGTCCAAAAATAAGAGAGTTAAAGAATATTTCTTCAACTCCTGCTGCACCATGGGACAGAATCATCCCCAAACCCAGCTCAGTAGGAGTTGTATGATCATGGGGGGAAATGAAAAGAGATCTGTACCTTTACCGAACAGCTTTATGACGTGATGGGAAACATGGAGATAGTGAAATGCTCCTTTGTTCCTTTTTAAGCGATTTATGTGGAAAGAAGCAACACAGATGAAATATTAGCAACCAGTAGAAGTGATTAGAAAGAGTTTCTCCACAGTACAGAGATTTTTATATTTTCAATAGTTTTCTGTTTCACATCACAATGACAGTGTCCACAGCTGCCAGGAAACAGTGAGATTTATGGACCACAGAACACCTGAAACACCACATTCACTTAGGTGGGGAAAACTAAACTGAGACAGTGGGTTACATCACCTAGAACAGGAATATAAACCCTGATTTCATGCATTCATTGAGTCTGTTACCATCAGCCTGGGCAAAAGAGGTTTGCCTAGTATGGAAGTCTCAGCCACAGAAGACAAATCTTTCTTACCAGAAGTGCCAGTAAAAGCAGTCCATGCTCTGAGGAGCTTAAGTTTCTATGAGCAGTATATTTAATTCTCAGCCAGCTCTAGTGCTCCAAAGGAAAGGAAAAAAAAAAAAAAATTTTCCTAGTACAGTTTATTTTATTGAAAGAATTGATATAAATTATAGCACAACACTTTCCTTTCCTGGCACAGACTATCTCTACAGAAAAAGCATTCGTCACTAGAGCTGAACCAGCTTAGCTACATCAACAAACCTGTTGTGATATATAAAATCCCTGAGACAGGAACAACCACTCTAAGAGCTGTTTCTTGTGCAAAAGTGGCCTTCAAGTCCTCAAACTGAAATACATTCCTAACTTAATTGTAATTCAGTTTCTATAAAGCATTATAATACATGGCATCATCACAATAGGCAAAATATGCTGAAAAAGAAAGCAGCTATTGTTACAAAAAAAAAAAAAAAAGAAGGAATATAAAGTTAGGAACAGGTGAATAAAGTGAACAATTCAGAAGAAATGTTTTATTCTTGTAAAACTTACTGTCGATGCCTGCTATTGCATTGCAGGCCTTTGCACATGATTAGGCCTCTGGGCTCTTTCAGTTGGAAAATGGATGGAAATGAAAGAAAAAAATCCTGGAAAAGGCAACCGAGAATACAACTTAGATGGCAATATTGATGGAATATATGCCTCTTCCTTGCACTTGCCTTTAAGTTTCACTATTTAGTCTGCCTTCAGCTTATAAGGAATTAGATTTTCCCTTGGTTTTCTTTGTTTCCTTTGAGAAACAAACATTTCAAGGTCTAATGGAGACAAATAATGGAAATGTAGAGTCTCAGGTATATTCATAACCAAATGGGTTGACTTCACTTCATTGGAAAATGTGATATGAGTGTCATGCAGATCATTAAGAAATCTCTGATATACAACCAGCCATATTTTTCGGGTTTTCATGGTAATGTTTTCAAACATCAAATAAAAGCAGAGTTATTCATTGCTGCCTATCAATCCTGTAGCTATACCTTCTACTTAAAAAAACTATCAGCAATGAAATGAATGAAACAAAACTAACTGGAATGAGATATCTAATCACATGCCATGAGTAATCCTCAAAATGAACTGCGGTGCTTCTGTGAAAGCAGCCTGTGCCAACAGTGAGTAGCCAAGAATTACGGTCCATGAGAAGATGCCGTGTTCTCAAAATCCTGCTGAGGGTCAGTGTGTTCCCAAAGTCCAAACTAAAGCAGTTGGGTTTGGTACAGAATGCCCCTTGGCAGAATATTTGTAAACACTTAAACCCAGACCTCATCTGCTTCAATCAAGGCTTGATTACTAAAACCTGTTTCTGCAGGGCCCTGCAGGAGGATTAGAACTGCTTAAGCCTTCAAAACATTCCTCATTGCCCATCTTTGTCCAGAAATACCTATGCTAGAATTTGCAATTCAAATTCTATTAAAATTTTGGTTGGTGTTTACATACTTTTTGAGAAACCCCAAGGCACTAACTATGGCCCTGAATCAGCTAAGCAATATAAGTTTTGCTGGCTTCCCACTGTCAGAAGATGTGTGATGCTATCTTAGATGTGATAAATATAGGGTCACAACAGCAGCAGTCCTTTTTCTTCAACTAAATCAATACACTAGTCTTATGCTTCCCAGAAATACTTTTAGAGAAGGAAATAATTTCCTTTTGTGTGATAAACTACCACTTGTAATGGTTTGCACCATGTAGTGTCAGAAAGTTAACTTCAAGTTCAGTGTGTGATCCATTCAAAGAAAGGAAACCATGAATGCAATAAATATATAATAATTATGTGTGAATAAATAAATCATACCACTCAAAACGAAATCTTATCTTCTAAAAATGTACTTACATTTTTTTTCATTACATAAATTCTAGCCAAGGATCAAAATAAAGTATTGTTAATTAAAGTGCTGCCTTAAATCAGAACCATAATACTCAATATCAGTAAAAATAACTGGTATCAGAGTTATTAGAGAGCATCATTTCCTTCTGTGGAGAATCGTGATTCAAAACTATATAAACATGATTTTCAGAGCAAAGGAAGAGTGCTGTCTTCTCAGTTTGTCAGATGATGATCAGGTGGAAATCAAAATGAATCTGCTGAAGCAACAGGAACAACACAGATTTACCTTGGTTGAGAAAAGGGTCCACAATATTTATTTTGTTATCTAAAGAAAAATAGGACAAAATAATAAAAATAGTACTAAATAAATGTTGAGATTTTTCCATGTTTTACATTAAACCAGTAGCTTCCCATGGAAAATATTAACAATCTCTATTTAAAAGTTTTCTTCTTCTTACTTTGAGAGAAGGTCAGAGCTTGGCTACAAGAAGACTGAGCGTGTTTCTCTTCAGAATCAGACTCTATGCCCTTAGCTGATGTGCTTCAAAGGCTTTAGAGAAGAGATGCCCACTTGTATTTTCATGCACTGAAGAGGCACTGAATGTTTAACAGCAGGGAGAGTTCTCGATTTCTTTACCCCATCTGGACTTCTCTAGAGAAAGTAAAACAAATCCTAAAATGATAACTGAGACCCAGAGTCACAACAGGAGAAACTTTCTGCCATCCCTTTCTTTTCTGGCAGAAATTTTACAGTTAACACAAAAACTTAAAAATACATTTTCTAGTGAATTATTTTCCAGGGTGTTTCAGGTTTGGTTTTGCTTTCTTGTACGAAGAATCACAGATTTGAATGGACTTTGGAGGTCAGCTGGTCTAAACAGCTGCTCAGAGAGCCAACTTAGATTAGGCTTACATCCTGTAGTAGTCATTAATCAACAAGAGGAAAAAAAAGACAAATCTAAAATAAGATTGAAATCTGATGTGCTGCTATTAAAAAGAAAAAAAAAAAAACAAAACAAACAAACAAACAAACAAAAAAAAACCACACACCACCAAAAAACCTACAACAAGCAGAAGAACTGATGAGGAAAGCTACAGCGTTAATGCCCAGATGTAGATAAAGATATTATAAACAGCTATAAAATGCACATGTTAAAAAGACACGCACTATATTGTAATGAGGACATCCTTTTGGAGCATTATGAAAGACGTGGCCAAAGATGTGGTGCGTTATTTCCAGGGCTCATAAAAGTATTTCTGCAAAACAATAATATTTAACAGTTCATGGAGCAGCTGGGGGGCATTGGAACATCACAGTCACGTAATGATCTTGCAACATGTTGTTCCACCTCTAACGTTCAGATTTGTCATCTTTTCATTTAATATGAGAGTTGGGTTTTTCTTTTATAAAGCAGGAAGCAGAGCACTTATTCCATTTTTCTAAATGCAATTTTTTAACTGTCTGTTAAATTATTATATTTTGTCCATTTTAAACAATTTACAACAAATACAGTGCTCTATGAGGCATCAGGCACTTGAAACCTCCAGTGGCTGCTGAAACCAGTAATTGTAACTTATTTATCAGAGCTATGGCTGTGCTGTGCTAGAAGCCTGAATGTCTGCAAAAGCTGCTAAATATTCTTTTTTTTTTTTTTAAGCGTACTTTACTCTTGGTAAAAGTTGAACATAAACCTACAAAATAAGAGAAAATTGATATTAGAATAGTGCATACATGCCTGGTAAGTGTTTTCTGTAGAGGATACTAAAAGATGTGAAAAATGTTTAGAAAATAACTGTAGGGTTGACCTCAGGTCTGGAATAAAAATACCTTTCACTGACACATTTAGAGCATACAATTTGTTGAGTCTGTCAAAAGAAACAGGAACTGGAACTTGATTATAGCACGGAACTGCCTTGACAGGAAGAAAATAAATTCCAAACACCTTTATAATCTGCAGAAAAATTACACCAAGAAACAGTGTTCGGGGGTTAAAGCTAAACAAATTAACATTGAAAAATTCAGCATATGCTTTTTTAATTCAGCTTCCAAAAGAAAGGAATTGTGTTGTGTCCATCTTGTCTATCTGTCTGTCTCTACCAGCTTGTGCTTGAGCCTCTTGGCAAATTGCCACCATTTTTGTCACACAAGTACACTTATTATCTCAGAAGTACTGCTTCAGAAATTACTAAGTCTCTGCAAGCTACCAGAAAATAAGCAACTAAAGGAGAAAGACTGTGTAGATTCTCCTCAATGAGGGAAAGGCATGCACTCAGCTCCCATTAGACACTGAAGAATCCCTACTGGAAGAGCTGTTATCCACACTCTAGGAAAAAGGTTCCATTACAGCTAACATGCTACTAGACACTGAGGAATCTGAATTTGATACATGAATCCATAGGAACACAAGATGTTGTTTCTACTACTTGCAGAACTAACAGCTAAAATGAGGATGATTAAACTCTGGAGTAAAATAAGAAGGGAAGAAACTCATCACCTTAATTTACCACTATTTCAAATAAGATCACATTGGGCTAGGGTTTTTATGCACACGTGGTAAGAGTTTTTGTCGTGGACAGTCTCACATCTACATAAAAGAGAATATCAGGATAAAAGAATGAAAGAGAGAAGCATCACAATTGTAGAGTCACTACATCATGAAAAAATGTAGGGGCTGTTCTTGTCAGAAAGAGGCCAGAAAAAAAAAGACAATGGGCTATTGCCCATTTCAGTAAGAAAGGACACAATTTGAAAACCATGACTGCTCCTTTAGTCATGCACACGCTGACTGTGGTTAAGCTACATCTCATGAACTACCCTCACTGTTTTTCCCAAACACAGTGTATACACACTGAGTGTGCCCCATCTGGAAACAGGCAGCATCCAAACAGCAAATGTGTGGCAAAGCAAGCTTGCTGTACTCTTGTGCTCATGATTTAACTACAAATAGACTCATAAAGCACAAAAAGCCACTTCATATAACCAATAAGTCAGTGACAAGGGCACTCACCTGATAGGTGAAAGGCATATTTTCAAATCTCTGCTGCTCCTGAGAAAGAGGAAGGACCTGCACCTGGCTTTTTACATTCCAACCAGCTGTCCTAGCCTGTAAGTTTTAAAGGTAGATTCACTGGTTTTGCCCTCCTCTCTCTCAAACCAAAACTGTATTTAACCACTTCATGCAACTGCAATAGTGTCATCCAAGAAAATTACAAAGAACGCCTTGTCCTTGGAAGGTAGACACTTAGTCTCAACTTCCAAGGAGGTCTACTGCTGTTCACTTGTATAACTGAGCTATGGCCTTAAATGGGCTGCTAAGTGCAATGTCTCATCTCTATGGCTTATGAAAGGTGTGATCCAGCTCTGAAGATGCCTACCAAATAAGGCCTTGCAGACGATGAGACAAACAATGTCCAATTTCAGGTTCTTACCAGGATTTGCAGATGGGGGCTTGACTATGTGCAAAGCCCTGTCAGAGGCGACACTTCACATTCCAAGTTAACTGACAGTGAGACAAGCATTTTCAAAATACAGTGGTGCCTAGATCTCATACATGGGCCAAGAAGCCTATAGAGGTTGTCCAAGTTATGAATCACATGGCTTATCCTCACTTTACACATCTTGTGTCATTCTCCAGTTTTGCATAGCATCACCTAAAATTTCATGTCAAATGAGTTCTCCCCTGGAATATCTCTGCTGTTTCTGAGGCATGGCTTTTCAAGAGGTAGTCCCCTGGTCTGTGCAGATGCTCTGCATTCACAGTTGTGAGATTTTTGGCTCAGTATTCGACTACAGTAAAATACATCCCACATGGATAAGACAATTTTACTAGGTAATCAAAATTGCCCTGGGGAAGCACTTAATCATCATCATAATCTGTCTATAAAGTGTCTCATCCGTAGACTGTATCAACTCTGATGATAAATATATTTTAAGATCATTGAATATAATACTGAACAGCATCCAACCTCATCTGAATATCATCAGTACCCCTTGAAAACCCTTTAGTCCATTATTCCCTTAGACAGTTACTTTTTGGATTTTCTAGTTAGTTAATTCTTG